>NC_073631.1:26780000-27405000 GCF_029407905.1 Bubalus kerabau | reverse complement strand
TAAAAGGGTATAAACTTTCAGCTGTTAGGTGAATAAAGTCTGAAGATCTAAAGTAAAGCAGGGTGACTAGTTAACACTGTAAGGTATGGTTTTGAGTACTTACCATTCTCAGTCATCTTTCATGTTGCTACTTTCTAAAGAGGAAAGACACTTCATTCTTTAGGAAGTTTCTAGACATGGATTTTTGCCATGTTGATGTTTGTACTGGATGAATGAAGTAGAAGCCTCAGGGCATGAGATGACTTCTATTTCATGTAGCCAATCCTCAAAACCCACATTTCAGACAAGTGTATAGTCAGAAATCATTTAGGTAAATTATCTGATAAAAGTTTATGAAATATAATTGGGTAAATGAAATCATTATCATGGTGCTTTCACAAAAGAAAAAAGTCCTCGTATATGGATGACATTTTACACATTGAAAAACTATGCCCCTTGGAAAATTTTGTGATCGCATTTCTTAGTACTACATTTTGCTGTTGCTCTATACCTAAGGACTCAGTGATCTCACCATGGATTACTTGGCGTATAAGCCAAATTGGTTATCTTATTTATGACAGAATCTCAGCTTACTCTTTGTCTCCAGATACTTTCACGCTGTTGTATGTGTGAGGGATTGGGGGAAGAAAAAAATGCAATTAATTTCAGTCAAACTGATTATTTACAAATCCTTTTTAAAAAAGACACAGCTGGTTGAGTGATTTATTGGCTGACGTAATCTTTGTGCTTATGGAAATATGAATTGATTAATGCTCTCTGTCTAAACTTTGCTTTTGTTTTAATGGACTAGTAATAAATAGGAATTTTGGTCAGTTTGATGTAACCCAAAGTAGAAAACAAAGGACAACTAATGAGTAGGCCTCCTATTTTTTTTTAAGGCACTCCCTGGAGTAGAGGATTTCCTTTCCAGCTATGCATTCTAGATGACTATATCTGTTAGCACAGTTGTATATGTGACACCTTGTAACAGCACAGCTAGATTAAAAGTAGAGAAAATACATTCAGACTCGTTCTAGTTTTAGCATTACTGAAAAAGGGAATTTTTCATTAATTATATTTCTTAGTTAACAGAATTACTTTGTACACAATGCATTTCAAAGAATTGGAATATACTAAAATATACAGTAGTGCTACTGTATAAATTGTATCTTTCTATTATTATCTTCATATCCACCTTCTGGAATTTAAGTTGAATTTTATTTTAACTGATAGAGTATATTTTAGTTGGCATTATGGTCTGAATTATATTCCTTTCAAAATTCATATGTTGGAGCCCTAAGTTCCTATAACTAAATTTGGAGATGTGGCCTTTAAAGCAGTAATTAGGAATTCCATGGATAGAGGAGCCTGACAGGCTACAGTCCATGGGGTTGCAGAGAGTCAGGCATAACTGAGCAACTAACAGTTTCACTTTACTTTTTCAAGGTTAAATGAGGTCATCTTGGATCAATAGGACTAGTGTCTTTATGAGAAAAGCAAGAGATTACAGGAATGCACGTGAACAGAGGAAAGGCCATGTGAGAACATAGCAAGAAGGCAGCCATCTGCAAGCCCAGGAGTGAGTCCTCAGAAGACATGAACCCTGCCAGCACCTGGATCTTGCACTTCCAGCCTGCAGAACAGTGAGAATAAAGTTATGCTATTTAAGATACCTATGTGAGGTATTAATATTTTGTTATGGCAGCCCTAGCAAGGTAATATAGTTGGAAACTGTTCTGTGTTTTTTAATTTAGTCCTAAAAATAACTCACATCTATCCATTTTTAGAACTACTGGCATACATGATAACAAATGAGTGTCAATTAGAGGCTTTTGAAAAAAATTCAATTTGGGTGAAATTAGACACATTTTCATTTCTCTGAGTTTAACATGTTATTTAGAGCAGTAAAGACTTCCACTTTTACAAATCACTGTTTTAATCTTATCACCAATGTTTGTTGTAAAATATTTAGAAAACATAGGACAAAAGAAAATCACAAGTGGCTCAGAGGTTAAAGCGTCTGCCTGCAATGCAGGAGACCTGGGTTCGATCCCTGGGTCAGGAAGATCCCCTAGAGAAGGAAATGGCAACCCACTCCAGTAATCCTGCCTGGAGAATCCCATGGACGGAGGAGCCTGGTGGGCTACAGTCCACGGGGTCGCAAAGAGTCGGACACGACTGAGCAACTTCACTCACTCAGTCACTGAAATAGTTTGATATCTCAACATAGCCAGTAATAAAAAATGGAGAGATTAACTACAGAAACTAATTTAAATTAGTGATTTTAAATTTAATATATGAATATCATTGTCATTAAATATACTTCATACGTACCTATACACGCACAACAATTTGAAAGCTGTGTCATCAAATTCTGTTGAATGAATTTAGCATAATTAATGTAACCAATCAACTGTTGTTAATTAGAATGTCAAATATTTTCAGTAATAAGCAGAACAAATATGATAAATTCTCTATGACATATTTTCAAAAATTAACATATACATATTTTCAGCTGTCCCTCTTCTAAAGCCTTCTCTTTTCCCTTCCAAAGAGGAAAGCTACTTTGTTTTGGCTGTGTTGATCCAGGAAATGGATGAATGAGAGCACTGTTTAAGTCTAAGAGGCTATATTAATTCACTTGAGGAAGACACATGCAAGACAAGAAAAAAGTTGATCTGAAAAGATGGAGAAAAGAGGTGACAGAGAAGAAATGACCAGTGCTTAATTATATTAAAAGGTTTTGGAGAATATTAATAGAGAATCAGAGACAGTGGGAGAACCTACCCAACTGTAGTGAGGATTTTAGGGAAGATAAATGGAGGAAGAGGATTTTTAGAAGTTCTGTGGGGTATGACTAAAATACCCTTCATAAGTCCTTTTGAGAAATCTTACAATTTTCATTTTTTATTTTTGAATATCAGATGTTTTCTTTAAAATATAAAAAACACTGATTAAAACCACCACAAATGTTATGTATTCATTTTAATACATAACAGGGATTGATCTATCTATATGTGTGTGTGTGTGTATACATATATATATGTATACAGCTTAATTCTTGAATATACTCAATTTATAAATAACATGCTTCATAAAAAGGGTGTGTAAAATTTAAAGGTTTTAATCTATATTTTTAAACTGCTACATAAGAAATCTCTTTATATCCATTGAGCGTATTTAAAAGTGCTTGTTTTCCTACATTTGTTCAACTTTGCCAACTGATAAACAATGATGTCAAGTTATTTTAACTTTCATTTTTATTAAATGTGTATAGATATTTTCTCATATTATTTCTCTGTCTCTCTCTCATATTATTACCATTTCATCTCTCCCTCTCATATAAATGGCAGGCCTATAAATTTTCTTTGTAGTTAAAGGTTGGATAATAGCTCATAAAATGTATAATTTCCAATATTTACTTTATAAGACTTTTTTGCATAGTATTTTCATTTTTAAGTGGAATGCAAAGCTTATATGTTACTTAAAAACAATCTAGTTTCAGGTAATGGTACAGATGTAATGTTTTCTAAAACAAAAAAATGCTGTAGTTAGAACTCTTAGAAAATACTTTTCTTAGTTATCATTCTTTCTTAGAATATGGATTATTTCTTCAGTTAAAAGGGTTGACTTTCAGATTCAATTTAACTTTCTTTTAGATGTTGTCCGACAGACTCCAAAACTCTATTTAACTTGAGAGAAAATTGATGAGTAGACAAACTCATTTATATTTTTACTTTTTCTTATCGCCTCAGTAGTTTTTAGATATGTTATTTCTTATTACCATTTAAGCCTTAAGCTTCCACCTGTGCTCTTGATCAGATTCCCTTTTCCATTTCTTATTTCAAGTAGTAAAATCTATCAACAAGCTAATAACTCAAGACAAAACTTGAAAGTCACATTTAATACCAGCTTTTCCTGTATATTTTCTCTGTGAAATCCTATCAATTTTATTTCCTGAACATATTCAGTATGTTTCTTTTTCCTGCTCATGGCAAATAGTGCTTAGCATAGGCCCTTATTAGCTCATCATGATCTTTTTCATAAATTTCTTAATGCATCTTCATCACCTAATGAATCCCAGACCCTACTAACCTGGTATCTAAAGCCCTCTTGATCAGTTCTAGCTCTCTTGTCCAGTCTCTTCTGTCTCTCCATCTCTTGCATTTTGTTTTGAGTAATTTGTGGTTCCTTAAAATTCAACATGTTTTATGCATCTGTTCTTTTCATAAACTATTTCCTTGGAAGTAAGAGTCTATGATATGCCTTTTTCTTTGACTTCTTAAATTTAGCTTTTAAGGGTTAGTTTACTTGCCTCTTGAGAGCTTATCTGGTATGGGCCAGGTGCTCATCCTTATATATACATATATATGTGTGTGTGTGTGTTTGTGTGAGTCACGCAGATGTGTCCGACTCTTTGTGACCCCATGGACTATAGCCCACCAAGCTCCTCTGTCCATGGAATTCTCCAGGCAAGAATACTGGAGTGGGTTGCCATTCCCTTCTCCAATATATATATTTTATGATACTTTTCCTTCTGCTTATAACCTTTCTGTATCATGATTAAGCTCTTGGCTCATTTTCTACTTCTCCTGTGATTAGAAGTAACTTTATGTATAAGAGTATCTCATTTTCCTTTGTACTTAAAATATCTAATAGCATATATACATATATGTCTGTATATAGTAATACATGTATATATGCTATTAGGATATATACACACACAAGCATACAACAATAAGTAATTTTTGGACTAACTGAATGCCACATATTCATTTCTCCTTTATTATGATAAGTATAAGAAATGAGCTATTGTAATTTTCTTAAAAACTTGAAACAAGTTCAGAAAGTGTTTACTATTATACTTTCTTATTTCACTGGGAAGAAAGCTGAGCACTGAAGAATGTATGCTTTTGAACTGTGGTGTTGGAGAAGACTCTTGAGAGTCCCTTGGACTGCAAGGAGATCCAACCAGTCCATTCTGAAGGAGATCAGCCCTGGGTGTTCTTTGGAAGGACTGATGCTGAAGCTGAAACTCCAGTACTTTGGCCACCTCATGCAAAGAGTTGACTCATTGGAAAAGACTCTGATGCTGGGAGGGATTGGGGGCAGGAGGAGAAGGGAACAACAGAGGATGAGATGGCTGGATGGCATCACCGACACGATGGACATGAGTTTGAGTAAACTCCAGGAGTTGGTGATGGACAGGGAGGGCTGGTGTGCTGTGATTCATGGGGTCGCAAAGAGTCGGACATGACTGAGCGACTGAACTGAACTGAACTGATTTCACTAGAGGCAGGGGAAATCCCTAGCCCTTGGCTCCAAGTTTATATATTTAGTGTAAAGGGATGTATCTTATCAGTCTTCTTGTTCTGATAGAAGTTCACATTCAAATCCATAAAGTTATTTTTGTTAACTTTAGAGAAAACCTGTATTTTATGAACCATGACCTGCCTTCAAATAACAGCATAACATTAACCAACAGAGAGGAGACACAAGAAGAAAGCTGAAATATGGGGAGAAAAATATGGGCCCAAAGGAGAGAATGAGCTTCCTTGGTGGCTCAGGCAGTAAAGAATCTACCTGTAATGCAGGAGATGTGGGTTTGATCCCTGAGAAGATCCCCTGGAGAAACGAATGGCCACCCATTCCAGTGTTCTTGCCTGCAGAATTCCATGGACAGAGGAGCTTTGGGGGCTACAGTCCATAGGGTCGCAAAGAGTCGGACACGACTGAGTGACTAGGTTGAGTGACTAACACTTTCACACACTTTCGCAAAGGAGAAATAGAGCAAAGCAGGCTTGGAATTCACTGACTTCGATCAAATCTTTGGTAAGCTTACCCGCTTCATGTAGCAGAGCTGCACCCACCTGTGGATTCCACACAGCCCTTCCAGTGCTTTATCTTATGGGTGAAGGGGAGCCTCTGAAAAACAGCAAGAAATAGAGCAACATGATGTGAGATTATGAGAATCTAAACTATTAAGTTTATTTTGACAATGCTAAAAACCAGGAGGTTTCATATGCATACTTCTTCCCATCATACATAGATATACAGATAAGTGAATTGTAATCCATTCTATTATATTTTTAAATTATTTGTCATAACCTTGTTTGACCTGACAAGGTCTATTCCTTAAAGATAGAATGTATAAATCACACTGTATTTTTTAACTCCCTGCACATAAAACATTGGCTGTGCTCCAGGTATCTAACTGATAATTTTTAGTTTTAAGTTTTAAAAAAATCTTTTTACCCAATGACCATTACTAAGAAATCAACAGGCCATCAGTGCATAGGTAATATAACCATGAGTTCTCTCCTACCTAACCAAGTTGGGGAAACAGCTAACAGTATTTAGTAACTAATGGTGCTTTTCCCTCTCATTTGTATAATTTATGGCAGCAGAGAACTGGAGGATTCATGTGTGCTGTGCTCAGTCACTCAGTCGCGTCTGACTCTTTGCAACCCCATGGACTGTAGCCCACCAGGCTCCTCTGTCCATGGGTGGAAAGGGAATAAAAAGAATCTTCCCTCTCCTACATTTGAGAGATTCTATGCCTCTGAATCCTAGATTCTTTGCATGCAGGAGCTGTGACTCATTAATATTTCATCCCCAGTGCCTGGCACATAGTGGGTACTTACAACATGTCAGAATAAGTTAATGGAGGAGAAAAGTCTGTTAAGGAACATCTCAACAATTGAGTGAATGGACAGAATACATGTGGGAGAGTTCATTCAATCAACACATGCAGGTACAAACCAAATTTTAGATTAGTTAGAACCAGAAACAACTCCCACCTTGTGAATTTAAATTTAGTTAGACCTAAGGGAGTCTCAGGTCACGTTTGCTACCTGATTTTCACTTTTGACAAAATGACAAAGGAGTGACATTCAGTGATAACAATCGAGAAACTATTTCATCCTGTTTGTGGGGTAGTTTATTTCCTTGTCCTCTTCCTATTTTTAAATGCTTGCAGGTAGCAATATGAAGCAGAATGAGCACAGTCTCTCGGTGTCACAACTGGACAATGGGTTGACACTGTAACAGCCACCAGAGTTACCTGCGGGCTGCTTTCAGGGCGCTGTGTGATGGGCCGGGCTTGGAAGCTCAGCTGTTGCCAGCAGCTGTGGAAGGACATGCTTGCACATATGCAACCACCGTGCTAGGCGTCCGGGCTGAAAGAAACTGAAACACGGGTTTGGTGTTTGAGTGGAGGCACACTGTGAATAAATACCTAATGCTGATGTGAGCATTATGCCAAAGTCAGGAATCTGTTTGGATAATTGAACATGACATTCATTCTCTCACTGCTGAGTGAAGGAAGGTGAAAAGTATATTTTTTGCTTAACTGGGCCTATTACTTTGAAATTTAGCCCCAGTCATCTGTTACACTGAGAGGGGAATGCTGGCATTTTACGAAACATATTCCCCCCAAATAAAGGAAATGTAGTTTGTAATGTTCAGAAGCCAGAGCGTTTGACTAGTCCCCTCATTTGTTTTTCAGGTTTTGCTTAAATTGGCTTGTAGATTTATCTGCCATGCATTGCACATGGATATTTTTGTCACCGCATATTTTACAACAGCTGTGATCCTGATGGGGATTCAGTTAACCAAAGGCCCCTCTGCATGCAAGCGGTCACCAGGCATCTAATGGACTGAGGGCTGAAACGACAATAAAGTGAGCAGAGCCATGCAGCTGCGGACCAAATGTAGGGTAATAACTAGCAGTTGGCCATTACGGGGTTAACTGCTGGTGTTCTGGTGAGTGTAAAAAAATGTGGAGGTCCTGCTCAAAAACACAGCCAAAATGTGAATAGTTCCATTGGGTCAGAGTTAAAATGCTTCTGCTTCCTTTTCAACTGCTGATTATTTTCAGGATACCAATCTTGTGGGAGTGTCTAACACATATATTATTATAATTGTAATTTTTTTGATAACTATGTCATAGTTTTCCAACATGCTTTTAATTGAAACAAGGGATCATTGCAGAATTACCAGCTTCTTAGTCTCTGGGGTTTCAGCCACTAGTGCCTGTGCCTATATAATTTCCAGACTTGTTACATCTACCCTAGGAAGAATTTTTACCTATACTTGTTGAGTTGAAGAGCCATCCACTCTGTTGTTTTAAACAATGAAATTGTATCACTGCAATGTCAGTCCAAACATGTGTAATTAACATGGAAAATATGTCTAAGCCATATTGGTCAAGATAGATGACTTCCTTGCATGACTTATAAACAGTTAGAGGCAAAAAGCCAGGATGTCAAAACCAAGTTGTATACCGCAAAGTTTTATCTGGGAGGACTTTCAAATTACAAAGGAAACTAAAGACAAAAATTCAGCCTGCCATACTTTCTTAATAAGGAGGGCAGCTTTCTGGTATCTGTATAAAAATAATCCTCTGTCCTTCTCTTTGACGTGTTTTTTTACACTGCACAGGTCAAAACAGACATCTTATTCTTCTGGAAATGTTCATCAAACAGTATAATGGTACATGTCAGAGCTTTCAAATTATTCCGGCTGGAAACAGGTCTCTAATCTCCTTTTAAATTTTATCAGTGACAGCGCACAGAATTCTCTTTGGAATTCTTTGATCAGCAGCCTAGGCTCTGAAAGGCAGAGTTTAGAACTCTGCTCCCTATGTGTTTTTCTGAGTCTGCTGAAAGCCATGAGCTTTGACTTTTTTCCTAGGGTTGTTTTCCTAGGTAATGATCCAATACTACTATTATTAACAGGTAGCACAGCCGTGGGAACATAGACCACTTACCTGCAGGTGCTCTATTCCTTTGCTGGCAAAAATGAGCTCACTCTGAGTATACCTGAAGAATCTTTTTTGTCCTTAAGTATAATGCACTTCTGTTTTTATGTCATCGGTGGCATCAATTATAAATTAAATGTGCCAGGAACCTCTGAGAAAAATCCTCCTTGTGACTGACTCACATCCAAGAAGGATTACTTACCAGGGTATAAGTTAACTTAGGAAAATAAAAATTGCTTGACTATAGCCCTACACAGCAAGACAGCCCTTTCCAGAAGGTATAATGAATTATCAGTGAAGAGGTTTGTAGACTTACTTATATGGGAAATTCTACCTCTGAGAAAGAGCCCTTGGTTCCATTCAGGTGCTATGCCAACAAGGTTCTTGACTACTTGGTTTGTGAAAGCTTGCTATTCATGAACTAAACTCATGTTTATTCAAATATTAAAGACCTTGAGATGTCTAATTTATTCTTTAATTATCAAGCAGCTTGAGCTCTGAGTGGTAATTTCATACATGAAAGAGAGGTACAGTGAAAGCAAAAGAGGGAGAAAGAGAGGGAAAGAGGTCCAGGAATATTGCACTCTAGTGTTTCTAAAGGGAAAATTAATTGTCTAAACTGTACTATCTTGATGTTACCTGAAGAAGGGTGTTCATAAAATAAGACTGCTTCCTGCTGCAGAGTTGTTTTCTTGTATGTTACATAGATTTTTTTTTTAATATCCGTCAAGGAGAGGGAGGCTAATGTTCTGCCAGCTATATATACATATACATACTCATGGGCAGGGGAGTAAACATGAAACACAGGGCTCCTGGGAAACTGAACAAAAGCCTGGAAGGCCTCACTCGTCCTTGGGAATGTGGTAAAGCAAGGAACGCAGAACCATCATCACTCCATCTTTCCTGGCTTTAGTCCCATGTCAGCATTCTGGAAAACCGTTTCTACCCTCTCTCCCTTCCACTGGGCACCTCTGAGAAGATCTGACAGAACTGGCAGGAGACAGTAAATTGGAACAAGGATGCATTCCTTTCCGTCTTCACCCCACTGGGACCTCAGTATGGAGGATAAGACATCTATTCCAGCCCCGCCCCTCAATCACTGCAGCTGTGCAGTCCTCACTTTTATCTGGATGGACTGAAGACCTAACAGAAGAGTGGAGAATGTATTAGGCATCACCAGAAAAGAACTTACCAAAAAAGGATGTGGGGTGCTACCTTATTTTATTTTATTTTTTTAGTACTCAGGCTGATGCCAGTCTGGTCGAGCAACTGCCAACAAATAAGTAAGTATAGTCCAAGGGATTTATTCTTTTTTTTTTTTTTTAAAGTTTAAGATGTAAGGTAGTAAATTACTTTAAGATATATTCTCCTCCAAAGCTGACCTGGGGATGTGTTATATAAGTGTGGTGTATACCCATGGGCACATAGTCACATACGTGTGTATCAAGGAATGAATCTGTCATCCTGCATGTATTCCATCTCTTGTGAAATTCTGGGCACTGGAAGTTGGTAGCTGCAGCAACCACAGCATATGCTATAAGCATTTCAGCTATTAAAGTATCTGACACTTGGCAGGTGCATTCAAGAATGACAACTCTTGGCAAGTTCCATCTTATCCTTGCACACGAATAATAAAGAGAAAGGAATACTTTCAGTCTGGCAGAAATAAGCAACAGGTGCTAAAGGCCTTTGCTGTAGTTTAACAGGAGGGAGTATATTAAACAGTGTGAAATAAGCAAACATAATTATAACATAATGAAAATGATGGCTCCTGGTTAATTCTTGTCTAGACTTGTTCAAAGACCCTGGGGCCAGCACACCTTAGGGGAAGGATTATACTCTTTAAAAATAACAGAATGCATAAAATGTTTAATAGTATACCCTTCATATAGTAAATCCTTCATATTGTAAAAGTCCTTTAGGGATTCTAAAATCTAAGGGCTATTTTTTCAGACGTGGAGCTTTAAGGGTTATCCCATATGTTCAGGGCTGTGGAGGCTCCAGCATGTCCTTATCTAGAATCTATTTGTCCATTCTTTAGCTTACGGAGCTGAATCCAGTATTTTACTGTGTTCTTGCATTCATTCTAGGTCTTGAAAGAGATGATCTATTGCATCAATGCTGCTTCTATTCACCACACATGTAAGATTGCTAATGTCAAGAGTAATTTATTCCTGTGCCCCTCCTGTTCTAGAAGCTGTCAATGAAGATGGTATATCCCAAAGTTCCTACATCTTTGTATCCCTACTGTCTCTTTTGTCTAGTGCTTTGTTTGCAAAATAACTAAGAATGCAATAGCATAATTTGACAATTGTAGTAAAACTGACTAGAATATTTAGGCTCTGGAGTGAAGATTTGCCAAATTCAGAACTGTTTCTAAATTCTGCATATGTGGTTTTGCCTTAATTAAATTCCCCAAGGCTGTTTCTTTTTCTGTAAAGTCAAAATAATAATGAGTTGGCCAAAAATGTCATTCAGATTTCTCCATTCAGGTTATGGAAAAACCTGAATGAATTTTTTGGCCAACCCAATAAAAGCATTTAGTTCACAGGCTCTTTTGAGAACTGAGCTAAATAATGCATTTATTTGCCTTAGTAAAAATATCATATTGTGTTTAGTTGAATATGTTACTTTTATTTATGTTTTTTAGAGTAGATTTCACTGCAAAGAACTGAGTGGGAATAAGGGTGCTAAGAAAGATCATGTGATATTCAGACTTCTCTAGATGCAATTTCTCTGATAAACTTTCTTCCTGTGTCATGATCTGAGGCTTTGCTAAAGTGTGCTTCACAGACCAGCAGCATTGGCAAGGCCTGGGAGCTTAGGAGAAAGACAGAATCTTGAGTCCCACCCCAAATTGATTCGCAGTCTGTATTTTAATGAGATCCCAAGTGACTTGTGCACTTTAATATTTGAAAAGCTCTGGATTAGACAGCTAAAGTCCTTGCTTATCCTTTCAGATGTTCCTCATCTTACCCCTAATTTAATCACATGGATTAATCATGTGTAGTCGTAAGGCCGCATGTTTACAGCGCACTTGGTGAGCTGGCACAACGGGTGATGGGGACCCAGCAGAGCACACTCACAGGTGAGCAGCTCCAGGGGAGGACTACTCAGTGGCTGTTCTCCCCAGGGGAGTGCTGCAATCCTGCCTACCTTGCTGCAGATCACAGACACAGCTAAGCACCAGGCCTGGAGGCCTCTCCTCCAACACCTAGGGAGCAGGCCCCACCCCTGACAGGCGCACTGACACCCACAGAGCAAAGCAGACCCTGCGCTACACGATGGTAGGCTCTGGTCAGCACCACACCAGTCAGACTCCCTGCTGCTGCTGCTGCTAAGTCGCGTCAGTCGTGTCCGACTCTGTGCGACCCCATAGACGGCAGCTCACCAGGCTCCTCCGTCCCTGGGATTCTCCAAGCAAGAACACTGGAGTGGATTGTCATTGCCTTCTCCGAATCAGACTCCCTAGCAAGGGGATAATGGCACAAATCTCTGGACCAACCTCACCCACTGAGGAGCAGACACCAGAAGTAAGAGGAACAACTTTAAAAATTTCTGAATTGTCAGACAAGTCCTTCAGAACAAATGACACTTTACTGACACATGTTATTTTAATTTTTCTGGTACACACTCAGACCCCAAAAGCTATAATTGATGCTACCTCTTCTTCCCTCTCTCACCTCCTAACACTTTCACACTCTCATTGTTTCATTCCTAGATTTTGATTTGCCAGTTTCTAGAGAAACTACTAATATATATTAGGCATTTCCTTCTTCTGATTTTGAAATTGACATAATATCTATGCGAGGCTTTGTGAGAGAGATGTAAGAAAGGTAACAGATCATTGCTTCAGTTCATAAATTACTTTTCTTGTCCTATTAAATCACTGATAGATTTATTTCTGCCTTGGAAAAAAGTTTAGTTAAAAGATATTTCAAGACAAGTTTTGATTATTCTTAATAAAGACAAATACATTCAAATAAATTACAATTAGTTAATTCAAATTAATCATTTAAAAATTCAGGTAAAGATTTTTTAAAAAAAAAAGATGATTAGTGCAAGCTTCTCCTAAATAAATATATATATATGCACACACACACACAATTATATATAGGAACTATAGAATTATATAATATATAAAATATATAATTATTTAAAAGAATATATATTATATATTTTATATGTATTTATAAATATATATATTTCTCTTTTAAATAATACTTCAGAGTTACATAAATAGTCCTGTGGTCTTTTTTATGTTTGACACTATTATTATTTCCAATTAATGGGGATATTTTCTATACGGATTTTTTTTCACTAAGAAGTTGAGCGCTATCTCATAACAAAGACAGCTTGAGAATGTGTGTTAACAAAGTCAAACACTGGAAATGAATTTCACAGTCCTCTGCACTGCTCATTCTCACCTCATGAATCCACAAGTGTCTATGAATTTGAAAGATCGCTGCTGGTGGATGATCTCACCTTCCACACTTCTATAGTCTCTGGTTACGCTTTTTCTCCTGTAAATGGCTCCCTGTACTTGGGGCTGCAGTGCCAAACTTTCTAGACAGGCGTAAATTACTGCTTTGTCTCCCTTCCTCTCTTTCTCCATTTATATTTCATACTGTATGACAAAACTGAAACGGCTGAGTAATGGATGGCGCTGAGGGATGGTGGCCATTCATTGTGTTTTCTTCGTGCTCTGGGTGTTTTACATGTCTGAAATAACAAACCGTATGATACTAGAGATCGAAGGACTTGAACATTTTCATTTGTAGGAGGGAAGCTTTGGTTTTATAAAAGCAGCTGCAAATTAGACTAATTGCTAACTGAAAAGACCCAGAGGGATGGTATGGGGAGGGAGGAGAGAGGAAGGTTCAGGATGGGGAACACATGTATACATGTGGCGGATTCATTTTGATATTTGGCAAAACTAATACAATTTGTAAAGTTTAAAAATAAAATAAAATTTAAAAAAAACAGAAAAATATAGAAAGGCAAAAGTAGTAAAGTATACACTTCCTTTTACATAGAGCATTGAGTCATTGACTGACCTGACATTCCTGCTGTTAACTCACTCATTTTCATAAAATTTGTTTTTCCATTTTAGGAAGAAGATAGATGTTTGTGTCATGCCAGCCCCAGTACCTAACCTACATCTTAATGGGAAGGACAGTGGAACAAATACTCTTCTTTCTCTTACTTGGTTTATTTTAAATTTATAGACTTTAAAACTATTTATCAACTAACTTCCTTCCTCCTTTCCTTCCTTCCTCTTTTTTCCCCAAATAATCTTAAATCTCCCGAGGGGAATACCAGTTTTCTCCTCACTGTTCATGTAGTACACGCTCCCGGCAAATTCTTTATTTTTCACCCTAAACATAGAGGCTGCGGGTGCCGTTTCTTAAAAATTCAAAACAACAAATAGTGGTAAACTCTGTAATTTCTTTCAAAAAATATTCTGCAAAATAAGTGCTTGACATTATATTGGAATTAAAATGCTCAAATTAAGAGAAGGAAGGAAATGAGTATTTATTCGAGGATCTACTATGTGCCAGAAGTTTTCTGTACATGAATTCTTTTAATCCTCATCACAGCACTGGGTGAGAGCTGTTATTCTTTCCAATCTGTGTTTCACCAACTGAAATTGAGACACTCAGTAGTTTGCACAGCATCCTATAGCTACCAAATCTGTATGACTCCAAATCCTACAGATTTAGGATGACTTTCCCATTTTCTTCTATACCAGTGTCCCCTCCCTTAATTTTGCAAATAAGACCCATGAAGTGCAAAGAGACCAGGGGGCTTAAACTGGTGACTGAGTTTGAAATGGATAATAGGTCCTCTGATTCAGTTCATCCCACTAAGCCACTGGGAATACAAAGATGAGGGGGGAAAACTCATGAAATTGACCCTAAAATTAAAATTCACATGAAAATATCTATAAGAAAATTTACCATGTTCATTTTTTTGAGGCATGGAATCTGTTAATATATTTCCTGTCTGTTACTGAGAAGAAAATCTCATGTGATTCCTCCTCATGTTTCTTTTTCTTCAGTGCCATGAGTTGATCAGGCCCCAGAGGTGACGACTGTTATTTTTAAGGAATTTTGTATCTGGATGCTGGCAACACAACTTTCTCGTCTCCATGGCACTGGGGCACAGGTCAGATTGTGCTGGGCCAAATTCCAAATATATAGCATGGATTTTCTATTTTCCAGCTATTAAGGCAAACTGACCTCAGAAATTTGTGCAACTGTTCAAAGAATGAGCCTTATCTTATTCTTATTTCTCTCTCTACCCTTTTCCTTCAACTTCAGAATTGGAACACAGAAGCAACTCCTAGTACAGTGATTATTTTTGCACATGTTACTCTCTTTTCCTCCTACCAGAGTTACCTTAGAACAAGAACTCCACAGTTGCTAAACACATAGAGGTTGTGCATGACTGTTACTATATTTACAGATGAGAATACAAGATTTGGTAGGTGAGAGACTGGGAGAAAGGATTGAAAAGAAAGGTTCAGGATTAAGACTTCTTATACCCATTGCTTTGAAGAGTTGGTAAAGAAACAAAAACCACATAACAAAATCTGAGCATCTTTCTCAGCCCCTGGCGACCTGCCCTAGATGTGTGCAGCGAGTGGTCTGGACATTCTCCACCCCAGGCCAGCTTGACTACTTGCTGTTCCTCAAATATACCTCATCCTTTCCCTTCTCTGAGCTTCTTAGTAAAAGGTTCCCTCTGATATAACTGTCTTATATTCCTCCACTTCTACCAATCAAATTTCTACACATCCCTCAACATTGGGTATAAATGCTGCCCACTCCATGCAGGCCTCTCATGAACTGAGGGTCAGGAATCCCTTTTGTAAGTGACTGTAGAAGCCAGAAATACAGATCTTCTGTAGCACTTACCACTTTACTAAATTTGGAATACTTTTATATCATTGTATCTTCTTTATAAGGTTAAGAATTGTTTCTATAATCCTCATTCCATTGTTTTTTTCACCACTTGACTTCTAGGACCTCATGCTTTCTCAGTTTTCCTCCTCGCTCACTGGCCATTTCTTTGTGGTGTCTCGTTCCCTCCTTCTCTTTGGGTTCTAGCTTATCAGTCTGGATTCTTCACTATTTAGTAAAGCTTCATTTTGGTACTTGATCAATATCCATTCACTCCCAAGATGATTTTATGGAATTTTACAGCTTTAAATATCATCTCAATGCTGATGACTCCCAAATATGTGTGTCCAGCCTGGACCTTGACCTCAGCTCCTGATGGTTCTCACCATCTGCATGCTGAGTCATCTGCACTTTGCCTCCTCACTTGGCATCTCCCGTGAAATGTGTCCAAAACAGAAATCCCAATCCCTGCCCCCATTGCCATCCCTCAAAACTTGCTTTACCTCCTACCTTCTCTTCTGTAATAATGGCAACTGACATTTTAGAATCACTGATTCATCTCTCTCTTAATTTATGCATACAATCTTTCAGTAAATCCTGCAAATCTCAAATATATATCCAGAATCTACTTCTAGGCATTTCATGTCTATGGCCCTGATCCAAGCCATAATTATCTCTCATCTGGGATACTCCGTGGCTTGCTGACTGGTTTCTCTGTCTCTACATACACATACTACTGTGTGCGTGTGTGTATGCAACAGGGCAACTATACTGATTTAGGAATAATTAAAAGGTATTGCACAGCTAAAGAAACCATAAACAAGATGAAAAGACAACCCTCAGAATGGGAGAAAATATTTGCTGACAAAGGATTGATCTCCAAAATATACAAATAGCTCCTGCAACTCAATATATATAAAAAAAAAAACTCAGTCAAAAAAATGGGCAGGAGACTTATATAGGCATTTCTCCAAAGAAGGCATACAGATGGCCAACACCACATGAAAAGATGCTTAACATCACTATTTAGATCAGATCAGATCAGATCAGTCGCTCAGTCGTGTCCGACTCTTTGAGACCCCATGAATTGCAGCACGCCAGGCCTCCCTGTCCATTACCAACTCCCGGAGTGCACTCAGACTCTTCACATCCATCAAGTCAGTGAGAGAAATACAAATAAAAACTATAATGAGGTATCGCCTCACAGTGGTCAGAATGGCCATCATCAAAAACATCTACAAGCAACAAATGCTGGAAAAGATGTGGCGAAAAGGGAGCCATCCTACAATGTTGACTGGAATGCAAATTGGTATAGCTACTATAAAGAAACAGTATGGAGGTTCCTCAAAAAACTAAAACAGAACTACATATGACTCCACTATCCCACTACTGAGCATAGACCTGAAGAAAACCATAATTCAAAAAAAATGCATGCACCCCAGTGTTCACTGAAGCACTGCATACAACAGCCAGGACAAGGAAGCGACCTAAATGTCCATCAACACAGGAATGGATAAAGATGTATTACATATATAATAGAATATCACTCAGCCTCTTTGTTCCAATAGGAACAAAATTGGGTGGGCCTAGAGACATGGAGAAGGCAATGGCACCCCACTCCAGTACTCTTGCCTGGAAAATCCCATGGACGGAGGAGCCTGGTAGGCTGCAGTCCATGGGGTTGCTAAGAGTTGGACACGACTGAGCGACTTCACTTTCACTTTTCACTTTCATGCATTGGAGGAGGAAATGGCAACCCACTCCAGTGTTCTTGCCTGGAGAATCCCAGGGACGGCGTGGCCTGGTGAGCTGCCGTCTATGGGGTTGCACAGAGTTGGACACGACTGAAGCAACTTAGCAGCAGCAGAGACATGGATGGACCTAGAGAGTGTTATACGGAGCGAAGCAAATAAGAAGTCAGTCAGAAAGAGAAAAACAAATATGTATATTAATGCATATATGTGGAATCTAGAAAAATGATACAGATGATCTTACTTGCAAAGCAGAAATAGAGACACAGATGTGGAGAACAAATGTATGGATGCCAAAGTGAAGGGGGGTGTTTGGAGGAATTGGGAGATTGGAATTGACATATATGCAATACTGATACTATATATAAAACAGATACCTAATGAGAACCCACTGTAGAGCTCAGGGAACCCTACTCAGTGCTGTATAGTGACCTAAAGGAGAAGGAAATAAAAAAAGAGGGCATATGTGTATAGATGATTTACTTTGCTGAATAAGGCAATGGCACCCCACTCCAGTACTCTTGCCTGGAAAATCCCATGGATGGAGGAGCCTGGTAGGCTCCAGTCCATGGGGTCGCTAAGAGTCGAGCACGACTTTGTGACTTCACTTTCACTTTTCACTTTCATGCATTGGAGAAGGAAACGGCAACCCACTCCAGTGTTCTTGCCTGGAGAATCCCAGGGACAGAGGAGCCTAGTGGGCTGCCCTCTATGGGGTCGCACAGAGTCGGACACGACTGAGGCGACTTAGCAGCAGCAGCAGAAACTAACAACATTATAAAGCAACTATACTCCAATAAAATTAATTGAAATAAGTAATTTTTAAAAAACTTAGATAATACTTTCTCTTATTCAACCCCTCCAAAGGCTCCCATCTTGCTCATGGTAAAAACAAAGCCTTTTCAATGGCTTTCAAGACCTACTATAATTTGGCTCCCTGTTACCTCTATGAACTCATCTATGCTTCTTCCCACTCCAGGTGTTCAGCTATGGCATCACTGGCCTCTTCTTCAAGTGTTCAGTGTTCCTCCACTTCAAGGCCCTTGTTGCTCCCTCTGTTAGGAAAGATCTTCCACAACGAACTATATTGTCTGCACCTTCATTTTCTTCCCAATCTTTCTGCACCTTTTCCCATTATAATCTTGTTTCCCCAATACCAAGTGCTCTGGTCATCCTATTTAAAAGTCAGCCTACCACCCAGCACACTCTATCCCCCTTCCTTCCATGCTTGTTACTAGTGTTTGTCTCTGTATTTTTGCTTTGTTTTGTTTTCATAACCCACCTTTCAGATCGTGCAAGAGGGCTCGGCCCAGAGTGAGTGCTCCATAAACATGTTCAGATTTGTTGAATTAATCCCACAGTGTCTTCTGCGCACAGTAGGTGCTCCCTGTTTTTTAATCAACAACATGAACCTCCAAATTATATTTTACACCAGAAAGGGGTACACAGATTTTTTCCATTTCATGAATTTTTTCAGTTAACAAAAATTGAAAGTGGTTGTATATCAGAAACAGGTGTGTTTCATCTGTATATAGTAAAACACTAAGTTTCAAAGAGTGGAAAATTTTGGTCATTCATAGCAGAAGGAACTACTGAACCAACAACAGGTTCATTGAGCCAATAGCCATGTTAAAAGAATATAGACAGTGCCATATAACTAGCAAAATGCTCATTCAAATGCTTTAAGAGTGCCTTTGATCATGTTTAATTAAAGAAATTTAAAAATGTATTTTTCACTTAAAGTTATCTTGACACAACCACAACTTAGCATTGTTTTTTCAAACATAAAAGCCAGAAAAAGATAAAACTTGGTGGCCTTCTACTCTAAACCCCATAAATAATGTATACCCCACCCAAATAAAACAGTTAACAATAAGACGTTTCTGAGTGAAAGGAAGAGAATTTGTAAGAGCCATTCATACTGTAACAGATGTGCTGTCTTGCTTCAGCCTTATTTTATATTTTTCCTTTACCCTTTCCTCTCATTGACGACCCCGTGGCATAAAGTTTCATTTCAAAGATTTAAAATAGGACATGGAATCCTTAAGAGCAATTGCACAGAGCAATCTATCATGAATTTTGTGACTCTTATACAGCATGCCTAGTTTCCCTGGGACCAAGATATTTTTGCCCTCAAATTGGCCCAAATCCCCTGTACAACATCATCCTCCTTGCCCAGAAATACTGATAGAGTGGAAATAGATACCACTCACATTTAAAGAGTTACTCAATTCCAATACAATTAAAAAAAATTACTGCCAATTCTCAGGGTCACTGAGTTTAAGATCTAGAGATGGATATTCTCATCTTCACTTGTCAGAACACTGTTCTGCAAAAAGCTCTAGATACGATTTTGAGCTGCCTAAGCAATTTTCACCACCTTCACTGTAAGCGTCTAGAGGATTTCCTGACAAAAGTACACTGTGCATGTATTTTTAAAAGCATTAGATTGGCAAAAATACCCTGGCTATTTGAGCACAGGCTCCTTTGTCTCTTTCCCTTAACCCTGCCAGACCTCCCTAAGATATATGCCAGAGAGAAGCCCCCATCCTCCTGTATCCATGATGAATGATTTGGGAACAGTCCAAACAGTAAAGGAGGGATTTAACATAGTTTTCTTGACTCTAGCCCCATTTATTTATGAGAAGGTTGTGAGGAGATTTGCAGGGAGAGTAAAATATTCCATAGTATGGCTTTTTATTCAGACCTATGCTTAGGAATAACCATTGCTGCCACCGCTTTAATGTTCAAGGGGGGAAAGTACTTCTGTAACCCACATAGTACAAAAAAGAAAATCAAAAAGCAGTCACGGGAACACCAGGAATTGTGCAGTCTGATAGTTTGATTCTTTCTAGCTTATTTTATCATTATCCTCTGCTCTAAAACTTGACTTTTCTTTAAATTCCATCACACTTAATCTATTTCTGTTCTCTCTTCTCCAGTTTTGTGTGTATCTGTGTGTGATAATAATAACCACAGTACTTCATTATTCCTCAGAACACCTTCAAGAGTAAATGTCAAATAATTTGTCCATTTGGTAAATGATGAAACCAAAACACGGAAGAACATTCAATAACGTTGATAGGGAAAGAAAGCTAATGGCAGGGAGAGCCCAAATGCAAACTTAGATGCATGCCCCTGACTTCAAATCCTTGTAGGTAATCACTGTATCTACTTGCCCCTTTTTGTAGAGGAAGAACCTGTACTGTTTGCTCGCTGCCACGGAGAAGGTCTGTGAGCAGGGCTCTCATATAGCAGGTTCATCGTGTATCCCTGGCCAGCGCACTTCCATCGTTGCTTTGCATGCTTGTTCTTCACTGTGAGAATATAGTCCTTCTGGGTAAGGAAGTCATTCACTTCCATGTTAAATTATCATGGAGTGCTGGCTTAAACAGAATAGCAAGCATCAGAGCATTGTTCAATGAGAGAGCTGTAGCCAATATTTTTGTTGGTTTTTTCATTTCAACTCTTAAGTTTTCAGGAGTAACACAAAGGAAAAAGGAAAACAGCAATGCCTATTTTTTTTCCCTAATATTTTAATTATGGCAATTTCCAAACAGAGTTTGAAAGCGGTGTGCAGTGGATACCCATATATTCAGCATCTAGTTTCTATAATTCTGCTTTCTTTACTTTTCACCTCTCTACCTACTAATCTATATTATTTCTGATACATTTTAAAGTTAACTGCAGTCTCAGTGCTGTTCACCTCAAAACTATGAATATTATCAATCAGGGTTCAATATTTAATGACTTTTTTGTTCAACTTAATGTAAGACAAAATGCACATATTTTGTGTATCATTTGATGATTTTTGATGTGTTTCTATACCCATGTAACTAAAACCTCTTTCAAAGTATAGAATATTACTATGCCAAATCCAACACCACCCTCACCTCCTAGCCCTCTGCCCAGAGAGACAATTACTGTTCCAGTTTTTATATCATAATTTCAGGCATTTTAGTTTTCATGGTCATTCAAACAAACCTGGAGATCTCCTGGAGAAGATCTCCTGGATCTTCTGGAGAAGGAAGATCTCCTGGAGAAGGAAATGGCAACCCACTCCAGTATTCTTGCCTGGAAAATCGCATGGACAGAAGAGCCTGGTAGACTACAGTCCATGGGGTTGCAAAGAGTTGGACACGACTGAGCTACTTCACTTCACTTCACTTCTTCAAACAAACCACACAGTAATTACTCATAGTAACTACTCATCTTTTACTTAGCATTATGTTTTTGAGATTTACCAATGGGGTTGTAGTGGTTTGTTCCTCAATTTCTGAATAATATCCCAGTGTATGGACATACCACAATTTGTTTATCCATCCTTCTGTTCAGTATTTTTGTACATTTTTAAAAATGTGATTGTTTTCTTTGCCTGGTTTTGAAAACTGAGCAATACTGAATACAAGTAAAATCACTGTGTCATGTAAGTAGTTGTTTGAAAACTCGGTCTTAAAAACCATCCAAATGGTATGGAGCATTCATAGATAAATCAGGTAAAGGACTATGAGGTGTAGCCTACAATTATAAAGAAGAAAACAAGATTTTTATTGCAGTTACTCCAGGCTGATGTGGGTCTATCCTATCAGCCACAGCACACAACAGAACAAATTAGCCTGAGACTTGTCAGGCTATCTTTAGTTTTCTATTTAGCTCTCAGAAACTAAGATAATCATCCAACTTGGTTAGTGCCTCTCTGAACCTGCCCTTCAAACCTGCCACTCGTTCTCCACCATTCATTATTTCCTTGTAAATCTCAAGTAGCCATCTCGTTCGTTACCCTTTACCTTATTTAATCATTCTATAGTACACACAGCCAATTGCTAAACTTAACAGTGGAAGATCAACTGGGGAAGGAGCAGTGGAGAGAGAAATTCATTCCCTTTATTGTCATAAAGTTGGAAAATTATGACCATATGCATGGACTGAGCCAAAAGAGCAGAAAATTCCCTTTGTCTCCTTATTATTCACCCATTGTGCTGTTTTAAGTTCCTTTAGTGGCCAAAGGGTGACAGAAGCAATACGTCAGGTTTTTGTTGTAAAATGTTATCTAAAGGCAAGAAGTAGACCTGTAGGACAGATAGAATTCTCCACCGAGCCATGGGATTTCTGATAAAATTCTATAACCAAATAAAAAATATCTGTGACAACATTTATGTGAGGCACTGGTGCCATTCTTTAGCTGGTTTAGGTAATCACAGGTGCACATTCTTTGTCATATTTGGAGATATATCCCAGTAGACGTTTGGGAATCTGTTTTGAATTTAAAGTGGAAGTTCCAAGACAGATCTGGCAATTCTTTTCAAACTCTCTTTTTCAGAGAAAAATACACACTGGAAAAACACTGAAAAAATACAGACTGTTGTTCAAAAATAGTGCAATATATGTATACGCAAAAACATACTCTTTTGATTTTGATTAATTTTCTGTGACACCTCTGGATATGCATTGGGCCTACCCATGCATTGAGAAATATGTAAATATATTCCGTGAATATGAAACAGGAGTTTAGCAATGAGCACAAATAGCAAACAGAGACTGAAAATCAGAGGAACTCAAATTCCAACTCAATATTGGACAAGTTACACTCTGATAAAATGGTTGTGATAGTATTTTAAATATGCAAATTCATTAACTGAGGAACATCAGCTAGTAGTGTTTCATAAAGAAATATTAAGGTGTTTTAATCAAAATTAATGGTAATCTTTCCTCATTGCTTTAATATGCCAGCTTCTCTGTCATTATACATTTAATTTTATCACCTAATCAATAACCTCAGATATGCAGATGACACCACCCTTATGGCAAGAGGCACTCAAAAGCTTCTTGATGAAAGTGAAATAGGAGAGTGAAAAAGTTGGCTTAAAGCTCAACATTCAGAAAACGAAGATCATGGCATCTGGTCCCATCACTTCATGGGAAATAGATGGGGAAACAGTGGAAACAGTGTCAGACTTTATTTTGGGGGGCTCCAAAATCACTGCATATGGTGATTGCAGCCATGAAATTAAAAGACGCTTACTCCTTGGAAGGACAGTTATGACCAACCTAGACAGCATATTGAAAAGCAGAGACATTACTTTGCCAACAAAGGTCCATCTAGTCAAGGCTATGGTTTTTCCAGTGGTCATGTATGGATGTGAGAGTTGGACTGTGAAGAAAGCTGAGTGCCAAAGAATTGATGCTTTTGAACTGTGGTGTTGGAGAAGACTCTTGAGAGTCCCTTGGACTGCAAGGAGATCCAACCAGTCCATCCTAAAGGAGATCAGTCCTGGGTGTTCTTTGGAAGTAATGATGCTAAAGCTTAAACTCCAATACTTTTGCCACCTCATGCAAAGAGTTGACTCATTGGAAAAGACCCTGATGCTGGGAGGGACTGGGGGCAGGAGGAGAAGGGGACGACAGAGGATGAGATGGCTGGATGGCATCACTGACTCGATCAACATGAGTCTGCATGAACTCCGGGATTTGGTGATGGACAGGGAGGCCTGGTGTGCTGCAATTCATGGGGTCGTAAAGAGTTGGACATGACTGAGTGACTGAACTGAACTGAACTGAAGGCAGGTAGTGAACTTGTGCTTTCTGAACTTATTTTTTTCCATTTCTGCAGGATAGGAGAAAGAACTTAAGAGCATTTCTGTATCTTTTTTTTTCCTCAAAAAGAGGCCAGCACATGCCATATTGTAAATATTAGCCAAAATATATGTTAATGATAAAATTCAACAATCCTCATGGGAAGCCAGTTGTTTATTATTTCTCCTTGCTTCCCCTTCCTTCCCATTTCCCTGTTGGGAATGAGTGCATCATAGAACTTACACTTGTTTGGGAGTATAACTGAGCTTACATGGTCTAAAGGTTGGTGTGCATGTATACAGGCAGCTTCCTGGTTCAGGGACTGTTCTTTAGAACTTGCCTGAACATGGCCTCAGCAGAGTTTCAGGTTTACAGCACGATAGTCACTCAGCCCTGGAAGGTGGGCCTGGGGTGGCTAGCATCCTGGTTCAGTAGCCTCTTGCCCTAAACGACACTGAAGTGATTCATAGATGAGGGAAGAAAAGCTATGACAAACATAGTGTATTAAAAAGCAGAGACATCACTTTACCAACAAAGATGCATATAGTCAAAGCTATGTAGTAGTCATCTATGGGTGTGAAAGTTGGACCATAAAGAAGGCTGACCACCAAAGAATTGATGCTTTTGAACTGTGGTGCTGGAGAAGATTCTTGAGAGTCCCTTGGACTGCAAGATCAAGCCAGTGAATCCTAAAGGAAATCAACCCTCAATATTCATTGGAAAAACTGACACTGAACCTTTGATACTTTGACCACCTGATTCAAGAGCCAACTCATTTGAAAGGGCCCTGATGCTGGGCTAGATTGAGGGCAAAAGGAGAAGAGGGCAGCAGAGGATTAGATGGTTGGATAGCATCACTGACTCAATGGACATGAACTTGGGCAAACTCCAGGAGATAGTGAGGCACAGTGGGGCCTGGTGTGCTGCAGTCCATGGGGTTGCAAAGAGTTGGACACAACTTAGTGACTGAACAACAAGATAGATGATGACACCCAAACACTGCATTGCAAGAAAGGCCAAGTGATAATCTTCAGCCATCTGACAGTCTGAATCGTCTTTCACAACAACAACGACAAAAAACAATCCCAATGAAAAGTGGGCAGAACACCTTAATAGACATTTCTTCAAAGAATAATACAGATGGCATATAGGCACATGAAAAGATGCTCATCGTCACTAATTATTAGAGAAATGCAAATCAAAACTACACTGAGGACCACCTCACACTGGTCAGAATGGCCATCATTAAAAAGTCTACCAATAAATGCTGGAGAGGTTGTGGAGAAAAGGGAATCTTCCTCTATTGTCAGGAGGGCATGTAAGTTGGTGTAGTCTATATGGGAAAGAGTGTTGAGGTTCCTTAGAAAGTTAGCAATAGAATTACCATGTGATCCAGCAGTCCCACTCCTAGACATAAACCTGGACAAAACTGTAATTCAGAAAGATACATGCACCCTTATGTTCATAGCAACACTATTCACAATAGCCAAGACATGGAAACAAATATCCATACAGATAAAGAAGATATGGCACATATATACAATGGAATACTAGTCAGCTGTCCAAAAGCATGAAACAATGCCCATTGGTAACAAGAGGGAGGCAACTAGAAATCATACTAAGTGAAGTAAGTTAGAAAGCGACAAACACCATATAACTTATATGTGGAACCTAAAATATAACACACATGAATCTATCTACAAGACAGACATGTACACAGAGGACAGACTTGTAGTTGCCAAGCAGGGTGGTGTAGGGGAGGGAAGGACTGGGAATTTGGGGTTAGCAGATGAAAATTACTAGCACAGGGAACTATATTCAATATCCTGGGATAAACCATAATGGAAAGGGATATTAAAAAAGGAAAGTCTACATGTGTATATCTGAGTCACTTTGCTCTGCATCAGAGCAGAGCAAAGAGATTTGCACAGTAAATTAGCTGTACTTCAAAAAATTTGTAAATGCATTAAAACAGTCTACAAATAAATGCTGGAGAGAGGGTGTAGAGAAAAGCGAACTCTCTTACATTGTTGGTAGGAATGTAAGTTGGTGCTGCCACTATGGAAAACAGTATGGAGGTTCCTTAAAAATCTAAGAATTACCACATGATCCAGCAAGCCAACTCCTGGGCACATATCCAGACAAAATTAGAGAGATACATGCATGCCTCAGAAGGGGGAGGTGGGACAGATCAGGAGGTTGGGATCAACCTATACACATCTATGTATAAAATAGATAATAAGAACCTACTGTATAGCACAGGGAACTCTACTCAATGCTCTGTGGTGACCTAAATGGGAAGGAAATATAAAATAGTGGAGATATATATATATATATATATATATAATTGATTCATTCTGCTGTATAGCAGAAACTAACACAACACTGCAAAGCAACTATACTGCAATAAAGAAGTGTACCCCTCAAAAGGATAGATGCACCCCTATTGTTCATAGCAGCACTATGTCCAATAGCCAAAGCATGGAACCAACCTCAGTGTCCACTGAAAGATGAATGGGTAAAGATAAACAAGATGAATGGATAAAGAAGATACACACACACACAATGGAATACTAGTCAGCTATCCAAAAAAATGAAATTATGAACATTTGCAGCAACATGGATGCAATTCAACATTATCATACTAAATGAAGTTAAGTCAGAAAGAGAAAGACAAATTGCCAGGAGAAATATCAATAACCTCAGATACACAGATGACATGACCCTTATGGAAGAAAGTGAAGAGGAACTAAAGAGTCTCTTGATGAAAGTGAAAGAGAGGAGTGAAAAAGCTGGCTTAAAACTCAATATTCCAAAAACTAAGATCATGGCATCCAGTCCAAATCACTGCAGAGAGATTTTATTTTGGTGGGAGGCTCCAAAATTACTGCAGATGGTGGACTGCAGCCATAAAATTAAAAGACGCTCCTTGGAAGAAAAGTTGCTGCTGCTGCTGCTAAGTCACTTCAGTCGTGTCCGACTCTATGCGACCCCATAGACGGCAGCCCACCAGGCTCCCCTGTCCCTGGGATTCTCCAGGCAAGAACACTGGAGTGGGTTGCCATTTCCTTCTCCAATGCATGAAAGGGAAAAGTGAAAGTGAAGTCGCTCAGTCGTGTCTGACTCTTCGCGACCCCATGGTCTGCAGCCTACCAGGCTCCTCTGTCCATGGGATTTTCCAGGCAAGAGTACTGGAGTGGGGTGCCATTGCCTTCTCCAAGGAAGAAAAGTTATGACTAACCTAAGCAGCATATTAAAAAGCAGAGACATTACTTTGCCAACAAAGGTCTGTCTAGTCAAAGCTATGGTTTATTTTTCCAGTAGTCATGTATGAATGTGAGAGTTGGAACATAAAGAGGGCTGAGCACCAAAGAATTGATGCTTTTGAACTGTGGTGTTCGGAGAAGACTCTTGAGAGTCCATTGGACTGCAAGGAGGCCAAACAAGTCAATCCTAAATGAAATCAACCCTGAATATTCATTAGAAGGCTGATACTGAAGCTGAAACTCCAATACTTTGGCCACCTGATGCGAAGAACTGACTCATTGGAAGAGACCCTGATGCTGGCAAAGCTTGAAAGCAGGAGGAGAAGGGGACGACAGAGGATGAGATGGCTGGATGGCATCACCATTTCGAAAGACATGAGTTTGAACAAGCTCTGGGAGTTGGTGATGGACAGGGAAGCCTGGCATGCTGCAGTCCATGGGGTCGCAAAGAGACACGACCAAGCAACTTTCACACCAATTTTAAGGGTGTACTGTTGAGAGAGGCAGATCCTTTGTCTGGAGATTGGGGGTAGAATATCGTTCACTGGGACACCTTAACCAGAAAGTTGGGCTACTGTTCCACAATGACAGGAAGCCTTTCACAATTTCTCTGGGGATTTGTCGGGTGCAGAGTCAGATTGCTTTAATTTCTGTTCCTCCACTGCCACCACCCTCATCCAAACCACCATCATCTCACTTGGGCACCTCAATGTTGACCTAGCTGGTTTTGCTTCAGTGCTTTCTCGCAGATCATTTGTTCTTCCTAGAATAGCTAGTTATAACATGTTGCTCTTTTCCTTACTCTGACTCACAGCCTTACATCATCTGCCCTCATCATCATCTATTCTCCCCTGCTTGTTGTGGCCCAGCCACATTGTATTTCTTGCTCTTTGTCAACTACCCTTAGCCCTTCACATACTTTGGACCTGTATTATTATTCTTTGTGTCATATCTTTCCCATCTACCCTGCTCTTTACACGTCTTGCTTTTTCATATTGACTTGATCCCAGCTTAAACAGCATTTCATCTATGAGTGTTTCCTGACCATTCTCCCTCAGGGAGCAGCCCTATTCAAATACCTTCTAAGGGACTTTCCTGGTCCAGTGGCTAAGACTCCATGCTCCCAGTACAAGAGGGCCCAGGTTCAATCCCTGGTCAGGAAACTAGATCTCACATTGCAATAACTAGATCCCACATGCTACAACTAAAGACTCTGAGTGCTGTAACTAAGACTCGACACAGCCAAATAAATAAATAAAAATAAATATTAAAGAATAACTTTCTTGGCCTTCTGTTTATATTCTTTATAGAACTGTTACAATTTGTATTCTTTGTTTATCTCAGTGTGGCCACTTACATGCATTTCCTATAAGAATGCTAGCTCTCATTCCACTGTATTTTCAACATTAGGGCAGGGAGTAACACTAATTGAATAATTATCACAAATAAAAAAAATTATCCTTACAAAAAAACTGCAGTGGGTTACATAAGAACTTAGATCCAAGAACCAATAAGGAAATAATTTTCAATTGTGACTCTATCAGTTATTATCAAGTACAAAAGATCCAAGTACAATATAACTGAAAATCTCTCCTTGGCAGCTGTCTGCTTCATCTGCTTCTTCCTCTTCACCTCCCAGGCACCAGGGTATTTTTGCATCAGTGCAAAAATATCACTTGGCAACACTTGAGCCAAGTCTTTGCTATAATGTATCTGATAGTTCAAGGTTTTTTGGTTTTGTTTTTTTTTTTTGTTGTTGTTGTTCTTTTCCCCGGGCCCTTTTTATGTAGTTCTTTTCCCCGGGCCCTTTTTATGTAGAATAAATATGTCCATTTAATCAGTACCCCTGATCTCCAGCAAAGAGGCTGGAGGAAAACAATTTGATTACAGTGGCATGCAAAGGAGAGGACCACCAGACTTCTCCATTAATGGGCATTTTATATTTTTCAAAAGAAACTTATTGATACAGATATTGTCCCTAATAAGAAAAATATTTGGAGGGATAATTTTTAGTACCCCTGACTCCCACATGTCTGAGTTTTGGGCTAGAAGAAAAAGATTTAGGGACTTGACATCTTCCATCTTGAAGACTGCCAAGATCTGGCTTAAGGCACACCAACTTACATTAGTCCCTAACGAAAGTATCAAGTAAGAGTTCACTCTTCCTTTTATTAGTCAAGCATACCTTACCTATATTCCTTTTTGTTAAGTATTGTATTGGTTAAGTGTGATTCGTAAAACACATATACTGTGTTAAATAATCCACTGACCAAAAGCAATATTGGATGTATATTAAAATTTTGTTCACATGGATTATACTTGTGCAACCTTGGCTTATTTGTATCAGAATTCCACTGGCAGTGTTTTGCTTTTGATCTGTGAGCTATTAGAAGCCCTGTTGCTACAGATGAAAGGAGTTAGAAAATTCTATATCATAATGCAGTGCGATCAGTAATTCACAGAGCAGGTAATTTGCAATGACTTGCCAAGCCTTTGATTGCACCGGGTTTATGGCTATTAGCAGTTTCCCCTTTCAAATTTGTATGGTTCCATACTTCCTTTTTGACCTCTTTTTCATCATTTATGGTCCAATTTGGTAGTGAAAAAACATAACTTCTTGCTTAGCGCACGGCTGTCATTCAAACCCCAGTGACTTACTGAGCACTTTGACATTTGTGATGATGAAAAAAACATTAAGCAGGTGTACAGAACACTAACCAGGTTCCTGCAACAATGCTTTATGGGATTCACAATGTACCTCTGGGCTATAAACTGATTCAGACTTGATTTTCTCTATCAATTCAATCTCAAGTGTTCAAACTCCCACTCAAAGGAGGAGGCACAGGTCTCACTAAAATTGAAGTTAAATAAAATTCCCAATAATAATGTTAATATAGGACCTCTTAGGAACAATTGGAAGGGCAGTGATTGCCACTAAAATAATATTAAAGTTGGGCTCACATATCTACTTTGAAGTTATGCAATTAGGAGTTCTACTTGATACTGGACTATATAAAATTTAAGCCCTATAAAATGTCTTTAGCAATGAAAACTTATAGTGAAATGGCATGCTTTAGCCCCTTAGCTGTCTGAATTGTATGTATACCATGTGAAGGAAACATCATGTTTTGCTGTGGAGGTTTTTCTTTGCACATTTAAAATTGGTCATCTGTTGTACAGGTGTGCAGCACATCCTGGTATGGGTTAGTCTGCCCTCACGTGCAGTGTGTCTGGGAGACATGGAAACCTGCAAAACTCAACATAGTCCAGGTCCCCAATTAGTGTGTTTGAGGAAGCAGTCCAAGTCAGAACCCTTGAGCACAGGGATTTTCCCAACTCAGAACTTGCTTAGATGTCTCAGAATCTATCATTCAGGCCCGGAACCATTTCCAGTTTAAAATGTCACATACACGTACAGACTCACACATACCTAACGACAAAGGAAAGATGGTTGTCAAGATCATCCACTTGCTATCATCATTCCAGTAGGAAAAGAAAATATCTTTCCCAATAAAATGAAACAGGCACTGCACTTTGACCCTCTGGATGTTTACCATATTCAGGAAATTATTTGAAAAATGCTAAATGTAGAATAGAAAATGTTGAGTAGTTTTACATGTGGAAGCGGTGGCTTCTAACAGAGAGCACAAATATCTAAAGCATTTTCCATTTATATCTAAGGCAGAAGTTTCTTGGAGGGGTAATTATAAGCAAATTGGGAAGATAAGGCTGTAGACTCATGCTTGCTTCTGGCTGATGAAGACTGTTCACATAAAATAAAAGGATCTGAAGATCAAAGGCAGTAAGAACAACTGGTGCATGAACAGTGACTCTTACACAGAGCATTTTGCACAAAAGACTGTGAGTGTCCTTTTCAGCCACAGCTGGGCATGTGGAGAGCAGCAACATTAGTTGCTTCTTTGAATATCAAGTAGTCATAGCCATAATATTCCATGCTTGCATAGCCAAATACAATGATACTGGCAGCTTCCCTTGTTCTTACCACCTAGCTATTATAACCTTTCCATATTCTTTCTGTACACATCCACTTCATTTCCAATACAATGACCACAGGCGCTCACCATACACCTCCCCACCCCTGGCCAAATGTGTTTGTCAGAGAGTAGTGACGTCAATGGGACTAAGACGGGAAGTTCAATTAAAAAACAAAGCAATGTAGATGCTTTATGAGTTTTACAGAGAAGGCAAGAAATTTTATATCTGCTCTGTCCCTCAGGCTGGTTGTAATTTCAGCGTAGAGTGGAAATGGTCCTGAGAAATTATTGATCTTGACTTTTACCAGGCCTTTCAGTAAAGCAAAGGTAGCAAATAATGTCATGCTTGAAGTTGGTGAAAAAATATTTGCAGTCATGGTTGTAAGTTGGGGCCAAACTCAGGAGCACTGAACCCAAACACAAAAGCACCCTACCTTGCCTTTTTCCAGTCTCACATAATATTTTTATTTGTTTAGTTTCACTGATGAGATTTCTAGGTCAGTTAACTAGTACTTCCTGTGAACCTGTCTTGATGTTTTATCAGGTCTTACCCAAAAACACATGCTTGTTTTGAGTCCATGTGCTGACAACTACTTAAATGCATCATTCCTTATTTATTGCAACCTTTGCCTGTGCTTTCATCTTTTCAAAGATTTTGCATGATCCTTTGGAGTAGGTTATTTAGAAAAATGGATGAATGGATGAGGTCTAACCTTCTGGGGAAAAAATATAAGTGTCCCATAAAAAAGAGCAAATATAAACCAAACAGAGGAGAATTGGCCAAAAAAATAAAATAGTTTACTGCTATGTAGAAAACTAGTGCATTTTATTTATTTAAGCATTCATTCAACTGTGGCTAGAATTACATATTTGCATTATAATATAAGCTCTGAATGAATTTATTCCTAAAGTGGGAATACCAAAGAAAGTCATTTCAGTTTATGAAATTACCCTTAGCACGTTTATTTGTTCTCTCTCAACTTGAAACCCACAAGTTTTTATTAAGAGCATGGTTCGTATTTCAAATAGCAAGAAATCTTCACGTCTCCCTTTCCTTCCCCCTCAAAAATAAATCTACAAAGCACCTGGATTTAGAAGAACAACCCAGATCTATTGCGATTAACTCTGAAAACTAGCAAGCACTTCCATAATAAAAATAAACAGTGCATACTGTAATCGATGAGGAGGCAACATCCCACACTGTTTATTGATTCATAAGGTTGAGATTAAAGTGGGATTCTTGCCCATGTTTATCAACAGGTTTTTTTTTTTTTCTTTCCCTCTCTTTTTAAGCAGTAAGTGAACCTGGAATCCCACAAACCAATCAATAAAGTTTAAAAGCTTCAGTGAGTCTAGCCCATAACAGGCCCTTGTTTGGAGGACATGCTCAAGAAACACATGTGCCTTTAAGAGGTCTTGAAAGACTTTACACCCATGGACCATTACCATTTCCAAACACCCTGCAGCATTACCAGCCCAACATATGCGGACTGTATATCACCATGACCCTCTCACTAAAGCCCTTTTGACTGCAGTGCTTTTAATACCCACTTTCTCAGCTGAGCTCAGGAGTGATTTGTTTTACATGCCACATTAATCCTTTCCACATTTTCTGGATGAGGCAACCACAATTCCACTTGTGAGGTGTTTCTAAAACACAGTTATAGGAATAAAGCAGCAGGGTCCCAGACTTGACAACTTCCCTCTAGGCAGCTGACAAAGTGGGCTATCGTGCCTCGGTTTAACTCTTCAAACGACCGTTTGTGCCTGGCCACTAGGGTGGGCCAGCTTTCCAGGCCAGTAGGAAGCCCCATTTATTGAAGGCAATTTACTCTCAATTAAAACACAGTAGGAATCTTCATAGACATAATGCCTTCTTGATACTATGCATATTAGTAACATTAAAATCAAGAATAAATGGAAAAGCGCAGTAAAGACAAAAATACATAAAACACACCTCAGGAAAACCTAAGAAAGTTTCTACATCACACTCTCATAGTTGTAAGGAGAGAGCTTCCCCCCACCCCTTTTTTTAAATAAATGGGCAATTAGCGTTCAAAGCACAGGTTTTTATTATGTGGTAATTTTACAGTTTTGACTTTAAAGGCAACTTACCCACCCCCACTCCCCAAATATATTCTAAGAGCAGTGAACCTCTGCTGCATGTATTTATGAACTTTTCTACATTTTTAATGTTCATTGAATGTAAGTAATGAAGGTTTTGAAATTTCAGGTTGTCAACAAGGCTAACTGACTGGACCGACCCATTGTTTAAAAAAAAAATGTTTCTACATGTCAGCACTTGGCTGATTTTATTAACTTGTTAGTATTATGCTCCCCATTTTATGTGCTAAAATCTAACTGTACAAGGAACTTGAGGCCTAAAATTATGCCTTTATCCAGTCCTAATTTATTGTTCTTCCGTCATAAATTTTATTTGCAGCTTCAATGGTCTGAAAAAAGCAATAAATCATAGTGAGGTGAGTTTTACGTAGTTTAGATTGAATTCCTTATTTTCGCTTGAAAAAATTAATCCAATCCATTCCTTCTGGTGTCATCATCCTTTGGATAATAGTATGTCTCAAGGCAAGAGATCACTTGAATCAAAGAGATTTTTTTTTTTAAGCTACAGGATAACAGTTATACATACTCAGGTGATAAATGTTTTACATCATATGAGGAAACTGATGTCATGTTTACAATATAGAGTTATGTCAATGAGAAAAATACTCTGTTTCTTGTCCCAGGTTGTTTTCCTTAGATAATCAGGACTATGATTCTAGTTTTTCTGAAGAAGCCGTCTGAAGAATGATGTACTAAGACTTTGTGTCTATGTGTGTTAGTCACTCAATGGTTTCTGACTCTTTGCGACCCCATGGACTGTAGCCTGCCAGGCTCTTCTATCCATGGAATTCTCCAGGCAAAAATACTGTAGTGGCTTGCCATTCCTTTCCCCAGGAGCTCTTCCTGACGGAGGGATCCAATCCGGGTCTCCAGCACTGTAGGCTGGAGATTCTTTACCATCTAAGCCACAAGAGTTTTCCTTGCCACATGCTGAAACCGTGGTTGCGAAACTGTGCCTGGCATAACACAGGTGCTCATTAAATATCTGGCAAATGGATGATGGGTTCAAACATACCACTTAACATTCTAAACAATGGTCTAGTTTATAACAATAATGAAACAACACTTCAGCACTACAATGTCTAAAAATATGAGCTATTTCCTAGTGATCTTTAAAACAACAACAAAAATCTGATCAAGTGAGGAGAAAAGCATGACACTGATTAAAATCTCATTCCCCTTTTTTCTCCCTACACATATTCACACAGACACATACCTGCCCCACCCTTACCAGAGACAGTACTTTAAAAAAATTAACATTTACTCAAATGTAGAAAGTCGAATTAATACTTAGCAGATAATTTAAACATTTTTAGAACTCGAAAAGTTTACGTGAATTGGTCAACGATTGACAGAACTAGAAATGTTTTCATCTAACTGTGTTTTAAAACTGATTTTCAGAAATGACTTGTAGCTTTTGGAACTCCTGTCTCAACATCTAGAATCATCTCAAAATGAAAGGATGATTAAAAAAAAAAAATCCCTGAGTGTAAAGTCAACTGTTTTAAACTTTATTTCAAATGGTATGCTTTCAGTATCTTTAAAGAAAAATTTCTAGATTACTGTCTTTCTCTAAATTGCTATTTCTTTAACAGGATCTAGAATTTCTTGGCTAGCTTAGAATCATAAAAGCACTGGATTTTTACCCTGCTTGGGCATTTGCTCATTTGAGTTTGGGTTCACATTTAGTTATATCCACTGAAATTGCCCATTCCTCTTTTGCCATTGGGCATTTTTTCAATCTTAACAAAACCAAGTCCATATTATAGGCCTGCTGGCCAACATTCCAGGTAAATGAACGGTTTTAAAGAAAAATGGTGCTATTTTTCAAAAGCCTGACATTTAAAAAAATACAAGTCCAGAATTGAAGCCTTCAATAATTTTTCCATGCCTATATGCTACAAGAAGCAAATGGTTACACAAATGAATACATCTGGGATTATTTTCAAGCTGTTATTCCCCACCAGGGAAAATATTTAGAAATAAGGCTTGGTCTTTGTGCTGGAACTACAAAGAGGCCAGCCATCTTGATGCTTTTCCAGATCGTTTAATGATTTTCCTCATATTGTGTGGTGGCTTTACTGCCCTGTTTTGTATGCCTTCCCGTTCACTGTTGGTAACCATTTATGCTGGGTATGTTCCAATTTCTAAATCTGTTTTGTGGCATTTATAGCCTGCAGCTAATAAGACCATTCAGTGTTTTTTTATATATATAAAATATTAAAAAATATACTTTACCATGGAAAGCTAGAGGAAATGATTCAAAATTTAAAAACAGCCTTATTAAAGGATGGAGTAACTTTGCCTTTAAAATGTTAAGTCAGGGTGACTGTGGTTGAGAGGTGCCATTCTGCTTCTAGAGTCCAGGAGATGTAGTGTTGGGTGTGTGTGTGCATTTTATATGTATATGTAGGTATTATATGTATACATACATATATGATGCAATAAGCATATGTACGTTTTATATATATAAAATAAGTACAAAAGGAAATGGTAATTCATATATGTTACTTTGCAACCTCTGACTTTATAAGACAGAGCCTCCAACAAATATGCATATGTATCATAAATCCTGGTGTTATTTTCACTCGGCTTGGATTTTAGAGTTTTTACATTTTTAGAGTTTTGCCTTCCTATGAATTTTATATAAAATGAAAATTATTTTATTTTTAAGATGCATAAATACTGTATATCTAAAACACTAGAACTTCTACAATTAACTCCAAATTAAAGCATAAAATATGATTGTCATCATTAAGGTAGTCTTTTATTCAACATATGTCTAAGGAGATCATGTTAATCAGACTTTTATTGCCTTTTTCAATTCAATGTAAATTAGATGCTTAACATATATTTCCTAACTTCAAATATATTAGAGTTTATAAATTACTTTGTTTTCTCATATTTAGAATGTACATTACTAAACTAAAATTTTTCATGATTTTCTTTAACCTACAAATTGCAAGTGATTTGAGACTATAATCATGACCAAAGCCTGAATATAAGCTAAAATCCTCTGAAAACATAGTTAATTCCTTTTTAATATTATCTCTGTGAATTTCAATTTCAACATCATGGTATCTTTTGGAAATAAAGTTTTTTGCAAGAGGTTATAAGCTCTAATTGTTTGAGGGTACAAATCAAGCAGATGATGGGTTGGTTGACATTAATATAGTTCATCCATTTCCACATTCAGAGTTCTGTGCAAGAGGAAATCCTTAACTTTGACCCACAGGAGGGAAAGCTGAAAAACCTTGTCACTGAGAAGGATTTTTATGTTACTGAATAAGAAAACAACATTGATTTTTGGAAATGGGCATTATGATGCATAGGTCTACAGAAAGTGAAAGTGAAGTCGCTCAGTCATGTCCCACTCTTTGCGACGCCATGGACTGTAGGCTACCAGGCTCCTCTGTCCATGGAATCTTCCAGGCAAGAGTACTAGAGTGGGTTGCCATTTCCTTCTCCAGGGGATCTTCCCGACCCGGGATCAAACCTGGGTCCCCCACATTACAGGCAGACGCTTTACCATCTGAGCCACTAGGGAAGTCCACAGAGAGATCAACTAATTTTAGTGAGAATAATTTGCTGGTCTTTTAGGCTTGAAGGTTACCTTGAATGAGTGGTGTGATGCGTGCAAACAGGCAATGTTTGAGCTCTTGGATATTCATATTTTAACAACTGATATCAAATTGATAAGGTTTTACATTCATTAGATTAATTTTAATTTCTTTTTTCAAAGAAGACAACTTATTTAATTGCACCAAGTTACGTTTATATTAGTAATTTTTGCAGACATCTAAAAGCTTTAGGTGGTTTTGAGTTGATAAGTTCTTATTTTTCTGATATTAAAAGTATTAAATCATCACTTGAAAGCATTTACCAAGGACAGCAGAAATTTAGAGCATTCCTTAATCTTACTTTTCAAATATAAAAAGATTATATATATATATTTATATACAACATATATGTTTATCAGATCAGATCAGATCAGTCGCTTAGTCGTGTCCGACTTTGCGACCCCATGAATCGCAGCACGCCAGGCCTCTCTGTCCATCACTAACTCCCGGAGTTCACTCAGACTCACATCCATCGAGTCAGTGATGACATCCAGCCATCTCACCCTCTGTGGTCCCCTTCTCCTTCTGCCCCCAGTCCCTCCCAGCATCAGAGTCTTTTCCAATGAGTCAACTCTTCGCATGAGGTGGCCAAAGTACTGGAGTTTCAGCTTTAGCATCATTCCTTCCAAAGAAATCCCAGGGCTGATCTCCTTCAGAATGGACTGGTTGGATCTCCTTGCAGTCCAAGGGACTCTCAAGAGTCTTCTCCAACACCACAGTTCAAAAGCATCAATTTTTCGGCGCTCAGCTTCTTCACAGTCCAACTCTTACATCCATACATGACCACAGGAAAAACCATAGCCTTGACTAGACGAACCTTTGTTGGCAAAGTAATGTCTCTGCTTTTGAATATGCTGTCTAGGTTGGTCATAACTTTCCTTCCAAGGAGTAAGCATCTTTTAATTTCGTGGCTGCAGTCACCATCTGTAGTGATTTTGGAGCCCAGAAAAATAAAGTCTGACACTGTTTCCACTGTTTCCCCATCTATTTCCCATGAAGTCATGGGATCGGATGCCATGATCTTTGTTTTCTGAATGTTGAGCTTTAAGCCAACCTTTTCACTCTCTACTTTCACTTTCCTCAAGAGGCTTTTGAGTTCCTCTTCACTTTCTGCCAGAAGGGTGGTGTCATCTGCATATCTGAGGTTATTGATATTTCTCCCTGCAGTCTTGGTTCCAGCTTGTGTTTCTTCCAGTCCGGCGTTTCTCATGATGTACTCTGCATAAAAGTTAAATAAGCAGGGTGACAATATACCGCCTTGATGTACTCTTTTCCCTGTTTGGAACCAGTCTGTTGTTCCATGTCCAGTTCTAACTGTTGCTTCCTGACCTGCATACAAATTTCTCAAGAGGCAGATCAGGTGGTCTGGTATTCCCATCTCTTTCAGAATTTTCCACAGTTTATTGTGATCCACACAGTCAAAGGCTTTGGCATAGTCAATAAAGCAGAAATAGGTGTTTTTTGGAACTCTCTTGCGTTTTCCATGATCCAGTGGATGTCGGCAATTTGATCTCTGGTTCCTCTGCCTTTTCTAAAACCAGCTTGAACATCAGGAAGTTCACGGTTCACATATTGCTGAAGCCTGGCTTGGAGAATTTTGAGCATTACTTTACTAGTGTGTGAGATGAGTGCAATTGTGCAGTAGTTTGAGCATTCTTTGGCATTGCCTTTCTTTGCGATTGGAATGAAACTGACCTTTTCCAGTCCTGTGGCCACTGCTGAGTTTTCCAAATTTGCTGGCATATTGAGTGCAGCACTTTCACAGCATCATCTTTCAGGATTTGGAATAGCTCAACTGGAATTCCATCACCTCCACTAGCTTTGTTCGTAGTGATGCTCTCTAAGGCCCACTTGAGTTCACATTCCAGGATGTCTGGCTCTAGGTCAGTGATCACACCATTGTGATTATCTGGGTCGTGGAGATCTTTTTTGTACAGTTCTGTGTATTCTTGCCACCTCTTATTAATATCTTCTGCTTCTGTTAGGTCCATACCATTTCTGTCCTTTATCGAGCTCATCTTTGCATGAAATGTTCCTTTGGTATCTCTGAGTTTCTTGAAGAGATCCCTAGTCTTTCCCATTCTGTTCTTTTCCTCTATTTCTTTTGATCGCTGAAGAAGGCTTTCTTATCTCTTCCTGCTATTCTTTGGAACTCTGCATTCAGATGTTTATATCTTTCCTTTTCTCCTTTGCTTTTCACTTCTCTTCTTTTCACAGCTATTTGTAAGGCCTCCCCAGACAGCCATTTTGCTTTTTTGCATTTCTTTTTCATGGGGATGGTCTTGATCCCTGTCTCCTGTACAATGTCACGAACCTCATTCCATAGTTCATCAGGCACTCTATCTATCAGATCTAGGCCTTTAAATCTATTTCTCACTTCCACTGTAGAATCATAAGGGATTTGATTTAGGTCATACCTGAATGGTCTAGTGGTTTCCCCTACTTTCTTAAATTTAAGTCTGATTTTGGTAATAAGGAGTTCATGATCTGAGCCACAGTCAGCTCCTGGTCTTGTTTTTGCTGACTATATAGAGCTTCTCCATCTTTGGCTGCAAAGAATATAATCAATCTGATTTTGGTGTTGACCATCTGGTGATGTCCATGTATAGAGTCTTCTCTTGTGTTGTTGGAAGAGGGTGTTTGTTATGACCAGTGCATTTTCTTGGCAAAACTCTATTAGTCTTTGCCCTGCTTCATTCTGTATTCCAAGGCCAAATTTGCCTGTTACTCCAGGTGTTTCTTGACTTCCTACTTTTGCATTCCATTCCCCTATAATGAAAAGGACATCTTTTTTGGGTGTTATTTCTAAAAGGTCTTGTAGGTCTTCAGAGAACCATTCAACTTCAGCTTCTTAAGCATTACTGGTTGGGGCATAGACTTGGATTACCGTGATATTGAATGGTTTGCCTTGAAAACGAACAGAGATCATTCTGTTGTTTTTGAGATTGCATCCAAGTACTGCATTACAGACTCTCTTGTTGACCATGATGGCCACTCCATTTCTTCTGAGGGATTCCTGCCCGCAGTAGTAGATATAATGGTCATCTGAGTTAAATTCACCCATTCCAGTCCATTTCAGTTCGCTAATTCCTAGAATGTTGACGTTCACTCTTGCCATCTCTTATTATAATTTTGTACATACATATACCAACAGTGTATATACTAATAGTTCCTATTATTATGTTAATATTATTATTATTCATTTACAAAAACTAAATGGAATTTTAGGTCCAATACACAGAGATATGCTTCAAATTTTTAATTTTGTACTCTATTCTCTTAATAAATAAATCATGTTATTTAAGATTTCAGTCCTTATTGATAAAGTATTTAAGCTGTTTCTCAATTTTATCTATTAGAAACAATTCTTCATTGAGCATTCTCTCATAAACAATTTTGAATACTTAGATTTATATGGCTAATGTATAATTTTTGAAAATACCACTATTGGCTCAATGTTTATGCACATTATTCAATTTATTGATGCTAACAAATACTTTCTAAAAAACTGTAATAATTGTCAGAGGACACCTGTTTAATTACTCTAACACAAACATGAATTTTATCACAATTTCTTTTTTCCCTTTTCTCTTCCATTCTAAAACAATATAGAACATACACACCAATCTAAAAAAAAAATTTAGTGATAAAGTTATACATAATCAGATTAAAAGGCAATTTTTATTTTCTCTCTGGCCTCTTTCACTGTCTTTCCTCCACTCACTCAGCACTCTCTTCCCTCTCCACTGCTACCATCTCTGTGCATTTCCAAAGCTCTATTTAGGCATGTGTTCTTATGTATTTACTACCTGTCAGTCATAAATAGATCTTATTCTATATTTTATTCTACAGCATTCTTATCTTCCCTTGAAAATATTTTGGTTTGATCCCTGGATCAGGAAGATCCCCTGGAGAAGGAAATGGCAACCCACTCCAGTATTCTTGCCTGGACAATCCCATGGAGACAGGAGCCTGATGGGCTTCAGTACGTGGAATTGTAGAGAGTCAGACAGGATTTAGTGACTAAACAACAACAGCAGCTTGAATTTAAGGTTAATCTAATCAAACTACTGCACAATTGCACTCATTTCACAGGTTAGCAAGGTCATACTCAGAATCCTTCAAGTTGGCTTAAACAGTATGTGAACCAAGAACTTCCAGATGTTCTTGCTGGATTAAGAAGAGGCAGAGGAGGAGGAGGAAAAAGATGGTGGTGGAGGAGCTGGGTGGAGTACATCTCTCTCCACGGATACATTAGGAATACACCTTCAGACACAGAAGTGCATGCAGAACGCCAGCTGAGAGTGAACAGAAGGACCTGACCAGCGGGAAAGAATATATGGAAAACTCAGGAGGATGAAGGAACAAGGGGGGGAAACGGGAGTGTTAGTAGAACTGGACCTGCCCTCGGTGGGTGGGGGAACTGAAGCAGGGGTCTGATGCCCACACTGGGACAACTGTCTGAGTCAGAGGAGAAACATTTAAGGTTGAGAGTGAAACAGCTGATCTGTGGCAGCCTAAATGGAATGAGAATCAGACATTCCTTGCTGCAGCCTTATATACCCCAGATGGCACAGTGGCTGGGAGCTGGAGTTTAGGGATTGTGGAGCAATCCCAGGGCAAGGGCTTCTGTTGACTGCGAGGCGATGTGACAGATAGAGAGGATGTTAGAGAGGAGATTGTGGTGGGAAATGTCTGTGGAGGAGAGCCAGGCAGCCAAGAAAGTGAGGGGATACTGGTGAGTCACGTGTAGGGGGTGGAGCCATCACCATAGCCTCTCTCCCCCAAGATGCAGGCACTGGCAGCTGAACAAGAGAGAGGCTGGCCCATCAAACACCCAACACACTGAACTACAGAGCAGGACCCCTCCCAGGGTGCCCCTTGAAGTGCCTGACGTGCTGATCTACAGAGTAGGACCCCAGCCAGGGGGCCCCCTCTATGTGCCTGATGCACCAAACAACAGAGAAGGACCCCAGGCAAGGAAGCCCTCTAAGGGCCTGAAGGAGCGGAGCTATGGAGAAAGACTGGCCAAGGAGGCCTTCTGATCGCCAGCTACAAGAGGCTCGAAAAGAGACTCTGATAGGGCCATAACTTCTGGGGCGGAGGCAGTCTGTGTCCCAGCACACTGGGCGCTGCCAGGGTCCCTGCAAGCCAAGCAGCTGCGCCACCTTCACACTCAACTCTCACTGGGGCACAGCTGCCACAGGCAAAAAAGTCTTGTGCCTATGCGGGCAGGGTCACTCCTGTAGTGTCTCACTTTGCAACCCTGTGGACTGTGGCCTGCCAGGCTTCTCTGACAGGGAGCAGGGTTCTCCAGGCAAGAATACTGGAGCATACTGGCCAACACTGCTTGCCATACCCTTCTAGAGCACTATATTTCCTGCTGCCCTGGCCGCCAACTCCCCTGAGTACCTGGTGCTGCCAGAACCTTTGTGACCCAAGCAGCTGCACCACCTCTGCACCTGGCCCTCACAGGGGCAAACCCAAGTCCTCCAGGGCAGCCTCAGGAACTACCCCGCAGTGGATGACCTATATCCAGAGGTGGAAATAAAATCACACTGGGCACAGTGTGACTAAGGAAGAAGACCCAAAACCTTCCCACCAGCTGTACAAGTTGCAGATTAAATCCAAACGATCAACGAGGCAGACTCTCTGTCTGTGGAATATGTAAAAGGTCATTGAGAACTCTCACAAAAGAAAACACACTGGTTCTGATAGCTGCGGACATTGGAGGCAAGAACACAGAGGAGTAGGAGCAGATTAGAATCTGAGCAGCCCCCACAGCAGGTCCAGAGATCAGCACAGTGTCAGAGGGCATCCTAGGGAGGTGAGGTGGACTGTGATCCCAGGAGGGAAAGGACTCTGACAGCAGAGACTCAGGAAAAACATTTATTATTCTTATGTTTTGACTTGTTCTATAGATTCTTTTGGATTTTCTTTTCTTTTTTTTTCCCCTTTCCCCCCACTCTGTTGTAGTTGTCAATTTTATTGGCACTATGAAATCTAACCAATCCTTTGAGCTTTTTTTTTCCTTTTTTTTCTCAGTCACATTTTTTATTGTTCTTATAAACCTCTGCCTCTATGTTCGGCTTTTGCAGCTCTGGGGAGTTTGTTTTCTTTTCTCTCTCTTTGTAATTTTAATTTTTAAATGTATTATTATTTTTTCTACATTTATTCTTGTGCTTGCTTTTCCTACTATTCTTTTTCCCTTGAAGTTAATTTTTAATATATAAAAATCTTCTTTATCTACCTCTATTTAACTATGCATATCTATTCTTCCTTTCTTTCCTTTAATCTCAACATATTTGTTAGTCTTATTTTCATTGCTTTATACCCCAGTTGGCACCTTGATTTAGTTTTCTTTTCCAGTTTGTGCTTTAATTAGTTTTGTTCTGGTAGACATAATTTTTGGTTCCCTCGGTTTGCCAGGTCAATCTATTTTACTTTATTTTTGTTGGACTGTTTTGATTTTGCTTATGGGTGTATATGTATGTGTGTACATTCAATCACACTTTTTATTCTTGTTATAAACCTCTGCCTCTGCATTGGGCCTTTGCAGTTCTGTGGAGTTTTCCTTTTTTCTTTCTTCCATTTTTTTTTCTTTTCTCATTTTTATAATTTTAATTTTTAATTTTCTTAAACCTATTATACTTTTTCTACATTTATTCCTTTGTTTGCCTTTCTTACTGTTCTTTTCCCCTTGCAGTTAATCTTTAATGTATATAAATCTTTATCTACCTCTTTTTAAATTTGCATATCTATTTTCTTTCTTTCCTTTCCTCTCAACATATTTGTTAGTTTTGTTTTCATTGCTTTATTCCCCAATTGGCACCTTGCTTTAGTTTTCTTTCCAGTTTGTGTTTTAGTTAGTTTTGTTCTTAACTGGTAAATATAATTTTTGATTTCCTTTGTTTGCCAGGTCAATCTATTGTACTTTATTTTTGTTGAACTGTTTTGACTTTGCTCATAGGTGTATATGTATATGTGTATATTCCATTATTTTAATTATTATTTGCCTGATTTTATAACTGCCATTTGTCTGGGGTTCGTCTTTGGTTTCTTGTTTTGGGTATTTGTTTTAATCTCACTTAATGCCTTAACAAACCACTTGTGGAATCTTCATTCCTGAGCAGAGATTAAGCCCTGAGCCTTTGGAGTGGGAACACTGACTCCAAGACTCTAGAGAACTAACCAGAGAACTAACCCTAGTGGGTATCAAATAGTGAGAACTCACACAAAGGAAACCAGTGTAATACTAGACCTGGCATCACCCAACCACCAATAGCACCCTGTGCAGGATGCCTCATCTAAACAACAAACAAAACAAAAATACAAACCCAATCATCAGCAGACAGAATTACCACCTCACTCAGCCTTGCCCATAAGAGGAAAACGAACAAACAAAAACTTGGCATAAATCTCATCCTATACAAAGCTTACACAAACCACTGGACCAACATTAGAGGGCAGAAACCAAAAGGAAGGAATTCAACCTTGAAGCCTGGGAAAAGTGAAAGTGAAAGTGAAGTCACTCAATTGTGTCTGACTTTTTGCGACCCTGTGGACTGTAGCCTACCAGGCTCCTCCATCCATGCCAGGCAAGAATACTGGGGTAGGTTGCCATTTCCTTCTCCAGGGGATCCTCCTGAACCAGGGATCGAACCCAAGTCTCCTGAATTGCAGGCAGACGCTTTACCCTCTGAGCCACCAGGGAAGCCCCTGGGAAAAGGAGACATCAAACACAATAAGTTAAAAACATATATATAATGAGAAGGCACAGAAATACTACACAAATGAAGGAAAACAAACTAGAAACACAGAAGTCCAAATAAATGAAGAGGAAATAGGCAAACTACCTGAAAAAGTATTCAGAATAATGATAGTAAGTAAAGATGATCAAAAACCTTGAAAGCAAAATGGAGAAAATGCAAGAATCAATTAACAAAGACTCAGAAGAATTAAAGAATAAACATGTAGAGACAAACAACATAATTACTGAAATTAAAAATACTTTAGAAGGAATCAATAGCAGAATATCTGAAGCAGAAGAATGAATCAGTGAACTGGAAGATAAAATGGTGGAAATAACTTCTGAAGAGCAGAATAAAGTAAAAAGAATGAAAAGAACTGAGAATAGTCTCAGAGACTTCTGGGACAGTATCAAACGCTCCAACATTTGAATCATAGGGGTCCCAGAAGAAGAAAAGAAAAAGAAAGGGTATAAGAAAATTTTCAAAGAGATTATAGTTGAAAATTCCTCCAACGTGGAAAAGGAAATAGTCAATCAAGTCCAAGAGGCACAAAGAGTCCCATACAGGATAAACTCAAGGAGAAACACGTCAAGACACATACTAATCAAACTAACAAAGACTAAACACAAAGAAAGAATATTAAAAGCAGCAAGGGAGAATCAACAAAGTAACATATAAGGGAAATCCTATAAGCTTAACAGCTGATCTTTCAGCAGAAACTCTACAGGCCAGAAGGGAATGGCAGGATATATTTAAAGTACTGAAAGAAAAAAATCTACAACCAAGATTACTGTAACCCAGCAAGGCTCTCACTCAAAATTAATGGAGAAATCAAAAGCTTTTCAGACAAACAAAAATTAAGAGAATTCAGTAACACCAAACCAGCCTTACAACAAATGTTAATGGGATTTATATAGTCAAGAAATATAAGAGAAGAAAAAAGTTCTACAAAATCAACCCCAAACAATTAAGAAAATGGCAATATGAACATATATATCAATAATTACTTTAACCACAAATGGATTAAATGTTCCAACCAAAAGAAACAGACTGGATGAATGGATACAAAAACAAGACCCGTATATATGCTGTCTAGAAGAAACGGACTTCAACCTCAATATACATATAGACTGAAAGTGAGAGGATGGAAAAATATATTCCATGCAAATGGGAAGCAAAAGAAAGCTGGAGTAGCAATCCTCACATCAGACAAAACAGACCTTAAAATAAAGAAGATTACAAGAGATAAAGAAGGACACTACGTAATGATCAAGGGATCAATCCAAGAGGAAGACATAACAACTGCAAATATATGCACCCAACACATGAGCACCTTACTACATAAGACAAACACTAACAGACATAACAGGAGAAACTGACAGTAACACAATAATAGTCGGAGACTTTAACATCCCACTCACACCAATGGATAGGTCATCAAAACAAAATTAATGAGGAAACACAAGTCTTAAGTGATACATTAGATGAGATGGATCTCATTGATATCTTCAGGACATTCCATCCAAATACAGAAGAATACACCTTCCTCTCAAGTGCAAATGGAACATTCTCCAGGATAGACCACATTATGGGTCTCAAATCAAACCTCAGTAAATTTAAGAAAATTAAACTCGTATCAAGCATCTTCTCTGACCACAATGCTATGAGACTAGATATCAATTACAAGAGAAAAAAAAAAAAAAACTGTAAGAAACACAAACACATGGAGATGAAACAACACATTTCTAAATTAGCAACAGGTTACAGAAGAAATCAAAGTGGAAATAAAAAAATTTCTAGAAACAAATGACAATGAAAACACAACAACTCAAAACCTATGGGATTCAACAAAAGTAGTACTAAGAGGGAAGTTTAAAGCAATACAATCTTACCTCAAGAAACAAGAAAAACATCAAATACACAACCTAACATTACACCTAAAACAACTGGAAAAAGAAGAACAAAAAACCCCCCAAAATTCGTAGAAGGAAGGAAATCATTAAGATATGAGCAGAAATAAATGAAAAAGAAATGAAAGAAACAATAGTAAAGATTAATAAAACTAAAAGCTGGTTCTTTGAGAAGATAAACAAAATTGACAAACTTTTAGCCAGACTCATCAAGAAAAAAAAGAAGAATCAAATCAACAAAATTAGAAATGAAAAAAGAAAGGTTACAACAGACAATGCAGAAATACAAAGGATTATAGAGACTATTATGAACAACTATATGGCAATAAAATGGATAACCTGAAAGAAATGGACAGATTCTTAGAAAAGTTCAATCTTTCAAGACTGAACCAGGAAGAAATAATGAACAATCCAATTACAAGCACTGAAATTGAAGCTTTGATCAAAAATCTCCCAAAAAAAACAAAAGCCCAGGACCAGAAGTCTTCACAGGATAATTCTATCATTTAGAGAAGAGCTAATCCTTCTAAAACTCTTTAGAAAAACTGCAGAGGAAAGAACACTTCCAAACTCATTCTACGAGGCCACCATCACCCTGATACCAAAACCAGACAAAGACTACACAAAAAAAGAGAATTACAGGCCAATATCACTGATGAACATAGGTGCAAAAATCCTCAACAAAATTTAGCAAACAGAATTCAGCAACACATCAAAAAGCTCATACACCATGATCAATTTGGGTTTATTCAAGGAATGCAAGCATTCTTCAATATACACAAATTAATTCATGTGATACACCATGTTAACAAATTGAAAGATCAAAACCATATGATAATCTCAATAGATGCAGAAAAATCCTTTGACAAAATTTAGCACTCATTTATGATTAAAACTCTTCAAAAAATGGTCATAGAAGAACCTACCTCAACATAGTAAAGGCCATATGTGATAAGCCTCCAGCAAACATTCTCAATGGTGAAAAACTGAAAGCATTCCCCCTAAGATTGGGAAAAAGACAACAGTGTCCACTTCCTTGTCCACCTTTTCACTACTATTCAACATAGTTTTGGAAGTCCTAGCTACAGCAATCAGAGAAGAAAAAGAAATAAAAGGAATCCAGATTAGAAAAGAAGAAGTAAAGCTCTCACTGTTTGCAGATGACATGGTATTGTACATAGAAAACCCTAAAGAGAGTATCAGAAAATTACTAGAGCTAATCAGTGAATTTATTGCAGGATACAATATCAATACACAGGAATCACTCGCATTTCTATATTCTAACAATGAAAAATCAGAAAGAGAAATTAAGGAATCAATCCCATTCACCATTGCAACAAAAATAAATATCTAGGAATAAACTTACCTCAGGAGACAAAAGAACTGTACACAAAATTATAAGACACTGATGAAAGAAATCAAAGATGACATAAACAGATGGAGAGAGATTTCATGTTCCTGGGTAGGAAGAATCAATATTGTGAAAATGGCTATACTATTGATTGCAATCTACAGATTCAATGTGATCCCTATCAAATTACCAATGGCATTTTTCACAGAACTAGAACAAAAAATTTCACAATTCATATGGAAACACAAAAGACCCCAAATGGCCAAAGCAGTCTTGAGAAAGAAGAATGGAGCAGGAGGAATCAACCTTCCTGACTTTAGATTATACTACAAAGCTACAGTCATCAAGACAGTATAGTACTGGCACAAAAACAGAAATATAGACCAATGGAACAAGATAGAAAGCCCAGAAATAGGTACCCATGCACCTAGGGGTACCTTGTTTTTGACAAAGGAGGCAAGAATATACAATGGGGCAAATACAGCCTCTTCAATAAATGGAGCTGAGAAAACTGGACAGCTACATGTAAAAGTATGAAATTAGAACACTTCCTAACACCATACACAAAGATAAACTCAAAATTGATCAAAGACCTAAATGTAAGATCAGAAAGTATAAAACTCTTAGAGGAAACCATAGGCAGAACACTCAATGACATAAATCAAAGCAAGCTCCTCTATGACCCACCTCCTGCTGCTGCTGCTGCTGCTAAGTCACTTCAGTCGTGTCCGACTCTGTGCAACCCCATAGACGGCAGCCTACCAGGTTCCCCCATCCCTGGGATTCTCCAGGCAAGAATACTGGAGTGGGTTGCCATTTCCTTCTCCAATGCATGAAAGTGAAAAGTCAAAGTGAAATCGCTCAGTCGTGTCTGAATCTTAGCGACCCCATGGACTGCAGCCTACCAGGCTCCTCCATCCATGGGATTTTCCAGGCAAGAGCGCTGGAGTGGGGTGCCATTGCCTTCTCCACCTCCTACAGTAATGGAAATAAAAACAAAAGTAAACAAGTGGGACCTGGTTAAACTTAAAAGCTTTTGCATAGCAAAGGAAACTATAAGTAAGGTGAAAAAGACAACCCTCAGAATGGGAGAAAATAATAGCAAATGAAACTTCTGACAAGGGATTCATTTCCAAAATATACAAGCAGCTCACACAACTCAAAACCAGGAAAATAAACAACCCAATCAAAAAGTGGGAAAAGACCTAAACAGACATTTTTCCAAAGAAGACATACAGATGGCTCACGAACACATGAAAAGATGCTCAACATTGCTCATTATTACAGAAATGCAAATTAAAACCACAATGAGATATCACCTCACATCTGTTAGAATGGCCATCAACAAAAAGTCTACAAACAATAAATGCTGGAGAGGGTGTGGAGAAAAGGGAACGCTCTTACACTGTTGGTGGGAATGTAAATTGATACAGCCACTATGAAAGACAGTATGGAGATTCCTTAAAGCACTAGGAATAAAACAACCATGTGACCTAGCAATCCCACTCCTAGGTATATACCCTGAGGAAACCAGGGTTGAAAAATACACATGCATCTCATTGTTAATTGCAGCACTATTTACAATAACTAGAACATGAGAGCAACCTACATACCCATCGACAGCTGAATGGATAAAGAAGTTGTGGTACATATACACAATGGAATATTACTCAGCCATAAAAAGGAACACATCTGAGTCAGTTCTGATGAGGTGGATGAACCTAGAACCTATTATACAGAGTGATGTGAATCAGAAAAAGAAAGATAAATATATTCTAATGCATATATATGGAATCTACAAAAAAAAATGGTTCTGAAGAATTTATTTACAGGGGAGCAATGGAGAAACAGACATAGAGAACAGACTTATGGACATGGGGAGAGGGGAGGAGGGGGTGAGATGTTTGGAAAGAGTAACATGGAAACTTACATTACCATATGTAAAATAGGTAGCCAACAGGAATTTGCTGTATGACTCAGGAAACTCAAATGGGGCTCTGTATCAACCTAGAGGGGTGGGATGGGGAAGGAGATGGGAGAGAGGTTCAAAAGGGAGGGGATATATGTATACCTATGGCTGATTCATGTTGTGGTTTGGCAGAAAACAGCAAAATTCTGTAAAGCATGTATCCTTCAATAAAAAAAAAATTAAAAAGAAAAGGCAGAGGAATCAGAGATCAATTTGCCAACATCTGTTGGATCACAGAAAAAAGCAAGGGAATTCCAGAAAAATATCTGCTTCATTGACTAAAACCTTTAATTGTGTGTATCAAAACAAACTGTGGAAAACTCTTCAATAAATGGGAATACTAGATCACCTTACCTGAAACTGCTGAGAAATCTGTACACAGGTCAAGAAGCAATAGCTAGAATTCAACGTGGAACAACAGAATGGTTCCAAATTAGGAAACAACTATGACAAGGCTGTGTATTGTCTCCCTGTTTATTTAACTTATATGCAGACTACATTGTGTGAAATGCTGGGCTAAATGAAGCTCAAGCTGGAATCAAGATTGCTGGGAGAAATATCAATAACCTCAGATACGCAGATGACACCATCCTAAGGGCACAAAAACAAAGAGGAACTAAAGAGCTTCTAAATGATGGTCAAAGAGGAGAGTGAAAAAGCTGGCTTAAAATTCAACATTCAAAAAATTAGGATCATGGCATCCAGGTCCCATCACTTCACTGCAAATAGTAGGGGAAAAAGTAGAAGCAGTGATAGGTTTTATTTTCTTGGGCTCCAAAATCACTGCAGATGGTGAGTGCAGCCACTCATATGAAATTAAAATATGCTTGCTCCTTGGAAGAAAAGCTATGACAAACAGCATATTAAAAAGCAGAGACATTACTTTGCCAACAAAGGTCCATATAGTCAAAACTATGGTTTTTCCAGTAGTCATGTACAGATGTGAGAGACCATAAGGAAGGCTGAATCCCTATGAATTGATGCTTTCCAACTTTGATGCAACATGGACAACAGACTGTTTCCAAATAGGAAAAGGAGTATGTCAAGGCTGTATATTGTCACCCTGCTTATTTAACTTCTACACAGAGTACATCATGAGAAACGCTGGGCTGGAAGAAGCACAAGCTGGAATCAAGATTGCCAGGAGAAATATCAATAACCTCAGATATGCAGATGACACCACCCTTATGGCAGAAAGTGAAGAGGAACTAAAAAGCCTCTTGATGAAAGTGAAAGAGGAGAGTGAAAAAGTTGGCTTAAAGCTCAACATTCAGAAAACGAAGATCACGGCATCTGGTCTCATCACTTCATGAGAAGTAGATGGGGAAACAGTGGAAACAGTGTCAGACTTTATTGTTTTGGGCTCCAAAATCACTGCAGATGGTGACTGCAGCCCTGGAATTAGATGCTTACTCCTTGGAAGGAAAGTTTTGACCAACCTAGATAGCATATTAAACAGCAGAGACATTACTTTGCCAACAAAGATCCATCTAGTCAAGGCTATGGTTTTTCCAGTGGTCATGTATGGATGTGAAAGTTAGACTGTGAAGAAAGCTGAGCGCCGAAGAATTGATGCTTTTGAACTGTGGTGCTGGAGAAGACTCTTGAGAGTCCCTTGGACTGCAAGGAGATCCAACCAGTCCATTCTAAGGGAGATCAGTCCTGGGTGTTCTTTGGAAGGACTGATACTCCAATACTTTGGCCACCTCATGCGAAGAGTTGACTCATTGGAAAAGACTCTGATGCTGGGAGGGATTGGGGGCAGGAGGAGAAGGGGACGACAGAGGATGAGATGGTTGGATGGCATCACCGACTCGATGGACATGAGTTTGAGTGAACTCCGGGAGTTGGTGATGAATAGGAAGGCCTGGCGTGCTGCAATTCATGGGGTCACAAAGAGTCGGACATGACTGAGCGACTGAACTGAATGTTGGTGCTGGAGAAGACTCTTGAGAGTCACTTGGACAGCAAGGAGATCAATCCAATCAATCCTAAAGAAAATCAGTCCTGAATATTCATTAGAAGGACTGATGCTGAAGCTGAAACTCCAATACTTTGGCCACCTGATGTAAAGAACTATAAAGTTTAAGTAAGTGTTAGTCGCTCAGTCATGCCCAACTCTTTGCAACCCCATGGACTGCAGCCTACCAGGCTTCTCTGTCCATGAGATCTTCCAGGCAAGGATACTGGAGTGGGTTGCTATTTCCTTCTTTGGGGGATCTTTCTAACCCAGGCATTGAACCTGGGTCTCCTGCACTGCAGGCAGATTCTTTACACTAAGCTACAAGGGAAGAGCTGACTCACTGGAAAAGACCTTGATGCTGCTGGGAAAGTTTGAAGGCAGGAGGAAAAGGGGATGACAGAGGATGAGATGGTTGGATGGCATCACCAACTCAATGGACATGAGTTTGAGCAAGCTCAGGGAGATGGTGAAGGACAGTGAAACCTGGGTGCTCTAGCCCATAGGGTCACAAATAGTTTGACAAAATTAAGCGACTGAACAAGACTAGGCCACACTCACTGCTTATATTTCAAAATTTTTTCTCAGTCTTATCGTGTTTAATTTGCGAACAAAGAAAAGCAAAAGTCTATTTTCTCTGGAAATTCCTTAAATTTTCACATTAATTTAGGAAATATGGATACTTTTAAATATTTTGAAGTTTTATTATTCAGCAAGATAATATATATCTCATTAAAGATCTTTATAATATCTCTTATTAAAGATAATAACTATTTTTTAAAATTTACTTGTAGGTATGTTATATTTTTATTAATTGTGTAAATGGAGTATATATTTTTTATGTAACACTTTGTCGAAGAATTAATTCTGCAAATATTTATTGAATATTTGAAATTTAGTATAATTTCTAATAAAATCAACAGCTATTTTGCCTTTCTAAACAAATTATCATATAATCTACAAGTAATTAAATTTTTGTTTCATTTTTTTGTTTTATGCATTTACTATATGTTGACTACTTTATGGAATAAATAATACCGGTGACAACAGATACCCTTATCTTAATTCTAACTGTGATGTTTAAGTCTCTGTGTCAAATTGACAACCATAAGGGATGCTCAGACAGCTGGCTAAACATTATTTCTGGCTGTGTCCTTGACAGTGTTTTTGGAAGAGATTATCATTTCAATCAGTGGACACAGGAAAGATCTACCCTCACCAATATGGATGGGCATCATCTAATCAATTGAAGGCCTGAACAGAACACAATGGCAGAAGAAGGGTGAATTCTCTCTCTCTCCCTGAGCTGAGATGTCCATCTTCTCCACTTGGAGAATATTTTTATAAAGGTGAGCTTTTAATCTGGCTATTTAACATAAGGTGAAACTTGACACAGGACCATTATCGAGGCTTACATACCAGAAAAAGCAAAAGATTTAAGTCACAGAAGATTTGCTGGGAAGTACAAACTCAGGGTTGACAAACAAGGAGCGATGCTTGAATAGAAGACTAGGGGGCAACTTCTAAGGACATTTATGCAATACTAATGCATGGGTAAGCTCATTTTAAAACATCTCAAATTACCATGTAACACAATTAAACCATTCTTTTAGAATAATAACAGACTGTACAGAAAGTCACTTTACAAGGAGAGAAACAGGACAGTATCTCAAAATGCTGGTGAGAGATAATGAGGGCATATAGCAGTGACACAGAAGCTAGAGAATATGAATTCAAAGTGCATGAGTGACTAATGTTATGCTTAAAGAGAATCATGGGAGGGAGAATGAAGGACTGATGCTTGAGTGAATAGATACCTGTTAGTGCAATTAACAGCAACAGGGAATGCAGTGGGAGGAGGGAGCTGGAGAAAATGGTAAATTTATCTAGTAGATACTGTGAGAACAGAGCCAGGCATCATTGTAGGAATATGACATTGCTCAGAGAAGGAAATGGCAATCCACTCCAGTATTCTTGCCTGGGAGATCTCATGGACAGAGGAGCCTAGAGGGCTCCAGTCTGTGGGGTCGCAAGAGTCAGACATGACTTAGTGACTAAATCACCACCATCTCTACTCGTGGAGCTCCCATAGTGAGTGGCAAGAGAAATACTAGAATGTGCATTTTTGCATTTTTTTAAAATTTTATTTTTAAACTTTACATAATTGTATTAGTTTTGCCAAATATCAAAATGAATCCGCCACAGGTATACATGTGTTCCCCATCCTGAACCCTCCTCCCTCCCCATTCCATCCCTCTGGGTCGTCCCAGTGCACCAGCCCCAAGCATCCAGTATCGTGCATCGAACCTGGACTGGCAACTCGTTTCATACATGATATTTTACATGTTCAATGCCATTCTCCCAAATCTTCCCACCCTCTCCCTCTCTCGCAGAGTCCATAAGACTGTTCTATACATCAGTGTCTCTTGCTGTCTCGTACACAGGGTTATTGTTACCATCTTTCTAAATTCCATATATATGCGTTAGTATACTGTATTGGTGTTTTTCTTTCTGGCTTACTTCACTCTGTATAATAGGCTCCAGTTTCATCCACCTCATTAGAACTGATTCAAATGTATTCTTTTTAATGGCTGAGTAATACTCCATTGTGTATATGTACCATGGCTTTCTTATCCATTCATCTGCTGATGGACATCTAGGTTGCTTCCATGTCCTGGCTATTATAAACAGTGCTGCGATGAACATTGGGGTACATGTGTCTCTTTCCCTTCTGGTTTCCTCAGTGTGTATGCCCAGCAGTGGGATTGCTGGATCATAAGGCAGTTCTATTTCCAGTTTTTTAAGGAAGCTCCACACTGTTCTCCATAGTGGCTGTACTAGTTTGCATTCCCACCAACAGTGTAAGAGGGTTCCTTTTTCTCCGCACCCTCTCCAGCATTTATTACTTGTAGACTTTTGGATCACAGCCATTCTGACTGGTGTGAAATGGTATCTCATAGTGGTTTTGATTTGCATTTCTCTGATAATGAGTGATGTTGAGCATCTTTTCATGTGTTTGTTAGCCATCTGTATGTCTTCTTTGGAGAAATGTCTATTTAGTTCTTTGGCCCATTTTTGGATTGGGTCATTTATTTTTCTGGAGTTGAGCTGTAGGAGTTGCTTGTATATTCTCGAGATTAGTTGTTTGTCAGTTGCTTCATTTGCTATTATCTTCTCCCATTCTGAAGGCTGTCTTTTCACCTTGCTAATAGTTTCCTTTGATGTGCAGAAGCTTTTAAGGTTAATTAGGTCCCATTTGTTTATTTTTGCTTTTATTTCCAATATTCTGGGAGGTGGGTCATAGAGGATCCTGCTGTGATGTATGTCAGAGAGTGTTTTGCCTATGTTCTCCTCTAGGAGTTTTATAGTTTCTGGTCTTACGTTTAGATCTTTAATCCATTTTGAGTTTATTTTTGTGTATGGTGTTAGAAAGTGTTCTAGTTTCATTCTTTTACAAGTGGTTGACCAGAGTTCCCAGCACCACTTGTTAAAGAGATTGTCTTTAATCCATTGTATATTCTTGCCTCCTTTGTCAAAGATAAGGCGTCCATATGTGCGCGGATTTATCTCTGGGCTTTCTATTTTGTTCCATTGATCTATATTTCTGTCTTTGTGCCAGTACCATACTGTCTTGGTAACTGTGGCTTTGTAGTAGAGCCTGAAGTCAGGTAGGTTGATTCCTCCAGTTCCATTCTTCTTTCTCAAGATCGCTTTGGCTATTCGAGGTTTTTTGTATTTCCATACAAATTGTGAAATTATTTGTTCTAGCTCTGTGAAGAATGCTGTTGGTAGCTTGATAGGGATTGCATTGAATCTATAGATTGCTTTGGGTAGTATACTCATTTTCACTATATTAATTCTTCCAATCCATGAACATGGTATATTTCTCCATCTGTTAGTGTCCTCTTTGATTTCTTTCACCAGTGTTTTATAGTTTTCTATATATAGATCTTTAGTTTCTTTAGGTAGATATATTCCTAAGTATTTTATTCTTTCCATTGCAATGGTGAATGGAAATGTTTCCTTAATTTCTCTGTTTTCTCATTATTAGTGTATAGGAATGCAAGTGATTTCTGTGTGTTGATTTTATATCCTGCAACTTTACTATAGTCATTGATTAGTTCTAGTAATTTTCTGGTGGAGTCTTTAGGGTTTTCTATGTAGAGGATCATGTCATCTGCAAACAGTGAGAGCTTTACTTCTTCTTTTCCAATTTGGATTCCTTTTATTTCTTTTTCTGCTCTGATTGCTGTGGCCAAAACTTCCAAAACTATGTTGAATAGTAATGGTGAAAGTGGGCACCTTTGTCTTGTTCCTGACTTTAGAGGAAATGCTTTCAATTTTTCACCATTGAGGATAATGTTTGCTGTGGGTTTGTCATATATAGCTTTTATTATGTTGAGGTATGTTCCTTCTATTCCTGCTTTCTGGAGAGTTTTTATCATAAATGGATGTTGAATTTTGTCAAAGGCTTTCTCTGCATCTATTGAGATAATCATATGGTTTTTATTTTTCAATTTGTTAATGGGGTGTATTACATTGATTGATTTGCGGATATTGAAGAATCCTTGCATCCCTGGGATAAAGCCCACTTGGTCATGGTGTATGATCTTTTTAATGTGTTGTTGGATTCTGATTGCTAGAATTTTGTTAAGGACTTTTGCATCTATGTTCATCAGTGATATTGGCCTGTAGTTTTCTTTTTTTGTGGCATCTTTGTCAGGTTTTGGTATTAGGGTGATGGTGGCCTCATAGAATGAGTTTGGAAGTTTACCATCCTCTGCAATTTTCTGGAAGAGTTTGAGCAGGCTAGGTGTTAGCTCTTCTCTAAATTTTTGGTAGAAATCAGCTGTGAAGCCGTCTGGACCTGGGCTTTTGTTTGCTGGAAGATTTTTTATTACAGTTTCAATTTCCGTGCTTGTGATGGGTCTGTTGAGATTTTCTATTTCTTCCTGGTCGAGTTTTGGAAAGTTGTACTTTTCTAAGAATTTGTCCATTTCTTCCACATTGTCCATTTTATTGGCATATAATTGTTGATAGTACTCTCTTATGATCTTTTGTATTTCTGTGTTGTCTGTTGTGATCTTCTAATTTTATTGATTTGATTTTTCTCCCTTTGTTTCTTGATGAGTCTGGCTAATGGTTTGTCAATTTTATTTATCCTTTCAAAGAACCAGCTTTTGGCTTTGTTGATTTTTGCTATGGTCTCTTTTGTTTCTTTTGCATTTATTTCTGCCCTAATTTTTAAGATTTCTTTCCTTCTACTAACCCTGGGGTTCTTCATTTCTTCCTTTTCTAGTTGCTTTAGGTGTAGAGTTAGGTTATTTATTTGACTTTTTTCTTGTTTCTTGAGGTGTGCCTGTATTGCTATGAACTTTCCCCTTAGGACTGCTTTTACCGTGTCCCACAGGTTTTGGGTTGTTGTGTTTTCATTTTCATTCGTTTCTATGCAAATTTTGCTTTCTTTTTTGATTTCTTCTGTGATTTGTTGGTTATTCAGCAGCGTGTTGTTCAGCCTCCATATGTTGGAATTTTTAATAGTTTTTCTCTTGTAATTGAGATCTAATCTTACTGCATTGTGGTCAGAAAAGATGCTTGGAATGATTTCTATTTTTTTTGAATTTACCAAGGCTAGCTTTATGGCCCAGGATGTGATCTATCCTGGAGAAGGTTCCATGTGCGCTTGAGAAAAAGGTGAAATTCATTGTTTTGGGATGAACTGTCCTATAGATATCAATTAGGTCTAACTGGTCTATTGTATCATTTAAAGTTTGTGTTTCCTTGTTAAATTTCTGTTTAGTTGATCTATCCATAGGTGTGAGTGGGGTATTAAAGTCTCCCACTATTATTGTGTTATTGTTAATTTCTCCTTTCATACTTGTTAGCATTTGTCTTACATACTGCGGTGCTCCTGTGTTGGGTGCATATATATTTATAGTTGTTATATCTTCTTCTTGGATTGATCCTTTGATCATTATGTAGTGACCATCTTTGTCTCTTTTCACAGCCTTTGTTTTAAAGTCTATTTTATCTGATATTAGTATTGCTACTCCTGCTTTCTTTTGGTCCCTATTTGCATGGAAAATCTTTCTCCAGCCCTTCACTTTCAGTCTGTATGTGTCCCCTGTTTTGAGGTGGGTCTCTTGTAGACAACATATGTAGGGGTCTTGTTTTTGTATCCATTCAGTCAGTCTTTGTCTTTTGGTTGGGGGCATTCAACCCATTTACATTTAAGGTAATTACTGATAAGTATGATCCCGTTGCCATTTACTTTATTGTTTTGGGTTCGAATTTATACACAATTTTTGTGTTTCCTGTCTAGAGAATATCCTTTAGTATTTGTTGGAGAGCTGGTTTGGTGGTGCAGAATTCTCTCAGCTTTTGCTTGTCTGAAAAGCTTTTGATTTCTCCTTCATACTTGAATGAGATCCTTGCTGGGTACAGTAATCTGGGCTGTAGGTTATTTTCTTTCATCATTTTAAGTGTGTCTTGCCATTCCCTCCTGGCTTGAAGAGTTTCTATTGAAAGATCAGCTGTTATCCTTATGGGTATTCCCTTGTGTGTTATTTGTTGTTTTTCCCTTGCTGCTTTTAATATTTGTTCTTTGTGTTTGATCTTTGTTAATTTGATTAATATGTGTCTTGGGGTGTTTCGCCTTGGGTTTATCCTGTTTGGGACTCTCTGGGTTTCTTGGACTTGGGTGATTATTTCCTTCCCCATTTTAGGGAAGTTTTCAACTATTATCTCCTCAAGTATTTTCTCATGGTCTTTCTTTTTGTCTTCTTCTTCTGGGACCCCTATGATTCGAATGTTGTAGCGTTTAATATTGTCCTGGAGGTCTCTGAGATTGTCCTCATTTCTTTTAATTCGTTTCTCTTTTATCCTCTCTGATTCATTTATTTCTACCATTCTAATTCACTAATCCTATCTTCTGCCTCTGTTATTCTACTATTTGTTGCCTCCAGAGTGTTTTTAATTTCACTTATTGCATTATTCATTATATATTGACTCTTTTTTATTTCTTCTAAGTCCTTGTTAAACCTTTCTTGCATCTTCTCAATCCTTGCCTCCAGGCTATTTATCTGTGATTCCATTTTAATTTCAAGATTTTGGATCAATTTCACTATCATTATTCGGAATTCTTTATCAGGTAGATTCCCTATCTCTTCCTCTTTTGTTTGGTTTGGTGGGCATTTATCCTGTTCCTTTATCTGCTGGGTATTCCTCTGTCTCTTCATCTTGTTTAAATTGCTGAGTTTGGGGTGTCCTTTCTGTATTCTGGCAGTTTGTGGAGTTCTCTTTATTGTGGCATTTCCTCACTGTGTGTGGGTTTGTACAGGTGGCTTGTCAAGGTTTCCTGGTTAGGGAAGCTTGTGTCGATGTTCTGGTGGATGGAGCTGTATTTCTTCTCTCTGGAGTGTAATGAAATGTCCAGTAATGAGTTATGAGATGTCTATGGTTTTGGGATGACTTTGGGCAGCCTGTATCTTGAAGCTCAGGGCTGTGTTCCTTTGTTGCTGGAGAATTTGCTTGGTATGTCTTGCCCTGGAACTTGTTGGCCCTTGTGTGGTGCTTGGTTTCAGTGTCGGTATGGAGGCGTTTGATGAGCTCCTGTCAATTAATGTTCCTTGGAGTCAGGAGTTCCCTGGAGTCAGGGTTTGGACTTAAGCCTCCTACTTCCAGTTATCGGTCTTATTTTTACAGTAGTTTCAAAACTTCTCCTTCTATACAGCACCATTGATAAAACATCTATGTTAAAGATGAAAAGTTTCTCTACTGTGAGGGTCACTCAGAGAGGTTCACAGCGTTACATGGAGAAGAGAAGAGGGAGGAGGGAGTTAGAGGTGACCCAAATGAGATGAGGTGGAATCAATAGTGGAGAGAGTGGGCTAGCCAGTAGTCACTTCCTTATGTGCACTCCACAACTGGACCGCTCAGAGATGTTCACGGAGTTATACAGAGAAGAGAAGGAGGAGGCAGGAGACAGAGGTGGCCAGAAGGATAAAAGGGGGAAATGAAAAGGAGGGAGACAGCTCCATCCAGTAATCAGTTCCCTAAGTGTTCTCCACCGTCTGGAACACACAGAAATTCACAGAGTTGGGTAGAGTAGAGAGGGGTTAGGGAGGAGATGCAGGCGACCTGGTGGAGAAAACGGAGAGTCCAAAGGGAGAGAGAGCAGTCAAGGCAGTAATCTCGTTCCCTAGTGAAAAATGGGTCCTGAAGATTGGGTTCTTAAAGGTACAAAATTGGTAACAAATACATAAAAGCAAAAATTAAAAATCTAGAGTAGAGTTTGGAATTTCAAAAATGCGATGTTAATGAAAAGAAGAAGGAAAAGAAAGAGAGAAAAAATGAACAAAGAAAAACAAACAAGGTCGCGAAAATTATAAAGAAACTACAGGTACAAAATTGATAACTAATACCAAAAAGCAAAAATTAAAAATCTAGAGTAGAGTTTGGAATTTCAAAAATACAATGTTAAAAAAAAAAAGAAGAAGAAAAACAAAGAGAGAAAACAAACAAACCAACAAAACAATGTCGCAAAAATTATAAAGAAAATACAGGTACAAAATTGATATCAAATACCAAAAAGCATAAATTAAAAATCTTGAGTAGAGTTTGGAACTGCAGATATACGATGTTATATAAAAGAAGAAGAGAAAGAAACAGAGGAAAAAAAAAAGTCACAGAAATTATGAAAAAAACTATAGGTACCAAATTGATAACATATACCAAAAGGCTAAAATTAAAAATCTAGAGTATGGAGTTTGGAATTTCAAAAATACAATGTTAAAGAAAAGAAGAAAAAAAAATGGTCAAAAAATTATAAAATATATATATGAAGTTTGCTGAAGAAGAACAAAAAATAGGGTCTTTTTTTTTTTTTGCAAAGTAATAGTTATAAAAGTGAAAATTAAAGGACAATAGAGGACTTAAATTTTTTTAAAAAAAATTAAAAAAAAAGAAAGAAAGATTGATCATAACAATAGTAAAAATATATCTAGGTCTTTCTCTGGTTTTGTTGTGAGTATTGTGGGTTCAGTTCATTTTTGGCTATTTCCTTGGTCCGACTTATATTTCTCAAGATCTATAGGCCCCTTCCTATGTAATCCGTAGTAACCACAGGGTTTTAATCTATGGCCTGTAGCTTCCAAGGCGTTTCCCTCTGTTACAGCTTCTTCTGTTTGCTGGTCTCTTCAGTGTCTGGTTCCCGCCCTGAAATAAAGGGGGCGGTGGAGGACACTTTTTTTTTTTTTTTTTTTTTAGGCTCACTTGTTCAGCCGCGCTGTGGGGAGGGAGGGAGGGATGCTGCAAACAGATAACACTGGCGTGCCTCGCAGTGCCTCAGCCACACTGGGTCTGCCCCCGCTCACGGCGCATGTAGCCTCCCTGCCCACACTGCTCGGGCTCTAGGTTGTTCCGCAGGGAACAATCAGAGGCCGGCCCTGGGCTGAGCTCCCAGGTCCAAGCCGCTCAGGTTCAGGCACTCGGGTAGTCCTCAGAGGTGCAGACTCGGTTGGGCCTGCGTTTTGTGTTCTTCCCAGGTCCGAGCAGCTCAGGTGATGAGGTGTTTGGTGAGCGCCAATGCTGCGACTTATCGCCTCCCCACCACTCGGTTATCTGGGTGTAAAACCGGTACACCTTCTCAGGCAGATGTTGACCGTCCAGACCCCCAAGAAGTTTTAGTTAGCAAAGAAGCCTGCTTACAGTTTTATAGATAGTGTCTCTCCAGGGCTGCGATTGCCCCCTTCTGGTTCTGGCTGCCTGTCACCGGAGGGGGAAGGTCTGCAGCCAGCTATCTCTGTTCAGTCCTTTGTTCCGTGCGCGGGCCTGGCGGTGTCTTAGGTTAGGGCTGGCTTTTCGCGTGGTAGATATCCCACAGTCTGCTTTGCTAGCCCAAATTATTTCGCTCAGATAGCGCTCAGGACATTCGGGCCCGATTCTTACTCTAAGGGACACAGCCCGCGCCGCGCTTCCCTGCCCAGCCCCCGCTTGCTAATGCCCTGTGCAGGCGTCTGCACTGCTTCTCCACTGGGGGAGTTACCGTAGGGCTCAAAATCTGCGATTTTTAATGGTTTATGTATTTTTTTTCTCCCTTTTATGTTGCCCTCTGTGCTTCCAAAGCTCGGCACAGATTCGGCAGTGAGAAGGTTTCCTGGTGTTTGGAAACTTCTCTCTTTTTAAGACTCCCTTCCCAGGACGGAACTCCGTCCCTCCCTCTTTTGTCTCTTTTTTCGTCTTTTATATTTTTTCCTACCTCCTTTCAAAGAGTTGGGCTGCTTTTCTGGGTGCCTGATGTCCTCTGCCGGCATTCAGAAGTTGTTTTGTGGAATTTACTTGATGTTTAAATGCTCTTTTGATGAATTTGTGGGGGAGAAAGTGTTCTCCCCGTCCTACTCCTCCACCATCTTGGCTCCTCGCATTTTTGCAATTTAATGTGGTAAGAGTTTTCAGCAATAATTATTCAGTCAGAAGTGTCCGCAAATGATATTCAGTAATTCTGCTTTGGCAATCTAGAGAAAACATCTCAGAGATGTGTAGATATTACAAGAACTACACAGAAGGATTTCACATTCCAGGATGTCTGGCTCTAGATAAGTGAACACACCATAATGATTATCTAGGTCGTGAAGATCTTTTTTGTACAGTTCTTCTGTGTATTCTTGCCACCTCTTCTTAATAGCTTCTGCTTCTGTTAGGTCCACACAATTTCTGTCCTTTATCAAGCCCATCTTTGCATGAAATGTTCCCTTGGTATCTCTACTTTTCTTGAAGAGATCTCTAGTCTTTCTCATTCTGTTGTTTTCCTCTATTTCTTTGCATTGATCACTGAGGAAGGCGTTCTTATCTCTTCTTGCTATTCTTTGGAACTGTGCATTCAGATGCTTATATCTTTCCTTTTCTCCTTTGCTTTTTGCTTCTCTTCTTTTCACAGCTATTTGTAAGGCCTCCCCAGACAGCCATTTTGCTTTTTTGCATTTCTTTTTCATGGGGATGGTCTTGATCCCTGTCTCCTGTACAGTGTCAGGAACCTCACTGCATAGTTCATCAGGCAGTCTATCTATCAGATCTAGGCCCTTAAATCTATTTCTCACTTCCACTGTATAATCATAAGGGATTTGATTTAGGTCATACCTGAATGGTCTAGTGGTTTTCCCTACTTTCTTAAATTTAAGTCTGATTTTGGCAATAAGGAGTTCATGATCTGAGCCACAGTCAGCTCCTGGTCTTGTTTTTGCTGACTATATAGAGCTTCTCCATCTTTGGCTGCAAAGAATATAATCAATCTGATTTCGGTGTTGACCATCTGGTGATGTCCATGTATCGAGTCTTCTCTTGTGTTGTTGGAAGAGGGTGTTTGTTATGACCAGTGCATTTTCTTGGCAAAACTCTATTAGTCTTTGCCCTGCTTCATTCCGTATTCCAAGGCCAAATTTGCCTGTTACTCCAGGTGTTTCTTGACTTCCTACTTTTGCATTCCAGTCCCCTATAATGAAAAGGACATCCTTTTTGGGTGTTAGTTCTAAAAGGTCTTGTAGGTCTTCATAGAACCATTCAACTTCAGCTTCTTCAGCGTTACTGGTTGGGGCATAGACTTGGATTACTGTGATATTGAATGGTTTGCCTTGAAAACGAACAGAGATCATTCTGTTGTTTTTGAGATTGCATCCAAGTACTGCATTACAGACTCTCTTGTTGACCATGATGGCCACTCCATTTCTTCTGAGGGATTCCTGCCCGCAGTAGTAGATATAATGGTCATCTGAGTTAAATTTACCCATTCCAATCCATTTTAGTTTGCTGATTCCTAGAATGTCGACATTCACCCTTGCCATCTCTTGTTTGACCACTTCCAATTTGCCTTGATTCATGGACCTGACATTCCAGGTTCCTATGCAATATTGCTCTTTACAGCATCGGACCTTGCTTCTGTCACCAGTCACATCCACAGCTGGGTATTGTTTTTGCTTTGGCTCCATCCCTTCATTCTTTCTGGAGTTATTTCTCCACTGATCTCCAGTAGCATATTGGGCACCTACTGACCTGGTGAATTCCTCTTTCAGTATCCTATCATTTTGCCTTTTCATACTGTTCATGGGGTTCTCAGACTAGAATACTGAAGTGGTTTGCCATTCCCTTCTCCAGTGGACCACATTCTGTCAGGCTCACTTGACTTCACATTCAAGTGGGCCTTAGAAAGCATCACTACGAACAAAGCTAGTGGAGGTGATGGAATTCCAGTTGAGCTATTCCAAATCCTGAAAGATGATGCTGTGAAAGTTCTACACTCAATATGCCAGCAAATTTGGAAAACTTAGCAGTGGCCACAGGACTGGAAAAGGTCAGTTTTCATTCCAATCCCAAAGAAAGGCAATGCCAAAGAATGCTCAAACTACCACACAATTGCACTCATCTCACATGCTAGTAAAGTAATGCTCAAAATTCTCCAAGCCAGGCTTCAGCAATACATGAACCATGAACTTCCAGATGTTCAAGCTGGTTTTAGAAAAGGCAGAGGAACCAGAGATCAAATTGCCAACATCTGCTGGATCATGGAAAAAGCAAGAGAGTTCCAGAAAAACATCTATTTCTGCTTTATTGGCTATGCCAAAGCCTTTGACTGTGTGGATCACAATAAACTGTGGAATAGTCTTCAAAAGATGGGAATATCAGACCACCTGACCTGCCTCTTGAGAAATCTGTATGCAGGTCAGGAAGCAACAGTTAGAACTGGACATGGAACAACAGACTGGTTCCAAACAGGAAAAGGAGTACGTCAAGGCTGTGTATTGTCACCCTGCTTATTTAACTTATATGCAGAGTACATCGTGAGAAACGCTGGGCTGGAAGAAACACAAGCTGGAATCAAGACTGCCGGGAGAAATATCAATAACCTCAGATATGCAGATGACACCACCCTTGTGGCAGAAAGTGAAGAGGAACTAAAAAGCTTCTTCATGAAAGTGAAAGTGGAGAGTGAAAAAGTTGGCTTAAAGTTCAACATTCAGAAAATGAAGATCATGGCATCCAGTCCCATCACTTCATGGGAAATAGATGGGGAAACAGTGGAAACAGTGTCAGACTTTATTTTTTGGGGCTCCAAAATCACTGCAGATGGTGACTGCAGCCATGAAATTAAAAGATGCTTACTCCTTGGAAGGAAAGTTATGACCAACCTAGATAGCATATTCAAAAGCAGAGACATTACTTTGCCAACAAAGGTCCGTCTAGTCAATGCTATGGTTTTTCCTGTGGTCATGTATGCATGTGAGAGTTGGACTGTGAAGAAGGCTGAGCACGGAGAATTGATGCTTTTGAACTGTGGTGTTGGAGAAGACTCTTGAGAGTCCCTTGGACTGCAAGGAGATCCAACCAGTCCATTCTGAAGGAGATCAGCCCTGGGTGTTTTTTTGAAGGAATAATGCTAAAGCTGAAACTCCAGTACTTTGGCCACCTCATGCGAAGAGTTGCCTCATTGGAAAAGACTCTGATGCTGGGAGGGATTGGGGGTAGGGGGAGAAGGGGACGACAGAGGATGAGATGGCTGGATGGCATCACTGATTCGATAGACATGAGTCTGAGTGAACTCCGGGAGTTGGTGATGGACAGGGAGGCCTGGCGTGCTGTGATTCATGGGGTTGCAAAGAGGTGGACACGACTGAGCGACTGAACTGAACTGAACACAGAAGGATTTACTTTCCAGGGGCAGAAGTAATAGAGAAGTGAGGTACGTGCATAAGCCTAGCCTGATGTAGCTGAAAAACTGGATGTTTGTAGAGAAACAATTGGAGATGTGGCTTGTAAGCAGAAGAGCAAGGAATCTCACTGAGCTATTTTATACTCATAAGACAGTAAATATGGGTTATTATTAAGATAATATATATCTCATTAAAGATCTTTATAATATCCCTCATTAAAAATATTAACTATATTTTAAAATCTACAGATGGGTTAGAAATAGACAAATGATCTCAGCCCTTCCAATGTCACAGTTTTTCAGACTTGAAAAGTAATATGTTACTTACATCCTATAAAAGGGCTTCCCTGGTGGTTCAGATGGTAAAGGATCCCCCTGCAATGTGAACTTCTGTTCGATCCCTGGGTAGGGAAGATACCCTGGAGAAGGTAATGGCTACCTCCACCCTTCCTTCCAGTATTCTTGCCTGGAGAATCCCATGGACAGAGGAGCCAGGTGGGCTACAGTCCACAGGGTTGGAAAGAGTCAGACATGACTCAAAGACTCATACACACACATATCCTATAAAAAGTAGTATCTTTAGCAGAATCTTGTGCAGTGCCATGTAACTCATACCAAACCATGAGTTCTCTTGGTGAAATGCATGAATATTCACAGGATGTGAGATCAATAAAGGCTATTTTGTTAATTCAGGTACTGTTTTGCTGCTAATAAATTTAGTAGGAAAAGGGAACTTTATGGATTTCAGGATGGGGGACACAGGATTGCGGACTTGTACATCTCCTCGGGAGTAATACACTCTGGTGATGTTTGTACTAGTGGGAGTGAGTGAAACTGTCCAGGTAGGAAAATGAATTAGAGAAGAAAGAAGTGTTAGTAGGAAAAACCTGAGGAAAATGATCATTTAAAGGAAATGTATCCCTTGAAGGAAATCTCAAGGGATAAGCCTGAAATACGAGAATGGACATTGAAGAAGGAAATGTCAACTAGATCAAGTGTGACAGACTGCGCCAACAAACAGCCATGTGAACAAGGAAACACAAGGCATTTATAAATACTCTGATGAAAGAAAAACAGGATAGTGTGTCTCAGAAGTGCCCAGGAGGCTTCCTTTGGGCGGGTGGTCAGGGAGGCCTCTGAGGAATTGCCATGTAAGCTGAAGCCTCTGTGTCATAAAGGAGCGTGTGTGACAGAGAAGCCTGGTCTAGGCAGGGGTTCCGAAAATATATGCCATGAACGAGACCTCTGTGGACTTTTGTAGAAGTTGATGGATTCCTTCTTAGAAAAATATTTGTAAATATATAATATTAGTATATAGAGACATAAGGGAAATCAACTATATTGAGGCGTAATGTCAAATATGTTAAAAAGTCCATGAATTTGTGATGCAGTAATATATGTACTTATAAACTATAAAAACTCAAGAGCTCACAAGCAGGCCTATAACTCACAATATTAATATAATGAAGGATACAAATAACTGTAATGAAATAACTATAATTTGCCATGACAATATCCATGATTTCAATTAATGACAAAGTTAACATGTATTGCTAACACAACCATGGAACACAATGAAAGAAAGTGCTTAATAAAGAGGTAAAATTTTTCCTATTCTCGTCTGTATACACCAAGTCAAAATTTGGAGATGGTAGAAAGTTAAAAATGCTTTTAGGGAAAGTGTGGAATAGAGAGAATATTAGAAAAAGAAGCACAACACTCTGAATTCTGCAGTCATCATCTTCAGCACTAGGGGTAATGTTCCAACACATTTTCTGGGTAACATGGAAGGCTCCTAGTTTTTAGCAGGGCTTAGAGCAGGAACAGGCATGATGTGGGGGAAGCCACTGCCTCTTGAGCCGTACTGTACTGTGGTACTGGACATGCCTGTGATGGGAGAGTCACAGCAGACTGTGGCATCTGTGATGGGAATATTCACATAGACCCCTCGGTTCTGGAACAGGTCATACAATTTGTTGCCAAGAACTACACACCACCTGAAAATACACCTGCTACATACTTCCTGGTATGCAGAGGGGCCTTGGTAGGAATAGAGCATCTGACCCTGTGACATCAAGAGACCAAGCAACCAAAGCCAGCCATCACGAACAGTCCTCTCAGATTACTGAGTTAATATGGCCAGGGGAACTCAGCAGTCATCATAAGATGGAAGTGGTACATCCAGAATTAGATGTAAGCAAGAAGACAGAGAAAAAGGAAATGCATGAGCAGGTGGCCCAGCCCGCATCCCCATATTATCTACCACTGTTACATCAGCAGATTTCCCCGAAGTCACATCTAAGGCAGCACTGAAGATCTTTTATAACCAGCAGATGGAGAAAAATATTCACCAGTGATGGGTTTGCTAAAGGGTTGGTATAGTATGTTAGTGTTATTTGAAAAAGGGTGGTTAGTTCACTACAGCTCAATTCAGGGGTTTCCTTGAAAGGAAATAGTGTAGGAAAACCCTCCCAAGAGGTAGAGCTCAGAGTGAAGTTAACATTTACTTTGTGTGGAAAGAGAAATAGCCCAAGGACAAATGAACTCATGCACAGTGCTAAATAGCCCAGCTCATTGGTCAAGGGCAAAGAAAAGTAAGGATGGGAAGTTGGGGAGAAGGAGGTCTGGAGAAATGATATGTATTTGGACCTATGGACTAAGCACAAAATGGGAAGATCATAAATTTTTGTCAACATCTATCAGAGAATACACACACTATTCACAAAAGATGCACTAACCAACCAAGTCTCTTTATCAAAAAACTTGGCCAGTAAACATCACCCAGCCTTCATCATTGTCCATCCTAGTGCTGGACAATGGATACATGAAGAGTAAAGTCATGGAGGCTATAGAGGGGCTCTGGAACATGGCCTCCCCTTCACCAGTGTTAATCTTGTGACTGCCCCTGCTAAATGCCCAAATTGTCAGCAAAGGTATTAATCCTGGACCCTAGGACAGCACTGTACCCTGACAAGTCCAATCAGCTTCTGGTTAACTATGTTGGACCATTCCATTCTGAAAGCAGAAGCAATTCAGTTTAACTGTAATTGACACATACTCTTGGTAAAGAATTGACTTCCATGACAGCAGAGCTTTGTTTGGACCAGTATCTGAGGATTTACAGAATGTTTTATTCATGGACACATAATACCAAATGTTTTGATAATTACATGAAATATGTGGCAGTGGAAAGATGACCAAGGGATCCATTGGTTCTTTCCCATACAAGACCACAAATAAACCACTAGCTCAGGAGTATAGTAGCTTGGCCTCTTTAAGTACAGCTGAAACATGGATGTGAGAGTTGGACCATAAATAAAGCTGAGTGCCAAAAAACTGATGCTTTTGAACTGTGGTGTTGGAGAAGACTCTTGAGAGTCCCTTGGATAGCAAGGAGATCAAACCAGTCAATCATAAAGAAAATCAGTCCTGAATATTCATTGGAAAGACTGATGCTGAAGCTCCCATACTTTGGCCACCTGATGCAAAGAACTGACTCACTAGAAAAGACCCTAATGCTGGGAAAGATTGAAGGCAGGAGGCGAAGGGGACGACAGAGGATGAAATGGTTGGATGGAATCACCAACTCAATGGACATAAGTTTGAGCAAGCTCCGAGAGTTGGTGATGAACAGGGAAACCTGGTGTGATGCAGTCTATGTGGTCACAAAGAGTCGGACACAACTGAGTGACTGAACTTTTTTATGTTTTTTAAAAAAGAAAGTACAGTTGAAGCAAAAGTTTGGATATGATACCCTACAAGGTTTCTCCTCCAGGACTGCATCATCTTCAGGAACGAGTGTACATTCTAAATCAAATACCATAATCTGAAGAGTACATGAGTTTGGGAACCAAGTAGTGGAAGTAGCCGTGATCTCAATTACCCTTGCTCCAGTGACATACCTGGGGGAATTATGCCTCTCATTGCCAGATTTTGGTTCAGTGGATTGACAGGTTCTAGTTCCCAAAGCAGAATCCTTCCACCAATGGACACAAAGATAATCCCACTAAAATAGCTCTCTGCTATAGCTATTAATCTGTTACTTCAGGCTCCTATGCTAAAGACTGTGTGGAAAGCAAGTGAGTCCCCAGTAGTAGCAGAGGTGTTGACGTCAGTCTTTAAGGAAAGGTACTCTTTCCTGGAAAATCCCATGGATGGAGGAGCCTGGTGGGCTACAGTCCATGGGGTTGCTAAGAGTCGGACATGACTGAGCGATTTCCCTTTCACTTTTCACTTTCATGCATTGGAGAAGGAAATGCAATCCACTCCAGTGTTCTTGCCTTGAGAATCCCAGGTATGGGGGAGCCTGGTGGGCTGCTGTCTATGAGGTCACACAGAGTCGGACACAACTGAAGTGACTTAGCAGTAGCAGCATGGCTTTGCTCAAGAGGAATCAGGAAGTGTTAGGAATATTCTGAGGCTATTCAGTGGGTCATCCTTTGGAGAGTAATACCCCTCATCCACCACCTTTTTTTCAGACGTCCCTCCTTCTCCACTTGTACTAATAGTTCTCTTGGTCTAGGTTTGTCTCCTGGTGGGGTGATCAAGACCCTACTCCCCATGGGATTTGAGGGGAGAAAATTTTATTCTACGGTCAGATCATCTGCAGAGACTGAATGGTGTAGGTTTAAAGAATGTAAACATCTGCAACAATCTCTGGGTGAAATGGGGATCAGCATAAAGATTGTTCCATCCAATGTCATGTCTGTAATGCCATTTACTACAGAGTTAAGGCCATTTTCCCCCCTGGTAATCAATGATAGCCAAGGAAAAATAACAGAATTGAATTGTTTGCAGTAAACCAGAGATAGAAATTAATAATCCAAAAAGTACAAAATAAGAATATTCAAGGGCAAGGAATTTGAGGGTGGTATTAGGACAAACCATGGATCCTACTTTTGGAGGAAAGAATATAAGTATAGATGGACAATGAACATATAAAAGATACAGATCAAGGAACTAAAAATCTATGAATCGTGGTGAGTTACATAAAGGACTATTAACTAGTAAGACAAGAGTTGTCACTAGAAAATATAAAGAAAGGAAGCAAAACAGAATATTTGCACAAGAGATAATGGATAAAATTGATGAAAAGCAACTTCGGGTTCTTCATAAAATGTGATGTGACATCTATGTTAGTTCTTGATTATAAGATAAATAAGAGATAAATTGCTTTGTATTATTGATATTAAATCCCTGGTGGCTCAGATGGTAAAGCATCTGCCTACAATGTGAGAGACCTGGGTTCGATCCCTGGGCCGGGAAGATCCCTGAAGAAGGAAATAGCAACCCACTCCAGTATTCTTGCCTGGAAAATCCCATGGACAGAGGAGCTTGGTTGGCTACTGTCCATAGGGTTGCAAAGAGTCGGACACGACTGAGCGACTTCACTATCACTATTCACTATTGATGCTAAAAGTAAATTTGGCTTAAACTACTTTATTCTCTATTTAAGTCTAAGTCAGATAAATGCAGTGAGAACATAATATATTTTTGGTTTTCTATACATTTTTTTAAAATCAAGACGAAGTGAGATGGTCTTAATGAACCATGTCTCCAAGTTCCACTGACCATGATAAAATTACTTTAACTATGACGACAGGGTCTCCTCCTTCTAGAACACTTCAAGTTTGGTTTCCTTAATTTAAAATATATCTTAAAGGGAGATCTTTAAATATATCTTAAAGGGAGATGTGCGGGCAGCTGCGACCGGCGCATTTAGCGCTGGTGGCTCCCCCACGTCCGAGGTCAGGGGCAGAAGCCGGGAGGACCCCATGCCCGAGAGGAGGCGGTCAAGAGGAGTTACCCCACGTCTGAGGTCGGGTGCAGTGGTGGAGGGTGCCAAGCTGCGATGGTGCAGGAACGGCCGAGAGGAGGTACCCCACGTCCGAGGTCGGGGCGGCGGCCGGGAGGAGCTACCCCACTCCGGAGGCCAGGGGTGGTGGCAGGGAGAAGCAACCCCACCTCCAAGGAACAGTGGCTGCCCAGGGCCAGGAGGGCCTAGAGGAGCTATTCCACGTTCAAGGTCAGAAGGGGTGGCAGTGAGGAGATACCCCTAGTCCAAAGTAAGGAGCAGTGGCTGCGGTTTGCTGGAGCAGCCGTGAAGAGATACCCCACGTCCAAGGTAAGACAAACCTAAGTAAGATACTAGGTGTTGCAAGAGGGCATCAGAGAGCAGACACACTGAAACCATACTCACAGAAAACTAGTCAATCTAATCACACTAGGACCACAGCCTTGTCTAACTCAATGAAACTAAGCCATGCCCGTGGGGCAACCCAAGATGGGCAGGTCATGGTGAAGAGATCTGACAGAATGTGGTCCACTGGAGAAGGGAATGGCAAACCACTTCAGTAATCTTACCTGAGAACCCCATGAACAGTATGAAAAGGCAAAATGATAGGATACTGAAAGACAAACTGCCCAGGTCAGTAGGTGCCCAATATGCTACTGGAGATCAGTGGAGAAATAACTCCAGAAAGAATGAAGGGATGGAGCCAAAGCAAAAACAATACCCAGCTGTGGATGTGACTGGTGACAGAAGCAAGGTCCGATGCTGTAAAGAGCAATATTGCATAGGAACCTGGAATGTCAGGTCCATGAATCTAGGCAAATTGGAAGTGGTCAAACAAGAGATGGCAAGAATGAACGTCGACATTCTAGGAATCAGCAAACTAAAATGGACTGGAATGGGTGAATTTAACTCAATGACCATTATATCTACTACTGAGGACAGGAATCCCTCAGAAGAAATGGAGTGGCCATCATGGTCAACAAAAGAGTCTGAAATGCAGTACTTGGATGCAATCTCAAAAACGACAGAATGATCTCTGTTCATTTCCAAGGCAAACCATTAAAAAATCACAGTTATCCAAGTCTATGCCCCAACCAGTAACGCTGAAGAAGCTGAAGTTGAATGGTTCTATGAAGACCTACAAGACCTTTTAGAACTAACACCCAAAAAGGATGTCCTTTTCATTATAGGGGACTGGAATGCAAAAGTAGGAAGTCAAGAAACACCTGGAGTGACAGGCAAATTTGGCCTTGGAATACGGAGTGAAGCAGGGGAAAGACTAATAGAGTTTTGCCAAGAAAATGCACTGGTCATAGCAAACACCCTCTTCCAACAACACAAGAGAAGACTCTATACATGGACATCACCAGATGGTCAACACCGAAATCAGATGGATTATATTCTTTGCAGCCAAAGATGGAGAAACTCTATACAGTCAACAAAAACAAGACCAGGAGCTGACTGTGGCTCAGACCATGAACTCCTTATTGCAAAATTCAGACTTAAATTGAAGAAAGTAGGGAAAACCACTAGACCATTCAGGTATGACCTAAATCAAATCCCTTATGATTATACAGTGGAAGTGAGAAATAGACTTAAGGGACTAGATCAGATAGACAAGAGTGCCTGATGAACTATGGACAGAGGTTTGTGGCATTGTAGAGGATACAGGGATCAAGACCATTCCCAAGAAAAAGAAATGCAAAAAAGCAAAATGGCTGTCTGCGGAGGCCTTACAAATAGCTGTGAAAAGAAGAGAAGCGAAAAGCAAAGGAGAAAAGGAAAGATATAAGCATCTGAATGCAGAGTTCCAAAGAATAGCAAGGAGAGATAAGAAAGCCTTCCTCAGTGATCAATGCAAAGAAATAGAGGAAAACAACAGAATGGGAAAGAGTAGAGATCTCTTCAAGAAAATTAGAGATACCATGGGAACATTTCATGCAAAGATTGCCTTGATAAAGGACAGAAATGGTATAGACCTAACAGAAGCAGAAGATATTAAGAAGAGATGGCAAGAATACACAGAAGAACTGTACAAAAAAGAGCTTCATGACCCAGATAATCACCATGGTGTGATCACTGACCTTGACCCAGACATCCTGGAATGTGAAGTCAAGTGGGCCTTAGGAAGCATTACGACAAGCAAAGCTAGTGGAGGTGATGGAATTCCAGTTGAGCTATTTCAAATCCTGAAAGGTGATGCTGTGAAAGTGCTGCACTCAATATGCCAGCAAATTTGGAAAACTCAGCAGTGGCCACAGGACTGGAAAAGGTCAGTTTTCATTCCAATCCCAAAGACAGGCAATGCCAAAGAATGCTCAAACTACCACACAATTGCACTCATCTCACACGCTAGTAAAGTAATGCTCAAAATTCTCCAAGCCAGGCTTCAGCAATACATAAACTGTGAACTTCCAGTTTTTCAAGCTAGTTTTAGAAAAGGCAGAGGAACCAGAGATCAAATTGCCAACATCTGCTGGATCATGGAAAAAGCAAGAGAGTTCCAGAAAAACATCTATTTCTGCTTTATTGACTATTCCAAAGGCTTTGACTGTGTGGATCACAATAAACTGTGGGAAATTCTTCAAGAGATGGGAATACCAGACCACCTGACCTGCCTCTTGAGAAACCTATATGTAGGTTAGGAAGCAACAGTTAGAACTGGACATGGATCTATATTTCTGTCTTTGTGCCAGTACCATACTGTCTTGATAACTGTGGCTTTGTAGTAGAGCCTGAAGTCAGGTAGGTTGATTCCTCCAGTTCCATTCTTCTTTCTCAAGATCGCTTTGGCTATTAAAGGTTTTTTGTATTTCCATACAAATTGTGAAATTATTTGTTCTAGCTCTGTGAAGAATGCTGTTGGTAGCTTGATAGGGATTGCATTGAATCTATAGATTGCTTTGGGTAGTATATTCATTTTCACTATATGGATTCTTCTGATCTATGAACATGGTATATTTCTCCATCTGTTAGTGTCCTCTTTGATTTCTTTCACCAGTGTTTTATAGTTTTCTATATATAGATCTTTAGTTTCTTTAGGTAGATATATTCCTAAGTATTTTATTCTTTCCGTTGCAATGGTGAATGGAATTGTTTCCTTAATTTCTCTTTCCGTTTTCTCATTAGTAGTGTATAGGAATGCAAGGGATTTCTGGGTGTTGATTTTATATCCTGCAACTTTACTATAGTCATTGATTAGTTCTAGTAATTTTCTGGTGGAGTCTTTAGGGTTTTCTATGTAGAGGATCATGTCATCTGCAAACAGTGAGAGCTTTACTTCTTCTTTTCCAATTTGGATTCCTTTTATTTCTTTTTCTGCTCTGATTGCTGTGGCCAAAACTTCCAAAACTATGTTGAATAGTAATGGTGAAAGTGGGCACCCTTGTCTTGTTCCTGACTTTAGAGGAAATGCTTTCAATTTTTCACCATTGAGGATAATGTTTGCTGTGGGTTTGTCATATATAGCTTTGATTATGTTGAGGTATGTTCCTTCTATTCCTGCTTTCTGGAGAGTTTTGATCATAAATGGATGTTGAATTTTGTCAAAGGCTTTCTCTGCATCTATTGAGATAATCATATGGTTTTTATTTTTCAATTTGTTAATGTGGTGTATTACATTGATTGATTTGCAGATATTGAAGAATCCTTGCATCCCTGGGATAAAGCCCACTTGGTCATGGTGTATAATCTTTTTAATGTGTTGTTGGATTCTGATTGCTAGAATTTTGTTAAGGATTTTTGCATCTATGTTCATCAGTGATATTGGCCTGTAGTTTTCTTTTTTTGTGGGATCTTTGTCAGGTTTTGGTATTAGGGTGATGGTGGCCTCATAGAATGAGTTTGGAAGTTTACCTTCCTCTGCAATTTTCTGGAAGAGTTTGAGCAGGATAGGTGTTAGCTCTTCTCTAAATTTTTTTGTAGAATTCAGCTGTGAAACCGTCTGGACCTGGGCTTTTGTTTGCTGGAAGATTTTTGATTACAGTTTCAATTTCTGTGTTTGTGATGGGTCTGTTAAGATTTTCTATTTCTTCCTGATCGAGTTTTGGAAAGTTGTACTTTTCTAAGAATTTGTCCATTTCTTCCACGCTGTCCATTTTATTGGCATATAATTGTTGATAGTACTCTCTTATGATCCTTTGTATTTCTGTGTTGTCTGTTGTGATCTCTCCATTTTCATTTCTAATTTTATTGATTTGATTTTTCTCCCTTTGTTTCTTGATGAGTCTGGCTAATGGTTTGTCAATTGTATTTATCCTTTCAAAGAACCAGCTTTTGGTTTTGTTGATTTTTGCTATGATCTCTTTTGTTTCTTTTGCATTTATTTCTGCTCTAAGTTTTAAGATTTCTTTCCTTCTACTAACCCTAGGGTTCTTCATTTCTTCCTTTTCTAGTTGCTTTAGGTGTAGAGTTAGGTTATTTATTTGACTTTTTTCTTGTTTCTTGAGGTGTGCCTGTATTGCTATGAACTTTTCCCTTAGGACTGCTTTTACCGTGTCCCACGGGTTTTGGGTTGTTGTGTTTTCATTTTCATTCGTTTCTATGCAAATTTTGCTTTCTTTTTTGATTTCTTCTGTGATTTGTTGGTTATTCAGCAGCGTGTTGTTCAGCCTCCATATGTTGGAATTTTTAATAGTTTTTCTCTTGTAATTGAGATCTAATCTTACTGCATTGTGGTCAGAAAAGATGCTTGGAATGATTTCTATTTTTTTGAATTTACCAAGGCTAGCTTTATGGCCCAGAATGTGATCTATCCTGGAGAAGGTTCCATGTGCGCTTGAGAAAAAGGTGAAATTCATTGTTTTGGGATGAAATGTCCTATAGATATCAATTAGGTCTAACTGGTCTATATAGATCAATGGAACAAAATAGAAAGCCCAGAGATAAATCCAGGCACATATGGACACCTTATCTTTGACAAAGGAGGCAAGAATTTGCAATGGATTAAAGACAATCTCTTTAACAAGTGGTGCTGGGAAATCTGGTCAACCACTTGTAAAAGAATGAAACTAGAACACTTTCTAACACCATACACAAAAATAAACTCAAAATGGGTTAAAGATCTCAACGTAAGACCAGAAACTATAAAACTCCTAGAGGAGAACATAGGCAAAACACTCTCTGACATACATCACAGCAGGATCCTCTATGACCCACCTCCCAGAATATTGGAAATAAAAGCAAAAATAAACAAATGGGACCTAATTAACCTTAAAAGCTTCTGCACATCAAAGGAAACTATTAGCAAGGTGAAAAGACAGCCTTCAGAATGGGAGAAGATAATAGCAAATGAAGCAACTGACAAACAACTAATCTCGAGAATATACAAGCAACTCCTACAGCTCAACTCCAGAAAAATAAATGACCCAATCCAAAAATGGGCCCAAGAACTAAATAGACATTTCTCCAAAGAAGACATACAGATGGCTAACAAACACATGAAAAGATGCTCAACATCACTCATTATCAGAGAAATGCAAATCAAAACCACAATGAGGTACCATTTCACAACAGTCAGAATGGCTGTGATCCAAAAGTCTACAAGCAATAAATGCTGGAGAGGGTGTGGAGAAAAGGGAACCCTCTTACACTGTTGGTGGGAATGCAAACTAGTACAGCCACTATGGAGAACAGTGTGGGGATTCCTTAAAAAACTGGAAATAGACATGCCTTATGATCCAGCAATCCCACTGCTGGGCATACACACTGAGGAAACCAGAAGGGAAAGAGACACGTGTACCCCAATGTTCATCGCAGCACTGTTTATAATAGCCAGGACATGGAAGCAACCTAGATGTCCATCAGCAGATGAATGGATAAGAAAGCTGTGGTACATATACACAATGGAGTATTACTCAGCCATTAAAAAGAATACATGTGAATCAGTTCTAATGAGGTGGATGAAACTGGAACCTATTATACAGAGTGAAGTAAGCCAGAAAGAAAAACACCAATACAGTATACTAACGCATATATATGGAATTTAGAAAGATGGTAACAATAACCCTGTGTACGAGACAGCAAAAGAGACACTGATGTATAGAACAGTCTTATGGACTCTGTGAGAGAGGGAGAGGGTGGGAAGATTTGGGAGAATGGCATTGAAACATGTAAAATATCATGTATGAAACGAGTTGCCAGTCCAGGTTCGATGCACGATACTGGATGCTTGGGGCTGGTGCACTGGGACGACCCAGAGGGATGGAATGGGGAGGCAGGAGGGAGGAGGGTTCAGGATGGGGAACACATGTATACCTGTGGCGGATTCATTTTGATATTTGGCAAAACTAATACAATTATGTAAAGTTTAAAAATAAAATAAAATTTAAAACAAACAAACAAAAAAAGAACTGGACATGGAACAACAGACTGGTTCCAAATAGGAAAAGGAATACGTCAAGGCTGTATATTGTCACCCTGCTTATTTAACTTATATGCAGAGTACATCATGAGAAACGCTGGGCTGGAAGAAGCACAAGCTGGAATCAAGATTGCCGGGAGAAATATCAATAACCTCAGATATGCAGATGACATCACCCTTATGGCAGAAAGTGAAGAGGAACTAAAAAGCCTCTTGATGAAAGTGAAAGAGAAGAGTGAAAAAGTTGGCTTAAAGCTCAACATTCAGAAAACGAAGATCATGGCCTCTGGTCCCATCACTTTATGGCAGATAGATGGGGAAACTGTGGCTGACTTTATTTTGGGGGGCTCCAAAATCACTGCAGATGGTGATTGCAGCCATGAAATTAAAAGACGCTTACTCCTTGGAAGGAAAGTTATGAGAACCTAGACAACATAGTAAAAAGCAGAGACATTACTTTGCCAACAAAGGTCCGTCTAGTCAAGGCTATGGTTTTTCCAGTGGTCATGTATGGATGTGAGAGTTGGACTGTGAAGAAAGCTGAGTTCTGAAGAATTGATCCTTTTGAATTTTTGTGCTGGAGAAGACTGTTGAGAGTCCCTTGGACTGCAAGGAGATCCATCCAGTCCATCTTAAGGGAGATCAGTCCTGGGTGTTCATTGGAAGGACTGATGCTAAAGCTGAAATCCAACACTTTGGCCACCTCATGCAAAAAGTTGATTCATTGGAAAAGACCCTGATGCTGGGAGGGATTGGGGGCAGGAGGAGAAGGGGACGACAGAGGATGAGATGGATGGATGGCATCACCAACTCAATGGATATGAGTTTGAGTGGACTCCGGGAGTTGGTGATGGACAGGGAGGCTTGATGTGCTGTGATTCATGGGGTCACAAAGAGTTGGACATGACTGAGTGACTGAACTGAAGTCATCATAAGATAAAATGATGTGATCTGTACTTCAGATTGGTATCATAAATTAAATAAGGTCATTGTGTGGAGTATCCTAAATAAGTGTGTGTTTTTCTTAGATCAATAATAGACATCACAATTTTACATACTGATTTGTGTTCCCAAAACGAAGTCTCTCTTTTTTTTCAGTTGAAGTATAATTGAAACACAGCATTCTATTAGTTTCAGGTGTATATCATTTGATATTTTTATATACTGCAAAATGATCACCACAATAAGCCGAGTTAACATCTGTCACCTTACTTAGAGGATTTTCTTTTAAGATGAGACCATTTAAGATATACTCTTAGCAACTTTCGAATATGCAATACAATATTAATTAAAGTCACCATGCTATACATCACATCCCCATAACTTATGTATTTTATAACTGGAAGTCTGTACCTTTTGACTTTCTTCACCATTTCACTGACCACTGACGCATAATCCCCACTTCTGACAGCCACCAATCTGTTCTCTGTATCTATGGCAAAGACTCCACACTTTGATAGATTTCAATAAGCAGTATCAATCTACCTGTGATGACTTGTTAGCTGATGACATTATCTCTTAATTGTGTCAATCTGAGCACAACCTCACCACCAGGGAAAATCAATAGGCTGGTTTACATACCCTGTTGGTTCAAATTCTTAAGAATGTATCACAGGCTTTGAGGTTTTTGTTTCCTATTCTTAAATATACTAGCACTCAGGCTGCTTGAACAAGCATCAACAAAGGTGCCTGTCTTCTTTGAAGTTATTTTCTGCGGAAATCACAGCCACTGACCAAATGATTTGGAAAGATTAAATTGTGCTTATTTTATGACATTCTAAAACAGCAGGGTTAACTGCTGGGCCAGCTGCCAGCCGTTCAGCACCCACACTTTCATGTTTGGCTGCCAGATCCGTCCACACGAATTATTCTGGAGCAGAAATGTGCAATGGCGCCATTCTGGAGAGCAGAAATGAGTTTTGGGGTTTTAATGCTTTGATGAATGGATAGTTCAAATATTATCCACTTTTACATGCATACAGAATACTTTTTTAGGTTATATTGGATTCTGGTTGCTGGAGGAAGGTTTATCCTTTCTCTTGGAGCAAGACATCCTCTACACTAGTTAAATTTCCTTTTTCTTTGTTCCAGAGGAATGTGGAATCCTTTTCTCCAATCTCTCCAAAAGTCATGATGTATACTTAGCCATTTTATTTGTAATAGAACCTATAGATATATATGCATGCATGTGTGCATGTGTGCGAGGTCACTTCAGTCCTGTTGTGACCCTATGGACTGTAACCCACCAGGTTCCTCTGTTTATGGGATTCTCCAGGCAAGAATACTGGAGTGGGTTGCCATGTCCTCCTGCAGGGGATCTTCCTGACCCAGGGATCAAATCAGCATCTCTTATCAGAAGCCTCCATACACACACACACACACACACACACACACACACACACACATACTTATGTGCATATATACACACACAGGGCTTCCCAGGTGGCACTAGTGGTAAAGAATCCAACTGTAATCCATGAGACTTGGGTTCGATCACTGGGAGGAGAAGATCCCCTGGAGAAGGAAATGGTAACCCACTCCAGTATTCTTGCCTGGAGAATCCCATGGACAGAGGAGCCTGGTGGGCTACAGTACATAGGGTCTCAAAGAGTCGGACATGACTGAGTACATACACACACACACATTAGGCACAATTTGTTCTATGTTAATTTTCACTACAAGCATATTCTCTAAACTCTGTCATTGTCATTAGGCTGAGGCACGGCTATACACTCATTTCAACATCTTTATGGCAGGGTGAAACAGTTCCCTATTCTGCGCTGATCTCTACACAGAAGAACCACAGTTTCCCATACAAAGCCCACACTCTATAGCTACACAGATGAAACTTCATTCATAATATGAATGATTTAAAAATACAAGAAGAGCACCAACAAGTCTAAATGGGCATATACTCAAGGAAATAAAGAATGGCTACTGGAAAGAAAACCTGGGAGTTTTCACACAAGAGAAGCCACTGGTCTGTACAATAGGATATGCAGCATTTTTTTGGAGAAGGCAGGTCTTGACCTGGAATTAAAGAACATCAGATGCAGGAAAGCAATAGGGATACCCTGAAAACAGGGAAAGAGTCCTGTGGGTTGCAAAGAAGGAAACATAGGGTATCCCTAGATTGATTGAATTTTTAAAAGAGATATAAGAAGAAATAAGGTAAAAGACAGTTGGATCCATATTTCTGTAGGGTGGAAAATGCCACACTGAAAAGCATGGCATTCATCCTTTTGACGAAAGAGAATGAACACTACTGCACAGGACCAAGGACACCAACTTAAAACTATTGTCAGAAGACTCAGGTGATGTTGTACTGGGTGAAATGAAGGGAAATCTGCATGTAGGCAGGTAGATTTCTCAAAAGAAGGCTCTGGATGAAGTGCTGTAAGGTAGCTGTGCTAAGCCGCTTCAGTCATGTCCGACTCTGCGACCCTGTGGACTGTAGCCTGCCAGTCTGCGGGATTCTCAGGTAAGAATACTGGAGTGGGTTGCCATGCCCTCCTCCAGGGGATCTTCTAGACCCAGGATTAAATCCACATCTCTTATGTCTCCTGTATTGGCAGGTGAGTTCTTTACCACTAGTGCCACCTGAGCACCGCATCATAAAAATGCCAACACAAAGAAATTCATAGACAAAAGTAAAATCAAGAGGACCCAGTAACAGTGTATATTGAGAAAAGCATTACCAGCTGACTCATGGAGGAATATGCAGTGACAGAATCTAGCTGTTGTCAAGCAATATTTCTGAAATATTGAGAGTCAATACATGTAAGATGTACTCCTTCTCAGGACTTATCTCAGCATTGCGGTCCCCAGTGAAGACAAGATGAGACAGAAGTGACTGGATTGGAGAGAGGTTGGAGGGGAGAGTCTAGAGAGTGAGAAAGTCAGTTTTAGTTTGAGTTCATAGAAAATCAGACAAAAATGGTTGGGAAAAAAGTGTATATATATATATTTATATATACATATATATATCACATGTTTTAAGACTTCTTAGAATGAGCTGCATTGAAGGGACAAGATGAAATATTTTCACATTTTGGCTCAGTTACCATAAAAATTCAAATTTCTGACAAACTTTTTTGGCAATCATTTTTAACTCATTTTTATTGCAGTATTTTTTTTTTTTTACGTTGTAGAGCATTTGTGCTCCCTAAAAGTTTCCCAGTCTCTTCATTCCAGGTGGGTAGCTGATATTTATGGTTCCCTTCCTTGGAGATTTTTGCAGAGCAGAAAAATATTAGTTGGTGCCAAAGTAATTGCAATTTTGCATTGTTGAACTTTGCCATTTGATATTGGAATACATTCTTAAATAAATGTGGTTATGTAATACATCATTTTAATGCACATTTCTCACTTTATGTTTTTTTGCTAATGACTTACTACTTGCTATTTATTTTACGTGTATTTTAGACTAGGGAAATAATATTAGTCAAAAAGCAAATTAGAGTGATTTTCTTAATTTGAGTTCAAAATGGGTGGTAAAGCAGAGGAGACAACTTGCAGCATCCACGATGTATTTGGCCCAAGAAATTCTAACAAACATAGTTCAGTAGTGGTTCAAGAAGTTTTGCAAAGGGGACAAGAGCCTTGAAGATGAGAAGCAAAGTAGCTGGGCATCAGAAGTTGACAATGACCAGTTGAGAGCAATCGTCAAGGCTGATCCTCTCACGATAGGAGAAGTTGCTGAAGAACTCAATGTCAACCATTCTATGGTTGTTTGGCATTTGAAGCAAATTAGAAAGGTGAAATGCCTGGAGAATCCCAGGGACAGGGGAGCCTGGTGGGCTGCCATCTATGGGGTCACACAGAGTCGGACATGACTGAAGTGACTTAGCAGTAGCAGCAGCAGAAAGGTGAAAAAGCTCGGTAAGTGGGTGTTTCATGAGCTGACTGCAGTCAAATAACTGTTTTGAATTTTCATCTTCTCTTAGTCTACAAAGCAACAACGAACCATTTCTTGACCAGATTGTGATGTGCGATGAAAAGTGGACTTCACCCAACAACTGGCGATGACCAGCTCAGTGGCTGGACAGAGAAGAAGCTCCAAAGCATTTCCCAAAGCCAAACTTGCACCAAAGAAATGTCATGGCCACTGTTTGGTGGTTTGCTGCCCGATCCACAATAGCTTTCTAAATCCAGGTGAAACCATTACATCTGAGAAGTATGCTCAACAAATCAATGGGATGCACCAAAAACTGCAATGTCTGCAGCTGGCATCAGTCAACAGAATGGGCCCAATTCTTCTCCATGACAATGCCCAATAGCACATCGCACAACCAACAGTTCAAAACTTGAATGAATTGGGCTACGAAATTTTGCCCCAATTGCCATATTAACCTGACCTCTCACCAACCAACTACCACTTCTTCAGGTATCTTGACAACTTTTTGCAAGGAAAATGCTCCCACAACCAGCAGGAGGCAGAAATCGCTTTCCAAGAGTTCCAAGCACAGATTTTCACGCTACAGAATAAACAAACTTATTCCTCATTGGCAAAAATGTGCTGATTGTAATGGGCCCTATTTTGATTAATAAATATGTGTATGAGCCCAGTTATAATGATTTAAAATTCAGTCTGAAACTGCAATTCCATTAGTACCCACCTAATAGAAGCTACATACATACATAAAGCAGATTCCTCCTAAAATCAGTGAAGGTACAGTGTTGGAAACCCGTGGGGGCAAGGGAGAGGGTTATGTCTCTAAGAACAAGAAAAATATGGGGTATTACTGTAACCCACGAGATCACACAATCCTCTGGCACTTCACTGAGATCCTCGGCTTCTCAGCTGTTCTGAAGATGCCTCAAGTGGAGCACCAGAGCTCCTGAGAACAACAAGACCTCAAGGCCGCCATGCAGCAGCCAGTTTCAACTGTCAGCACTGGTCCAAGAGAGTTCCTGTTTCTCAGTGCCGGCACCTCTGTGTAGGGGGAGCCCCAGAAAATCGCAGGCTGAATCCTCCATCAGCCTGGCAGGATGGAAACTCAGTTTTGAAACTAGTTTGATTAAATAAAACATAAAGATAAAAATGTCTAATGGTTTTTTTATGAGTTATCGATGAAAATTGGAGAAATAAAGATCCAAAGTTTCAGGAGTTTTTTTTTCCCCCCTAGTTCTCTCTTCTACCTATCCATGATACAGTGTACTTCTCCAGACTTCCTTCAGTATTGGAATTCTGTTACAATAGTCCACTATGTTAAGGGCTGTGTGTGTGCTCAGTCATGCCGACTCTTTGCGGCCCCATGGACTGTAGCCCACCAGGCTTCTCTGTCCATGAGATTTTCCAGGCAAGAATACTGGAGTGGGTTGCCATTTTCTTCTCCAGGGGATCTTCCCAACCCAGGGATTGAACCTGTGTCTCTTGCATCTCCTGCATTGACAGGTGCCACCTGGAAGCCCACATAAAGGGCTGAGTGGTGATATAGCTCAAAAGTTTTTACTTAGCAGTGGTACCAACATTTTTTGACATTGTTTCTGTTCCCATCATTCTTTCAGACTATTAATGAGGTAGTCAAACTGAGTGGAACAATTTCCAAGAAGGAATTTGTGCTTGAGTTCTGAGCAGTGTGGTCTTGGAGAACGACTGAACATTTTTGATATGGGATCTGAAGTCACAGGAGATGCCAGCGTTCAGAGCAGAAAACATTTGGTGAGATATCAGGTTTATTAGGCCCAAGTACTTGACACTCATCTCCCAAATGGATCCTGATCATTTACATTTGAAAACATTTTGTAATTAATGCGTGTTCATTATGTTCATGCTAGGCCATTACAAACCATTTTTAAAGACAATTGAAGTCAAGTGAAAAACTCAATAATAAAACCATGGAAGATAATTATTTTTCCCTTATATAAAAATGTTTCAAAAAAAATGTTTCATTAATTTTTTTCTTAAATCAAAGCCTTGTAGAATTAAAATCAATGTCCCTATTTTAAAAAGCATATACTGCCTTTTTAAATTATCTACAGTATTACTTCAGTTCCGTTCAGTCGCTCAGTTGCTTCTGACTCTTTGTGACCCCATGAATCACAGCACACCAGGCGTCCCTGTCCATCACCAACTCCCAGAGTTCACTCAGACTCACGTCCATCGAGTCAGTGATGCCATCCAGCCATCTCATCCTCTGTCGTCCCCTTCTCCTCCTGCCCCCAATCCCTCCCAGCATCAGAGTCTTTTCCAATGAGTCAACAGTATTACTAGACAACTAATAAAATTTGTATTGTACTGTAATTGAAAATGGCACTGGGAAAATATGAATGCGTCATGTTAAGTGATGTTGAAATCATGCCATAAATGGTCCCAGTCAAGCCTCAAAAGCTGTTATTATTATTTTTTATTAATGTCTAAGTAATCTGCATTTTTGGTAACTTCAGTAAGCCTCATGACTGTCAGCATTTGCCATTTACTTTTACATTCCCCCAAATTATTTTTGACATTTTGGTTTCCATTTAACAAGTAAGCAAGCATCCATTCTTGGAGATGTTACTTAATAGATACCACATGTCCAAGGCCATAAGTAAACACCATTTACCACAAAACAGGTTAATAATATAGTGCAGAAACTGTTGCTACAGTCCTATATTATGCAAATAAGAGCAAATTATTTTTGTAGCAATTATTTAAACTTAGCAAAACCCAACAGAGATCATGGTGCTACAGGTGGGGATTAACACAAACTTAAATTTGTACTAATCTCCCTCTGAGGAAGGGAGCATTAGCGAATGCTTTGTGGCAGCTGCTCATTTTACTCTACAGCCAAATGCTACCGACAGAAGGGAATACTTAGGAGACTAATTTGAATTAACACATTTGGAAATTTAGTGAAAGTATAAACACATATGATGTTAAAAAGAGAGAGAGAGAACCATACATACAATTCTTACTTGGAGCCACACTTTTTAGATTTTCCCTGATAGCTCCATTTCTATAATTTTATCCAGGCCCACAGGCTAGAAGTTGTTCTCTACAATGACAGCTTGTTGGTATATTAACCAAAAAACCTCCCAAACTTCATGTGGTGCAGGTTAATAAAATGTGCTCACTTTTCCTGGAGAAGTTGAAGTACACCTCTGGGGAATGATGCAAAGTAGGAGTGATTCCCTCTCTGGGATGATTAGCTCAAAAGAAGGAATCGATCACATGCCCCTATTTAGTATGAAATTACCCAGGATTTCTTGAGAAATTACCCAGATTCCTTGAGAAATCTGTATGCAGGTCAGGAAGCAAGAGTTAGAACTGGACATGGAACAACAGACTGGTTCCAAATAGGAAAAGGAGTACGTCAAGGCTGTATATTGTCACCCTGCTTATTTAACTTATATGCAGAGAACATCATGAGAAACGCTGGGCTGGAAGAAGCACAAGCTGCAATCAAGATTGCCGGGAGAAATAACAATCACCTCAGATATGTAGATGACACCACCCTTATGGCAGAAAGTGAAGAGGAATCAAAAGCCTCTTGATGAAAGTGAAAGAGGAGAGTGAACAAGTTGGCTTAAAGCTCAACATTCAGAAAACGAAGATCATGGCATCTGGTCCCATCACTTCATGGGAAATAGACGGGCAAACAGTGGAAACAGTGTCAGACTTTATTTTTTTGGGCTCAAAAATCACTGCAGATGGTGACTGCAGCCATGAAATTAAAAGACGTTTACTCCTTGGAAGGAAAGTTATGACCAACCTAGATAGCATATTCAAAAGCAGAGACATTACTTTGCTAACAAAGGTCCGTCTAGTCAAGACTATGGTTTTTCCTGTGGTCATGTATGGATGTGAGAGTTGGGCTGTGAAGAAGACTGAGCACCAAAGAATTGATGCTTTTGAACTGTGGTGTTGGAGAAGACTCTTGTGAGTCTCTTGGACTGCAAGGAGATCCAACCAGTCCATTCTGAAGGAGATCAGCCCTGGGATTTCTTTGGAAGGAATGATGCTAAAGCTGAAACTCCAATACTTTGACCACCTGATGGGAAGAACCCATTCATTTGAAAAGCCCCTGATGCTGGGAAAGATTGAAGGCGGGAGGAGAAGGGGATGACAGAGGATGAGACGGTTGGATGGCATCACCGACTCAATGGACATGAGTCTGAGTAAACTCTGGGAGTTGGTGATAGACAGGGAGGCCTCGCATACTGCAGTCCATGGGATCACAAATAGTTAGACATGACTGAGCAACTGAACTGAAGTATTATATGGAAAAAGAAATCTCTGCTAGCCACAAAATATTTTACAAAGATGGAAACCTTCTATAATCTACACTACTCAATAAACACTGCTGCTGCTGCTGCTAAGTCGCTTCAGTCATGTCCGACTCTGTGGGACCCCATAGACGGCAGCCCACCAGGCTCCCCCTTCCCTGGGATTCTCCAGGCAAGAACATTGGAGTGGGTTTCCATTTCCTTCTCCAATGCATGAAAGGGAAAAAATAAAGTGAAGTCATTCAGTCATGTCCAGTTCCTAGCGACCCCATGGACTGCAGCCCACCAGGCTCCTCCATCCATGGGATTTTCCAGGCAAGAGTACTGGAGTGGGGTGCCATTGTCTTCTCCATGAAGGAATATTAGTCAATCATTAAAAAGAATGAAATAATGTTATTTGCAGCAACATGGAGGAAATTAGAGATTGTCATACTAAATGAAGTCAGACAGAGAATTATAAATACTGTATGACATCCCTTATAAGAAGACTAAAAAGAAATGATACATATGAACTTATTTACAAAACCTGTGGCGGATTCATTTTAATATTTGGCAAAACTAATACAGTTATGTAAAGTCTAAAAATAAAATAAAATTAAAAAAAAAAAACAGAAACAGATCCACAGACTCAGACAATGAACTTATGGTTGCTAGGGAAAAAGGACTGAGGAAAATGATAGTTAGGGAGTTTGGGATGGACATATACACTGCTATATTTAAAACAGACAACCAACAAGGGCCTACTGTGTATCACAGGGAACTCTGCCTAATGTGATGAGGCAGCCTGAATGGGAGGGAAGTTTGGGGAAGAATGGATACAGGTATATGTATGGTGGAGTCCTCTCCTGTATACCTGAAACTATCACATCATTGTTAATCAGTTATACTCCATTATAAAGCAAAAAGTCTAAAAAAAAATAAAGATTATAAAAAGCAAGGGAAAGGGCTTAATCACAACTGCAGAAGCCAGAATTAGTAATTTGTGAAAAGAGAATATTAGGAAACTGGTGTAAGCAGGCCAAGGGGTCCATGTTATTTACAGCAGCATTAAAAGCTTGAAAACTTGCGACATGATAATAGGTCCCTGAAAAGATAAGTTTTTGTGGTTGTTGTAACCCCCTCTTTTTATTATGAGATTTCAGAAGAACAATGGTTAGTGGAGCTTTATGTTTTCTGTTTCATTGATATACTCTTTGTATGTCACAGATATTAAGCACTGGTATGTGGCATATACTTCACTCGGCTTTGGTGATCTACACATAATTCCTACCTTAAAGGATTTTACAATAGCTGATACTTGTATAGTCACTTAAACTTAAAAAATGTTTTCACTTACTTTTAATTTTTCTAGTATTCTGCTTTTCTATGAACTCTTTGGGCAACATGATCTTGATATTCATGGCAATGGATTTTTTTTTTAAAGGGAGTGAGTTTTCAAACATAAGGAATTATATTCTGAATAAGGTAATAAAGATTATCTTGGGCTGGGTTGCCATGACAAAATACCATAGACAACATGGCCTAACTAACAGAAGTTTATCTGCTATAGTTCTGCTGTCTGGAAGTCTGAGATCAGGAGGCCAGTAGGGTACGAGTTCTGATTAGATCTCTCTTCCAGGCTACACATGATCACCTTTTGGCTGTGTCTTCACAAGATGGAGTGAGAACAAGCTCTCTGATGTCTCTTATTATAAAGGCACTAATTCCATCACGAGGGCCACACCCTCACGATCTCATCTAGACCTAATTACCTCCCAAAGACTCCATTTCCAAATATCATTATATCAGGTTTTGGGCTTCAAAATACAAATTTTGGAAGGACACAATTCAGTCCATAGGATAGACTCAGGTGCCCCTTTTGAAAAATGTCATGTTTTGCCTTATGTGATTCAGAATTTTTAAAAAATAAGTTTATAATTTAAAATTCCTTTAGACATTCCTCCAATCATATAATTTTGTCTAATAATAACCCCATTCTTGCACTTTGTGTATCTTTTCTGTTTAGATTTTAATATTTAACCACTTATTTATATGTGTGTAAACTAATACTGTGATGTATGCCTTCATATGTTATATAAAATGGTATCATAGTTCATAACTTATTGTGTTTTAGTTTTTTCAAGATTCCCTGATATATATGTATGTATATATGGATTTAGATGTATGTGTATATAATAGGGTTTCCTATTAGGGTGGCACAAATGGTAAAGAATCCACCTGCCAATGCAGGAGACACAAGAGACATAGGTTTGATTCCTGGGTCAGGAAGATCCCCTGAAGTAGGAAATGGCAACCAAATCAGTATTCTTGCCTAGAAAATCCCATGGACAGAGGCACCTAGAGGGCTACAGTTCATGGGGTTGCAAAGAGTCACACATGACTGAGCAACTGAGCACATACATAATATGATATAAATATCAAGGAATCTTGAAAGTCAGTGCTCAGTATATGGTTTGTTTCTCCCATATCCAGGACCATGGGTCCAGGGATCAAGGGGTGAAAATGGAGGTGACATCACTATTACTGCGAGTGATTCATCAGTAAAGAATTTTTCTCCCTGTCCTCATCATCTTGCTGGTTTTGCTGGTCTATAGGTCTCCAAAGGAAGGAATGCTTCCACCAGAAAATACAGCATGATTCCACTGAATTGGAAGTGAAGACTGCCACCTGGCCACTTTGGGTTCCTCATGCCCCTGAATCAACAGGGAAATATGGGCATTACTACACTGGATAGGAGGGCTGTTCCTGACTACCAAAGGGAAGTTGTTAAGGCTGAATCCCTTTGCTGTCCACTTGAAACTATCACAACATTGTTAATTGGCTATGCGTGCATGCTAAGTCCCTTCAGTCGTGTCCGACTCTGTGTGACCCCACGGACTGTAGCCCACCAGGATCCTCTGTCCATGGAATTTTCCAGCCAAGAATACTGGAGGGGTTAGTCATTCCCTTCTCCAGGGTCTCTTATAGACCCAGGGATCAAAGCCAGGTCTTCTGCATTGCAGGCAGATTCTTTACCATCTCAGCCACCAGGGAAGTCCATACTCCAATATAAAATAAAAAGTTAAAAAGAAATTGGACTGTTATTATAAAATAGAGGTAAGGAAGAAGATATCTGTAATGCACAAGTTCCTTTAGGGCAAAAGTCTCCAACCTTTTTGGAACCAGGGACTGGTTTTGTGGAAGACAATCTTTTCACGGACTGGGGAGGGGGGTACACTTTCAGGATGATTCAAGTCCAGTCCGTTACATTTACTTCTATATCAGCTCCACCTCAGATCAGCAACATTAGATCTGGGAAGCTGGGGACTCCTGCTTTAGGGCATCTCTAACTACTACCATACCCTGTGGTTAAAGTGAATAGAAAACTACAACAACCCAATTGAGGCAGGATTACTAATGGCTTAGAACCTTCAGGAATAAAAGTTTGTATCATGATACCAGGTATAGACCACAACCAACTGAGGTACTTTCTGAGGGCTAAGACAGTATAGAAGGGATGGAGGAGTAGGTAATTTCAAATACCAGTTATGGCCACATGACCAGTTGCAGAAACTACAACCGTAATCATTTTGAGTATGTCTTCCTTATTTTATTATGAATATATTTGTGCATATACATAACATTTTTTCTTTCCTCTCTTATCATGATATGAGATGTATTAACTTTGCATCATAGTAGTTAAGCTTTATTAACTTTATATCAGAGTATTTGAGTTACAGAATATAAAGGGAAGACTGTCACTCAAGGATTTTGCATCATCTTCTGGTGAAAGGGTTAGTGAACTTTGGGTTTCATACAGGATTGTTGTATCATACCAAGTAGAAGTAAGACTTTAATAATGTCTTTAGAAATTAAGTATGTTTGAAGGAGATGTGTGTGGGTGCCAAGTGGACAAGGGGTGGACTGCAACGGCTATCAACATGGCTAGGCTATTGTACCCAACTATTTTCAACACCAGTCAAGTTGCTGTTGCGAAGCTATTTTTTTCAAGTGTGATTAAATCATTAGACTGAGTAAAAGAGATCACATTTTGGCTTCCCTGGTGGCTCAGAGGTTAAAGCGTCTGCCTTCAATGCGGGAGACTGGGGTTCAATTCCTGGGTCAGGAAGATCCCCTGGAGAAGGAAATGGTAACCCACTCCAGTATTCTTGCCTAGAGAATCCTGTGGACAGAGAAGCCTGGTAGGCTACAGTTCACGGGGTCGCAAAGAGTTGGACACATCTGAGCGACTTCAATTCACTTCACTTCATAACATGGGGGAGCTATATCCAGCCAGTTGATGATCTTAAGAGCAAAGACTGAAGTTATTCTGCCTTAAGATTGTAGTATCGGAAACTTTGTCAGAGGACTTGTCCTGAAGATTTCAGACTCAAGAATTCAACATTAATTTTAACCCGAATTTCCAGACTGCTGGCCCAACCTACAGATTTCAGACTTGCCAGCCCCCACAATTATGTAAGACATTTTCTCAAATTCTGCCCCTGTATCTATCCATCTATTTACCTACCTGCCTTTCCGTTCATCCATCCATCCATCCATCCACCCACCCAACCCATCTACCTTCCTCACCTCCTTTCGATTTTGTTTCTCTGGAGAACCCAAATACAACCTTATACCCAGCAACCCTGATGTACCCACTTAATCATTTATATAATGATTATTTTGGATCTCCTGACTGCAAAGAGTGACAATTTTCTTTCTTTCTTTCCATTCCATGTACATTTTATTTCCTTTCTTGTAATGGCTAGGAAACTCAATATGAAGTAGAATAGCAGTTTTGTAAATAGGACACTAATGGGGAAAGCCTTTAATATTTTATGACTTTGTATTTTGCTATAGATTTTTGAAGATACACTTTAGTATGAAGGGAGTTTTTTTAATTCAGTTTTACAGAAGTTTTTATAAGTAATGGTAATTGTAATTTGTCTAGTTTTTTTTCTGAATGCATAAAGAAAATCAGGATTTTTAAAATTATATTAATGTAATTAAATACACTGACTGGCTTTCAAATACTGAACCAATGTAGCAGAACTTGAATAATCTCTTCCTGATTGTAATTTTTTTTTTTTAATCTCACAAGATTTGGCTTTGACATCTTTTCTTTAAAATTTTTACACTGTGGTTTATGTTATTTTCATTTATTATTTTATAGCCAAGTGATCATAATTTGTATACTATCCCATATTAATTTTTTACATTTCCCTGAATTTTGGTTAATTTTTCTCATAAAATTGAAGCTATATAATTAGGTACTTAGAATTGAAACCTCTTATCACCATGATCAATTGAACCTTCTATCATCATGAAAATTTTCTTTTCATCTCTGCTAACACTTTCTGACTTATATACCTCAATATTATTATTATTCAATATTAATATTCAGTTGCTTTGTGTGTGTCTAGTTTCTGCTTATCAAATTTTTTTTTACTTTTAATTATTTTCTTAACTTTGAATTTAGCTGTGCCCGTTATTATAAGTATAGAATTGTTGCTGTTGTTGATAAACTCAGTTAAAATCTTTGACTTTGATAGGGAATTTAATGTATTAACACCAAGTATAATTACTAACATTTATGTTTAAATCTGTATTTTATATTTAAATTTATATTTCCCACATTTTTATATACATATTTACTCTACTTTCTACCTCTTATGGTTTGAATTCTTTTTATTATTTAATCTCAGTTCATTTGCTTGAAAATTGTAACTGGTCACATTGAAGCTAGAGCTTACCCTATGCAGGGGTACATACGTAGCTTTTTACCAACATTTAAGACTTAAACATGAAACTCCTTTTGACTTGCAACTCAGTTATTGGCTGTTTTATTCAGAGAGAACCACATGACAAAAGCCAGTGAATAAAGAATCCTGTGCCAGGTACAACTGAAATAAGCCAACATAAAAATGATATTTTCCAGAAACATTATATTTTATCTTAAAAAACCCATAAGATTTTCTTCACAGTGTACTAGTTTAATAGTTAAAAAATAACTTAGGTAACTATTAATAAAAATATTTTAAAAATAAATGAAAGCAAACAACCCCTCTTATCTAATATAATGCTGTATCACTGTTTCAATTCTTAAAAAGGGACATGAATGCAAAGCAATTTGATCTCACATTTTGAGATTATCACCTGCATCAACTTTTCCATCTCAGCATCATAGTATTTGAAAGAAAGTCAGAGAAGTAGATGTTTACACTACACAAAAAATAGATTGTGTATTTTTTACTCACTATTTTTTAAGCTGTTGGAGTAGTTATGAAACACTCCCAGAAATGTGCTGGCTTTAGCAGAGATAAAAATTTGTATAATTTTGTAGTTGGGAGGGCTTCTGTCTCAGTCACTTCCTATTTAAGTAGCCAACCCCATTGCTTGGCACAGCCTCAGCACTCAGGAAATGGATATGGTTGTTGGGTTTTGTTATGATTATCTTTAGTTCTGAACTGTTCATACCTTAACAATGCCTCATGTTTTAGCCCCAGAAGGACTGTGATACAATTTTGAGGACAGTCTCTCCCTTTAGAAATGTTACTTTCTAACCTAAAATGTTAATTGCCTGTATTTTTTAAGTCTTTTCTTCTTCCAAAAGACACAGTTAAGAAAATGAAAAGGCAAAAACAGCCGGGTAGAAACTACAACATTCTCAGACAAAAGACTTGTATCAGGAATATGTAGAGTTCTTGCAAGTTCATTACAAACAACAACCCAAAGAATAAACAAAAGATTTGAACAGATACTTCACAAAGTATTTTAAATGGTAAATATTCGAGAAATTAAAATTAAATGTACAATGAAATAGTACTATGCATCTATGAAACCAGCTAAAATGTAAAAAGCTGGCTAAACCAAATGTCTGTGAAAATACAGAGGAATTAGAACTCTCATATGACGCTCACAGGAATAGAAAATTGTACAATCATTTGGAAAACAGTTTGGCAATTTCTTGAAAGGTTAAAAATACACTTTCCCATGACCCAGTCATTCCAGTTCTAGGTATATGCCCAAGAGCTCTGAAAGCATATGTCCACACAAGACTTGTACCTTCCTGTTCAAAGCAGCTTTATCTGTAACACCAAAAAACAGAAACAACTCAAGCATTCCTCAACAGACCATTTGATAAACAATTTCATGTACCCAAATAATGGAATTCTAAGCAACATAAAAAGGAATGAACTCCTGAGACACAAATAAGAAAAAGTTAAGCAATCTAGTATTCATGAGTGGTTCATGGTTTGAAAGAGTGACTACAAAAATGCACAATTACTTAACCACAAAATGCACAATTAATCAAAACAATGACACCTAAGATTGAAACAAACTGTAAGTGGCCTCTTACTATACAAAAAAAGTTGATTTCCTGGCAAATAGTTTTCCATATTAGTGAATTCTGAGAATACTTATAATAATACTTACCTAAGCTAACTTATGGAGAAGGCAATGGCACCCCACTCCAGTACTCTTGCCTGGAAAATCCCATGGATGGAGGACCCTGGTCGGCTGCAGTCCATGGGGTCGCTAAGAGTCGGACACGACTGAGCAACTTCACTTTGACTTTTCACTTTCATGCATTGGAGAAGGAAATGGCAACCCACTCCAGTGTTCTTGCCTGGAGAATCCCAGGGACGGGGGAGCCTGGTGGGCTGCTGTCTATGGGGTCGCACAGAGTCGGACACGACTGAAGCGACTTAGCAGCAGCAGCAGCAGCAAGCTAACTTATATGTAGAGTACATCATGACGCTGGGCTGGAAGAAGCACAAGCTGGAATCAAGATTGCCGGGAGAAATATCAATAACCTCAGATATGCAGATGACACCACCCTTATGGCAGAAAGTGAAGAGGAACTCAAAAGCCTCTTGATGAAAGTGAAAGAGGAAAGTGAAAAAGTTGGCTTAAAGCTCAACATTCAGAAAATGAAGGTCATGGCATCAGGTCCCATCACTTCATGGGAAATAGATGGGGAAACAGTGTCAGACTTTATTTTGGGGGGCTCTAAAATCACTGCAGATGGTGACTGCAGCCATGAAATTAAAAGACGCTTACTCCTTGCAAGGAAAGTTATGACCAACCTAGATAGCATATTTAAAAGCAGAGACATTACTTTGCCAACAAAGGTCCGTCTAGTCAAGGCTATGGTTTTTCCTGTGGTCATGTATGGATGTGAGAGTTGGACTGTGAAGAAGGCTGAGCGCCGAAGAACTGATGCTTTTGAACTGTGGTGTTGGAGAAGACTCTTGAGAGTCCCTTGGACTTCAAGGAGATCCAACCAGTCCATTCTGAAGGAGATCAGCCCTGGGTGTTTTTTTGAAGGAATAATGCTAAAGCTGAAACTCCAGTACTTTGGCCACCTCATGCGAAGAGTTGACTGACTGGAAAAAACTCTGATGCTGGGAGGGATTGGGGGCAGGAGGTGAAGGGGACAACAGAGGATGAGATGGCTGGATGGCATCACTGACTCGATGGACGTGAGTCTGAATTCCGGGAACTCTGGGAGTTGGTGATGGACAGGGAGGCCTGGCATGATGCGATTCATGGGGTTGCAAAGAGTTGGACACAACTGAGCGACTGAACTGAACTGAACTGAAGCAAATTTAGAAACTTGTACACATAAACTTTAGTGTATGTACATTTCAAATTTCAGTTATTTTTTTTTTGATGCTAAGCATACAGTGAATGACTTGGTTTGTTATTTGTAGTAGTCCACAAATATATAACATTTTTTATGATGATCTCACATACAGTATTTATTATTTTGTGTTATGTCTAAAATATGTTATATTTACATTAAAAAGTCTGACTCTGATTTCAACAATACAGTTGTAAGCAAAACTGATATTAGCAAAGTTGCACAGTAAATTGATATCCCTCTTGTTTTTGCCTAACATCTGCTATTTGCTTCCAGACAAACATGATCCTCTCCCTGTGGCTTCCATCCATGAAGCCTCTCAACCTAATGAGACTTGCTCCTACTTCCCCCCAGCTCATCCAGCACTTCATCTTGAGAATTCCTGGAGCCAAAAGGCAAAGGCTGTTTCCAAATTCAGAACCCCTCCCTTGAGGTAACTGTTGAGAGTTATTAGTGCTCTGAACAAATGCTGTCAAGTTCCCACCATTTCATACTGGATGCTCTTGCTGGCCCGTGTTTGTGGTCATGGGGGCCATGTGACCAGTGATGATAGATGAATTGTAATTATAAGTGATGTGTGTCACTCTGGAGATCTGAGTACTTAACTGTAACTTCAAGATCACTTTAGGAATCCTTTTTTCTTTTGGAATGATTATGAGAAAATTCCCTGAATGTCTGTGGTAAGTAGAAGCTCTCTGTCCCCATGATGGACATGTCACATAAGAAAATATAAAACATTTATCATTTTAAGTTGCTTGGAGTTGCTTTAAGTGACTTGGTGGTACATTGCTCCCACGGCATGAGCAAGCCAATCCTGAGTGAACTAGTATCATATATCATATTGTCACAGGAGCATTCTAGTGGCCTTGCTTTGGTCTTTGGTTTGGAATCCATAGGCGTGACTCTAATGGTAGAATGTCTGCCATGGGACAGGGAACAAGAGATCTTATGTAGGGGAATAACTGGGTAAATAGAAACTGTACACACACCTCGAGGCATGTTAAACAAGCAGCTACTTATTCAGCACACCTGTAAATTAGTTGCTGCTGATGTTTTAACTGATGGTTATTTTTGTATTTTCAGTTTCTGGCTGAGGACAAAAATACTATGAACTGAGGATTCTATCTGCCCCAAATCCTTTTCGCAGCATTTTCTTAACATTTTGATTCTCAGCTACAAAAGTAGCTGGGGGAAGCTGCCGAGTGCAGGACCCACTAGTGAAGGCACAACTATGGGGGAGGCTTCTTTGCTCTCTCTTTGACAAACGCGATTAGTTTAAAATGAAGCTGGAGGAAGCTACTCTACAGTTATCCAAAGGCTTAGAAATAAAACCCCAGCATGAATATTGATAAAGTCATCCAAGCCTCCCTGGAAAAAAAAAAAAAGCTTTCTGAAGCTTAAGTAGGAAAAAGCATTGTAAGAGTGATGACAGCGGCTCACCAATAATTCTTTAAAATATGACTAATAGTATTGGAACAAGAAAAAAGATTTTTGATTTTGGGGTGCAGGGGAGGGAAGACACACAAACACAATGCCTGGTTTTTGATTATGGACAAATCAGATCTAACTTCTTACTGTGAGAATGAGTTACCTGCCAGAAACTCAAAAGTTTTTTTTTTTAAATGAACAATTTTTCAAAGACACTGTCAAACCTTTCCCTAAATAAAATGAGATTTCACATCAGCAGAGAATTAAAATATATTTACTTAAAAAAAAAAAAAAACAAAAACTCAAGCAGAAGGGCATCTGATGTTTTACAGACATTCCAACACCTTCGGGAAATTTGAACTCACACCAAAGGGTCTGACAGTCATTTGAGTCTCCATCTGTACTGGAACACATGTGCACACAATGCACACTGAATTGCTCCAATGGAAAAAAACAAAAAAACAAGAAAACTGGTCTTAAATTATAGAGGTCCTCTACCATTCTTTTTAACCCCAGAGTCTTTGGCAGCTTGAAATAGAGTGACTTAGAGTGATCCAGTCACAAAGCTTCCTTTGCTGCTAGAAACCACAATGCTGAGCTCCAAGCAACTGCTGCTCCAAGAACACACCGACTATAAACTAAACAGCCCAGAAGAAATCCAAGACTGAGGGACAATCCGGGGAGAAAACGAGAAGAAGGCATTGCTTGTTCTGATTTACCCTGGATGGCCCCTTCTCTGTTTCTTCTAAGTTTAATTATTTGCTTCATGTTGTCAGCTTGTTACCAGGATTTCAGTTCAGTCGCTCAGTCGTGTCTGACTCTTTGTGACCCCATGGACTGCAGCATGCCAAGCTTCCTTGTCCATCACCAACTCCCAGAGCCTGCTCAAACTCAGGTCTATCATGTCGGTGATGCCATCCAACCATCTCATCCTCTGCTGTCTCCTTCTCCTCCAGGATTTAGATAAGCTCAAATTAATTTTTGGGCTTCCCTGGTGGCTCAGACAGTAAAGAATCTGCCTGCAATGCACAAGACCCGGGATCCATCCCTGGGTCAGGAAGATCCCCTGGAGTAGGGAATGGCTACCCACTCCAGTATTCTTGCCTAGAGAATCCTATGGACAGAGAAGCCTGGTGGGCTACACTCCATAGGGGTCACAAAGAGTCAGACACTGAGTGATTAACACACACAAATTAATTTTCACAATTCTTTCTGTAACTAAAAATATCCCTGCCATCTTCCAATCCCTGAGCTGTATAAAACAACCTTTTAATATATATTCTGGGAGTAAAACAAGTGGAAATTTTAGATTCCATTGGGGTGCAACCACTATTTGGGGGCATGTTATTGACATCTAATTAACTGCTGTCATTTATTATAATGTTAGTATACAGATTATGTTTTATCTATTATGCATCATCTCATTTAATCTTTAAAGTAAACCTACTATTATCACCCTGATTAATAGATGAGAAAATTGAGTCTTAACAAGGCTGCTACTTGTCCAAGGTCATACAGCTCAGAAACAGGCTGAAAGTGAAACTGAGTTGCTCAGTCATGTCTACTCTCTGCGACCCCATGGACTGTAGTCCATCAGGCTCATGTATCCATGGAGTTTTTCAGGCAAGAATACTGGAGTGCATTGCCATTCCCTTCTCCAGGGGATCTTCCCGAACCAGGGATTAAACCCAGGTCTCCTGAATTGGCAGATGGACTCTTTATCACTGCCCATCTGGGAAGCCCCCTGGCTGGGGGACCATGAGTGAATCATGAGCATCTCATATCTTCCATTTCTGTGCTATATTGCCATGCTGTGGAGATGTATTTATCTTATATTTATAGAACGCAGGTAGTATGATAGGTAGGTGTTATTGCTATGGTTATCTGTATCTACGATTATCACGGTCACATACTCAAGTAAATCACAACCCACAGATAAGTTAACCCAGCTCAGCCACCCAAATGACACCGAGTCCTTTTCAGGAGGTTAAATAAAAAGCCTCCACTGCAGCTGTGACTTAAAGAAGCCCCCATCCAGAGAAGGAGGGAGTGAAACAGTGATAGTATGCCACAGTGACTCATAAAGTTCTAGTTTAAACTCTGTTCGCTCCCCCACAAATAATCCATGGCATAGTAATCCTGTTCTGAACTTTATCTTACATTTCAACAGCTCTTTGGGCCATCTCAACTGATACAGTTCAAATTTCCTGCTGGTCAGGTAGCACTAATATCTGCATTTCCCTTTTATTCCCTCCACATCATTTCTGGGCTTTCTTCACTGAGGAGCCACGTCCAGATAGGGGGTGAAAATTGAAACTGGAGCGCAGCGGTGGGGGCGGCAAAGCTGGGAGCATGGAAGGACTCATTAATCAGGGATCCAGAGCTGCCACTGATGAGAATCTGGGACCCGGGCATATTCTTCCCCTAGGGGAAATGTGGAAATGCTTGGCTTCTTTCTTTTCTCTTTTCCTGTGGTGCCTCAAAAAATGTGCAAGCTCTGGCTCCTAGCCAGTGGGGTGATTTCTTTGTTTAAAGGAAAGTGTAAAGTATTTTCACATTAAATGAAGAACTTCAGACATCTCCGGGCATCTGTCCTTTGAGGGCTTGTTAAAATTCAACAAAAGCCCATTTATACTTTAAGAGAACCTCTTCTTCCTTTGCTGGGTTGCCTTGGGATTTTCATTTCTTTCTGCAACACCACTCTATTTTGTCTTAGCTCTTCCTCTCAGAGGAATTATGGCTACATTTTTTATTTTTAAACCCTCAGATCTCTCCTGTTCTTTTAAAGTCTCATCTATGTTCTTAGTATTCATCTTTAACAAAAAATCTAAGATATATGAGTTGATTTTAACTGCCTCCGTTCACTTGTTAGGGGTGACAGAAACATTTGTTTCTGATTTTTGAAATTACGAACATCACAAGAGATTTACTAAGAAACCAGCTTTCCCTGAGTTTGTGACTTTTCATTCCAAGTTTTGTAAGTCTCCTATATATCTTCAATTTTCACAAGGGATATCAGGAAATAATTTTAGGAGGAAATATCCAATTTAAAGTTAATCCCTGCCGCCTCTATTTATCTGGGAACACTCATATATCTTGCTTTTTGGGTGGTGAATAAAAAGACTCTTCACCAGAGTGAAGAAGAATGTAAATTATGGGAAGTTTGAGTTTCTTTCATTGCCATGTGCCCACTAGCCTGTAGAGTGCCTCATACATATTAGATACTCAGAAATTGTTGTTTGAAGAAGTAAATGAATACATTTTCAAATAATAAAATATTAAGCCTTAAAAAGGTTTGAATTGGCTCTTTTGTCTCTTATAATTAAGCACTTTAACATTTTCTCTAGCACCAATTATACATTAATTCACAGTGAACTATAAATCATAATACAAGGAGATCAAACCAGTTGATTCTAAAGGAAATCAACCATGAATATTCACTGGAAGCGCTGATGCCAAAGCTGAAGCTCCAATACTTTAGCCTACTGATGAGAAGAGTTGACTCACTGGAAAAGACCCTGAGGCTGGGAAAGGCTGAGGGCAAAAGGAGAAGGGGATGACAGAGGATGAGATGGTTGGATGGCATCACCGACTCAATGGACATGAGTTTGACCTAACTCCGCAAGATGGTGAAGGACACAGACACCTTACATGTTACAGTCCATGGGGTCACAAAGAGTCAGACATGACTTAGCAACTGAACAACAACCTTATAGGAATCATAGAAACACAGCTTTTCTCACAAACAGGGTAGATTGCTGCTTTATATCTAGATCTCCTTGGGTATAGTGCCTGTAACAGAGGCACTGTGGACAACCAGCTCAATAGAGCACCAGGAACACAGCCATCTTGGATTGTACCCAGTGACACACGTAATTCCATATCTTCAATGTTACACGTGAAGAAGGATTAGTCTTTATTATTGTTGGAGAACTCTTCATACCGAAAGAATGTTTAAGTGAGATTACTTCCTGCCTAATTATGTTTGATTAGATCTTCTGGGATAATGAAAACTGATTATGTGCATGACCCTGGATACTTTTTTCACTACATAATAGAGAATGTAAGTAATGTCTTTCATGGAATTTAATTGATTGAAAAACTACTTGTTTTAATCTTATGGCAGATTTTCCATGAGAATTTTGGGGGAAAGCTTTACAAGTGAAACTGAAAATTATTTATTTGAAATAAGTCTAGATAATAGACTATATAGAATAGACTGATAGTCTAGATAGATAGACTGTTCTATTTAGACTTATTTCAAATAAATAATTTTCAGTTTCACTTGTAAAGCTTTCCCCCACAAATTGTCATATCTATCTATCCTATCTAGGGCTTATCTGGTGGCTCAGATGGTAAAGAATGTGTCTGCAATTTAGTAATGCCAGGTTCAGTCCCTAGGTTGGGATTCCCCAGGGAAGGGAATGGCAACTCACTCCAGTACTCTTGCCTGGAGAATCCCATGGACAGAGGAGCCTGGTGGGCTACAGTCCATGGGGTCACAAAGAGTCGGACATCACTGAGCAACTAACACTTTCACTTTCAACCTGAGCATGCGTGCTCAGTCGCTTCAGTCATGTCCAGTTCTTTTCGAATCTATGGACTATAGCCCACCAAGCTCCTCTGTCCATGGGATTCTCCAGGCAAGAATACTGGAATGGATTGCCATGCCCTTCTCCAGGGGATTTTCCCCACCCAGGGATTGAACCCAGGTCTCCTAAGTCTCCTGCATCACAGGCAGATTCTATACCACTGAGCCACTGGGACAGCCCTTCATCCTACCTATTACCTACCTAATCTATTTATGAGATGAGCAGCCAAGGCTGAGAACCACCCCTGTAACTGCAGTTGGTTCTTCCTTGAGGACACTGCTTCCTCAGGAGTCCCCTTAACAGGTGGCTCTTTTCCACACTCTCCTACCCCTGGGCCTGTACATGGGCCATGCACTTTTCCCTTGTCATTATTTCTCAGCAATTCTTTCTCCTTCATCAATTCTTCCCACTTTAAACCTTGTACTGTGAGAGCTCATGTTACCTTTCCCTGTTGTACTCATTTGCTGGCTGCTAGGTCACTTCCCTTTTTTTCTTTAGGAATTTAATTCTTAAAGGTCACTGTCTCCTAAACTACTCCTGTCTTAATTCTTGCTGATTTCAAAATCTATGTAGATGCTCCTTCAGTCTAGCTTCTTGGTGCCCTGCCCTCCTCTCTCTAAAATGATCACCTTCCATCTATGTAAGACAGACAGTACTAAGGTTAGACTATATAGTTTCTTTTTACTAACAACTCTTAACTTCCTTATGGTTTTTCCAGTAGTCATGTAGGGATGTGAGAGTTGGACCATAAAGAAGGCTGAGTACCAAAACAATAGATGTTTTCAAGCTGTGGTGCTGGAGAAGACTCTTGAGAGTCTCTTGGACAGTAAAGAGATCAAATCAGTGAATCCTAAAGGAAATCAACCCTGAATATTCATTGGAAGGACTGATGCTGAAGCTCCAATACTTCGGTCACCTGATGCAAAGAGCTGACTCATTGGAAAAGACCCTGATGCTGGGGAAGATACACGGCAGGAAGAAAAGGGGACTTTGAGGATGAGATGGTTGGATGGCATCACTGAGTCAATGGAAATGAGTTTGTGTAAACTCTGGGAGATACTGAAAGACAAGGAAGCCTGGTGTGCCGCAATCTATGGGGTCACAGAGTCGAACGTGACTGAGCAACTGAACAACAGCAACTTAACTTCCCAAAACTGCATTTTCAGGAATCTCTCTCCATGACTATTATTTTTTGCCTTTCCAGTTCATGCTTATTTATACATCATGGGGGCCAAAATCGATTGATTATACCACTTTTTAATTGTCACCCTTATGATTTTATGAACTGTCTTTCTTATTCACCTACCTTATATCTCATGACCCATCATTCTAATCTCTCCCTTTCCTTCCCTCTTTTCCTGCCTCTCTCCCTTCCTCCATCTCTCTCTCCTTGATTACATTTGTCTTGCAGAATTTCACTCATGGTTAATCCATGGTTAAATCCATCTCTCTGCCTACTCCACATCTGTTCCCATACAGCTGAATATGACTGCAGAAAAACACAACCATAACGATTGTCTTCCTTTAAATTTATGACCTCTAATCTCAAGTGGGCTCTTAATGTTGCCTGGCAATCATATTATATTTCCCTAGTCCATTCATTCTTTCACTCTCCCTGAAAAATAATTCCTACTCTTGCTTCTCTCCTCAAACTCATGATACTTCTTCTTAAATCCTAACTCTTAGCTGATGACCTTGTTTTCAGATAAAATAGAAACAGAAGAGAGCTTCCACAAGGTCCTACCATAATAACTAACCACCGACCTGTATCTGTTCTCTGGACTGTGGATGATTTAAACTCATTCCTATCTAAAGACAGCTCTTCCACTGGGCAGGAGACTGTTTGCTTACTCTCCTACTTCTAGACATTGTTGTCCCTCTTGTTTAATTTTCCTCTACTTTCTACTAGATCATGTATAACAAACATCCACTATTACTCCTGTCTGAAAAAAGAAAAGGATTTTATTGACTCTACCATCCCATTCAGCTAGCACTTAATTTTTCATTTCCTTTTATCTAAAAAAAAAAAAAAAGGTTTCAAAATGTTGTCTAAATTAATAGTCCTCAATTCTTCTCTCTTTTCCTATCTTTCTTTCTTATAGCCTCTCCAGTCAAGCTTTGGAACTCACCACACTAATGAAATTTTTCTTGTCTAATCACCAATGAATTTCATGTTACTAAATCCAAATCAGTTCTTGTTCATCATCTCATTTGACCCGTTATCAGAATTTGATACAGTTGACCACTCCCCATCCTCCTCGAAAGTTTCCTCATGTGGACTGCAGGATACTACAGTCTTCAGGTTTTCTCTTTTCCTCATTGGCTGCTTCAGCTAATACTCCTTTGAGGGTTTCTCTATATCCCCCTGACCAGGAATCACTGGAGTGATTCAGGCCTAAGACCCCAAAGCCTTCTCTCCCTACACTATTTCGGGTATCACATCTCTTTTTTAGATGATTTCAAAAATCATTTCTCCATGGACAACTCCCCAGATGGATAACTGCATCCTGGACCTCTTCTCTAAACTCAACATCTCTCTATTTAGATATCTAATAGGTATCTCAAGTTCAGCAACTCCAAAATCACGCTCTTACCATTCCCTCCAAATCTGTCCTTCACAGAGTCTTCTCCATATCAGTAAATGACAAATCCACATTTCATTTGCTAACACCCAAATCTCTAAATTTTTCTCCTCATAATTTGCTTTCAATTCATCACCAAGTACCACTCAATCTACCTTTAAAATACATCTATAATCCAACCATCTGTATTCACTTCATCTGTATCAGCTTAGTCCAAAGCATCATTTTTTCAATGAATAATTGCAGCTAATAGTCTCATTTCTGCCTTTTTCACTCCAACAGTTTATTACCAATATAACCTACTTTCAAATCATAAATTCAAACATGTCACTGTTCTACATAAACCCTCCAAAGGGTTCTCATCTCACTCAGTAAAAACTAAAGTCCTTACATTGGTCTACATCATCTGGTCCTGGTGATGTCTCCATGGTCAGCTTCACTGGTTGCTCCATTCTGGTTATACTGGTTGCTCCATTATGCTCCTCTTCTCACACTCCATGAATAATCTACCTTCAAAGCTTTTGCAATCATTTTCTCAGCAAAACCATTTTCTATCATAAATACACATGAATGGATTTTTGTCTGTTCCTATTGAAGTATAAACAGCATTCTCAGAGAAGCATTCCCTGGCCACCATATTTAAAATTCCATTCCCTATTCCTCTTATATATTTTTTCTATAATTTCTGTCAATATCTAGCTTACTATATATTTATTTTATCTTTTACCTATCTTCTAGGAGAGTATGGGTTTCATTCTGGTGTGTTAACTACTCTACTTCCAGGCACTAGTGCATATTTGTTGAAAAAAAAATGAGTGAGTGAATGAATACAACAATGCTTATGATTATCAAATGACAGAGTACTGATATATCAGGGGAAAATGACTGCAAGCAAGAAAAAGAGGGGAAAAAGCATCAAGTATTTTAAATAACATTAAAATAAAAGGCCCTTTACCTAAGAATTATGTTATTACTATATTCAAAGAGCTAAAACCTAAGTACCGATTGTGTAAGATACTTTCCTATATTTACAGCTATACAGCTTGAGACTCATGGTTACCAAAAACTGTTCTTCATAAGAATCTGATGGAATGTTAAGATACAGTTCAATGAATCGCCTAATGTTCGATAGTTCAAATCAATTTGTACAGAAGAGAAAACTTACGAGACTCTACTAGCCATCACAAAAATATAAGATGATTTAGACCATCTATCTCATTTAGTGATCTTCATTAATTTTATGATATTATTCTTTTACGGTCTAAAATGGAAAACCTAAACCTTTAGGGCCAAAATGAAGTCTCATATGAAGTGGGGAAACCTGTCACCCTTGATGGAGATTTGCACTTGGATTTTACATAGAACACTGGACAATTCCACTGGCTCTCACACAGTCCTTTTTACTGTAATCAATTATTAGCACTTCACATGCTTGTGGGGTTTTATACCAACCACACTGTTAAGTAGTCTGGGCTTCTTCTCCTGCCAGTAACTATAGAGTTACTTCTGAAGATCTGATCCTTTTTTTTCTTTTTTTTTTTTTCCCCAGTGAGTGAAAAGCAACCAGAGACAGCTTGAAGAATTCCAAATGCTGTCAAAAAAAAAATAAATAAAAAAAAAAAACCAAAAAAATCAGACTGAATTAGCCAAGGGAGGAGAAGGGAAGTGGAAAAGAGCAGTCACACGAGTTCACGGGCCTGGCTTTTTATCATGCCTACTCTGGGGGCCACATCAGTGGCCTTGCTTTCGTGCCAGAAGCAGTGCAAGTCATAATTAGAATATGGAATATTGCAAAGAAAGGGGAAAAGGCCCCATCTGTGCAGCCACTTTAACTACAAGCCCAGAACCTGTTTTATAGCCGAGGCACAAAGACCGTATTAATACATGTGGTTAGTTCCTTCTCTATACATACTGTGGATTCATTGTGTCTGCTTTTCCTAGGTGGAGCAAACACAGACATACAATATTTTGTTCTCTTTTTGCTGTTACACTTCCTTTCTCGCCAGATGCAGCAAACCCCTTCCTAAGCCATTCTGTCTGTACTGCTCGGCATGCTGACACCCATCAGCTTGCAAGTGAGCGCGGCTGTCAGCGCGGGATATTTTCTCCTCCATTGTCACTGGTCTAATGACATCCTCTGGTTTATGTGCTTTTCTCTCCAACACCACCATAAGCTAGAATAACTCATTCAGTCTGGGTGTGAGGCACTTCTCCTATAATTCATGCCAAGAAAAGGAAATCCCTAGACTTATGGACAAATAGTGTAGCATATGTATGGAGCACTCAGCAGTCTCCATGTGTAAACTTTCATTTAATATAATGAAATAAAGCATTTCAATGTACATAGTGCTTTTTTTTTTTTCAGATAAAGAATTAGGGATGAGAGATATTAGAAAAATAGGACCATTATTTCCAGTACCACCTTGAGAGTGAGAGTTTTACATATTTAGGTGGATTTTAGAGTCTAGAATGCTGTGGGAGCTTAATAAATGACTATTAATTATTATTTAAGTACAAATGTTGACTGAGTCATAAGGTAAATGAATGCCTTTGGGAATATTCTTTAGATAACAGTAATGTATCCAGACTTGCTATCAGGGTTTGAATAGGTGTGCTTACTCCAGTATCAGCATGAAAATACCAGACACATTTTTTTATTTCCAGAGGCCAGTGGTGCCCAGCACTTAGTAGGTATCTCCAAATATGCTTTAAACAGTTGAACTGAATTTCCTAGATTTTTATAACCTCTATGGGTTTTTGTTTTGGCAGCTACAACCAATTAAGAACTGTTTTCTGGCTGCTGTCAACATAAATATTTGAAAGTGTTAGTGGCTTAGTCGTGTCTGACTCTTTGCGACCCCATGAATTGTAGCACACCAGGCTCCTCTGTTCATGGGATGTCCCAGGCAAGAATACTGGAGTATGCTGCCATTCCCTTCTCCAAAACATAAATACTTAGGAGCAATGATTTAGGATTTTGCTCAGCAGTTCTTGTCTATGAAAGTTACTTCTCTTCAGAATTTTTCTTTGTTAGAGTAAGAGAGGTTATTAGAATCAGAGAAGTCCAAGTTTCAAGGCATATTGTTATGTGTGATCTATCTCTAATGTATTTATTTGGATTTTTATCTTCTAAACTTAGTATATGTCTTTGTAGCTAGCTTCAGTAACAGTAATTTTGCAGCAGAGATGTTTGTTTAAACCCAGGTGTTTCGTATTTTAAAGTTGATACCATTCTCTCTGTAATGGTCAGTGAAGGGTAAAAAGGAATGGAAACACTGGGCCACAGCCCACCTTAACAATAATCACAGACTGTAGTAGTTCTGCCTCATCTAATGTGGAAATCATCATATAAGACTAGCATAATTACACAAAAATGGAGCCAGCTAACAGCAAAAGGGAAGAAAAAAAGTAGGAAAAGACATAATTAAGATTGAAACAAAGTTTGTTGAGAAATTCCTACAAAGTTTTGGATAGAAAGATCTGTGAAAAAGATCACTTAAATTGTTATGTCTGCTATGGTTCTGAATTTTTAAATAGCTTTGTTTTCTGAATTTGGATTAGAACTTTGGTTGATTTGGGCCTGAGGGCTGATCTTATATTTCTAGAATCTCTACCAGATGACTTATCTCTTCCAGTTCATTTTTACTATTTTTAAAGAGAATTTCTTAAACAGTTAACCATGTCATACATGGCTATAATTTTGTGCTTGCTACAGAATCATTTTCTTACTATTGTTTCTTAGTTAATGGGTTAAAATAGTCATGAAGAGCTTGTTACATGCTGGCATTGTGCTAAGCAAGCTCCCTTCATTTACATTAATAAATACAAAATCTTAAATAATCAACATTCCCCCCACCCAAGGCTATTAGGTTAAATACAAAAATAAGAAATTAGAGGTGACTTCAGCAGGCTGGCAAAATAGGAGGTCCCCGGCTCCTTTGTGCCCTCAGCAACTATAATCTGGCAGCCATCCACAGATAGAAGTATCTTTGTGGGAACTTTGGGACCCACTCAGGAGACTGTGAAACTCCAGTGGAGTCCAAGACTAAGGAGGGGTATTTTGAGAAGGCAGGCCCACGCACAGGTGGCTGACTCACCAACCGTGGTCCTGGATGCATGCGTGCTCAGTCACTCAGTCATGTCCAACTGTTTGTGACCCCATGGACTGTAACCTGCCATGCTCCTCTGTACATGAAATTTTCCAGGCAAGAATACTGGAGTGAGTTGCCATGTCCTCTTCCACAGGATCTTCCCTACCCAGGGACAGAACCTACTTCTCCTGTGTCTCCTGCATTTGCAGGTGGATTCTTCATCACTGAGTCACCTGGGATGCCCATGGTCCTAGATACAGACCCAGAAACAGCTCCATCTCCTGTGGAACTGGCTTAACTGCAACCCCAACTGGCCTTGGCTCTGCTGCCAGGACCACCCACCAGGGGACCCAACAGGAGTCATGCCGATAGGTGCCTTGGATAACAGGCCTGCTGACATTGATCCTGGGTATGGTCCTGTGACCTGACTCCAGCCCCTCTTAGCTAAAATCTGGAGGCAATTCTGCCCATCTGTTCCCCATACTCATCCCTCCTGAGGCAGGCCGCCACCCTCAATCTGATAGCAGATCCAGAAATGGCTCTATCACTGAACCTCAGCCTCTCTCAGCTATGGTGTCACAAAAGTCCTACCTGCCCAGAGACTTGATGGGAGAAACACTTGTCTTTGCCCCTGGAAGCAGGCCCACTGAACTCCAACCAACTGCAGAGCCTAAAACAGCCCTGAGGTACTGGCATTAAAACAGACACTAGACCAATAGAAGAGAACAGAGAACCCAGAAATAAACCCATGCATATACAGTTAACTAATCTTTTTTTTTTAAACTTTACATAATTGTATTAGTTTTGCCAAATATCAAAATGAACAAGTGTGCCAAGAATACACAGTGAGGAAAGGACAGTCTCTCCAATCAGTTGTGTTTGGGAAACCCAATATCCATGCGCAAAAGAATAAAACTGGACTCTTGTCTTATACCATACACAAAAAATGAAACTGAAATGTATTAAAAACTTAAATATAAGAACTGAAACTATAAAACTCTTATCAAAAAATGCAAGGAAAAGATTTTGACACTGGTCTTTTCAATGATTTTTTTGGGTAGCACACCAAAAGCATGGGCAACAGATGCAAAAATAAACAAGTGGGACTACATCAAGCTAAAAAGCTTCTGTAGAGCAAAGGAAACAGTAAACAAAATGAAAAGACAGCTTATAGAATGGGAGAAAATATCTTCATTCCATGTATCTAATAAGGGGTTAATGTAAAAAACATATACAGCTAATATAAAAAATTAACATGATTTAAAAGTGGAAAAAGGACCTGAATACACATTTTTCCAAAGACGACATACAAATGGCCAAAAGGTATATGCAAAGGTACTCAACATTACTAATTCTGCTGCTGCTGCTGCGTCGCTTCAGTCATGATCGACTCTGTGCGACCCCACAGATGGCAGCCTACCAGGCTCCTCTGTCCCTGGGATTCTCCAGGCAAGAATATTGGACTGGGTTGCCATTAATTCTGAGGGAAACGCAAACCAAAGCCACAATGAGCTATCACTTCACACCTGTTAGGATAGCTGTTATCAAAAAGATTTGAGATAATGAGTATTAGGGAGGATGTAGAGAAAAGGGAACATTTTTACACTGTTGGTGGGAATGTAAACTGGTGCAGCCATTATGGAAAACAGTATAAAGGTTTCTAAAAAGATTAAAAATAGAAATACCATATGAACTACCAGCAATCTCACTTCTGAGCATTATCTAAAAGAAATAAAATTAGTTATCTCCAACAGGAATCTACCCTTTCATGTTCACCGAAGCATAATTCACAATAGCCAAGATATGGCAACAACTTATGAGCCCAAGAGATGGCTATGGATAAAGACATGTGGTGGGTGTACATATATGTGTAAATATTCATTCATACACACACACACACACACACAATGGGATATTATTCAGCCATAAAAGAGAAGGACATCCTGCCACCTGTGACAACATGGACCTTATGCTAAGTGAAATAAAGTCAAACAGAAATATAAATACTGCATATTCTCATTTATACGTGGAACTTTAAAAAATTGAACTCATAGAACCAGAGAGTGGAAAGGTGGTTGCCAGAGGCCAGGGGAAAGTCAGGAGAGCTAGTGAGAAGGTACAAATATTCAGTTATGACCTGAATTCATAAATAAGATAACTATAGTTAATAATACTGTACTGCATAAATGAAATTTGTTGAGAGTCGATCTTAAGTATTCTCAACACACACACATATTCTCACATTTGGTACAAACATCACTTCTGATATGAAATATTTAAAAGCAAGTGTGCCACTTCCATCTCTTTTTGACAGCAAATTTGGAGGCTATGTTTTGGTCTACATTCTTAAGTCACCATTTGGTGGAGTTTTGCTCTAAAAAACTTATCTTCTTTAGATTTTTATGATTGATAAATAAAGTTTTATTAGGTGAAGTCATTGATATAACAAGGTTTTTTTTAATTAATGCAAATTTCCTAGCTATACTAATAAGAGCCCTTTATATATAATTACGTAAGTAAAGCATGTATATATTAATTTTATTCCCTCCCCTACTAGATTTGAAAAACAACACATGGGACTTGTCTTTAAATACTCAATAGCTAGGCATAATCAATATCTTATATATAAAGAACAGTGGTTGAATGCTTAGTGGAAAAAAAGGAACTGAAGCCTATATATTTTTTTCATATATATGTATACATATATTTTTTCATGAAAGTGAAAGTCGCTCAGTCACGTCCAACTCTTGGTGACACCATGGACTATAGCCCACTAGGCTGCTCTGTCCGTGGAATACTCCAGGTAAGAATACTGGGTAACCATTCCTTTCTCCAGGGGAATCTTCCTGACTCAGGGATTGAACTCAGGTCTCGCGCACTGCAGGCAGACTCTTTACCAAGATGTGGCTTTCCTGGTCCCTCTGTCTGTGTCTTCTTATTCACAGTCTAGCCAATCCTCCCTCTCTGTTCAGAAATTCCTGCCTATGATACCAAGGAAGATTTAGCTTCATCGTAAAATTACCTAGGTTCTCCTAAGAGCTTAAAAATTGAGAAAAAAAAGTCCACAAAGACTTGTGGCTCATTCCTCTTTCCTGCCCTACATCTTTACTAAAATGATTACATATAGAGCTGCTTGCCTGCTTGACAGGGAAAGGAGAAAAGAAGCTAAAATCTCAACAAGGCAACCAAAGCTCTAGAGACACCAATTCTCTGCCAAACTGTATCCCCAACAAGAAACCTATTTATCTTCTATATATACACACACACAGACACACACACGTGTGTGTATTATGTATATATGTATTTATATACATACTGTTGTTGTTTTGTATTAAAGTAATAGGTATTCCAACAATTCAGGTAGACTAGCTCTCTTTCCAATATCAGAAATGATAGTTTATATAACTTAATAAAGTCTGTTACCATATAAAAGTAACCTCACAATACCTCATGGTTTTAGGATAGAACTAATACTCAGACCCTTAGAAATATACTGCCAATTCAAAAATAGTTGAGTTAGGAAGTCCTATGAGAAACTGACCAGATTTGTTTTTCAGATATTATACTATTTTCTTGGCCTCTGATCTTGGGGAAGTGTTGGCACATGGCTCCAGTTCCTGCTCTTCAGATTCGCTTCCTGAATGGAGAAACCCCGGGCACTGTTTTCCTTTGTTCAGGTGGCCAATTATGTTGCAGGGTGGTACTCACAGGGCAGAACACTTTTATAGCTACTTGTTTCAGTCTGGCCAGCTCTGCAAGCCTTTGTTCTACTTGTGGTCAGTGAACCCCAATTCTGGAGAGGTTCGTTTCCCACTCGTACTGCCCACCCAGGCAGGGAGCTTGAATTGAGCATTGGGTTTCCCTGTCAATCTCATCTTTTTCCATTTGCTTTTACCCTCCTCTGGTTCTGAGCTGAACCCAACATGGTTTTCCCTTAGTGAACTGTTGTGTTGTTCTAGGCATTAATATCATTGTCAGCACAGTTGTGTGAACAAGTTTTATTCGTTATTTTGGGCTTCTTCTGCCAGTAGGAACACTAAGTCTATAATAGCAATCAAATGCTTTGGACAACTGTTCATTCCATACTTGTCACTCGCCAATTCAACTGCAGAGGCTTTCAAATTTCTATTTAAAGATTTAAAATATTCAGATTTATTTTCAAATTTCATGATTTGAAGAACATAAACAAAAATATGAAAATAGAAAATAAGTTTAATTTATAACCCCATTACTCAGAAATAAACAGCTAAATTTTGATATACTTTTCAGCCCTCTTTATTTCTTAGCATTTATTAATTATATGTATACCTAAATACATATGTACACATACCTAAACTTTTTCAAAGCTGAAATTGCAATTTATAAGTTTTAAAATTATATTACAAAAACGATCAGTCTTCAATTATTGTTACATGATTCCTAATAACTAAAACAATTTGAGTCACTTTATATGCAAACCATCCACTTTTCCATGCACATATGGAATTTTTCTCACTTTCTGCTACTCTGAATACTTTCAGATTGACTGTCCTTATACCATTTGTGCATGTATAATAATTTACACAAGATCATTTTCTAGAACTGGGTTTTCTGGGCAAAAATGCAGATAAATGTTCATGTATCTTGGTTTACTATTCCAGGTTTCTTTCCTACAAGGTTTGGGAAAGTACATCACACCTTTTATAGCATTAATAATTACTGTTTTTAACCTTCATTAGATATTAAAATTAGATGTAATTATAGATATAAAGTAATGCTCAAAATTCTCCAAGCCAGGCTTCAGCAATATGTGAACTGTGAACTTCCTGATGTTCAAGCTGGTTTTAGAGCAGGCAGAGGAACCAGAGATCAAATTGCCAACATCCACTGGATCATGGAAAAAGCAAGAGAGTTCCAGAAAAGCATCTATTTCTGCTTTATTGACTATGCCAAAGCCTTTGACTGTGTGGATCACAATAAACTGTGGAACATTCTGAAAGAGATGGGAATACCTATACACCACCTGATCTGCCTTTTGAGAAATTTATATGCAGGTCAGGAAGCAACAGTTAGAACTGGACATGGAACAACAGACTGGTTCCAAATAGGAAAAGGAGTTTGTCAAGGCTGTATATTGTCACCCTGTTTATTTAGCTTATATGCAGAGTACATCATGAGAAACACTGGACTGGAAGAAACACAAGCTAGAATCAAGATTGCCGGGAGAAATATCAATAACCTCAGATATGCAGATGACACCACCCTCATGGCAGAAAGTGAAGAGGAACTCAAAAGCCTCTTGATGAAAGTGAAAGTGGAGAGTGAAAAAGTTGGCTTATGCTCAACATTCAGAAAACAAAGATCATGGCATCCGGTCCCATCACTTCATGGGAAATAGATGGGGAAACAGTGGAAACAGTGTCAGACTTTATTTTTCTGGGCTCCAAAATCACTACAGATGGTGACTGCAGCCATGAAATTAAAAGACGCTTACTCCTTGGAAGGAAAGTTATGACCAACCTAGATAGCATATTCAAAAGCAGAGACATTACCTTGCCAACAAAGGTCCGTCTAGTCAAGGCTATGGTTTTTCCTGTGGTCATGTATGGATGTGAGAGTTGGACTGTGAAGAAGGCTGAGCGCCGAAGAATTGATGCTTTTGAACTGTGGTGTTGGAGAAGATGCTTGAGAGTCCCTTAGACTGCAAGGAGATCCAACCAGTCCATTCTGAAGGAGATCAGCCCTAGGATTTCTTTGGAAGGAATGATGCTAAAGCTGAAACTCCAGTACTTTGGCCACCTCATGCAAAGAGTTGACTCATTGGAAAAGACTCTGATGCTGGGAGGTGGGAGGGATTGGGGGCAAGAGGAGAAGGGGACGACAGAGGATGAGATGGCTGGATGGCATCACTGACTTGATGGACGTGAGTCTGAGTGAAGTCCGGGAGTTGGTGATGGACAGGGAGGCCTGGTGTGCTGCGATTCATGGGGTTGCAAAGAGTTGGACAGGACTGAGTGACTGATCTGATCTGATCTGATAGATATGATTTGCCATTTTTGAATAACAGTCTAATATACTTGAGTTTGAGATTCAGTACTTCTCTCTGATTATGATATTCTTTATTCCTTCACTTTTCACAATTTTCTTTTCCTCCAAATTGTTTTCGTTTTCTGTTTGTTTTGATCCCTTCCCTTTCACATTAGAGGCTTTCATAAAATGCTTGCTAATCCTGGTTTCTTTACTGTATTTAGGATTGAAGGGCCTGAAAGCTGATTAGAAGCCCTGTGCTTGTTATGGGACCTTTGCTCTTGAGATGACAGAACGGGGATCTGACTGGGCCATGTGTCATCTCTGCGCCAGTTCCTTTAGTCCCCTTCTTTGGGGCTGTACACATTTCCCACTGAAAAACTCTCTAAGGCCCTACCCAGAAGTTATGTCCTGGCTGTAGAAGGGCCGTAAAAAGGCAAAGGTACTTGAGGAGGAAGTCTCATTATGTAGTTGGCATGTGTACTCTTGATGCCCATGGGTTTTGTTTTGTCATATCACGCTTGTCCTCAACTTTTCCTTGTATCTCTCCATCCAGAGATCCTGTCTGTCAATTTTCCGTGGAGTTTGAAACAATGAATAGGGTGAAGGAGGGGCAGTTAGGGGAAAGAGTGGGAAAGGAGATAGGATCAGACAACTGCTTTTCAAATAGCTCTCATCCAACAGCTCTTTTATGAGCTTCGCCCTCACTGTGGTACCTGTGGACATTGGTTCTTGAGTCTTTTGAAGACTCTGTGGTGTAGATCAGGCCATGGCCTCTCATTCACGTTTCCCAGGCTTCAAAGCCCTGTGGCTATCGTCTCTACTCCTACTTTCAGTATCCTTGTGCGTCTGTGTCTTTTAAAATAATCACTTTAGTGATATTACAATAGGGTTTCAAGATTCAGCAGTAATGGACAGCCCAAAGACACCTTTGAACTTAGGTATTTCTCTTATAACAGCATATGTTCAATAATAAGTTTTTTTTCCCAAAGAAAATGGAGAGTTTTATAATTTAAGGAGTTTAACTCATTAACCTCCATTATCATATGCAATATGACCAGACCTACTTTAGTAATTGTTTTGTGTATCCTATTTATACTACCTTTTTATTTCTTTTTGCCTTTTATTTTTCTTTCATTTAAAATAATCTATTTATGGTTTCTGGAATGGGTTTCCATGCCCTCTTCCAGGGTATCTTCCCAACCCAGGGGTCAAACCCAGGTCTTGTACATTGCAGGAAGATTCTTCATCTGAGCCAATTAAGCACATTTATATTACGTTCCTATTTCTTTTTTTGGTTTTATTTTTCTTTCATCTAAAATAATATACTTATGATTTCTGGACAATTCTTTTACCTTACTTCCCCAATGTAATTTGGCACAGACACTTGGAAAACAGTATGAAGACTTCTCAGAAAACCAAATACAGAATTATCATATGATCCAGAAATCCCACTCCTGGGCTTATATCCAGAGAAAACTCTAATCCAAAAAGATACATTCACACCCCTATGTTCACAGCAGCACTGTTCATAATTGCCAAGACATGGAAACAACCTAAATGTCCATCAACAGAAGAATGGATGAAGATGTGTTACATCAATATAATGGAATACTACTCAGCCGTCAAAAGGATGGAATAATACCTTTTGCAGCAACATGGATGGAACTAGAGATTATCACACTAAAGTGAAGTAAATCAGAAAGATAAAGACAAATACCATATGATACCACTTATCTGTGGAATCTAAAATATGACACAAATGAATGTATCTGTGAAACAGAAACAGACTCATGGGCACAGAGGCTTCTGGTTGCCAAGGAGGGGAGTTAGAGGAGTGATGGAGGAGGAGACAGGGCTTAGGAAATGTAAACTATGATATAGGGAATGGATAAACAGCAAGATGCTACTGTATACAGCACAGAGAACAATAATCAGTACCCTATGATAAAACATAATGTAAAAGAATATACATACATGTGTATAACTGAATAAATCTGTTCTACAGTAGAAATTAATACATTATAAATCATACTTCAATAAAAATTTTAAAAAATTAAAAAATAATCTTACTTCCCCATCTTCGAAGGTACAATTTGTATATGAAGGTACAATATGTATAGGCCCAAATGATGAAAGTTATCTTTGAATTATCATTCTTGTGTCAATTTTTTTCAGAAACTTTCCACCTTTTTTGCATTTACTTGTACTATCATTTTTACAAACATTATTTAGACATAATTTTACTCTACAGGCTTTCATGTCATTTTTATTACACAATTTTCTAATTTTTGAGTTTTGCTATTGATTCATTTCTGTATCAACTAGTAGTTCTTCAAGTACCTTTTTCAGGACTGCTATGAGAGTTTCTGAATTTTGTAATTATGACATATTTCTTTGGTCGCTCTACACAATGTTTTAGCTCAGTATAGAATTTAAGGCTAGTGATATTGGAAAACTGCTGACATTCTTTCCTTCTAGTATTCAACTATTTTAGGTTATCATTTAGTACACAAGCTCTGGTGTATAAAAAATAGAATATTTTCCATAATTCCTTTTGATTTCATAATCTCAATTTCTGATCTGACCATTCCTTAGGTCAGGTGAAAATCTCAGTCCTTTCTGAAATAGTCATCTTAGACTTGTTCCCTTGTTTCATATACTTAAAACCTGTGTTTGAGGTTGGGGGAGGAACAGAAAGGGAAGAGGACAAATGTCTTGGTTTGTCTGAGACTAAGATTTCCTGCTACAAGTGGGGCAGTCCTAGGTAACCTGGGACAGGTGACTCATCCTAGATGTTGACCCCAGTCTTTGGTTCCTATGGTTTGCTTGGGGATGACCGTTGTAGAGGATTCACAGGCTCTTAGAATTCAGCTGCTTCCTTCCTGCTTCCTGTACATGCTTGCGTGACAGGATCCTTTCACTTACCTTCCAGGGATCATGTGCACAAAATGGGATAACACGGCCAGGTAGCTAGCTATCTAGCTATTTATCTACCAACCTGCCTATCTATCTTGCCTGCCTGCCTGCCAGCCAGTTCCGCAGCAGAACTGCTAAAGAACAAGATGTGGCTTCCCTGGCCCCTCTGTCTGTCTCTTCTTATTCACAGTCTAGCCAATCCTCCCTGTCTGTTCAGAAACTCATGCCTATGATACCAAGGAAGATTTAGCTTCATCATAAAATTATCTAGGTTCTCCTAAGAGCTAGAGAAAAAAAAAAAGTCCACAAAGACTTGTGGCTCATTCCTCTTTCCTGCCCCACATCTTTACTAAAGTGGTTACATATAGAGCTGCTTGCCTGCTTGACAGGGAAAAGAGAAAAGAAGCTAAAATCTCAACAAGGCATCCAAAGCTCTAAAGACACCGACTCTCTGCCAAACTGTATCCCCAACAAGAAACCTATTTATCTTCTTAACATTGGGATTTAAATTTCAAAAATATTTTAACGGAATATTGGAAGCCCCTTTGAGTTGCAGATTTAGATTTCTTGTCAACTCAGCAAAAATGGTCAATTATCAACGCAGTAAAGATAGTTAATTAATCAGCTACCAGCCTGATTTAGCTTACGTTTCAAAGCACCATGAGCTCATGTAAGTGTAACCTCTGTTCTTAAGGATCCTTCGGTCTTAATAAATTCTATTTACTTATATGAACACAAAGTTATGCTTTTTGCTCTTTGAAAACCATGTATACAATGAATATAACAAAATCAAAGTAATTTTTCTGTAACTGATAGTCCTATACTCTCCCCAGCATGTTGTAAACACAACCTTGGAATACATATGGTAACTCCAGACTATTCACTACCTCAAGAGAAAGTCGAGTAAGTAACCTGAAGTTAATAGGCATACGATTCAGCGAGACAAGACTTTTCTTTAAAAACAGAAAATCAATCCCCTCCAACCAGTGCTTGGAAAGTTTCCCTGGGCTGTATGCACTTTGTCACAGATCTACCTGCATGACACTGCTAGTGCCCATCAGAGGAAACAACCCTGGAAAGAAAGAATAACAAATACTCCTTGGCATAGTTGAGGCCACCCCTCATGTAATGTTGCTTTTCCTCCTTATTGCTTTGTTTGGGGGGGGGTGGGGATCGACAATACTGTTGAGATAAAGGGTAGAACATCAAAGTTTTCTGTAGAAGACTTCCTTATTTATGTTGCTTCTGAGTCTAATCAAATAACCCTAATCTTCACTATTCTCATGGAATTTATTGATCTCTGCTTCCCAAGCTAGGAATAGTGTGACCAGGAGAAGTGCAGACTTCTGGCCATGAACATCAGTGCACCTGTCGGCCCATGAGGTATTCTGACAATATCAAATATAACCGTGTGTGTGCCATGACTTCTATTCTCAGTCTTTCAATTGCATTCAGGGTATATTTGTATTCAAGTTTATATCCATCAACGCCTGCTAAATATTTTAAATTTCTGCCCATTCTTGGTATTTCATGTTGAGTTCTGTAGTACTCTGGAATCACAAAGGAAGATACGTACCTGGACGTTAGTTTGCATACCTTGTTATTTTGCAATTGATCCATGTTTGTCTTTTTATTCCCCACCTCCCATTATTTTTGGCTTCAATTGGTTTCCTTAGCTTTTATTTACATTTATCATGGATTTAGAAATCCAAGACAACGGTTAAAATGATTAAATAAACTTTGTCAGCTATGTTGCGGCTGTCTAGTCACTATACTCTTTGCCTGAATGTATTTATCAATGAATGCTTGCATCACAGCTGGCTAGTGGTCAGTGGATGCTCTGGGAGAAAGTTATTGGAGGAGAGCCTGTTTCATGTCATTTGTTTTTACTGGAGGTTGTTTACTATGGCTTCTGTTTGGTAGTCCCTTTCGGAATCCAGAATAACAATGTTAAGACTAAACTGATCATTAAAAACATTTAGACACAGACATAACTCACATCTCTAAGCTTCTACAGTAGATCAATCCTTCAATTCTCTGTTTGTAACAGATTTAATGGGCATGCCGTTACTCTCTTTATTACTAAGAAAGCAGATTCAATGGGGCTAAATTGTCTAAAGTAATTTAACAATTAAGAGTCAGATATTCTGACTCAAGTTTCAGTGTTCTTTCACTGCACTACTGGCTCCCAAACTATTTTGATAATCATACATTTAGGTACACAAAGTCCACCTAAACTTTCCATTTCTACTTCCTTACTGCTGGAGAAAGGAGCAATTACAATAAAAATAAAATACAGTCTAAAGCTAAATTTGTCCAGAGTGGTTTAAAAGCAGAATTTATTAGAAAGCAAGAAAGCAGTTGAAAAATATGTTCAACTCAAGACTAAAACAAATGATGCCTTCTTGGACACCACCACATTTCCAACCCATGTATATGAGTACCAGTCAACAGCAAGATTGCAGCACTGCTGAATGTGTTTGGGAGCCAGACTTCATTGCAGAAAAAACCAACAGTCAATAAGAGGAATCTATTATTTTTATTTATAAATATTACATTTAGTAAGGTATAATAATTCACTTTAAAGAGTCATTCTAAGTTACACATAAATACATACTTGCATGGAGTTGACCATTATTTGGTCATACTTGAATTTTATGTAAATTTTCACTCATCAGGGAAATTTTTTCTGCCAAAAGGAGATCATAGCCCACACCATAAAAGATCACTGCAGTGTGGTTTCTACAAAAATTTCAAACTGTGCCCCTTGGAAGGATAAAATCTAGCTAATCTTATGCCAGGTTTGATCAAAATTTGGTTTTGACCAGATTAACTTAGTTTTATCGTAATTTTTATATTGAGATTTAGTAAAAGATATAAATAAATAAAAAGATTACAGTCAACCTTTTGTATCTAGAAGTTCCACATCCACAGATTCAACCAATCATGAATGGAAAACATATGTTTTAAAAAACCTGTAGAAATTTCCAAAAGGCAAGACTTGAACTTGCTACATACTCTCAACTACTGACATAGCATTTACATTGTATTTACAACTATGTACATACTACTTACATTGTTTTAGGTATTAGAAATAATTGAGATAATTTAAAGTATACCGGAGAATGAGCATAGGTTATATGGAAATATTATGCATTTTATGTAAAGGATTTGAACATTTTTAGATTTTGGTATCAGTAGGGAGGGTCCTGGAACCAATCTGCTGCATATATCAAAGGACTACTGTATTTAAAAAAAAAATGCAGTTTAGTACTTCTCATACATTTTAATGTCATGACATGTAGAAAATAATTTTAATTGGCACACTGGCATCATTTAGAAGTAATTTCGGGGTGATCTATGTGAAGCCTGATGAGAAACATCATAGTTTCTGTACTTTATTTATCAGTAATAAAAAATCTAAGTTAATGTTTTCAGAAGTTTTAATGAACAACTTAAAATTGCTAAATAAATGTAAAATTTTAATATCAGTTTTGATGCTTGAAATGGATCCATGCAATAATTTTAATTGATATACATTTTAAATGGTTATAAAATTGTTTTAAATTTTGTTATCCCCTGTAACCATACCCATAATGCATTTATAGCCCACTAATAAGCCATGACACATTGGTGGAAAAACAAAGCACTAACGCATCTTACTTGTTTCAAACTGATATTGTCTTCATACATTCTCTGCCCTCTAATAGTTTGTTATTTAATAAAGACAATACAGAAGGCAGACTGTATGGAGTTTTAAGGAGAGTATACAAATTTGTTATAACTTTCAATGTAGCTCTTCAGTCTCCCATGTGTTTTTTATTTTTCCCATTTACAGATTTTTCTCCAGTTCTGGCTCTTAAAAAATATTTACAATATTTATTGAAACTTTAGTATCATTAAAAGTTCATCTCAGTACTTTCCATATAAACTGTCACAAATCTATTTAAGATGGATGGCATTGTTATTCCACTTATGTTGCAAGGATGCTAAAGGACAGTGTGTCCAAGTTTGCAGAGCCAGGCCATGTGGGCCAGCCTTTACTCTCTTAACCACAGACTTTCAAACTGCTGCTCTCATGCCTGAAGCCTTCCAAAGGGTAAGAAACTAGCTCACTGCAGACACTACCTTTTCAGACATCTCTGATGTTTACACCTATTTTTCTCCATGTTGAGCTAAGATATGATTTCTAATAATTACCAAAGTCAGGCTTTCTCTATTAGGTAATGCAGAGTGATGCCTTGTTGAAGGATGGTTCAAGGCTGCCTTTGAGATACTTGGAGACAATGCTTGTCCAGTCTTAGTAAGAGCCTCTCTCATTCCTCCTGGAATGTCTGAGTCCTTTCACTTCTCTAACAGTCCACAGGTATAGACAGGGCTCTTAAGCTAAGAGACTATGACTTCCACTTAAAGTTTCCGCTTGGCTTAGTCTATCACAGAGCAAGGACAGAGAGTAGCTCCTCTGTTCGGATACCTACACTTCCATTAATGAAAAATCAAACTGGCATTTTTGGCAGTTTCATTGCAATCTTGACATCAATTTTACACGGGCAGGAAAGGAAATGACCTGAATACTTATTTAGAATCCTAAGCTGCATAGGAGTGATATTTATCACTTCACAAGGAGGGCACTGATCACGGAATGTGATGGACTGGAGGGGTCCTCTGCTCTGGGTTCTGTCCTTTAACCACACTCGCTATGAAGGAACGTACCCTTTCACATACTCCCTTGCCAACAGCAGTGACTTACGGCATCAACTGTGCAAATGAGAGAAATTGTGTGGCCACAGTGGGAGGCGATCAGCCAAGACAAATTGGGGGAGAGAAGACAGACTGTGAAACTGAAGGCTCTTGTTTGAACTTGGAGTTGAATGAGAACTGCCTGGGACAAAACCAGTGCATGAGACAAATTAAGGAAATAAAATATTTGGAAATGGAGTCTTGGAATAATAGGAGACTTCGAGGTCTGGCTTTTAACCAGAGCCTGAAATTAGTGGTTCTTTGGTCTAAATAAAACATTCAGTCATTATGAACTGAACAAATATGGTTAGGTCACGTTCAGGAGGAGAGTCTGACTCATTCTTAAACTCCTAATTCCCTGAAAACAGTGTATACAATTTTCTAACAATGTGATTTTAATAATACTGAGGTGAAATTTTACTTCTGAATTTTCAAACCATTCTTAACAATTAAACTGAAGGTATCCAAACACAGTCTATAAAGAAAATTCCCATGCTGGGTCAGATAATCTAGAATTGTATTCCCGCAGCACCATTATTTAATATTTAATCTCTCTCTGCTCTAATTTCTTCCTTTATAAATTAGGATTAATATATTTGTTTCACAGAATTAAATGCGACAATTCACAGGAAAAACATTTTTGAAATATAACTTACTATTCAGATGTCAGCTATTATCATTAATATTTATGACACTATTCATATTGCTTAAAGATTCTTTTCTATATTTGAAGTTCCTCATTATTGTAAATGATTGCTGAACTGGGAATCTCCTAAAAATGCTCTTTTTTCTTGTATTAGAGATTGGTAGTCAACCACCAAACTCTTTCTTCTCTTCTTCCATAGCAACAGAATTGCAGTTGATTTTGTTCCTAGACATCCTGACAGATGTTCAAGTTTATATGAGTGCACTGACACGTGCCACTTCCATGATAATTTCTTAAGTCCTGGCAGAGCTTCCTGAGTTTTTCTTTCTACTTCCCAACAGTTCTAACTTGGATATGATGGTAACACACAGGGAGGACCCCACAGAGGATGATGAAGAAAAAATATGAATGAAACCTGGACCTCTGAATCACTCTATAGACCAAAGCTGCCTGATCCCTGGAAGCCCTGCGCTGTGCTTTTCTGGATGGAGAACTAAACTACAGTCACTGACTCTGCTGTCTGTTTGATACAAGAGCTTAGTCAATTTTTTAAAAATTACATACATGATGCTTTGTGGTATTTCCACGTTTTTTCTATGATCACAGAAAACAAAATGGGGAAAATTAGGAAATGTCCTAAATAATAAAAACTCAGATTGGCAACATGGGATGAATAGCACTGATAGTCTACTACCGGTTAAAGGATCAAGAAGTTTGATTTGTTTTTAACACTGGGAAAATTTAATACTTATAAAATAATTGCAAAAGCAGCGTGGTCCCCTTTACCCTTCACTCAGCTTTTTGTTACAGTGACATCTTATAACTATAAAACATTTATCAAAAATCAAGAAATTAACCTTGACACATGAGTATTAACCAAAGTACAGGCCTTATTCAAATACTATCATTTAAAAAAAAATACTGCTATTTTTCTGTTCCAATCTAATCCAGGATTCCTATGCTGGATTCATGCCTATGTGGTCTCCTCCAATGTGGGGTAGTCTTCAGTCTTTTCTTGTGTTTATGACCTTGACATGTTTGAAGAGTACTGGTTATTTTGTAGAAAGCCCTTCAACCTGGGTTTGTCTCATGTTTTCTCATGATTGGCTTCAGGCTAGGATTAATGAAAAGACTATCACAGAAGTGATGTGCCCTTTTCAGTACCTAGTATCAGGGGCTACATGAATCAATGCTGGTAATGGCAACCTTAACCACTTGGCTATGGACATAACTGCTAAGACTTTTCATTTGGAACTACTTTTGTCCTGTGATTATTAAGTACTGTAAAGGAATACTGTGCAAACATCTTGTTTCAGCTTAAACTTTTGTCCCACTCACTTTAGCATTCACCTTTGGATTTTGCCTGTGGCAATTTTTACTGTAGTGTCCTAATGGTGGTTTCTAATTTCTCTTGGTACTTTTCAATTTGTTAAATGAAACTCTTTTGCAGGGAGAGTCATTGAATTTTCCCTATTTATTTATGCAGTAATTAATTTATTTACATTGTTAAATACTTACAGATTTTTATTTTGGGGGTTTAAATCTCAAACTCAATAAGTTACCCCAGTAACTTATTCTGTTATTCAAGCTATTCAAACTTTGTCCATTGGAGATCCTTCAGTTTGGCTATTATGCCCTTTCATATGCCAACCTCCTTCATTTTCTTTTTTCCCTACATTCCTTTACTTCTGCTACTGTATAATGATCCAGGCTTATTTCATATTTTCCTGCCTCACATCTAGAGAAAACCATTTCTCCCAGGAGCTCTGTTCATTTATTAGAGAGTGGTATTTAGAAACCCATATCTGGGCATGGAGTGAACTGATTTGCTAATAGGATGTCACTGATGCTAACCCCACTCAAATTCATGCATGCACACACGTCTACACATGCATACATATCCACAGATATTTTTCTATTTACCTATATGTATATGTACGAAGTGAAAAAAAAACTGAAACTGAGTCCTGTCTGACTCTTGTGACCCCATGGAGAATAAAATCCTAGATTTGAGTTTTATGAGTTTGGCTTGAGTGACACACCTACCCTTGGAAAACTGCTCTATCAATGTGATGCAATGATCTGACAAACTTGGGTTACGAGTCCAGTCTGGAATCTAGCAGTGATGCCAGGCGCCTTCTAACCACAGGGCTGAGACTTGGGGAGGGGTGGCTCCCTAAGGAAAGTCAGGGTATTTATATCAGAAGAAGGAGAATGGATGCTGGGCTGGCAGAAGCGATAGTTGCTCACCACAAAGGCCCTCAGCAGAGTTCAAGTGAATGAAAGAAGCTGAAGTGGAAGTGAAGGAGACATGAACGGCTCCACTTAATCACCAAGGGTTTGAGAAAAGCAGTCCCTTCTCTTTTTGCATTATATGGTATGCGAGTGAAGTGCTCATAATTCCTATATAGCATGCCCTTATGTAAGTTATGGAAACCATCTAAGTCCAGTGTGTAAAATTAAATTTGAAACATTTCATTCTTATTTTCACTAAAAATAAAGTTTACTGGACATTTAGACCAACAGTGTTGATTAGAAGAGAAAGTACCATGACTTTTAGGGCACTGTGGGTGCCAGTTGAAAAGTCCAAATGAAATGGAAAAAAGAAATGCTTACTGATGAACCAGAATTTAACTACTATGCATGCGTGCATGCATGCTAAGCCATTTAGCCGTGTCCAACTCTTTGCAACCCTGTGGACTGATGCTATCTCATCTAGCGTTGTTGGTTGTTAGCACCAGAACATCCATGAATATAAGCAAACAGTGTATACTGTGGGGATAATGTTCATAGAATGATAGAATATAGACCCTGAAAGAGATTCAGACACTGATATCACCCCCTTCACCTAACAACAGACTAGTGATAATTCATTCACTACCTGGCTCAGTCTGGTGTGGGTTTTTTTTTTCCTTATGTTCTGTACGGCCTTTATATCTTTATCTTTAAAGATATACCTTTATCTCCATATTTGGTGTTTCCCAGACACCACATAGACAATTCTTATCACCTGAAAGGGTAAACTGATTCTGTGATATCCTTGAGACTTTTCTTACCTATGGGGCTAATATAGTGAGTGAGGAGAGAGCCTGGAGTCCTTTAGTCCACGAGTTTATTGCTTGATAGCTGAAACTATAAACAGCTTTCATTCATTCATCTGGTTAATATTTATCAAGCATCTGTGTGAGACCCTGAACTAGGCACTGAGACAACTGTAGTAAATACAAGTCTCTATTCCCACTAATCTTTACATTTAATTTATTTAAGAACATTTTTAGGGGGGAGGGGAAGGAAGATGCTTCTTTGTAAGAGTATGCTAGTGTTTTCCAACATGAATACACACCCAGAACTAGGGTGTGTATTCTATGACACATGGCACCTATGATGTGTTTAAGGAAGAAGAAATAATAATCGCTTTTGATCCTTACTTCCTGAGTGGAGAGATGAAAATATTTTCAGCAAATTGTTAAGCTACTTCCTACTGTAAAGAAGTTCTTAGAGACTTGGAAGAGTTATTTGCTTACATCAGTTTTTAGGAAGTAATTCGTAGAAGAACAATTCAATTGCAAAGCCTAATATTGTTCCTCAAGCTACACCCTCTCTCCCTTTTTGTAGAAAAACACTGCCCAGACTTCCTATTAAATACAATCTTTTCCTAAAAGATGGCAAGTGGCATCAGTTTTGAAACAATGGAATGCCATCTGGAATCATAATTTATAGTAGAGAAGGTAGTTACAAAATGAGCATCATCATTTACGAGTATGTACACGCAAAAAATGAAGAGTATTTCATTAATTTTAACAAATAGGGCACTCACAGTCTTATTCAAAACGCAGGCTTTGAAATTAAAGTCTAGTCAGAACAGAGAAACACACAGATAAATATTCTATTCACCAGAATGTGTGTATGTATGTAGATACGTGTGTGTGTGTATGTGTATACAGGCACACATACACACATGGACATATACAGATGTATATCACATCTATTTATATAATACATAGAAATATTTGTGAAATATTTTTGAATGTTTAAGTACGACAGTGGATGGCGTGAGAAATATAGAAATAAAGTAGGAAAATAATTTCAAACAAGTGAAAATAATTCAACGCTAAGTTTGAGAAAAGTATCAAACTGCTACTTTTTGTGAACAATTAATGTAGTTTTCAACCTGCTGAGAATATTGCACATGCGGAGATTTTACACATGGAAAAAATCTCCTGAAGATACACTAGCTGAGACTTTTGTTTTTAAGTTGATTCTCACAAGTACTACTGACAACCGTGTCATCGTGTATGTCCTTACACGCGTTTGAGTACGAAGGTTCACTCTTTGTGCTTCACCGTGGTGCGGGTGACAGTGCTGTACGCCACCGAGACCTCTGAGCGCCACCAGGGATTAGAAAGAGGTTTACGCTGAGTGGCAACAGGTTGAATCTCACAGCACACCTTCTCATGACAAGAAACCATGATCCCCGCTAGGTGTAAAGAGTGAGAGAGTTTTGTACTTGGAAGTGTCAGGAAGTAGGGGAGAGTTACCTGAGGATATACAGGTCAAACTTTGAAGGAAAATATGTGTAAAAAAATAGTAGAAGAGCAAAAATATGAGTAAAACAAACAGAGAAAAAAATCGTGTTAAGGGCATCCATTTTAAAAGTGTTTCACACATACAGTCTCACAGAGCCAGCTTTTTCAATCTCTGTGAAAACTTCAACTAAAATTATTCAGTGAAAAGCTGGAGATTTTAGACAGTAGATAAGGATATAGATGTGACTGAAATTCTGTGAAAACAGGTGGCTAAGAAATTTGTTAATATAAACCTCTTCTTAACTATCTTCTGTAGGAATGCTTTTTCAATCCCATATCTATTACAGGTGTGCATTTTCTGGGGACTTTCCAGGTGCACAGTGGTAAAAAAAAAATCCACCCACCAAAGCAGCACATGCAGGAGATACAGGTTTGATCCCTGGGTCAGGAAGAAGCCCTGGAGCAGGAAATGGCAACCTGCTTAGCTATTCTTGCCTGGAAAATTCCATGGCCAGAGGAGCCTGGCGGGTTGCAGAGTCGCACATGACTGAGCACATATGCACATACATTTTCTGAAAAATGCTTTCTCTGTGTGTGTGTATATATATATGTTTCACAGTCAGTATCACCACTGGCTTTAAATATTCTTACATAATCCAGTAAATAATTATTGAGACTCAAGAATATTTTTTTCAACATGAGTTTTGTAAGCTACAAGAATGTTTGTACACCACCATGTAAAAATTATCACTTAGAATTCTTTTATGGGAAAAAAAAAAAAAAGAATTCTTTTATGGACTGAGTTGAATCATTGGAAAAGACTCTGATGCTGGGAGGGATTGGGAGCAGGAGGAGAAGGGGACGACAGAGGATGAGATGGCTGGATGGCATCACTGACTCGATGGACGTGAGTCTCAGTGAACTCCGGGAGCTGGTGATGGACAGGGAGGCCTGGCGTGCTGCGATTCATGGGGTCGCAAAGAGTCGGACACAACTGAGCGACTGAACTGAACTGAACTCATACATTAATTTATAAAATGTTGGCATATTCCAAAATATTTTCCTTTGCATCTGGATGCATGATCAATTAATGGTTGAGGGGACATACTATTCATTAACCAAAGCAGACTAAATACAGTCTCTAAAAATACATGAAATATTTCTTTTGCTCAATAAATGATTTCTCCTGCATTTCTAAAATTATTTGTTCTCTTAGATAATTCATATTTCTGTGTTCCAACTGTACATGTTAAGCAGTATAGCAATTTACATTCACATTTGGTTAATATTTACTTTATATGTTATTTCATAATGATTATGAATAAGTTTGTTTTTGTTTAAACGTTTCTGACTATCAAGAGTATATGTGTCAAACTGGTAAATTTTATAAATAAATAAATATAAATTTTATTTTAAATAGTGATTAGACATGAACCAAGAACAAATCATCTGTATGGTGTCATCTTCATTTCCTTGTTTTCTTGACTACTGGGGAGAAAATTCTAGACTTAGTGCCGAAACATGGATATGACCATGCAGTGTTAGGTATGGAACATCGACTACCATGAGAACTGATGTGCAAAAAACTAATTTAAGCATATTAAGTATTCTTCAAGAAGATGACATATATATGTCCCAGTTCTCCTCAACCCCCCAACACATATACACTATTGATACTATGTATAAAATAGATAACTAATTAGAACCTACTGTATAAAACAGGGAATTTTACTTAATACACTGTGGTGACCTAAATGGGAACACAGTTCAACAGGAGGGGATATACATACATACATATATATATATATATATTTAATTTTATGTTTAAATTTTACATAATTGTATTAGTTTTGCCAAATATCAAAATGAATCCGCCACAGGTATACATGTGTTCCCCATCCTGAACCCTCCTCCCTCCTCCCTCCCCATAACATCCCTCTGGGTCGTCCCAGTGCACCAGCCCCAAGCATATATTGTTGTTGTTGTTGAGTGGCTAAGATGTATCTGACTCTTTTGTGACCCCATGAACTGTAGCCTGCCAGGCTCCTCTGAGATTTCTAGGCAAGAAATCTTGGGGCGGGTTGTCATTTCCTTTGTCACAGGATTTTTCTGACCCAGGGATCAAACCCAAGTCTCCTGTATTGGCAGGTGCATTTTTTACTGCTGAGCCACCTGGGAAGCCCATATCTATGTTAAATGTGTGACTGATTCACTCTGCTGTACAGCAGAAACTAATACAACATTATAAAGCAACTATATTCTAATAAAAAGTAATTTTAAAAGTAAAATGAATAAAAAGTCAGAACTTTCCCCCTAAAACTTTCCCCCTAAAATATCTTTCCCCCTAAAATATCCATTTTTTATTTTTTTTTTTATTTTTTTTTTTTAATTTTATTTTATTTTTAAACTTTACATAACTGTATTAGATTTGCCAAATATCAAAATGAATCCGCCACAGGTATACATGTGTTCCCCATCCTGAACCCTCCTCCCTCCTCCCTCCCCATTCCATCCCTCTGGGTCGTCCCAGTGCACCATCCCCAAGCATCCAGTATCGTGCATCGAACCTGGACTGGCATCTCATTTCATACATGATAACAAAACATTATCTGCCAATGTAGTTCTATGACCAATCACAAAGTCACCTATGCTATTCTTAGTTACATCTTCTTTCTTCTCCCTTTCACTTCAACTTCTTTACTTTTCGCTTTGCTCTGCCATGAATTTCTGCAACTGCTAATCTGAGTTAAATACTTTTAAGAATTTAAGCACCTAAGGCTCTTAAAAAAAAAAAAAAAACAAACAGTTATCGGATACTACAGTCAAACTCTGGAGGCAGACTGGAATGGATTAGAATGCAGCAACTAGACCTGCCTGGTTTTTCAAGACAGGACAGAGGCATCTGGGGCAGGACCCATTTTAGCTGCAAAGAATACAATGATGAAATAGGCTCTCTGGCTTTGAAGATTTTATGTCCTCGGGATCTAGATGACAAACTGTCCTTTGACGCTGCCTTGATAATTCCTACAACTGATGATTTTCAATTGTTTTTAAAAAAATGGCAAATATGACAGGTGATGTTCAAACACATTGCTCTGCTATAAGAATATACAGGTTTATACCGAGTATCTTTATCCCACTAGTTATTAGTTATAATTCCAAAGTAACAGATATCACCATAGAGGCTACAACAGATTAATGACTGGATATTCTCGTAGTCAGCAATAAAACATCAAGACCCAGAGGCAGAACTATTGGATTGAATTCAAGTCTCTGGAGAAACATGGGTAAAGCCAACAGAACCATGTATTCTTGGATGAACTCAAGTATCAGGTCAGTATTGAAAGAATAAACCACACACTCACCTAATAAAATTGATTTAAAGGTCAAGGACTTGGTTTTAAACCTAAGACAGAATCCTTGAATTTAGAACTATAATTTATAGACAAATAAGATCTAGTGAACCCAGTGATGTGAAAATAAGTCATGGCTTAGACTTCCTCCTAACCAGAAGCAGGACTGGTTGACAAACCTAAGGGGCAACTGAAGCTGTCAGAGGAGATAATACGTCTAAAAGTACCTGGCCCATCATCTGGCAGTTGGTCAACAGAATTACCATTGTTGTTTAGTCTCTCAGTGTCTGATTCCTTTGTGACCCTGTGGACTGTTTCCTCCAGGCTCCCCTGTCCATGGGATTTCCCAGGCAAGAATACTGGAGCAGGGCCGTTTCCTTCTCCAGGGGATCTTCCCAGGCCAGGGATTGAACCTGCATCTCCTGCATTAGCAGGGGGATTTTTTCCCACTGAGTCACCAGGGAAGCCAATACAGTTATTACTTCTTAAATGGAATCCAGGAACTGCTAAGATCATTCACAACCATTCCAGGATAGGTATGCAAAGGAGCGATTTATATTATCCCCTCATATATCTAGAGAAATTTAACCCACAAAGGATTATGAAAATGCAGCCTATATCATGCTTCATCCTGTTCTTGAGCAACATTAAGCAACTGCATCAGTTCCCTGGGGCTTCCCTGGTAACTCAGATGGTAAAGAATCTGCCTGCGGTGCAAGAGACCTGGGTTTGATCTCTGAATCAGAAAGATCCCCTGGAGAATGGAATTGTTATCCATGCCAGTATTATTGCCTGGAGAATCCCATGGACAGAGGAGCCTGACAGGCTACCATTCATGGGGTTGCAGAGTTAGACACGACTGAGTGACTAACATTTCCACTTTTTTCCCTCTAAAAATATATTTTCCTTTTACTTACCAATATATTGTTGGAGAAATTAAAACAGACTTTAATATTATTAATCCAAGGAACTGATTTTAACAATACCAATTGCAGGTGACACTTAAGATATTTCATCTGAGAAATTCTCTCTACTCCATTTCTTTTGTAGAACTACAAGTTATGGGAAGTAAGTAAAATAAGGACACCTTGAACTCAAAGTTCTACAAGGGAAACCCTGGTGTCACAAGACTAAATCACGGTGCAAGGAGGCAATCTGCACACCTGTTTTCTGTACTGAATTTCAAATGTTTGGTACAAAGAAATATCCAGCCAACATCACCCAGCTCCACATGAACTGTCAGTAAGGTAAAGCTAAAAGGTTTGTAACATCGATTTTTTTTTTCCCTCAGAAAGAATACCATTTAAACTTCATGTCTCATAGTTTACATTCAATATATAAACATCTGAATATCACTCTTGCATTATGTGTATATCTGAATAACTCCTTATATTGACATACTTTTCAAGAAAATTTTCTTTAGAAATCTGAACAAGATGTCTAAGAATGCGAAACTGGTTTTTAGTAAACCAAGCTGAACTTAAAAGTGATGCTGTGAAGAAAAGAACAAAATGTTTCCTAGTGGTTATGTATGATTGTTTTATTAGGTTTGATAAGACTAAACAGTCCAAAGATTTGACAGTCCTGACACCTGGCATATGAAAGATGGAATTCCTGAATGGAAATTATTCATATTGAACTTCTCTGAAGAGTTTTGGCTGGAAAGATATATCTTTCTCAAAGCCAGTACATTCTCGGCGCTCCTTCAGCTGGCTGAAAAATGAGGTACTGAATTTTTTGCTTAATGGGAAATCTACTGCTGTTTTAATACATATTTTTTGGAACTTTTTTTTTTTCAGAAAAATTCTGTCATCACTTTTCCTTTGTAGAAATAAATATGACACCATATGGGAAAAAATGTTAAAGCTCCATCTGTATAGAATAATGCTCTGAATTTAAAGATGAACCAATGCTAACCTCCATTTACTGATTACAAAATACTGTAAACAGATACCCATGGAAGTTTATAGGCTTCATGGTTGCTACACACAACACCAAGATAATATGGCTACTCTGTACTTGGCTGTGTTTAGGTAAAATCAGAGGTGTTTATAATATGAATAATAAGATATTTTTATGCGGCTACATTATTTACCTTACTGGTTTTACTTCATGATGCACAACAGACCTGTTATTGTACTTCAGCTCAGATATTTATATACAGTACAGTTCAAAGAACTGATTCTCATTCTTCTACCTACTGCTTAAAAAATGTAGGACAGCAAACCAAATAAAGAGAGGTCATAAATCACCATAGTACAGATGTTGAAAAGAGAAAGTGCTTTTTTGGTCTGTCAATGTATCACAGGAATTTTTAAGTTATGAAATCCATAAAGAGTAGTTTCATGACTAAAAACAAAAAAAGGAAGACATGGATTAATTGAACAAAGAAACACAGGATTCTTTAGAGCTGATTTAGAGCCAGTGGAGGAAGTTATCTGTTTTGAAAGGTCTAAGATGCGAAAGAATTTTGTGACTTGGATACCAACTCCTCTTAGCCCAAGGCTAAATTAATATGGCATCCCTAATTAGGGTAGGGAGCCAAGGCAGATTCCTATACATTTGCCTCTTTAACCTATTAGACTATGTTCCATATCGGTCTAATGTGTTAGTAGGAGGTGCACAGGGATTCTTGAGTCCAAAAACATGAGTCAAGTGAAACTATCTCAGACAAGATGAACATCTCACATCAGAACACCTCAGATGGCAGAGAACCTTCTTCCTTCTGAGATACCCATTTTATATTTGATCCAAACATGATCTCCCTTTACCTTTTGCTCATTTTCCTCTGGCACCTAGAGAAATATCTATCTCCTGTTCCACACGGTAGTTTCAAACATGTGAAGACAGAACTGAAGTTCCCCAGCTTACATGTCCAATTGAATATGGTTCTCCCAAGAAAACATTCTCAGCTCTGTCATTTTTAAAATGGTAACATAATGGTACTGTGTTTCTCTTAATTACACATCATTATATGAGTTACTGTTCACTGCAATACATTTAAAACTGTCACTCAGCACACCCCAAAACATTCCTATTGTTGTAGAGAACTTATTTTCTGCTCACAGGTAATATATCATACCTTGTACAACATTTACAATGACCCACTCTTCCTCCCACATTGCCAGTTTGATTCATCAATTGAATTACTTCCGTACCACTAATGAGCTGTCACTGCATTTACGCATGCACACACACACACACAGAAATTTTATGACAACCTAAAGCAATGAGGCCTAAAAAATAATTTTGAATTGAACTAAATGAATGTTCACCATATTTTGGGGAGATAAGTGGTATTGTTACTTATTCAATTGGCAGTTTAAATATTTGCCTTTTCCTTGCAATAACTTATGTATAAGACAGCAAAGCAATACCTCATCTATAGTAGAGTTCCTTCTGCACATGGGCTTTTCACTTAGTATTTTATCTGATGATGCAAATAATTGAGATCACTGTCATTTTCTACATACTTCTCTATTCCAATACTTGGTTCTATTTCAAGTTTCTGCTAAGGTGCAGGTATCAACTCTGGGGTCCCAGTCAAGTATTTCAGATTGGTCTTTGTCTTTCTCTTTTGTTAACTGAAAAATAAATGGCTCCTCTTTTGAGATTCTTCATTGCATTCTTTATATTTCTCAACTGAGAACTGCACACAACTGAGACTCAGGTACACTCATCATTGACAAAAACAAGAGAAAGAAGAGGAAAGAAAACTTAGAGATGAATGATGTTAGCTCCCACCTGTCCCAGTATCTGTGAGAATGAACACAGATTGTTAATTTTAATTATTGGTTTTGTTATACTTATCCTCCCTACAAGTTTTAAATTTCCTGTTGAATGTTCATGGTATGTGCAAGGAATGTTTCAATAGCACTAAAGATGTATGACTCATTGCAAAGATTATCAGAGCTTTCAAATGCAGTGGATATTTGGAGAACAAAATTTTAAAATATATACACATATACATAGATATCTTTACTTTGGGGAAATTATATATAAGAGGTATGTATTATTTCTCAGTAGTTACTGATCTGTGTAGTTATGTGAAACTCTTGCTTTCATTTTTAATATTCATATAGTGGGATCAGTTGGTGAGAAAAATATAAGACTGCTCTTTACATCTTATTTACCTATTCCAATATAAGAATAGAGGATTTAAAAGCCAAATTAAACTGAGGAGAAATTATATATTTTTGGTGGCTCAGATGGTAAAGAATCTGCCTTCAATGTGGGAGACCCAGTTTGATCCCTGGATCAGGAAGATCCCCTAGAGAAAGGAATGGCTACACACTCCAGTAACACTGGGAAGGTCAGTTTTCACTCCAATCCCAAAAAAAGGCAATGCCAAAGAATGCTCAAATTACCACACAATCGCACTCATCTCACATGCTATCAAAGTAATGCTCAAAATTCTCCAAGCCAGGCTTCAACAGTACATGTACCGTGAACTTACAGATGTTCAAACTGGATTTAGAAAAGGCAGAGGAACCAGAGATCAAATTGCCAACATCCACTGGATCATAGAAAAAGCAGGAGAGTTCCAATAAAACATTTACTTCTGCTTTACTGACTATGCTGAAGCCTTTCACTGGGTGGATGACAACAAACTGTAGAAAATTCTTAGAGAGATGGGAATACCAGACCACCTGACCAGCCTCCTGAGAAATGTGTATGCAGGTCCAGAAGCAACAGATTGAACTGGACATGGAACAAATGACTGGTTCCAAGTTGGGAAAGGAGTACGTCAAGGCTGTATATTGTCACCCTGCTTATTTAATTTATACGCAGAGTACATCATGTGAAATGCTGGGTTGGATGAAGCACAAGCTGGAATCAAGACTGCCAGGAGAAATATCAATAACCTCAAATATGCATATGACACCATCCTTATGGCAGAAAGTAAAGAGGAACTAAAGGGCCTCTTGATCAAAGTGAAAGAAAATAGTGAAAAGTTAGCTTAAAACTCAACATTCAGAAGATGAAGATCATGGCATCCAATCCCATTACTTCATGGGAAATAGATGGGGAAACAGTGGAAAGAGTGACAGCCTTTATTTTGGTGGGCTCCAAAGTCACTGCAGATGGTGACTGCAGCCATGAAATTAAACGGCACTCCTTGGAAGAAAAGCTATGATAAAAATAGACAGCATATCAAAAAGCAGAGACATTACTTTACCAACAAAGGTCCATCTAGTCCAACCTATGGTTTTTCCAGTAGTCATGCATTGATGTGAGAGTTGGACTATAAAGAAAGCTGAGCACTGAAGAATTGATGCTTTTGAACTGTCGTGTAGGAGGAGACTCTTGAGAGTCCCTTGGACTGCAAGGAGATCAAACCAGTCCATCTTGAAGGAAATCAGCCCTGAATATTTATTGGAAGGACTGATGTTGAAGCTGAAACTCCAATACTTTGGCCACCTGATGTGAAGAACTGACTCATTTGAAAAGACTCTGATGCTGGGAAAGATTGAAGGTAGGAGGAGAAGGGGATGACAGAGGATGAGATGGTTGGATTGCATCATGGACTCAGTGGACATGTATTTGAGCAAGCTCTGGGAGCTGGTGATGGACAGGGAAGCCTGGTGTGCTGCAGTCCATGGGGTCACAAAATATTAGACATGATTGATCAACTGAACTGAACAGACAGGTGAGGGTCCCTGAAGAGGCTATGCAAATGCTTCAAAAGAAAAAGTCAAGTTTAACCATGGACCAAGGCCAGGAGTGACAGCCTCCTGGGGCTCACACGGTAAAGAATCTGTGTGCAATGCAGGAGACCCAGGTTCAATCCCTAGGTCAGGAAGATCTCCTGGAGAAGGAATGGTAACCCACTTTAGTATCCTTGCCTGGAGAATCCCATGGACAGAGGAGCCTGGCAATCTTCAGTCCTGGGACCACTAAGAGTGGATGCCACTGAGCAATAAACGCTTTCACTTTCAAGGCCAGGAGTTCAGTTGACTTCAATTATCAGTTGGTCTTGCAATCCCTTTGCAGGCTCCAGCCTCAAGCTCATATAGGCTAGAGAACATGTTAATATTTAATCAAGTTAAGAGTTTAATTAGAATCTTGGTTTGGACATGCTAATAACTGAAACAAGACAGTGTGTGCGATTACATAAACAGCATAAAATGCAGGGACTTCGATTTCATCCAGGTTTTCATTCAAGAATAGGGAAGAATTCTACCATTGCATAAGACTTAATGAGGCTGCAGGAAACAAATATATAGTTTCATTTTTACAGTTACAGTGCATGATTCTTGCTACTCTGGAGGGAGAAGTAGGACCTCAGAAGACACTAGCTTCAGGACATCCCTAGGAGACCAGATGGTGGACTTTGAAACTATAAATTTAGGCAAAATGCCCCCTCTCCAGCCTAGTGAGAAACCAGTGGTGCCTCCCATCCTCAGGGGACCAGTCCCACATGATCAATATGCACTGACAAATAGAAAATGAAATCCAACCCCCCCCAAAAAAACTGGAGGACTTCTTTAAATGTTCTAGATTTTATATAATTTGGGGGACCTGATAATCTGCAATATAAGAATTTTTTTTACCTGTTACTCCAAGTCAAATTTATCTTGATTTAGAAATATGTATATTTGATACCTAAATGTTGTTTAGGTTGTTTTATTAAAAAGATCATAATACTTGCTTCATTCCAAAAAGTTTGTGGAATAAAAGGAAATGCATGGCAGTAGTTGAATCAGGACATGAAGTGGGTGAAAAGGCCATTGGAAGGGCATCTATCAGTCATGGGTGAGTACTGAATTGATAACTTCTACAGACAATTCACGAACAGCCTGGAGTTTCTGTGCATTGATATTATGTCTGCAGCGTATACGACCTATTTTGCTGTCTGCCATGTAGCTATATACAGCATGAATACTCTAAACACATTTTGGAAGTCTTCTAATCTTGCTTCCCTTTCCTTCCAAGTTCTCTCTGAGTGCTGTGTTTTTTTTTTTTTTTAAACCTTAATAGGTAGGAGTTTTATGTCTCAAGAAATACAGTACAATTTTATGGCTCTTCCTGATGAGTGGATTTTTCAGCAACCATATGGTGTGGCTGGCTTTGACTCTAATAACATTCCGAGTCTGTGAAGCAGCTTGTTCATTCCAATCTTTCTTAAGCCTTGCTATATTGACTGCAGTCTTTGATAAGCCAAGTTGTTGAGTTTTCGGTCTCTTCCAGAAGGTTTAAATAATAAAGTTTGCAAGTAAGCTTTGGTTGAGCTTTATTTCGCAAAACTTACTTTTTCCTATGCCAATAGGCATGATACATTTATGGCTTAACTTTCATTTTCTTTTTGATTCTTTCAGAAAATATTTGCTTCTCAAGCTTTTACACATGAAGTATGTGTCTCTCAAGATAATGACCCTTCTCAATTTATATGTAACAGAATATTTTCTTTCTGTCATAGTTTCAGAGTTTACACTTACTGAAATTCTTTGAAATGTGCTAATTTTGCAATTATTTCAGCATTTAAAGAAGAAAAATATTCTGTAGTATCATGAGTTGGTTTTCTAAAGAACTCTTTCTTTTTCTATACCTGAACATTTAAGATCTATTATATGCCTACCACAGTACCTTCCATGAAGAAACTTAATGTCCAGAATCAGATACTACTACTACTGCTATTAGTAATAAAAATAATAAATATAGGTAACATTTGTTGTGTGGTTCCTACTTACCAGGCACCCACTGTAGACTTGTACATGTTGGATATGAATTAATTCTCATGCATACATAAATGGATACTATATTCATTTAACATTAAAGGAAAATGAGACATGGACAAATTAATTATTTTTCCTCTCACAGATTACAAACATCATACAGATGGTACACTTTGAATTCAAATTTAGGCAGCTCTATTCTCTTGAATTATCTTGCCTTTCTAGACAAGAGATGGGAATGATTAAAATATTTTTGGTGAGAGGGAGTTCAGCTCATGAAAGGTATGCTACTGCTTCTGCTAAGTCGCTTCAGTTGTGTCCGAATCTGTGCGACCCCATAGACGGCAGCCCACCAGGCTCCCCCGTCCCTGGGATTCTCCAGGCAAGAACACTGGAGTGGGTTGCCATTTCCTTCTCCCATGAAAGGTATAGGAGTCTTATAAACAAAATAGGGGTTTTTCTTGGGCATCATACAGATCATTGAGGGGATTTAAGTGAGGCACTAACATAATTAGATGCAAATTCACAAAACTCTGTGTGGTGAATAGTCAAGTATTATTCCTAAATTTCTCATTTGTGTTGCTGAGTGAATGGAGTGTGTGTGCGTGTGTGTGTATGTGTGTGTAGTGAGAGAAAGTGGAGAAGTGAGTGAGAAAGATAACAAACTGGAGTTTGGAAATGTTGAATTCGACACTCACATAGAGATTGGCACTGAAGGTATGGATGTTATTTATTCCAAGGAACTGAACGGGGTTATCTTTTGAACATCATAAAATGTGGAGAGAAGAGAGCCAACAACTCAGTAAAACACCGATAATTAGAGGAGTCCCAGAAGACTAGGAGTCAATACAGTTGCCAGACGGTAATTCTGAACAGCGGTGAGAACACAAATCTAGCTGGTGTCATGAAAGCCAAGAAAGAGGGCATTTCAGGAGACAGGACAAGTGTCATATATTCTTAGGAAAGGCTTAGTAATTTGAAGATTGAAAAAGATTCTGTTGGAATATATTAACAATGAGATTGTTGGCAATCCTGTTATGAGTAATTTCAGTGGAATGATGAGCTCCACAAAGGAAGCTGAAATTTATGGGGAAAAAAACGGAAGGTGAAGAAACAGAAATAGTAAATGTAACACCTCTTCAAGAGGCTCATCTATGAAGGGAAGGGGCAAGAATAAATATTATCCTAAAAAAATTAGGGCTGATCAGTCAGTTCAGTAGTTCAGTCGTGTCCAACTCTTTGCGACCCCATGAACCGCAGCACGCCAGGCCTCCCTGTCCATCACCAACTTCCGGAGTCCACCCAAAGCCACGTCCACTGAGTTGATGATGCCATCCCACCATCTCATCCTCTGTCGTTCCCTTCTCCTCCTGCCCTCAATCTTTCCCAGCATTAGGGTATTTCCCAATGACTCAGCTCTTTGCATCAGGTGACCAAAGTATTAGAGTTTCAGCTTCAACATCAGTCCTTCCAAAGAACACCCAGGACTGATCTCCTTTAGGATGGACTGGTTGGATCTCCTTGCAGTCCAAGGGACTCTCAAGAGTCTTCTCCAACACCACAGTTCAAAAGCATCAATTATTCAGCACTCAGCTTTCTTTATAGTCCAACTCTCACATCCATACATGACCACTGGAAAAACCATAGCCTTGACTAGATGGACCTTTGTTGGCAAAATAATGTCTCTGCTTTTTAATATGCTGTCTAGGTTGGTCATAACTTTCCTTCCAAGGAGTAAGCGTCTTTTAATTTCCTGGCTGCAATCACCATCTGCAGTGATTTTGGAGCCCAGAAAAATAAAGTCTGACACTGTTTCCACTGTTTCTCCATCTATCTGCCATGAAATGATGGGACCGGATGCCATGATCTTCGTTTTCTGAATGTTGAGCTTTAAGCCAACTTTTTACTCTCCTCTTTCACTTTCATCAAGAGGCTCTTTAGTTCTTCTTTCCTTTCTGCCATAAGGGTGGTATCATCTGCATATCTGAGGTTATTGATATTTCTCCTGGCAGTCTTGATTCCAGCTTGTGCTTCTTCCAGCCCAGCGTTTCTCATGATGTACTCTGCATATAAGTTAAATCAGCACGGTGACAATATACAGCCTTGACATACTCATTTTCCTCTTTGGAACCAGTCTGTTGTTCCATGTCCAGTTCTAACTGTTGCTTCCTGACCTGACTACAGGTTTCTCGAGAGGCAGGTCAGGTGGTCTGGTATGCCCATCTCTTTCAGAATTTTCCACAGTTTATTGTGATCCACACAGTGAAAGGCCTTAGCATAGTCAATAAAGCAGGCATAAGTCAATAAAATTGGCATAAGTCAATAAAAAAAATAGTGCTGATAACCTTAAACAAAAAATACTCCTAATGATCTGGCACTAAAAAGGTAGACATCGATATAGGCATCGGTGTTTATGTTTTGTAAATGGATGTAGTGTCAAGAACTTCAAGTCCTCTGCAATGATACAGCAAGGTTGAGAGAAGGGGGAGGTGTTTAGGCAGATTAGAAAAGGCTGAATTAGCTATTTGTGGGAAAAAGAAAGGAGCTGATTTAAGGGAATCTAAATGGATGAGTAAACAGTGTTGAGGAACAAGGAGAGGCTACAGCTCATTGCATGATCTGGGAGCTGGTCCTATTTTCTCCTGAAGAATGTAGCATCCTGCACAAGGTAGACAGATACATTCCTTCATGCTTGGAGTTCTTCTAGAAACTGAAGAATTCATTATTGTAAGGTGAATATATTACTAACAGAGGACTTAAAAAAACAGTTCATGTTATCCAGTTTGATTAGTGGTAGAAAGAACTATTTAATAAGTACCAATTATGTACCACATATAAGGGGTTACAGGAGTGGACAAAATAGTTACATACGTGTCCTGCTCTCAATCATGTTAGTAGCTGATATAGAAATAAATGAATACTCATAAAGGTATGCTGCTGCTGCTGCTGCGTCACTTCAGTTGTGTCCGACTCTGTGCGACCCCAGAGACGGCAGCCCACCAGGCTCCCCTGTCCCTGGGATTCTCCAGGCAAGAACACTGGAGTGGGTTGCCATTCCCTTCTCCAATGCATGAAAATGAAAAGTGAAAGCGAAGTTGCTCAGTCGTGTCCGACTCCTAGCGACCCCATGGACTGCAGCCTACCAGGCTCCTCTGTCCATGGGATTTTCCAGGCAAGAGTACTGGAGTGAGGTGCCATTGCCTTCTCCGATAAATGTATAGTTACTACCAATAATATTAATTGCTCTGAAAGAAAGCTAAGATATATGGTGAAAGGCTGAGGGTGGAATGTTTTAGATCAGATATCCTGGAAACATTCAGGGTGATGGCTTCACAGAGAAGACCCATTGTGGAGTGCTCTCAGGACACTTGTGGAGACACTGATGAAGCAGGATTGGGTTGAGGGAGAGGTTGGGCCACAATGAGGTTGCACCTGAGCTCTCAGTGGACCCTATGGAGGCCTAGCTGCTGGGACAGTCCTTCAAAGCTATCCCAAATTAAGGGAAGGAAACAAAGCTTTGCATCTTCATGGGCACTGGCTACAGACTGCCTCCCTGGAAGAATTTATCACTGAGGGGAAGGTGCTCCCTGTGGCTACTGAAGAAATTCACAGTGAAAGGTCTATCAGTGAGCTCTTAGCAGTCTGTTTTTCCAACAGCTGGGGCTGGTGCATCAGCCCTAAAGCGGGTATCTGAGAGAATCATCATGTAATGATTATAGTCTACTACCAAGTGGTATGGGCTTCCCTGATGGGTCAATCAGCAAAGAGTCTGCCTGCAGTGTAGGAGACCCAGGTTCGATCCCCAGGTTGGGAAAATCCTCTGGAAAAGCAACTGGCAACCCACTCTACTATTCTTGCCTGGGAAATCCCATGGACAGAGGAGCTTGGCAGGCTACAGTTCCTGGGGTCATAAGAGTTGGACATGACTTAGTGACTAAACCACCACCATGACTAAGTGGTATAGATCCACCTGTATCTTCCAATTAGTTGTCCATCTCTGGAAACAACTCCTTCATGGCTCTTATTGAACTTTCCTGGGAAACTTACAAAAGAAGGGCCATGGGATGAACCACTGCTGCCTCATGTGACCACTTCAGTTCAGTTCAGTCACTCAGTTGTGTCTGACTCTTTGCGACCCCATGAATTGTAGTACACGAGGCCTTCCTGTCCATCACCAACTCCCAGAGTTCACTCAAGACTCATGTCCATCGAGTCGGTGATGCCATCCAGCCATCTCATCCTCTGTTGTCCCCTTCTCCTCCTGATCCTTCCCAGCATCAGAGTCTTTTCCAATGAGTCAACTCTTCGCATGAGGTGGCCATAGTATTGGAGTTTCAGCTGCAACATCAGCCCTTCCAAAGAAACCCAGGACTGATCTCCTTTAGAATGGACTGGTTGGATCTCCTTGCAGTCCAAGGGACTCTCAAGAGTCTTCTCCAACACCACAGTTCAAAAGCATCAATTCTTTGGCGCTCAGCTTTCTTCACAGTCCAACTCTCACATCCATACATGACCACTGGAAAAACCATAGCCTTGACTAGATGGACCTTTGTAGGCAAAGTAATGTCTCTGCTTTTGAATATGCTGTCTAGGTTGGTCATAACTTTCCTTCCAAGGAGTAAGCATCTTTTAATTTTATGGCTGCAATCACCATCTGCAGTGATTTTGGAGCCCCCCAAAATAAAGTGTGACCACTTAGTAGTAAGTAACTAATATTCATCAACCTGCTCCACCATACATTCCACATTTTCCTCATTCTCAGCTAACCCCCTTGCTTGCTAGGTGGTTTTCTTGGTAAAGTGAATGAGATCTTTGTCCCTGAAGGATCCGAGTCCCTAGTTAGCATGCTCTTCTCAGACAATGGCTGCTGTGCTTGTTCATTATTAAAACTTTGGCCATGGAAGCAGAGACATACCCCAGTGAGTCACTTGAGCACAACACATGATTAGTCCCATTTTGCAGATGATCAGGATAGGTGTCCTGCCAAGATACCTGTTGGGATGGCGATTCCCTGTTTTTCCTGATTTTTCCTTGGTGTGAGGAGTATGAAGTTACTGGAGGGTTGAAAGTTGAATGGGGCTCTTACTGTGTCCTTGGTAAGACAGGAAGCTCAAACTTTCCTATTGGGTTCTTGGGAGTGATAGTAACTGGGGCTATTGATACTTACAACTCTTTGGTTCCTAGTCTCAAGTGTTTGAGATCTTGAAGACAAACCAACGTATAAATTTCCTTCACTCAAGGTACATACTGTGTTCTGGAGGATGGAACCCTTCCTTCTCTGTTACAAGCTGAACTGTGTTGTTTTTCAGTTGCTAAGTCATGTCCGACTTTCTGCAGCCTCATGGACTGCAGCACGCTAGGCTTCCCTGTCTTTCATCTCCTGGAGTTTGCTCAAACTCATGTTCATTGAGCTGATGATGCCATCCAACCATCTCATCCTCTGTCACCCCCTTCTCCTCCTGCCCTCAATATTTCCTAGCATCAGGGTCTTTTCCAATGAGCTGGCTCTTCACATCAGGTGGCCAAAGTATTGGAGCTTCAGCACCAGTCCTTTCAGTGAACATTCAGGGTTGATTACCTTTAGGACTGACTTCCCAAATTCCTATTTTGAAGTCATGAACCCCAGTATCATATAATATGACTATATTTGGAGAGAGGAACTTTAAAGAGATGATGAAGGTAAAATGAGGCCCATCCAACTCGGTGTCCTTATTAAAAGAGGAAATAAAAACAGTGACACTAAGGGTGTGCTTGGGCAGAGGGATTAACTACGTGAAAACGTATCAAGAGGCTGCCAACTGCAAGCCAAGGAAGAGGCCTCAGGGGAAACCAAACCTGCCTTTATCTTTGACCTCTAGCCTCTAGAACTGAGAGAAAATAAATGTCTGTTATTTAAGCCTATGACCACAGAGACAAGGAAATCAGTCCTGAATATTCATTGGAAGGACTGATGCTGAAGCTCCAGTACTTTGGCCACTGGATGCAAACAGTCAGCTCATTGGAAAGAGTCTGATGCTGGGAAAGATGAGACAGGAGGAGAAGGGAGCGACAGAGGATGAGATGGTTGGATAGCACCATCAATTCAGTGGATGTGAGTTTGAGCAAACTCTAGGAGATAGTGAAGGACATGCTGCAGTTCACGGGGTTGCAAAGAGTCAGACATGACCTAGCAACTCAACAACAAAGCAAATTAATACACTCTCAAACCAAATTGATGCATATGTGGTCAGACCCATTCTACCATTCAGCAGGTCAGTAACTTCTGGGTGGTTTATATATTATAGGCTCAGTGGATCCCATGGTCATGTGCCCACTGCCATATCTTGGTCGCTAATAAAGCTAGTCCTTTGTTCAAGGTATAGACATGCAGGATGCTGTGCCAGTAGATAAAAATTTTTTCTGTATGTTTTCAGATAGAGAGGATGGCCAAGTCTTTGTGGGTAGGAAAGGCAAATGTATAATCAGTGTATGAATTTTACTTGCTCATCTTTCTAGCTTGGAGATTTCAAGTACAATTAACTCTCCACGAAGTGGTTGGCTAGTTTTCTTTAGGGTTGGCATCATATCAGAGGTTCAGTAATGGCATCTATTTTGGCCAGTTAAACATACAGCAGGGGCAGTAACTTGAACTGCCTTACAGAGATTGCCTGTGTATAACCTCCCTCTCTGCCACCATAGCATCTCTATTATGCTCCCCTTGTCCCAGTTCTGGGCTGACCAATGACAGCAACTGGCTGTCTTTCAGTTTTAGTCACTGCATGCATGCTAAATTGCTTCAGTCGTGTCTAACTCTTTGTAACTCTATGGATTATAGCCTGCCAGGCTCCTCTGTCCATGGGATTCTCCAAGCAAGAATACTGGAGTGGGTTGCCATGCCCTCATCCAGGGGATCTTACCAACCCAGGGGTCCAACCTGCATCTCTTACATCTCCTGCACTGGCAGGCAGGTTCTTTAGCACTAGCACCACTGGGAAGGTATTATCTCTACCTTTTTGCTTAGTCTCTCTTCCGAGGTTCATGCTCTCTAGTGGGCATTAACACGCTGTACAAATAAATTCAGACTGTATTTTCTGCCATATATCCAGCCTCTTCCCTCAATTAGTTTATACTGTAAAACCAAGACATACCCTTTTTGGATGCCTATGTAGTCTACAGTAATACTTTGGCCACCTGATGCAAAGAACTGGCTCATTGGAAAAGATCTTGATGCTGGGAAAAATTGAAGGCAGGAGGAGAAGGAAATGACAGAGGACAAGATGGTTGGATGGCATCACTGACTCAATGGACTTGAGTTTGGGTAGACTCTGGGAGTTGGTGATGGACAGGGAGGCCTGGCTTGCTGCAGTCCATGGGGTCATAGAGTTGGACACGACTGAGTGACTGAACTGAACTGAATATTGTGTTTGGGCTTCCCTGGTGGCTCAGTTGGTAAAGTATCCACCTGCAATGTGGGAGACCTGGGTTCGATCCCTGGGTTGGGAAGATCCCCTGGAGAAGGGAACGGCTACCCACTCTAGTATCCTGGCCTGGAGAATTCCATGGACTGTATAGTCCATGGGGTCGTAAAGAGTCAGACATGACTGAACGACTTTCACTCATTTCACGAAAACTGTTTCGTTAGCATTCTCCATACCTCTCTCACAGTAGCCCTGGCTACAATCTCATTGTGCTCCTTACTGTATAAAGTACATTCTCCATTGCTTCTAACAGCGAAGTGCAGCCACCTCATTCTAGCATCCTATCATCACCAGCACCATCATGAAGCCCTAACAGGAACAGAATGTTCTATCATCAGCTACTGTCTACAGAAGAAATCCTTCACTGAACTTCCCAATGATGCTGCTGCCCCTCTCACTGGGCATTTCTAACTGCTTTGGTAAATGGAATGTTCCCATGGCCCTCCCCTGGAACCTATTCCAGCCTAAGGGAGTACATCTACTCTAGAAAGTTTATCTCCAGGAGCCTTTTAAACCCTTACTCCACTACCAGCTACAGCATTTCTGACATTTATACTTTACAAAAGAATCTGCCTGCGATGCAGGAGACCCGAGTTCAATCCCTGAATCAGGAAGATACCCTGGAGAAGGAAATGGCAACTCCAGTATTTTTGCCTGGAGAATTCCATGGACAGAGAAGTCTGGTGGGCGATAGTCCATGGGGTCCCAGAGAGTTGGTCATGGTTGAGAAACTAACACTTTTTAACTAAGGAAGACCATAATTTTTTACAAATTTAAAGAGTCACCTTAGCCATGTATTAGTACTATCTCCTAGGACCCTTGTCAGACTTTTATTCTCTGGAAAAGTAGCCCACATCAATAATCTTTCCTGATCAGATTTATTTTTGTTTCCCTGAGTACATCTCACAATCCAGTTCCATTGTCTCCCAGCTCTTGCTGATATGTATCAGCTAGATCCTGCAGTTCCTTCAGTATCCTTCAAGATAGAATCCACCTCTTTTCCTGGCAGATCAGGCTCATTCTTGTTCAGGCTATGCTGGGATTTGACTTTTTTCTTTTTGATATGGTTATTGAAATGATGCTACAGTGGTAGGTGGGAGGAGATCACTGGGGACAGAAGCACCATCTTGCAAAGTGTCTTGAGGCATCTACATAGTCCTCAAACCAGGGGAGCCATTGAATTCTAATAAAGAGTATATGGTCAATTTTTCAGGTCCAGCAGGTTCAGGAGAATTTGGGGGTGTGAAGTTCTCAACAGGATTCATTTAGAAATCCTCATTCTGTATCTTAGGGTCCCCTCTTTTCTTATTTGGGCTCTGATCTTAGCGCAGAAGACTGCCGGGTGAGAATGCAACCTCACCTACAGCTCTGCTATTTTTAGGATAGAGTCATGTACCTGATCCTCTGCTACCTCTTCCTCCCACATCAAGAGATTAGGATTTCTTTAAATGCAACTGATGCCCTGCAGCCTTTACATCTTGTGATCTATTGGGGAATAATTACTCTGAGCCTAACATTTTCTCTTGACAATAAATCAAATGGAAATCATCAAGATCCACCTCTTTCTACAGGCTTTCAGTTCAGTTCAGTTCGGTCGCTCGGTTGTGTTCAACTCTTTGCAGCCCTGTGGACTGCAGCATGCCAGGCCTCCCTGTCCATCACCAACTCCTGGAGCTTACTGACCCATGTCCATTGAGTCAGTGATGCCATCCAACCATCTCATGCTCTGTTGTCTCCTTCTCCTCCTGCCTTCAATCTTTCCCAGCATCAGGGTCTTTTCAAATGAGTCAGACTATGTGTATCAGGTGACCAAAGTACTGGAGCTTCAGCTTCAACATCAGTCCTTCTAATGAATATTCAGAACTGATTTCCTTTAGGATGGACTGGTTAGATCTCCTTGCAGTCCAAGGGACTCTTAAGAATCTCCTCCAACACGACAATTCAAAAGCATCAATTCTTCAGTGCTCAGCTTTCTTTATAGTCCAACTCTCACATCCATACATGACTACTGGAAAAACCATAGCTTTGACTAGACGGACCTTTGTTGGCAAAGTAATGTCTCTGCTTTTTAATATGCTGTCTAGGTTGGCTGTAGCTTTTCTTCCAGGGAGCAAGCGTCTTTTAATTTCATTGCTGCAGTCATCATGTGCAGTGATTTGGGAGCCCAAAAAAATAAAGTCTGTCACTGTTTTCATTGTTTCTCCATCTATTTGCCATGAAGTAATGGGATTGGATGCCATGATCTTAGTTTTCTGAATGTTGAAGCTTTAAGCCAACTTTTTCACTATCCTCTTTCACTTTCATCAAGAGGCTCCTTCGTTCTTCTTCCCTTTCTACCATAAGAGTGGTGTCATCTGATATCTGAGGTTATTGATATTTCTCCTGGAAATCTTGATTCCAGCTTGTGCTTCATCCAGTCCAGCATTTCTCAAGATATATTCTGCACATAAGTTAAATAATCAGGGTGACAATATACAGCCTTGACGTACTCCTTTCCCGATTTGGAACCAGTCTGTTGTTCCATGTCCAGTTCTACAGGCATTGCCATTAACTAATTTGCTCATCCCTCCCATGTGCCAAAAATATTATTGCTGATATTGGACCCTACCAGTTCATGACCAGTGAATGCTTAATTCTGAACTAGAGAATGCCAGCAGCTATCCACACCCATCCTAACATTGATGATGGTGTCTTATTACTCTCCAGGCACTGAACAGTTTGGCACTAAGGTTTTCACTTTATAGTTGACTTCCTAGGACTATTCCTGATATGATCTTAGGTTTGGCTCTCTGGAGACAAACTCTGAGGGGAAAAAAAAAAAAAAGGTTGTGTATGTGTGTACCGGGAAGAGCTCTACGGAGATGTCTGTGAAGAAGTGGGAAAGACAGCACTGGACAGACAGAGATGTTGACCTGTCATACAACTGAGGCCTCAATAAATCCTACATGGATATCTGGAGCTCAGCTGTCTCAGCTTGATGCAAAGGGTCAGACATTTTTATAGCCACATTAGACATGGCATAGCCTTCTGCAAATGACCATTTTCACTGAAAGATACAAATGTGAGCAATTGACATCTGCTATTTCTAGCATCAACTTCACCTCTGACAAAAAGGGGATGTGAATGAAGTAAGTGGCATTTATTACAGAAGAATTCAAAGTAAGGCTTTTAGTTTTGTGAAGGAATATACAGATTAAGCATATAAAAAGGAAATATTAAAGTAAATAGTGAGAGAAGAGATTTTAGGCAGAAAACAAGACCATGTGTGAAGGTTCAGATACTAGGAAAGAGCTTGTCCTTCCAAAGAACTTAAAAAAATCCATTGTGAAGTGGAGCAGGCAAGGCAGAAAGTGGCTAAAGAGACAAGTCTCAGCTAGATCATGGAGGATCCTGTTAAGGATTTCAAATTTTTATGTAACATAATGGGAAGCCTTAAAGAATAAAGAGTCAAGCAGTTTAAGAAGCCACAGTAACATCATCAGTTCTATGCTTTTTTTTTTTTTCTTTTTTAAAAGATCTCTTTGGGGGGACAAAATTGAGAATTGTTTGGAAACTGGCCAGAATACAACCAGAGAGACCTTTCAATGATGTGCAGATAAAGAACAGTGAAGAAAGAAAATTTGTGACAGAGCCAAAATCCACAAGACTTCACCATGGATAAGACATGAACATTGAAGGAAAGGCAAGTGTCACGAAAGACTAGAACAGCATTCTGGCTTGAAAACCAGGTGGATGGTGTTGTGATATAAGGAGGTGAAGGCTGAAGTTCTAGAAGAGTCTACAGTCAAGTCAGCACCTGTGCCATGCCTGATGGTAATATCAAGGCAGCTGGATATGGAAATGGAACTCCAATGAGAATGTTAAGCCAAAAAAAAAAAAAAAAAAAAAGGAATTTAGAATTATAGACTATACTTAAACTCAAGGGAAACAATGAACTCAAATATGAAGAAGGTATAGATTGGGAACATAAAAGATCTCTGGTAAAAGACATGAAAGATATTGTCAAGTTGGGTAGAGGATAAACTCTTATGTAATTCATGCATACACACACTATCACATTATTATGTACATACATATCATACTGTACATAATACATTACATATATAACATTAATTATATCCCCCATGCTTATAAGCATGGACATTACTCTACTGATGGTACACAATACCAATATTTATAGTCATATATTAATTATTTAGCCCATGCTTATAAACATACACACTATATTATTACTATTACATAGTACATATTGTTGATTGTACATAGCACATTAGATCAAATCAGTTCTAGTCAACATGTGTATCATATCCAACAGATCACACACATTGGCAGGTGTCCCTCCTCTCACTCAGGCCCACTACTTGTGCAGTTTCCTAAGTATTAATGAACTTTATCAGTTCAGTTCAGTTTCTCAGTCATGTCTGACTCTTTACGACCCTATGAATCGCAGCACACCAGGCCTCCCTGTCCATCACCAACTCCCGAAGTTCACTCAGACTCACATCCATCGAGTCAGTGATGCCATCCAGCCATCTCATCCTCTGTCGTCCCCTTCTCCTCCTGCCCCCAATCCCTCCCAGCATCAGAGTCTTTTCCAATGAGTCTACTCTTTGCATGAGGTGGCCAAAGTACTGGAGTTTCAGCTTTAGCATCATTCCTTCCAAAGAAATCCCAGGGCTGATCTCCTTCAGAATGGACTGGTTGGATCTCCTTGCAGTCCAAGGGACTCTCAAGAGTCTTCTCCAACACCACAGTTCAAAAGCATCAGTTCTTCGGCGCTCAGCCTTCTTCACAGTCCAACTCTCACATCCATACATGACCACAGGAAAAACCATAGCCTTGACTAGACGGACCTTTGTTGGCCAAGTAATGTCTCTGCTTTTGAATATGCTATCTAGGTTGGTCATAACTTTCCTTCCAAGGAGTAAGCGTCTTTTAATTTCATGGCTGCAGTCACCATCTGCAGTGATTTTGGAGTCCCCCAAAAATAAAGTCTGACACTGTTTCCCCATCTATTTCCCATGAAGTGATGGGACCAGATGCCATGATCTTTGTTTTCTGAATGTTGAGCTTTAAGCCAACTTTATCAGGCATCTTATTATTACCTAGGAGCATCTCACCTAAAATCACCTATTGTTTCACATCTTGCATCCTACATCTTGATGGACTAATGACTAATCAGCCTGTGTTCATACATAACTATGGTTTCATGCATCTGGTAATTTTTTCATTTTTAAAGGGATGCTGTGACTCAGCTATGGCCATCTATGGCCTTAACACAGCCAAATAAATTGTAGTTGGATTTTAGTATTATTTACCAACATCACCAACCATAAGCTGTTATTCAGTCAGTGGTTACAGGACATAAGGAAATTACTGACACATGAACACACACGTGCACATGCAGACACACACTGAACAGAAGTGACCTGCTTAACAAACCCCCACAACCGCCACTAAATCCCATGCTCTCCCTGACTGTAATACCTTCCAAACTCCCCAAACAAGGAAAAAATAAAAATACATAGAATGCAGCCATCTACCTAATAAATATGAATAACTTAATCCTCAAAATTATACCCAAGTAACTATAATTGTACTGAGATACTTATCTAACATTTATATAGACAGAGATCTCCCCAGATCTACTGACCATTTTTATCAAAATTTTAACATTTAATTCAACGTAAATCCCTTAAAACAACTATCAACATATTACTTCTCATTGTTAAGAACAGCTTGTTAACATAGCTTAAAACCTAAAGCAAGGCACTGAAAATGCCTAGATGAGTTTACTGACTCCATAAACACATGTGTTTGGGGCCCAGCCTTTCTACTGGTTTTAAATAAAATTACATATCCAATCATCCAGGCCCCATGAGAATGCCCTCTAAATCATTAAGATTAAAAGAAGCAGTCATCAAGCACACTACTATTAGCAGCTCATAACACTTTGCTTAACCACACCCTCCACGGGAAACAGCAGTGATAAAAATTAAGCCATAAATGAAAGTTTGACTAAGTTATACTAACTAGCATTGGTAAATTTCATGCCAGCCACTGCGGTCAAATGATTAGCCCAAGTTAACAGAAATTCAGCACAAAGCATGTTAAACAGTGATGTAAAATAAACTTTTAAGTTGTAAAAAGCCATTAACTAAAATAAAAATCTGCTATGAAAGTGACTTTAATACTTCCTGATTACACAACAGCTAAGACTCACACTGGGATTAGATAATCCACTATGCTTAGCCCTCAACTCAAATAATTATAATAAATAACATTATTGGTCAGAGTATTATTAGCAACAGCTGAAAACTCAAATGACTTGGCGGTGCTTCACACCACTCTAGAGGAGCCTGCTCTATAATCAATAAAACCCAAGAAACCTCACCAACTCTTGCTAATTCAGTCTACATACTACATTCAGTTTAAATCCTAAAAGAGATAAAAGTAAGCATAATTATTACACATAAAGACATTAGATTAGGGTGTAACCTATGGGTCAGAATAAATGGGCTACATTTCCTACTTTAAGAATATATTTCTCACCACTCAAAAGTTTTTATGAAAACTAAAAACCAAAGGAGGATTTAGTAAATTAAGAATAGAAGTGGTTAATGAATAAGACTACAAAGTACACACACACACCGTCTGTCAGGCTCCAAGTATTGTAATAACTTCCTAATCATGTAAGAGACGAGACTCAACAAATTGATAAACCAAATCATAGCTTTAATAAAGCACCTAGTTTACACCTAGATTTTGTAATTTGTTAGTACTTTGAACTAAATCTAGCCCAACACTCTCCATTCTGTGAGTATTAAGTGAAGTCGCTCAGTCGTGTCTGACTCTTTGCGACCCCATGGACAGTAGCCAACCAGGCTCCTCTGTCCATGGGATTTTCCAGGCAAGAATACTGGAGTGGATTGCCATTTCCTTCTCCAGGGGATCTTCCTGACCCAGGGATCGAACCTGGGTCTCCCGCATTGTAGGCAGACACTTTACCGTCTGAGCCACCAGGGAAGAGTGAGTATAAGCCAGCTAAATAAAACATTTACTCAACATTTAAAGCATAGAAGATAGAAATTTAAAATACCCTATGGCACTATTGGAGAAGGCAATGGCAACCCACTCCAGTACTCTTGCCTGGAAAATCCCATGGACAGAGGAGCCCGGTAGGCTGCAGTCCATGGGGTCGTTGAGCCAGACCTGACTGGGTGACTTCACTTTCACTTTTCACTTGCATGCATTGGAGAAGGAAATGGCAATCACTCTAGTGTTCTTGCCTGGAGAATCCCAGGGACAGCCAAGCCTGTTGGGCTGCTGTCTATGGGGTTGCACAGTCGGACACGACTGAAGTGACTTAGCAGCAGCAGCAGAATGGCACTAATTGCCCTGCTTCATTCCTTATTCCAAGGCCAAATTTGCCTGTTAGTCCAGGTTTTCTTGACATCCTACTTTTGCATTCCAGTCCCCTATAATGAAAAAGGACATTTTGGGGGAGTGTTAGTTCTAGAAGGTCTTGTAGGTCTTCACAGAACCATTCAACTTCAGCTTCTACAGCATTACTGGTTGGGGCATAGACCTGGATTACTGTGATATTGAATGGTTTGCCTTGGAGACGAACAGAGATCATTCTGCCATTTTTGAGATTGCATCCAAGTACTGCATTTTGGACTCTTTTGTTGACTATGATGGGGTCCATTTCTTCTAAGGGATTCTTGCCTGCAGTAGTAGATATAGTGGTCATCTGAGTTAAATTCACCCATTCCAGTCCATTTTAGTTCACTGATTCCTAGAATTTCAATGGTCCCTCTTGCCATCTCCTGTTAGACCACTTCTAATTTGCCTTGATTCATGGACCTAACATTCCAGGTTCCTATGCCATATTGCTCTTTGCAGCTTGCAATTTACTTCCATCACCAGTCATATTCACAACTGGGTGTTGTTTTTGCTTTGGCTCCATCCCTTCATTCTTTCTGGAGTTATTTCTCCACTGATCTCCAGTAGCATATTGGGCACCTACCAACCTGGGGAGTTAATCTTTCAGCATCCTATCTTTGCCTTTTCATACTGTTCATGGGGTTCTCAAGGCAAGAATACTGAAGTGGTTTGCCATTCTTTTCTCCAGTGGACCACGTTTTGTCAGAACTCTTCACCATGACCCATCCGTCTTGGGTGGCCCTATATGGCACGGCTCATACTTTCATTGAGTTAGACAAGGCTGTGGTCGATGTCATCAGATTGGTTAGTTTTCTGTGATTGTAGTTTTCAGTATGTCTGCCCTCTTATGGAGAAGGATAAGAGGCTTATGGGAGCTTCCTGATGGGAGAGACTGACTGAGGGGGAAACTAGGTCTTGTTCTGATGGCCAGGGCCATGCTCAGTAAAACTTTAATGAATTTTCTTTTGAAGGGTGGGGCTGTGTTGCCTCCCTGTTATTTACCTGAGGCCAAACTATGGTGGAGGTAATGAAGATAATGGCGACCTCCTTCAAAAGGTCCCATGCACGCACTGCTACACTCAGTGCCCCCAACCCTGCAGCAGGCCACTGCCGACCTACACCTCCACTGGAGACTCCTGGACACTCATGGGCAAGTCTGGGTCAGTCACTTGTGGGGTCACTGCTCCTTTCTCCTGGGTCCTGGTGTGCACAAGGTTCTGTTTATGCCCTCTATTTCCTCAGTCCTATGTAAGTTCTGGCAGCTCTATGGTTGAGTTTAATGGCAACCTCAACCAAGAGGGCTTATGCCATACCCAGGTCTGCTGCCCCCAGAGCCCCTGCCCCTGTGACAGTCCACGGTTGGCCTGTACCTCTGCAGGAGACACTCAAACACAGTTCTGCCTCAGTCTCTGTGGGGTCTCTGGGTCCTGGTGGGCACAAGGTTTGCTTGAGCTCTCTGAGCATCTCTGGCAGGTATGGGGTTTGATTCTAAATGCAATTTTGCCCCTCCTACCATATTGCCGGGGATTCTCTGCCCTTGGACATGGGGTACTTCCTCACAGTCGCTCCAGCGCCCTGCAGCCACCACTCCAGCACTGTGCAGCCACCGCTCCTGTGACATTGTGCAGAAGGCAGGGATCAAGGCAATCCCCAAGACAAATAAGTGCACAAAGGCAAAATGGTTGTCTGAAGAGGCCTTACAGATAACTGCGAAATGAGAGAAGCAAAAGGCAAAGGAGAAAAGGAAAGATATACCCATTTGAATGCAGAGTTCCAAAATATACCATGAAGAGATAAGAAAGCCTTCCTCCAGTGATCAATGCAAAGAAATAGAGGAAAACAATAGAATGGGAAAGACTAGAGATCTCTTTAAGAAAATACGAGATGCCAAGGGAATATTTCATGCAAAGATGGGCTCAATAAAGGACAGAAATAGTATGGACCTAACAAAAGCAGAAGATATTAAGAAGAGATGGCAAGAACACACAGAAGAACTGTACCTAAAAGATCTTCATGACACAGATAAGCATGATGGTGTGATCACTCACCTAGAGCCAGACATCCTGGAATATGAAGTGAAGTGGGCCTTAGGAAGCATCACTATAAACAAAGCTAGTGGAAGTGATTTCCAGCTGCTGACTGTACCTCTGCAGGAGGTAGTGAATTCCAGCTGAGCTATTTCAAATCCTAAAAGATGATGCTATGAAAGTGCTGCACTCAATATGCCAGCAAATTTGGAAAACTCAGCAGTGGCCACAGGACTGGAAAGGGTCAGTTTTCATTCCAATCCCAAAGAAAGCAATGCCAAAGAATGTTCAAATTACTGCACAATTGCACTCATCTCACACACTAACAAAGTAATGCTCAAAATTTTTCAAGCCAGGCTTCAACAGTATGTGAACCATGAACTTCCAGATGTTCAAACTGGATTTACAAAAGGCAGAGGAACCAAAGATCAAATTGCCAACATCCGCTGGATCATGGAAAAAGCAAGAGAGTTCCAGGAAAACATCTACTTCTGCTTTACTGACTATGCCAAAACCTTTGACTGTGTGGATCACAATAAACTGTGGAAAATTCTTAAAGAGATGGGAATACCAGACCACCTGACTGGCCTCCTGAGAATCTGTATGCAGGTCAAGAAACAACAGTTAGAACTGGACGCGAAACAACAGACTGGTTTCAAATTGGGAAAGGAGTAGGTCAAGGCTGTACATTGTCACCCTGCTTATTTAACTTACATGCAGGGTCCATCATGAGAAACGCTGGGCTGGAAGAAGCACAAACTGGAATCAAGACTGCCAGGAGAAATATCAATAACCTCAGATATGTAGATGACACCAACCTTATGGCAGAAAGGGAAGAAGAACTAAAAAGCCTCTTTATGAAAGTGAAAGAGGAGAGTGAAAAAGCTGGCTTAAAACTCAACATTCAGAAAACCAAGAATCATGGCATGTGGTCGCATTATTTCATGCCAAATAGATGAGGAAACAATGGAAACAGTGAGAGACTTTATTTTTGGGGGCTCCAAAATCAGTGCAGATGGTGATTGCACCCATGAAATGAAAGGCGCTTGCTCCCTGGAAGAAAAGCTATGACCAACCTAGACAGCATTTTAAAAAGCAGAGACATTACTTTGCCAACAAAGGTCCATCAAGTCAAGGCTATGGTTTTTCCAGTGGTCATGTATGGATGTGAGGGTTGGAAAGCTGAGCTCTGAAGAATTGATGGTTTTGAAGTGTGGTGTTGAAGAAGACTCTTGAGAGTCCCTTGGACTGCAAGGAGATCCAACCAGTATATCCCAAAGGAAACCAGTCCTGAATATTCATTGGAAGGACTGATGCTAAAGCTGAATACTCCAATACCCTGGCCACCTGATGTGAAGAACTGCCTCATTTGAAAACACCCTGTTGCTGGGAAAGATAGAAGGTGGGAGAAGGAAGGGACAACAGAGGATGAGAGGGTTGGATAGCATCACCGACTCAATGGACATGAGTTTGAGTAAACTCCAGGAGCTGTGATGGACAGGGAGGCCCGGTGTGCTGCAGTCCATGGGTGGAAAAGAGTTGGACACAACTGACTGAACTGAACTGATAGAACTATGGGAATGGTGAAAGAAACATTAAAAGTAGCAAAAAGCAAAGTTTACCCCTTGTATCTTTCTCATAATGATTTAAGTTGCAAACATTTAACAAAGAAAAGTTAAATATCCTGAAATTGATGAGGTACTTATGACCAGTTTTTTACAACAGACTCATCTATGTAGCAGAACAGTGAGCAAATCTGTGAGTGACGGTGACAAGCCTAAGAAGCCTGCTGATGGTTAGTTGTCTAGGAAAAGAATTTCAGTTCAACTTTAAAAATTACCACAAATTATAAATATTAAAGTACTTTAAAATGTTAATCTAAAAGGCACAGCTTTTCAGAAATGGATACAACCTTAACTAGAAAATAAAGACAAACACCACCATCAGTTCAGTTCAGTCACTCAGTCGTGTCCGACTCTTTGTGACCCCATGAATCGCAGCACGCCAGGCCTCCCTGTCCATCACCAACTCCCGGAGTTCACTCAAACTCACGTCCATTGAATCAGTGATGCCATCCAGCCATCTCATCCTCTGTCGTCCCCTTCTCCTCCTGCTCCCAATCCCTCCCAGCGTCCGAGTCTTTTCCAATGAGTCAACTCTTCGCATGAGGTGGCCAAAGTACTGGAGTTTCAGCTTCAACATCAGTCCTTCCAAAGAAATCCTAGGGCTGATCTCCTTCAGAATGGACTGGTTGGATCTCCTTGCAGTCCAAGGGACTCTCAAGGGTCTTCTCCAACACCACAGTTCAAAAGCATCAATTCTTTGGCACTCAGCCTTCTTCACAGTCCAACTCTCACATCCATACATGACCACTGGAAAAACCATAGCCTTGACTAGACGGACCTTTGTTGGCAAGGTAATGTCTCTGCTTTTGAATATGCTATCTAGGTTGGTCATAACTTTCCTTCCAAGGAGTAAGCGTCTTTTAATTTCATGGCTGCAGTCACCATCTGCAGTGATTTTGGAGCCCACAAAAATAAAGTTGGACACTGTTTCCCCATCTATTTCCCATGAAGTGATAGGACCGGATGCCATGATCTTCATTTTCTGAATGTTGAGCTTTAAGCCAAGTTTTTCACTCTCCACTTTCACCCTCATCAAGAGGCTTTTTAGTTCCTCTTCACTTTCTGCCATAAGGGTGGTGTCATCTGCATATCTGAGGTTATTGATATTTCTCCTGGCAATCTTGATTCCAGCTTGTGTTTCTTCCAGTCCAGCGTTTCTCACGATGTACTCTGCATATAAGTTAAATAAGCAGGGTGACAATACACAGCCTTGACGTACTCCTTTTCCTCTTTGGAACCAGTCTGTTGTTCCATATCCACCATAGTTGGCTTAAAAGCTGCCACCTCAAGCTCAACAGTAATTTTACCCTAAAACCAACAACAAGTAAATCAAGTTCAAGATTTATACTTGACTAGTCTATTGACCAATAGAGGCAATAAAGTTAATACGAGTAACAAGAAGTATTTCTCCTTGCATATCTTTGCATCAGTAACTAATAACACACTGATAATTAACAGTAAATACAACTCATTATTTATTAAACAAGAGCATTAACAATAAATTCAACATTATTTATTAAACACAAGCATGCAGTCAATTAAAGATTTAAAAAGGTAAAAGGAACTCAGCAAACACAAACTCCACCTATTTACCAAAAACATCACATTAGTGTAAGTGATACTAGAGGACCGCCTGCCCACTGTGCGTGTTCTACCACTCAGTGTGTGTCTGCATGAAACACACTTTTATAACCAGAGGTTCAAATTCTCTTCCTAACACAATGTTTACAATTTATATATTAATTCTTGTTATCCCCATTCTTCTAGCCATAGAATACACAGCAGGCCCATTCACCATATTTTTCTCAGCATAAAATGCAATCATCATCATACTGAACATTTTCACAACAATGCTATTTCTAGGAGTGTTCCATAACCCATATAAACCAAAATGATGCACAATTTTATTATCAAAACACTACTACTAACAATTTATTTCCTATGAATTCAATTTGATACAATTCCCATATGATCAACTAACACATTTACTTCAAAAATCTTTTTACCACTAATGCTAGCCCTATGCACATGACAGGTCCCATTACTTATTATAACATCAAGTATTCCTCCAAAAAATAACAAATATGTCTGATAGAAGAGTTGCTTTGATAGATTAAATAATAAAGGTTTAAATTCTCTTCTTTCTAGAATTATAAGAATTGAACTCTTAATTCAGAATTCTTCATGCCATCACATTACACTATATTCTAGAGAAAAATCAGCTAAGGGGTTTCCCTGGTGGATCAGTGGAAAAGAATCCACCTACCAATGCAGAATGCGCAGGTTTGATCTCCGGGTTGGGAAGATCACCTGGAGAAGGAAATGACAACCTACTCCAGTATTCTTGCCTGGAGAATACCATGGACAGAGGAGCCTGGTGGGCTACAGTCTGTGGGTTCACAAAGAGTCAGACATGACTCAACAGCAAGGTCAGCTAAATAAGCCATCTGGTCCATACCTCTAAAATGTTGGTTTATATCCTTTCCTTCCTATACTAATAAATTGCATCATTTTGATCATCATCCTAACAACTATTATCTCAGGAACCATAATTGTAATAACCAGCTCCCACTGTCTAACTCAATGAAACTATAAGCCATGCCATGTAGGGCCATGAAAGATGGATGGGTCATGGTGTACAATTCTGACAAAATGTGGTCCACTGGAGAAGGGAATGGCAAACCACTTCAGTATTCTTGCCTTGAGAACCCCATGAACAGTATGAAAAGGCAAAAAGATAGGATGCTGAAAGATTAACTCCTCAGGTTGGTAGGTGCCCAATATGCTACTGGAGATCAGTGGAGAAATAACTCCAGAAAGAATGAAGGGATGGAGCCAAAGCAAAAACAACGCCCAGTTGTGAATATGACTGGTGATGGAAGTAAAGTGCAAGCTGTAAAGAGCAATATGGCATAGGAACCTAGAATGTTGAGTCCATGAATCAAAGCAAATTGGAACTGGTCAAACAGGAGACGGCAAGAGTGAACATCGACATTTTAGGAATCAGTGAACTAAAATGGACGGGAATGGGAGAATTTATTTCAGATGACCATTCTATCTACTACTGTGGTCTAGAATCCCTTAGAAGAAATAGGGTAGCCCTCATAGTGAATAAGAGTCCGAAATGCAGTACTTGGGTATGATCTCAAAAATGACAGAATGATCTCTGTTCGTTTCCAAGGCAAACCATTCAAAATCACAGTAATCCAAGTCTATGCCCCGACCACTAATGCCTAAGAAGCTGAATTTGAATGGTTCTAGGCACCCCACTCCAGTACTTTTGCTTGGAAAATCCCATGGACAGAGGAGCCTGGTGGGCTGCAGTCCATGGGGTTGCTAGAGTCGGACAGGACTGAGTGACTTTACTTTCACTTTTCACTTTCATGCATTGGAGAAGGAAATGGCAACCCACTCCAGTGTTCTTGCCTGGAGAATCCCAAGGACAGGGGAGCCTGGTGGGCTGCCGTCTATGGGGTCGCACAGAGTCGGACACGACTGAAGTGACTTAGCAGCAGTAGCAGCAGCATGATGAACTACAAGACCTTCCAGAACTAACACCCCAAAAAAAGATGTCATTTTCATCATAGGGGATTGGAATGCAAAGTAGGAAGTCCAGAGATCCCTGGAGTAACAGGCAAGTTTGGCCTTGGAGTACAAAATGATGCAGGGCAAAGGCTAACAGTTTTGCCAAGAGACGCGCTGGTCATAGCAAACAGCCTCTTCCAACAACACAAGACGACACATGGCCATCACCAGACGGTCAACACCGAAACCAGATTGATTGTATTCTTTGCAGCTGAGTATGGAAGAGCTCTAAGCAGTCAGCAAAAATAAGACCTGGAGCTGACTGTGGCTCAGATCATGAACTCTCTATTGCAAAATTCAGATTTAAATTGAAGAAAGTAGGGAAAATCACTAGAACATTCAAGCATGACCTATTTCAAATCCCTTATGATTTTACAGTGGAAGTGACAAATAGATTCAAGGAATTAGATCTGATAGACAGAGTGACTGAAGAACTATGGACAGAGGTTTGTGACACTGTACAGGAGGCAGGGATCAAAATCATTCCCAAGAAAAAGAAATGCAAAAAGGCAAAATGGTTATCTGAGGAGGCCTTACAAATAGCTGAGAAAAGAAGAAAAGCGAAAGGCAAAGGAGAAAAGGAAAGATATACCCCTGTGAATGCAGAGTTCCAAAGAATAGGAAGGAGAGATAAGAAAGCCTTCCTCCAGTGATCAATGCAAAGAAATAGAGGAAAACAATAGAATGGGAAAGACCACAGATCTCACCAAGAAAATTAGAGGTACCCAGGGAACATCTCATGCAAAGATGGGCATAATTAAGGACAGAAACTGTATGTATCCAACAGAAGCAGAAGATATTAAGAAGAAGTGGCAAGAACACACAGAAGAACTATACAAAAAAGATCTTCATGACGCAGGAAAGCATGACGGTGTGATTACTCACCTAGAGCCAGACATCCTGGAATGTAAACTCAAGTGGGCCTTAGAAACCATCACTATGAACAAAGTGGAAATTATGGAATTCCAGCTGAGCTATTTCAAATCCTAAAAGATGATGCTGTGAAAGTGCTGCACTCAATATGGCAGCAAATTGGAAAAACTCAGCAGTGGCCACAGGACTGGAAAAGGTCAGTTTTCATTTCAATCCCAAAGAAGGGCAATGCCAAAGAATGTTCAAATTGCTGCACAACTGCACTCATCTCACACACTAGGCTTCCCTGTGGCTCAGATGGTACAGCATCTGCCTGCAATATGGGAGACCTGGGTTCAATCCCTGGGCTGGGAAGAAGGAAATGGCAACCCACTCCAGTACCCTTGCTTGGAAAATCCCATGGACAGAGGAGCCTGGTAGGCTACAGTCCATGGGGTTGCAAATAGTCGGACACAACTGAGCGACTTCACTTCACACGCTAGCAAAGTGATGCTTAAAAATTCTCCAAGCTAGGCTTCAGCAGTATGTGAACCAAGAACTTCCAGATGTTCAAGTTTGGATTCAGAAAAGGCAGAGGAAGCAGAGTTCAAATTGCCAACACCCGTTGGATGATAGAAAAAACAAGGGAATTTCAGAAAAACATCTACTTCTGCTTCATTGACTATGCTCAAGTCTTTGACTGTGTGGATCACAACAAACTGGAAAATTCTTAAAAAGATGGAAATACCATATCACCTTACCTGCTTCATGAGAAATCTGTATGCAGGTCAAGAATCAATAGTTAGAACCAGACATGAAATGATGGACTGGCTGCAAATTGGGAAAGGAGTATGTCAAGGATGAATATTGTCACCCTGCTTATTTCACTTACATGCAAAGTACATCATGCAAAATGGCAGACTGGATGAAGCACAAGTTGGAATCAAGATTGCCAGGAGAAATATCAATAACCTCAGATATGGAGACGATGCCAACCTGATGGGAGACAGCAAAGAGGAACCAAAGAGTCTCTTGATGAAAGTGAAAGAGGAGAGTGAAAAAACTGGCTTAAATTTCAACATTCAAAAAACCAAGATCATGGCATCCAGTCCCATCACTTCATGGGAAATAGATGGAGAAAAAATGGAAACAGTGACCGAGTTTACTTTTTTGGGCTCCAAAATCGCTGCAGATGGTGACTGCAGCCATGAAATTAAAAGACGCTCCCTCCTTGGAAGAAAAGCTATGATAAACCTAGATAGCATATTAAAAAGCAAAAAGACATTACTGACAAAGGTCCATTTAGTCAAAGCTATGGTTTTTTTCAGTAGTCATGTATGGATGTGAAAGTTGGACCATAAAGAAAGCTGAGTGTTGAAGAACTGATGCCTTTGAACTGTGGTGTTGGAGAAGATTCTTGAGAGTCTCTTGGACAGCAAGGAAATCAAACCAGTCCATCTTGAAAGAAATCATTCCTGAATATTCACTGGAAGGACTGATGCTGAAGCTGAAACTCCAATACTTTGGCCACCTGATGCAAAGAACTGACTCATTGGAAAAGCCCCTGATGCTGGGAATGATTGAAGGCTGGAGGAGAAGGGGACGACAGAGGATGAGATGGTTGGATGGCATCACTGACTCAATGGATATGAGTTTGAGCAAGCTCAGGGAGTTGGTGATGGACAGGGAAGCCTGCCATGTTGCAGTAGTCCATGGGGTTGCGCAGAGTCAGACACGACTGAGCAACTGAACTGAACTGAAGTGACTACTTATCTGAATCGGTTTCAAAATAAACATATTAGCCATTTTTCCTATATTAAAAAAAAGTTAACCTGTGAGGTATAGAAGCATGCACTAAATATTTTCAAACACAAGCTACCACATCAATATTACTTATAATAGCTGTTATCATTAACCTATTATACTCCAGCCTATGAACTATTACAAAAATCTTTAATCCAACAGTACCAACAGTAATAACATTAGCCCTAACCATAAAACTAGGATATCACCATTCGACTTCTGAGTACCTGAATTTACAAGGTATCCCAGTAACAGCAGGGTTAATCTTACTAACATGACAAAAACTTGCACCCTTGTCAGTGTTCTACCAAGTCTCACTATCCATGATCCTAAGCCTACTATTTATTCATACTATTATAATTGAATAAGGCAGACTATACCAAACACAACTATGAAAAAAGATAGCTTATTCATCAATTGCTCATATAGGGTAAATAAAAGCCATTGTATAATCTATTAAAATCTATTGTATAATCGAATAGTTTTAAATCTACTAATTTGTAATAACATTTATCATATTTATAGTATTATTCACTTACAGCTTAGCCACCACCACACTATCAGATACATGAGATGAAATACCCATTATTACACCTGTCATTCTTATCACCCTATTAACAATAGGAGGGCTCACCTATTCCAACTTCTAAATATTCAAGTAGTTTCACTTTCCTTTTATGTTTCCTAATTCTCCTCCTCGTCTTCACTCCAACCCCCTGCAGTTCTGCCTGATGACCTCCAGACTATAAATATGCACCATTTGCCTGCAGATTGCTGCAAAAAATGTCACCAGAAACCCTTGTCATTCAACTTAAGTCAGTTCTAGACAGCCTTGTGTTTAAATCCAAATGTTTGCTCCCAATCTAAAGTGTTTCTGCAAGTCCATTTTCCCCCCAAAGCTGTCAATATTACAGTTTTATCATTTCAGGTATGCCTATGTCAGAGAAAGATGTTATTTTTATTTTTCTTTGTCTTAACACAAGTTTCTTTTCCCCTTTTGAACAAAGATGTTCCTCACAATGTATGAGCTACTTGTATGTAGTGATCATGTCTTATTCATTTCATGGTTCCAATGTTTAACCTCAGTTCAATTCAGTCGCTCAGTCATGTCTGACTCTTTGTGACCCCATGAATCACAGCACGCCAGGCCTCCCTGTCCATCACCAACTCCCGGAGTTCACTCAAACTCATGTCCATCGAGTCGGTGATGCCATCCAGCCATCTCATCCTCTGTTGTCCCCTTCTCCTCTTGCCCCCAATCCCTCCCAGCAGCAGGGTCTTTTCCAATGAGTCAGCTTTTCTCATGAAGTGGCCAAAGTACTGGAGTTTCAGCTTTAGCATCACTCCTTCCAAAGAAATCCCAGGGCTGATATCCTTTAGAATGGACTGGTTGGACCTCTAGTGCATGGCAAATAAGCAGTGGTCACAAAATGTTAATTGAATAAATACATAAATTTAAGCTAAATGAATGACTAGGAAGGTGGTGTGGGACTAAGGGAAAATTATTATAGCACCAAAACAAAACCAACAAAAATGAGTCAGTGACTACTTGAAAACCTAATCCTCATAAAAATCATACCACAACAGTCATTTTTTGCAGCCTACTTTGACTCCTGGGACAGGAAATGGATTTAGAGATGCTGTTATGTAGTCTGTATACATTGAAGTATCAATTTAAAATTTTTAAATAGGCACATTCATTACAGCACCCAAGCACATATGCTAGAATTCCAGTGGGGATTTTTTTTAACAGCTGCATGATAAATTTAGAAACACTACTAAAATTGCCTGATGTCATCAACAAAAAAAAAAAAAAAAGAAGAAGAAATGAATCATCTGACATAAGATGACTAAGAAGCAAACATTTTCCTATTAGTCAAATGACAAAATATGCAGCAAAAATTGAAGAAGCTTAAAAACAAGCAAAATCACAACACTGCTACAAAGCAGAAGAAAAGTATCAACCAAATAATAAAATGTTAATCCAAAACACAGATTTCAGCTCCTTTTGCATTTTCACCAGAAAGCTGGCAGTAAATCAGATTTCAACAATTTACTTTACCTAAGATGATAAGTGTGCCAGAAATATTTATCACAAACAATGGGGAGAATGCATCAGAAGACCACAGCTCGACGTACTGGGAGGGCTGGCTGGAGACCTATTGGGAACCAAGATTCTATGTTTGAGCCATCTACTAATATATTTTCTGAAAACAAGAGGCTGGGATTTTTTTTTTTTTTTTTGCTCTTTAGTTAAATGAATTTTCTTAGTGTAAGTATACATATATTTATTAAAAACAAAGCTAAATAATACTAATTTGATGAAAATAAGTTTATGTTTTAGGACTTTACACTGAAAACCATTTGAAATTGTGAACAAAATATGAGTTTTCTTTTTTCCAGTTCAATATTTTCAGGATATTCTGAAGGGAACTTTTCATTATTCAGAAGGGAATGATATGAATTTGTAGTTTAATTAAAGACAGTTCCCAATGTGGTGGGAGAGGAATCCTTCCCATTTGTGATGTATCCATAAATTATTTATTTACATTAACATAAATTATTTACTATGAATTGCATGATAGATTTGTTGCCTCTGTCTTCCTTGAAATTATCACAAACTGCACCCAAAATCATATCATAAGACGACAATTTTATGAGACTGCTCAAATATCCTTTCTTGAAACTTTTCTTTAATAGTAAAAAAATTTTCTATATTTGGCTTTTTAGACTTTAAATCGGCACCTAAAATGTTTCCATTTGGCTATGTATTATCTATTGTCAGTATTTGTTCAAGCATTTTTTCTAGTATTTTCATAAATATAATTCAAATATATTTCCTATTGTTACTATATTGGAATATGTTTTCTAAGAATATATTACAGATATTCAATACACATACCCCCCCACATATGTATGTATGTATACATTTTTTTTTTTTTTGCATTCAGATCCTTAAGTAGCTTCAGTCATACAAAATTTTTGGTCTTTTAGAATTTTTTTCAGCATATAAAATTCTGCTTTGAGATGAGATCAAAGTTCTGTTCAATTAATATAATTGCCTAAAATTATGTTGAAATTCTCTTTATCAGTATTATTTTCAAATGAATAAATTCAAATACACAAATTTAGAGAATAAAACAAGCTCTCATATCTCTATCACTCACCTTTAACAACTATCACCATAGGACCCAGCTTCTTTCATATGTATTGGGTTGGCAAAACATTTGTCTGGATTTTTTCATAACAGCTTACAAAAAAGCCTGAATGAACACTTAGGCCAACCCAGTATCTCTCCTTCCAAGACCTCTTAAAATTATTGTGACTTAAAACCTCCGCTGAAGCTGAAACTCCAATACTTCGGCCACCTGATGCAAGGAACCAACTGGCTGAAAAAGACCCTGAAGCGGGGAAAGACTGTAGGCAGGAGGAGAAGGGGACGACAGAGGATGAGATGGTTGGATGGCATCTTCCAACACGATGGACATGAGTTTGAGTAGGCTCCAGGAGTTGGTGATGGATAGGGAAGCCTGGCGTGCTACAGTCCATGGGGTCGCAAAGAGTTGGACACAACTGAGCGACTGAACTGAACCGAAAACCTCCACTTCATATCATTCATTCATACATGCCGAATGCTACTGAAGGATACTCTTTTCTTAAAAAAGAGATGGTGGGAGGGCAAAATAAAAGGGTAACTGATCCTAGCCATTCAGCCATGGGAATAACCATTAAAATCTGACTCTAAGTAAGATTCATAACTATTACATGAGTCACTTTTTAACTGTTTTATAAATAAGTCAAAGTTACCAGTTGTAGAACTCAAAATGTATTCAACCTATGAATATGAGTTATATACCTTTTGGAGGTTTAAGGCTCCTTTTTCTCATGTGACAGCAGGTGTTTCTGTGTCCTTTTCATTATCAGTTCTCACTTTGTCCTCTGGCTTTAGGATATGACACAAATCACATCAAAGCAAGGAAGAATCCAGAACCAACCCAGAAACCCTGAGTAACAGCCACTGAGAAAAGAAATGAGCTATCAAGCCATGAAGAGAGATAAGTGCATATTGTTAAGTGACTGGAGACAATCTGAAGACTATATACTCTATGATCCTAACTCTGACAATCTAGAAAAGACAGGTGGAGACAGTAAAAACATCAATGGTTTTCAAGGTTTGGGAAGAGGGAGGGATGAATAGGTAGAGCATCAGAGCATTTTAGGGCTTTATTTTTTAGCTTCTTAGTGAAACTATTCTGGAGAAGGCAATGGCACCCCACTCCAGTACTCTTGCCTGGAAAATCCCATGGACAGAGGAGCCTAGTAAGCTGCAGTCCATGGGGTCACTAAGAATCGGCACGACTGAGCGACTTCACTTTCACTTTTCACTTTCATGCATTGGAGAAGGAAATGGCAACCCACTCCAGTGTTCTTACCTGGAGAATCCCAGGGATGGGGGAGCCCAGTGGGCTGCCGTCTATGGGGTCGCACAGAGTCAGACATGACTGAAGTGACTTAGCAGCAGCAGCAACAGTGAAACTATTCTGTAAGATACTACGACGGTGGATACATGTTATTATACATTTATTAGAACTCAGAATATACCACACACAGACTGAACCCTAATGCATACTATGGATTTAAGTCAATAATAATGTATACATGTTGGCTCATTAATTGTGATAAATATACACCAAAAATGGAAGGTGTTAATAATAAAGGAAACTGGGGGAGAAGGGGTGTATGAGAACAGTCTGTACTTACTGCTCAATTTTTCTATTAACCTAAATCCACTCCCAAAATATCTATTAATTACAAAGAAAAATCTATGGTGATTTTTTTTTTCTTCTCTAGGATTTCCAGATCTAGTTTGAGGCAGATGTATAAACAACCATCCTTAGTTTCCTAGGTTTGCTGCAACAAATTAGCACAAACTTGGTGGCTATAAAAAAAAAAGAAAGAAATGTATTCTCTCACAGTTCTGGAGGTTTAAAGCCAGAAATCAGGAGGTCGACAGGGTCATGCTCCCTCCCAAGTCTCAGGGCGGAGGGCAGGGGGATCTTTACAGCTTTTGGTGGCTCCAGGAGTTTCTCAGCTTGTGGTCAATTCAATCTCTGACTCCATCTTCACCGAGTCTCCCTTTCTCCCTGTGTGTTTCTCCTCTATGTGTCCTATAAGGATACTTGAATCAGATTTAAAGCCCATTCGTGTAATCCATAATGATCTCATCTCAAGATTCCTAATTATGTCTGCAAAGAGCCTTTTTCAAAACAAGGTGACATTCAGAGATTCAGGGGGTTGCTGCTGCTGCTGCTGCTAAGTCACTTCGGTCATGTCCGACTCTGTGCGACCCGAGACGGCAGCCTACCAGGCTCCCCCGTCCCTGGGATTCTCCAGGTAAGAACACTGGAGTGGGTTGCCATTTCCTTCTCCAATGCATGAAAGTGAAAAGTGGAAGTGAAGTCACTCAGTCATATCCAACTCCTGGCGATCCCATGGACTGCAGCCTACCAGGCTCCTCCATCCATGGGATTTTCCAGGCAAGAGTACTGGAGGGGGTTAGGGTGTGGATATACCTTTGGTGGGGGATGTCAACATTCAACTCATTATACTAGCCATAGCATGATTTGCATCGGAAATAGAGGATGAACGGAGTACTCTAGGAGGGAGAAATGTGGAAGCCTCATAGGAAATACGACATTAGATGAATATTGAAGGTTGAACTGGAGTTTGCTAGCCTGGGACAGGTGTCATGATGTGAGAGGTAGGGGAATGCCATGTCTACAGAGATAGTCCAGACAACAACAGGGCCTATTTAGGGAATGGTAAGAAGGTCAGTGTCCCTAAAAAAGGGCTGAGGGGTCGAATAAGGGCTAAAGGAAATCATAGCATATGAGTCTAAGATAGGTTATAATGCGTCTAAGATAGGTTATAAAGGAGCTGATAACCATAAGAGAAGAACATTCCTTAGTTATTCTAGTTACAAAGTTTCTAAAGACAAGATCAGATTCATACTTTAGAAGACTGTTTCAACAGGGTTAGGATTTGAGGAAGAGGAAGCAGGGAGATTGACAGATTATATTCAACAAAATCCTACTCAGCCATGAGACAAGCCCAGAGAATGAGAACTAAGGTAACACAGCATGTGAAGAACAACTGGGCAGGATGAGAGGCCAAGACTTCAGTTGATACCATTATCCAAAGCAGGGACTTTGGGGGAAGAGGGTGCTTTTATGCAGGGTGTATGAGTTAACTTTTGGAAATATTTCACTTTGTTTTACTTTATAGTTCAAGTTCCAAATTTGGTATTTCAAAATATTTTGCTTTTGAGCAGTAAAGGTCTCTGAAGAAAGGAACAAGGTTTTGGGGAAATCTTCAAAATTACCTTTAGCATTTCCCACATGGGTCTCTCCCAGTCAGTTCCTGTTACAAATGACAAGCTTCAACAGACCACATGGCCCCAGAAACATAAAAGGAATGAGGGAATCACCAAAGTATTAAGAAGCTTTACTGCTTCATAAGAGCAAGAAACTATTTTTCCTCTTAGAGGGGAGAGAAAAAGTCTGAAAATAATGCTACAAAGTAGCAGCCTAATCTTTTAAATAGACTGCAAAAAGAATTAGAGCCTAAGTTTTCACCACAGTGGAGGTCTTCAAACGCACGGAGCCTTGCATTATTGACTTTTATTTTTATCTCATAGAGCTGGTGCAATGAAAGAAGTCTACGTTCCAACAATAAAAAATAAACATGCTATCACTGTGACAGGGACTGATTCAATATGGGAACATGGACTGCAGAGGCATTCTGGCTTACTTCAAAAGACTTTCAATAACTGCCAAGAGAGTTTATTTGGATAGTTTCAGTTTCGTGTGTTTAATCAACTAAAAACTCAATCCAGAACTGAGAGTGTGACACAGCATGTGTTCCAAAGAGGGTGTGCATGTGTTCATATTTGTGGGGGCGTGAGTGTGCTTGTGTGTGTGGATGTTTGAGCATGAGCAAAGGTGTTGTTTGTGTTATAAAATTTTATTGTTTTATATCGCTCTTCTCTTTAGTAGAGCCCATACTTACAATCTTTGCAGTTGTGATCATATCAAGCCTGAATTTCCATGATTTTTATAACACTTCTTCATGCTCCTAGACCCTACAATACCATGCTGCAAAGAGATTCTATAAATACAGATAAGACTAGAGGGTAGAAAAGTAAAACTGTTTTTCCTCTCCTCAGGCTTCATTCAACAAGACGGCACACGCTTTTAATGACCACCATGTTCTATCGGTTGGTTTCAATGTATTAGTATGTACTAATGAATGTATATTTTGTCATTTAGTTAAATAAAAGTGAAGTAATGTGTCCTTAAAGGATTTTATTTCTTAGATTTTTCTGTTGATAGGCCAATCTCTCAGCATAGCCATTTGTAAATGGACATTAATAACAATGTGATAACTACCACTTCTTATACCTCTGACTTTTTGAAGTGGGGAGCAAGGAAGTCAAACACCACCTAATCCAGTGTTTATATAAGTTACTAGGAGTATTTGATTATATATATATAATAGATTTACAGGCTATAGCCCTGCTGAATAGAGATGTTTAGGACTGGCTAGGATGCAATGGCACCCCACTCCAGTACTCTTGCCTGGAAAATCCCATGGATGGAGGAGCCTGGTAGGCCGCAGTCCACCGGGTCGCTAAGAGTCGGACACGACTGAGCGACTTCACTTTCACTTTTCACTTTCATGCATTGGAGAAGGAAATGGCAACCCACTCCAGTGTTCTTGCCTGGAGAATCCCAGGGACGGGGGAGCCTGGTGGGCTGCCGTCTATGGGGTCGCACAGAGTCGGACACGACTGAAGTGACTTAGCAGCAGCAGGACGCGATAAGCTTCTTTAAGATCCAGTACATTTGGAAAATAACCGTCTAGCCCAAACCCTTGTTTTTCAGAAATGAAGACAGACAAAGGAAAATTACTAACCCAGTAAAGGACAACCCAGTTAGGCCTAGAACCCATGTTTCTTTCTCCTAAATCATCTCCTCAGCTCCACCAACTTCTTAGGCACAAAATACACACAGAAATTCTGATTCGGCTTTATCAACACAAATGAGTATAGATATTACTACACTCATTGAGTGTAGTGTAAATGAGTGTAGATGTCTAGTATGCCACTGTGAATTTCATCCCAATTCAAATATACATTTCCGCATACAGCTTAGTGGTTCTACTGAATACAGTGTTAATGATGCCAGAGTTGTATTTACCCCTTTAGAAACATGTTCGAAAACAGAAAATGTAGCATTTTACGCATGCTGATGAAACAGGAGGGAGGGGACAGGGCACAACCTTTGAAAGAATGACATAGCCCAAGGATACAACATAAACCAGTTAGAATCAAATGGGTCTAAGATGGCAGACATGTCAACTTCAACTAGACCTTGATCCTCAGTATATGATCATTGGAATATATCAGCAAGCTAAATGACACACCAGAGGCGCCAAGATATTTCCAAGGCTGACCAAAGACCACAAGGTGGGCAGTGGCCCAATCCCTGGAAATCTCCACCCCTCCTCAAAATGCTTGGAATAATCCTCCCACTCATTAGTGTATGAAATTACCTGGCCCATAAAAACTAACCAATCACATTTTGAGCAGACACTCTTGTCTATGAAGTGTGTTTCTCCCAAGACAGCTCTTGCCTTCTGAGATGAACCATATACTCTGTCTGTGGAGTGTGTTTCTAACTAAACCCACTTCTTACCTATCATTTTGTCTCCCACTGAATTCTTCCTGTGATGAGACATCAAGAACCAGAACTTCATTAGGTCTTGAAACTAGGTCTGTGATCTCAGTTGGAAAACTGTGGGATTTGGTTGAGTTCAAGTCCTGGCCACATGGGTTCAAGTCCCAAACTGGGTTTTAACCAGGTTTGAGGCCCCAGGCTATGGGTTCAAGTCCCAGTCTGAGCTGAATGGTTTCACTGGCTCTAACCATCATTCCACCCAGCTATTTTGCAAAAGTTTGCTGTGATCAATAAGGGGATCAGGTTGAGAGTGTGGGTGACTCAGCACCACCATTCACACTGGAGGGTCTTAACTGAGTTGATGGTAATTCCTCAGTAGCAACATTTTGGCAGAAGAAGAAAAACGTTTTAAAATCAGTGTCATTTGGTATGAACTGTTCTTTGCAAAAGGACAAGACTTGTCCCCTGTATCTAAATCATTTAAAATGTGAGTTGAGAAACAAAGACTGAAACAGAAACAAGGAATTACAGCTCAGACTGTGTGCACAGACTTGTTTTGAACAAAGGGCTATAATACTATGTTCCCTGTCAAACTTCATTCCACATCCACTTAGATAAGGCATTAATTGTGCTCAGTCGTGTCCGACTCTTTACGACCCCATGGACTGTAGCCCACCAGGCTCCTCTGTCCATGGGATTTCCCAGGCAAGAATACTGGAGTGGGTTGCCATTTCCTTCTCCAGGGGAACTTCCTGACCCAGGAATTGAACCAGGGTTTCCTGCAGAAGAAGTTACTGCGTGAATTGTTTAAGGAAACATTCTGGGTACTTATCTGACACTGACAGCCCTGACAGTCACTTTTATATTATACTAACATCAGCCCTCTGGATGATATGCATTCTTTCCTGAAGGAAGCGACTCAGTAAATATTTGTAGTTAATTATCTTTCCAATACAATTTCTCTAAAACCATGAGAAGGGCTTCTCTGGTGGCTAAGACAATAAAGAACCTGCTTGCCAATGCAGGAGACTTGGGTTCAGTGTCTGGGTTGGGAAGATCCTCTGGAGGAGGAAATGGCAACCCACTCCAGTAATCTTGCCTGGGAAATCCCATGGACAGAGGAGCCTGGTGCGCTACAGTTCACGGGATCACAAAAGAGTCAGACACAACTTGACAACTTGAACAACAACAACAATGGTTGATAGCTACTGTATTTTCCTTTGGTAGGAAACATAGGCAAGACTTGCATCTTCTTGCAAATTTTGTGAATCTGCACACACACTACACATATTTTTCACATTTCCGTTTTCCTAGGCATTGTGATCAAGAGCAACTGACAAATATGGTCCCACTGGAAGCCAAGCGCTCATCTGCCCAGTCATGAACATCTCCAGTATCAATAGTGTGGGAAATTACTGAGCTATTAGATAGTCACCATTCCCTAGCTTGCCACTGTCTTTGGGTAGTCCCGAATGTCAGCTTCACTTCTGAGTTTATTAGATCTGGCAAATGAATTATTAAGAGAGATAGCAAGATATGGATGGATCTACATTAAATTTGATCACTTTCATTCTGTCATCAGAATATCAGCTAAAGGTATTAGTATGCCATTCATCAGTGCAGCGACCATTCCCTAACTTCCACCTCACCTCGAACACTTAGGGAATGATTTAACAAATGTTACAATGTGTCAGGAGTCTAAGATAAATAATTTGCTTGCATTAATCTCATTTGATCCTTCCAATTGTCCTATGATACAGATTAAAATTTACTCATTTTCCAGGGAATATTAAGGATCAGAGAGGACACACAATTTTCCCAAGTGCATGTGACTATCAAATATAAAATCTGGTATTTGAACACTTCCAAATAGAAAACCTAGTATTTGATCACTTTTGATGTGATTCCAAAGCCAATGTTTGAAACCACTTGACTCCTTTTTCCCAAAGAAGAGCTACAGAACTAGAAATAATTGGATACATCAACCCAAATGAATAAGTACTCAGAATTTGGTAACTCCACCTTCTCTATCTCTTCATTCTCTAGGTACAAGATTTTTTAATAAATAAATCATGACATTCTATTCAATTCTGGACTTTGCATTTGGAGAATAGGCCAATTAAGTCTAGGCTGGAATTTAAGTCATGTTAAGATTGTTCGTTTCCAAGGCAAACCATTCAATATCACAGTAATCCAAGTCTATGCCCCAACCAGTAATGCTGAAGAAGCTGAAGTTGAATGGTTCTATGAAGACCTACAAGACCTTTTAGAACTAACACCCAAAAAAGATGTCCTTTCCATTATAGGGGACTGGAATGCAAAAGTAGGAAGTCAAGAAACACCTGGAGTGACAGGCAAATTTGGCCTTGGAATACGGAATGAAGCAGGGCAAAGACTAATAGAGTTTTGCCAAGAAAATGCACTGGTCATAGCAAACACCCTCTTCCAACAACACAAGAGAAGACTCTACACATGGACATCACCAGATGGTCAACACTGAAATCAGACTGATTATATTCTTTGCAGCCAAAGATGGAGAAGCTCTATATAGTCAGCAAAAACAAGACCAGGAGCTGACTGTGGCTCAGATCATGAACTCCTTATTACCAAATTCAGACTGAAATTGAAGACAGTAGGGAAAACCACTAGACCATTCAGGTATGACCTAAATCAAATCCCTTATGATTACACAGTGGAAGTGAGAAATAGATTTAAGGGCCTAGATCTGATAGATAGAGTGCCTGAAGAACGATGGAATGAGGTTCATGACATTGTACAGGAGACAGGGATCAAGACCATCCCCATGGAAAAGAAATGCAAAAAAGCAAAATGGCTGTCTGGGGAGGCCTTACAAATAGCTGTGAAAAGAAGAGAAGCAAAAAGCAAAGGAGAAAATGAAAGATATAAGCATCTGAATGCAGAGTTCCAAAGAATAGCAAGGAGAGATAAGAAAGCCTTCCTCAGTGATCAATGCAAAGAAATAGAGGAAAACAACAGAATGGGAAAGACTAGAAATCTCTCAAGAAAATTAGAGATACCAAGGGAACATTTCATGCAAACATGGGCTCGATAAAGGACAATAATGGTATGCATCTAAAAGGAGCAGAAGATATAAAGAGAGGTGGAAAGAATACACAGAAGAACTGTACAAAAAAGATCTTCACGAGCCAGATAATCACGATGGTGTGATCACTCATCTAGAGCCAGACATCCTGGAATGTGAAGTCAAGTGGGCCTTAGAAAGCATTACTACGAACAAAGCTAGTGGAGGTGATGGAATTCCAGTTGAGCTATTTCAAATCCTAAAAGATGATGCTGTGAAAGTGCTGCACTCAATATGCCAGCAAATTTGGAAAACTCAGCAGTGGCCACAGGACTGGAAAAGGTCAGTTTTCATTCCAATCCCAAAGAAAGGCAATGCCAAAGAATGCTCAAACTACCACACAATTGCACTCATCTCACACGCTAGTAAAGTAATGCTCAAAATTCTCCAAGCCAGGCTTCAGCAACACATGAACCGTGAACTTCCTGATGTTCAAGCTGGTTTTAGAAAAGGCAGAGGGACCAGAGATCAAATTGCCAACATCTGCTGGATCATGGAAAAAGCAAGAGAGTTCCAGAAAAACATCTATTTCTGCTTTATTGGCTATGCCAAAGCCTTTGACTGTGTGGATCACAATAAACTGTGGAAAATTCTGAAAGAGATGGGAATACCAGACCACCTGACCTGCCTCTTGAGAAATCTGTATGCAGGTCAGGAAGCAACAGTTAGAACTGGACATGGAACAACAGACTGGTTCCAAACAGGAAAAGGAGTATGTCAAGGCTGTATATTATCACCCTGCTTATTTAACTTATATACAGAGTACATCATAAGAAACGCCGGACTGGAAGAAACACAAGCTGGAATCAAGATGGCCGGGAGAAATATCAATAATGTCAGATATCAAGATGACACCACCCTTATGGCAGAAAGTGAAGAGGAACTAAAAAGCCTCTTGATGAAAGTGAAAGTGGAGAGTGAAAAGGTGGCTTAAGCTCAACATTCAGAAAACGAAGATCATGGCATCCGGTCCCACCACTTCATGGGAAATAGATGGGGAAACAGTGGAAACAGTGTCAGACTTTATTTTTTGGGGCTCCAAAATCACTGCAGATGGTAACTGCAGCCATGAAATTAAAAGACGCTTACTCCTTGGAAGGAAAGTTATGACTAACCTAGATAGCATATTCAAAAGCAGAGACATTACTTTGCCAACAAAGGTTCATCTAGTCAAGGCTATGGTTTTTCCTGTGGTCATGTATGGATGTGAGAGTTGGACTGTGAAGAAGGCTGAGCACCGAAGAATTGATGCTTTTGAACTGTGGTGTTGGAGGAGATCTTTAGAGTCCTTTGGACTGCAAGGAGATCCAACCAGTCCATTCTAAAGGAGATCAGCCCTGGGTGTTCTTTGGAAGGACTGATGCTAAAGCTGAAACTCCAGTACTTTGGCCACCTCATGCGAAGAATTGCCTCATTGGAAAAAGACTCTGATGCTGGGAGGGATTGGGGGCAGGAGGAGAAGGGACGACAGAAGATGAGATGGCTGGATGGCATCACTGATCGATGGATGTGAGTCTGAGTGTACTTCACGAGTTGGTAATGGACAGGGAGGCCTGGCGTGATACAGTTCATGGGTTCACAAAGAGTCGGACACGACTGAGCAACTGTACTGAACTGAAGATATTCAAGTTATTTTTAATTTAAAGCAAATTCAAACAGTCTAATGACAGCCTAAAATGATATATCCAGTATACTTTCTCCACAAAAGCTCTATGGATGGTACTGAACACAGGACTATTTACATGGTTAATGAGTTAAAACAATTTTCTATAGTCAGAGGTAGTAAAATCAAAGCTATGACATGTTTATCCCATAAAGCTATCCCAGATACAAGTTCTACCTTTTGACAGACTGTCAAGGAGTTAACCATTAAAGTAATGTATCTGGCACCACAATATCTGGCTTTTTAAAAATTCTTTTCAATAAAAACGTAACAACATTGCACTTGAGCTTTCAATTGCTTTTCTTTTTGAATGTCTCTGAACAGACACACATTTGAGTCACAGAATGCACTTAAGTTTAATGTTCCCAAAACCACAGACAAAATATTGTGCTATTTTAAATAAGTATTTTAATAGAAAGCATGGACAACAGTAAGAAACACAGAAAAATCTAGTGACTTCCTAATATATCTATAAACTGTCAGTGCTTTTAGGAAAATGTAAAAACAATATACAAAGAGAACCCCCAAATAAAGTCCCAAATGTTCTTTAATCAAATATAATTAGAAGGCACACTTAAAACAGAGAAAACTATTTCTATATGAAAGACCTATGACCAAAGCAATGTTAAAGCCATTTCCAAACAGTAATGAAGCAAAAATCTGTGGAGATGAATAATGTAATTGACATTATCAATACTGAACAGAGAGTAATAGCCTGAATGTTAACTCTAAGAAAGACTTCAAAATGATATGAAACTAAACGACTATATATATCCTACAAGGAATAAATGAGTGCAACAGAAGCGAGTTCTATTTATAATTCATAAAGATATGTTTCAATACATTTTGCCTTCAGTTTCCACAGAATAAAAAATTATATACGTTCTCCTTCACCCCCACAGAAAACGATCCCATTCTTTCCACTGGACTTGCAATTCACAATTTTCCGTTCTAACATATCACCTCTCCTACCATATCCAGATCAAGGGTATTGAAAATGTAAACCAGTCCTCTTAGTAACATACATAAGGAGTCTTTCTTTAAAAAATGAATAAAAAATAAGTAACCTTTTTTCATATTGGGAGCTAAAGCACTGTAAGAAAGGTATTCCAGTTGATGGCAGAAAGCCATAACAAGGAAACAAACTGTATATAAGCATGGGTCCATAGCCTTTGTAGCTCTGAAATAACTTATACAAAGAACTTGTATATAAATTTGGCTCACCTCAGCAATGCTTTTTCTTTAAATTACACAGAAATCTGAAATGCATTGGGTGTATGTAAGGGCAACCTGTGGCCCTGAGTAAAAATGTGTATTTAAGAGGGGAAATGTGGAAGTAATTATTACCTTGATGTATTTCCCAGAATGCACAGAATCTATCCAGCATGTCTCGCCTGGGCATTGAGGGTTTTGCAGAACACCCATGACTCTAAAAATCCAGCATTTGGCATCATGCAATCTGGGAGTTAATGATAAACCACTTTGCCCAGGCATTGTTGCTTTGGAGCCGGAACAAGTCAGTTTGCTGAGATGGACTGAAAAAAATATCTCAAACGGATGAGTCACACTATTGCTGGCTTCGACTACCCTCGGGTTGGAAATGAATAAATCAGTGTCACACGCACTTTAGAGAAATAAACAGGAACTTTTGTTTCCTTCCACTTGGAGACCAAAAAACAAGACAAAGGAAGGAGTGCTAAGTAACTGCAAAAGAAATCTAGTTGGATTTTGTGATTACTATTGGGTCTTTAAATCTTGCTCATGACTAAGCCAACATTCATATTTCCTGCTAACCAGACTTAAAAGGAAACTCTGGTCAGTATTAAGAAGAGCCCATATACCCAAGAGTGGGGCATACGTGTAAGTGGTGGGTTCCAATGGGCTAGCTACAATATAGACATATATATATATATATACATGCTTTACAAAGTAACCTGAAGTAGGGGGAGTGGGAATCCAAGTCAGAGACCTTGAGGAAATGTCCAATGTAAAACACTGATGCAAATATAGGAAAATCTCCAACTCAGAGGTGTAGAGACAGAAATACAAATTGGGCTCTGGGAGAAAAACTATATGGAAATAAGAAGGTCATAAACAACATGGAATGTCCCTATGCTTTCAGCACACACCAATGTGTATTGTGGGTTTATATTACAGGACTATAAGTGTGTGACCCGTGGAAACACTAAGCTAACCAAATAGTACAGAATCAAAAGAACTAAAAATTTACATTTGCCTTGGCTTCTGGAACAGCAGATAATAACCATGGCCTCTTCACAGCAAAGTTCTAAGATCCATTCTGCTATTTCCCATTCCTCTGTGATCATACCTCACAGATTCTCTTAAGTGAATTTAAGAATAATGGATACAAATAAAATCCTGAGCTTAAGAAGTAGACTGATTTGGACTTTCCATTCTGTACAGATCCTTGAAAGATTACATTTACTAGAAGGAAGCAAGGTTTGATTGAGTCTAGAAAAGCACATATTAACTTTCTGCTGAGAACAAATATAAAGGCCTTCTCAGATAAAGGAGAAACAGCATGTGCAAACAAATGACTGCCCAAGGAACTGGAGTAATTTATTATGGATGAACCGCAGATTATTTGTGAGGCAGGGACAGGAGGCCCAGAGAAGGCGATGGCACCCCACTCCAGTACTCTTGCCTGGAAAATCCCATGGACGGAGGAGCCTGGTGGGCTGCAGTCCATGGGGTCGCGAAGAGTCGGACACGACTGAGCGACTTCCCTTTCACTTTTCACTTTCATGCACTGGAGAAGGAAATGGCAACCCACTCCAGTGTTCTTGCATGGAGAATCCCAGGGACGGGGGAGCCTGGTGGGCTGCCGTCTATGGGGTCGCACAGAGTCAGACACGACTGAAGCAACACAACAGCAGCAGCAGACAGAAAGCCAGCTTAGAAATGTTCAGGCTTCAGCCAGATTATAAAGGAGCTAGCTAACCAGTGTTAAGGTATTTGAGCTTTACCTTTCAGGCAATGATGAGCAACTGAGAGAGAGCGTTGCAGGGGTGGGATGGAACACAGGGGTCACATCATTAAAAGTACTTGTCACAAATCTCACTCTGGCAACAAGATCAAATATAGTTTGCAAGTGGGCAAAACGAGGTACAGAAAACCAGTTAGAAAAAGGTTATTCCAACAGATCAGCAAAAAAATAAAAATAAAAATTATGGAATAAACAGCGACAGTAGAAGAGAAGATGGATTCACGAATATTCAGGGCAAAGTGTGGCAGTACTTACGGAGATGGAACTTCAAGGGGAGTGATATTTTTTGGTCAGAGGTTTTGGAATACAGTAGGAAAGGCAGATTTGTCAAGAGGGAGATAAACATAGGTTTAGTTTTTTAAATGATGTGGTTGTAGAACATCTGGGCGGATTTGCCTGGGATCAGAATCAATTGTTGCTTTCAGAAATTCTGTTATTCAGTTGGCTTTGTGTTACAAGTGACACAACTCCAACTCAAACTAGTTCAAAATAAACCAAATAAAAAAATGTATTGGCTTTTCCAAGAGGCACAACTAGATTCAGGGATCTAAACACCATCCTGAGGACTATCTCTCTCATGTCTCCTTCTGTTTGACTTCAATTTCAGAGGCTTTTTTCATGAGGCACCAAGATGACTACAGACAGCCCTAATCCAACATGCTCTGGATTCCTGAGAAAAAGAACATACTCTTCCCAACATCTGTCAGCACTTCTGGACTCTGATTAGCCCCGTTTGCCACCAGTCATGTTGCCAGGGCAGGAGACACTCAGATTGTCCAATCCTAAGTCATGTCCCCAGGACCCAGAAACCAGATCCCGGGTAAGGCCCCTGGAGTGACCATGCCCCAAGAACCACATGGGGTGCAGAAGGGTGCATCTCTGCTGGAAGAACAGTTCTCAGTGGCAAGTTTTGGTCCTACTGGAACGCAATCTAACCATAAGAATGTGATGAGATATGAGATACTATACCTTTAAAGATCTGAAAGTTTTGATACCAAACACTGTTATCGTAAGTAATACTATAACTGTCACACAATGACTATAAGGCAATTAGTTTTTCTGGCAGATATGATTGAATTACTAGACACTGGAGAAAAGCAATGAAGAGGACATTAAAATGCATGAAGAAGATATCTCCCTTCTGAGCAAGTCCTGCCTTCAAAGGCTCCAGGGCTAGGTCTCATGCTATAGGGGAATCAACACATTTCTCAAATACCAAAATACAATTTTTTTCTTTCTGACCTTTAAAGGAAGGTTTTACCAAGTTCAATAACTAATTGGACCAATAAAGTTATTTGGGAGGAAGGTATGGGACACCACCGCACCCCCCCACACACACACACACACACACACACAGGATGTGTGTCTTGGGAGTGAGTCACACAAGTGGAGAAAAATCACGGTTTCTTCCCTGGGAGTCAGGGAATGGAGCTGCTTCTATTTAAGCCAGTTGACTCAAATCACTGCAAGTAGGTGTTGAGTCAGACTGGATGCTCCAAACAACTAAACATCATCCCTCCCCGTCCTGGGGTAATACAGCTTTGGGAAGTGCTTAGAACTGCCAGGAAATTCTGAGCTAGAAAAGTAAGAGAGTGGGAGGAGATCTTGCCATCCCGGCACTGGGGGAACTTTACCAGGTCAGAACTGCTTTAGGCTTGGGTAATTCTGGTGACTGCCCTGGCAGCCTGGGTGCTGGACCAGCTTCTGCCTTGCCCTGTGTCAACAGATCCAGGTGGCTACTGGGGTTTACAGGGATTGATGCAGCCTGAGAGATCAACACCTCTTGCACCTCAGCTGCGGGGCAAGTGCAAAAGCAGGTTCTAAGGGCCTTAGTGGGAACCTGGAAGGCTCATGACTATAGCCTGATATATGTGTATGTTCTCAGTCAGTCAGTCATATCCCAATCTTTGTGAATCCATGGACTGTGTAGCCTGCCAGGCTTCTCTGTCCATGGGATTCTCCAGGCAAGAACACTGGAGTGGGCTGCCACTTCCTTCTCTGGGGGATCTTCCAGACCCAGGGATCAAACCCTTGTCTCCTGTATCTCCTACACTGGCAGTAGATTCTTTACCACTGAGCCACCAGGGAAGCCCCATAGTCTGATATATAACTTTAAAATTCTCAGACATGCCTAGTGCAAGCCTCAGGCCCTGCAAATATTAGGGGCAGTCCTGCCTTTAGCTTTATTAATGCAAAGGTTTTCATAGTTTAATAAATAATAAATTTAAGGTGAATCTAATTTTGATCCTGGTGCAAAGACAAGTGGTTCCCAAAAGAAGGTTTACTGATTCTAAAAGAATAAAATAGTTCCAACTTACTGGATTTGCCTTGTAAGATGGTTTGCCCTTTCTATTCATATAGGGTGATTAACCACAGGGGACATTAACAAAGTGGTTTTTATATTCTGCTTGATTTTACTTACTATGAGTATTTCAAAAGTTTGTGCTTGTGCTGTTATTTTTCAATATTTATTTTGGTATTTTTATGGCATGAAATGGAGAAGGAAATGGCAACCCATTCCAGTATTCTAGCCTAGAGAATTCCATGGACACCGGAGCCTGGTGGGCTGCTGTCCATAGGGTCACACCGAGTCAGACATGACTAAAGTGACTTAGCATGCATGCATTGGAGAAGGAAATGGCAACCCACTTCAGTATTCTTGCCTGGAGAACCCCAGGGACAGAGGAGCCTGGTGGGCTGCCGTCTGTGGGTTCGCACAGAGTCAGACATGACTGAAGCAACTTAGCAGCAGCAGCATGGTATGAAATGGGTTTAAGGATTTAGGTGAAATCTCTATCATTCCACCTGTAAGAAAAAAATGGATTGACCTATGAGTGCTCATGGAATAAGAACAAAGTGGGTTCTAGTTCCAGTCACCTTTTTAGTCACCTGTTACAGTACTTTTTCTAAGTGGTCACTTGCCTGCTGCCCATTAGCCAGTCTGTGGCCTAGATACACAGCAGCTAGCAGCTTCACCTCCTTGGGAAGCCCATTTCCTGACATGCTCCCTTTGGTTGCAGGATTCTAGACTGTCTTCAAAGGCCTTGGCCCTGGGCTTCGTCAGAGCTTGAAAATGGGAAGGAGCAATAAATACACAGGATACGTCAATTTACAATGTTACTTTAAAAAGTATCCCCAGATACAGTAAATGGATTTGGTGCTAGGCTAATGGATAATAGAATAATTTTACAAATAAAATATGAAAGAGGAATAGGTTGCTTTGAGAGAATGTGTTTTGACAGGTAGTTTCCAACATGGCAGAGTGTGTTAAAGATTTTAAAGCTATTTGAGTCCTGTTGATGTTTTCGGTTTTCGTTAACCTCAAAAACAGATGTCTGAAAAGTCTTATTGTGCTTTCCTCCAAATGTGTAGAGGAAGAGTGTCTGCAGAGCACAGATTACCTCAGCCCTATCCTGTGAGTCTGCCTTCAGTTGTGTTCTTTATAGTCTGTGTGGTACATAAACTTTTTTTGGAAGGTGGGAGGAGACAGTAGCTAAAGTGAAATAAGGGTCTTACCATGAGAACTTTTATTACAACTTCCTCTGTGATTGAGCAGAATCCAAAAGGGATAGAAAACATTTTGCCAAAGAAAGCTTTTGAAGCTTTTCTGACCAATAAAAAGGTTTAATTTTGATAGCCACTGGGTTAAAAAAAAAAAGGCTTTCTGGTAACCAGTCCACACATCTAAGTGCTGTAAAATCAAACAAATTTGGGTTCAGATTAAACTGTATTCTTATTAGCTTTGTGTCCTCAAAGGAAAGAGGGCATTATTCATAGATTAGAGAATAAAGTCCAAACCAATAGGGAAATTCTGAGGAAGAATTAACTACAGCGCAGAGCCTGACATGTAGTAGGTAATCAATACCAGTCATATGTATGTACATCTGACCATGATTTCTCATTTTCAAATATCAGTGCTAATAAATCATTGTACTTGGCATCTGACACATGTACCCACTTTTAAAAAGCAGAGGTACATCTGTAAGATTACTGGAATGCAAACAATATTAATGAATTATAATTTTATACCATGGAATTGACTATATTTTAATAAATATATATATTGAAAGAAATGGCTATAATATAGCATTTTCCCATTTCATTAAAACTTTCTTAATATTATCTTAATAGAAATATACATAGTGAATAAATTAAAATCTTCAGTTTCATTCCAGTTATTTTGGAATTAAGATATTGCTTTTCTCCAACTGCTTTATTACATATTATTAAACTTTCACTTCTAACCACTTAGATTTTCCTCAGGTCTCATTTAGTAAATGAATTTTAACATGTTCCAAAATAAACGAGTTTATTATCCTTTCTTGTCTCTTACCTCAAAAGAGCTATGGCTTTTGATTTTGCTATTCCTGTTAACAGTACCATTTTTTTTTTCACATCACAGAAGCTTAAATCCCCCTCCTCCCTTTAACTTATCTGAACTGCTGCTTTTGTGCCACATACTTTATACACATTTTATATATATGCACACACATGTATATATGCATGATAGCTAGCATATATATGTAGAGCCAGCATATGTGTGTGTATACACATAAATAAGCTAGCTCTCATGTGGCTAACTCTCCATATATATGCTAGCTATCCTGTGTATGTGGGAGATGGGTATCCGAAACTAGTATTTGTTCAGTGGTTACTATACAAGAAACGCAGAATCTGTGTTACACATTACAGGAGTATTTATGCCTTTATTCGAATCTTCCAATGGTTCTAGGAAATAGATCCAATTACTTATATTTTACAGATAAGGAAAGCTTTTCTGGAACTTATTTGAGTTCAAACAAATAGGAAAGGCAAAAGCTGGGGTTTCAAATTGTGATCAGTCTGTTTCCAGAATCTGAAGCCTCGCCACCTATGTTTTCTCATTATCTATGTCGTCTCTTTATTACAGTGCCACTCATGTCCTCAAATGCTTATTAACCTCTATTACATTCCCCTCCACGTGTTTCTCTACTGTGCTTCATCCCTCCATGCAATTTACATCTCACCACGACTCATTTTCCTGAAACAAGACTCCAATCTTATCATTCTTCCACTTAAAAATTGCTAATAGTCTCTTATTGCTAATTTCCTCTGTTACCTTTCTTTCATTACTGTATTAATCAGAGCTGTCCAGAGAAACTGACCCTATAGGCTGTGTATATATAGAAAGACATTTATTTTAAGGAAATAGCCCATGCAATTGTGAAGTCCAGCAAGTTCAACTATTTGCATAGTGGACTGAAAGGCTGAACACCAAGCCATGAGCTGATTGTACGGTTAAGTCTGAAAGGCTATGAGGCTGCAGACTCAGGGCAGGCTGTTTGCTGAAGAATTTCCTCTTGCCAGGGGAGGTTAGCCCTTGGTTTAGTTCAGGCCTTCAACTGACTGGATGACAGTTACTCACCTGATGGAAGGCAATCTGCTTCCCTCAGAATCAACTGATTTACATGTAACTTTTATCCAGAGTAATTTTTGACCAAATATTTAAGCACACTGGCCTAGTCAAGTTGATACATAAAGTTAACCATCATGATTGCTATTACTATACAACAAGTTTTTCATCATTCAGCAAAACTGGGTATTTGTGGGTCCCCAAAACCAACCCAGATAATCACAATGCTGTGATCGATCACATAGAGCCACACATCCTGGAATGTGAAGTTAAGTGGGCCTTAGGAAGCATCACTATAAACAAAGCTAGTGGAGGTGATGGAATTCCAGTTGAGCTATTTCAAATCCTAAAAGATGATGCTGTGAAAGTGCTGCACTCAGTATGCCAGCAAATTTGGAAAACTCAGCAGTGGCCACAGGACTGGAAAAGGTCAGTTTTCATTCCAGTCCCAAAGAAAGGCAATGCCAAAGAATGCTCAAACTACTGCACAATTCCACTCATCTCACATATTAGTGAAGTAATGCTCAAAATTCTCCAAACCAGGTTTCAGCAATATGTGAACTGTAAACTTTCTGATTTTCAAGCTGGTTTTAGAAAAGGCAGAGGGACCAGAGATCAAATTGCCAACATCTTCTGGATCATAGAAAAAGCAAGAGTTCCAGGAAAATATCTATTTCTGTTTCATGGACTATGCCAAAGCCTTTGACTGTGTGGATCACAATAAACTGTGGAAAATTCTTCAAGAGATGGGAATACCAGAGCACCTGACCTGCCTCTTGAGAAATCTCTATGCAGGTCAGGAAGCAACAGTTAGAACTGGACATGGAACAACAGACTGGTTCCAAATAGGAAAAGGCATACATCAAGGCTGTATATTGTCACCCTGCTTATTTAACTTATATGCAGAGTACATCATGAGAAACGCTGGGCTGGAAGAAGCACAAGCTGGAATCAACATTGCGGGGAGAAATATCAATAACCTCAGATATGCAGATGACACCACCCTTATGGCAGAAAGTGAAGAAGAACTAAAGAGCCTCTTGATGAAAGTAAAAGAGGAGAGCGAAAAAGTTGGGTTAAAGCTCAACATTCAGAAAACTAAGATCATGGCATCTGGTCCCAAAACTTCATGGTAAATAGATGGGGAAACAGTGGTTGACTTTATTGTTTTGGGCTCCAAAATCATTGCAGATGGTGACTGCAGCCATGAAATTAAAAGACGCTTACTCCTTGGAAGGAAAGTTATGACCAACCTAGACAGCATATTAAAAAGCAGAGACATTACTTTGTCAACAAAGGTTCATCTAGTCAAGGCTATGGTTTTTCCAGTGGTCATGTATGGGCGTGAGATTTGGACTATAAAGCTGAGCACCAAAGAACTGATGCTTTTGAACTGCGGTGTTGGAGAAGACTCTTGAGAGTCTCTTGGATGGCAGGGAGATCCAACCAGTCCATCCTAAAGGAAATCAATCCTGAGTATTCATTGGAAGGACATCATGATGTTGAAGCTGAAACTCCAATACTTTGGCCACCTGATGTGAAGAGCTGACTCATTTGAAAAGACACTGATGCTGGGAAAGATTGAAGGCAGGAGGAGAAGGGGACGACGGAGGATGAGATGGTTGGATGGCATCCCCGACTCAATGGACGTGAATTTGGGTAAACTCTGGGAGTTGGTGATGGACAGCGAGGCTTGGCGTGCGGCGGTCCATGGGGTCGCAAAGATTCAGACACGACTGAGTGACTGAACTGAACTGAAAAACCAACTCATTCTTCTCCATCTTCTTTCCATGGTGCTATTCCAGTTTAATAGCTCATTCCTGCCTTTTGCCTCAATATTTAGTAAAAGCCGTGAATGAGTAAGAAAGAAATGAAAAGCACCCGTCCAAAACAAAGTGAGTACCGCCTGAAGTCATAAGGCTTCAACAATGTTAACCCACAAGAGGGAGGGAATATATGTATACTTATAGCTGATTCACGTTGTTGTACAGTAGAAACTTAAATACAACAGTGTAAAGCAAGTATACTCCTATTTAAAAATGTAATCCCAGTCAGTTATTAATACCATTAATAACTGAATGGTGTTAAAAGTTCTTTCGCCCCTAGTGACTAAAAGTCACTTGCTGCTTCTATGCCTAATGATCTTGGCCATACCACTTGGAGGTAGAGAAACATTAAATTTATAAGGTATACTGTAAAGTACACATACACAGTCAACACAGATCTCCCAGTTTTTCTGCTCGAGTTTACAAAATCCTCTTTTATGGCCATCATTAAAAAATCTACAAATAATTAATGCTAGAGAAGGTGGGAAGAAAAGCAAACCCTCCTACCAGGTTGGGGGGAATGTAAATTGATGCAGTTACCATGGAAAACAGTATTCTGTTGCTGCTGCTAAGTTGCTTCAGTCGTGTCCGACTCTGTGCGACCCCACAGACGGCAGCCCACCAGGCCCTCCAGTCCCTGGGATTCTCCAGGCAAGAACACTGGAATGGGTTGCCATCTCCTTCTCCAATGCACGGAAGTGAAAAGTGAAAGTGAAGTCATGTCCGACTCTTAGCGACCCCATGGACTGCAGCCTACCAGGCTCCTCTGTCCATGGGTTTTCCAGGCAAGAGTACTGGAGTGGGTTGCCACTGCCTTCTCCAGAAAAACCGTATGGAAGTTCTTTAATAAACTAAAAGTACAGTTGTCATATGATTCAGCAATATCACTCCCAGGCACATATGCCGAGAAAACTCTAATTTGAAAAGATAAATGCACCTCATTGTTCATAGCAGCACTATTGACAGTAGCCAAGACATGGAAGCAACCTAAATATCCACTGACAAATAAATGGATAAAGAATGTGGGACATATATTCAATGAAATATTAGTCATAAAAATAGAATGAAATGATACCATTTGCCACAACATAGATGGAACTAGAGATCATACTAAGTAAGCCAAAGAAAGACAAATATCATATGATACTACATATATGCAGAAACTTAAATTATAAAAATATACTTAATTTGTAAAACAAATACTCACAGGCTTTGAAAACAAATTTATGGCTATCAAAGGGGAAACTTGAGGAGAGGAATAAATTAAGATCTTGAAATTCACACATACACACTATTATATAGAATATGGATAAATAGCAAGATTCTGGCTTAAAGCTCAACATTAAGAAAATTAAGATCGTGGCATCCAGTCCCATCACTTCATGGCAAATAGATGGGGAAACAGTGGCTGACTTTATTTTTGGGGGGCTCCAAAATCACTGCAGATGATGACTGCAGCCATGAAATTAAAAGACGCTTACTCTTTGGAAGGAAAGTTATGACCAACCTAGACAGCATATTAAAAAGCAGAGACATTACTTTGCCAACAAAGTCCGTATAGTCAAGGCTATGGTTTTTCCAGTGGTCATGTATGGATGTGAGAGTTGGACTGTGAGGAAGGCTGAGCGCCGAAGAATTGATGCTTTTGAACTGTGGTGTTGGAGAAGACTCTTGAGAGTCCCTTGGACTGCAAGGAGATCCAACCAGTCCATCCTAAAGGGGATCAGTCCTGGGTGTTCATTGGAAGGAGTGATGTTGAAGCTGAAACTCCAATACTTTGGCCACCTGATGCGAAGAGCTGACTCATTGGAAAAGACCCTGATGCTGAGAAAGATTGAGGGTAGGAGGAGAAGGGGACGACAGAAGATGAGATGGTTGGATGGTATCACCACCTCAATGGACATGAGTTTGGGTAAACTCTGGGAGCTGTTGATGGACAGGGCGGCCTGGCGTGCTGCAGTTCATGGAGTCGCAAGGAGTCGGACATTACTGACTGAACTGAACTGATGGTATACCACAGAAAATTATAGTCAATATCTTAAAGTAAATTATAAAAGAAAAATAATATTAAAAAGAATATATATAAAACACATATACTATATACCAGAAACTAACACATTGTAAAACTGTAATCCATAAATCAATGTCTCTTTTCCTTTCTTTGATAAAGTCCCTGAGATCCCAAGCAGATGATTTACATCTCAAAAACACAAGAAGAGAAATACCAATTCCTTTCAGAAAGCTCATTTCCTCTCATGGCATATACAGAAATCAGTCTTAGAAAGTCAAGATTCCCATCTTGGTCATTTTTCAGGGATTTTCTTTTTTCCATTTCTAAATCACCAATTCAGTTTAACAAATAACAGTAATAGACAATAATACATATCATTCCCTCCCATTCCCACACCTTACTTTCTGAGGAACATGATCAGCATTCAAGCTTCACCTGGTCTGTGAGCTCAGCACTGGTGGTCTTAATATAAAAAGCAGCAACCAGACCACACCTGTGGCCACTTTTTCCCACTGTAATGGCGGCCACATCTCTCCAACAGCCTGAGGGTATCTGAGTCCTCTGTACTCCCTGGGTGGTCTCCTTTCATCAAGGACAGCTATCATCCAGCCCACATCAGTAGGTGGTCACCCTCAGATTTCCCACCCCGCCCCCCGACAACCTTCAGGCCCCAGGTGTTAGTGCAGGGCCCCCACAACTTCCCTTTCCTGACCGTTTCCAGCGCTCCCAGGAGCTTCCTTGGTCTCCTGGCTGTGCAGTCAATTGTTGGGCTGCGTCCCACAGGCCTGCGAGCCCAGTCCCTGCCCAGCTTTGAGACCAAAATAGAGCCTGGAGTTGGTGACAGAGAGGTCAAACTTACACGTCTGAAGCAAAGTCCTGGAGGGACACCTCACAGTGCGCGGCATAGGCCTGTGGGCAGTGCCCAGCAGCAGGCTTCGGTCCCGCCGGGAGGGGGAGGGTACCAGTTGCAGGGGGGATTGATATCTGGTTGGCTCCTTGGTTACCAGGGAAACTAGCGGAGGCCCGCTGCCCCTCACTGCCCCTTAAATAGGCTATCAGGTGGAGATGTTCTGATCTAAAGGTCAGAACAGTCATTAGCTAGGGCTGAGGCAAGTATGTAGGAAGGTCAGTCAGGTGAGTAGGGTGTAGGCTAAGTAGGTACTGGTAGAAGAAGGGACTGGCAGAAAGCAAGAGAATAGCCATCTTGGGTGGCCAGCTCATACCTACCAATGTACAGGGTCTGCCTTCTTGATCCATTTTTCATGGTATGCCTCAAACATAACACAACTGCCGAGACTTGCTAAAATCTGTTTAGAAAAATAGAAAAGAAATAGGAAGGAAAGCTAAAAGAAACTAAAAGAAAAAAAATAAGAACTTGGATGAGGCAGAGACAGTGTGGGAAATAAACTTAAAAAAATTTGAAACTGGGAATTCCCTGGTGGTCCAGTGGTTAGGGCTTTGAGCTTCCACTGTAGGAAGGCACAGTTTGATCCCTAGTTGGGAACCAGGTTCCCGCAAAAAAAACAAAACCAAAAAAACACTGAAACTTTTGAATTGAAGGGTAATGGTTTCAAATCATGTTTGTCTAACTTCTTTCATGAGATATCCCTAATGGTGGAACAGGATGGGCTAGGATGGTTACAGTGAAATTTTCTGTATCTTTAAATGTTATAATCATGTCAGGACTTAACCCCACACCCAATCTATGTCAGTCACAGACTCTAGCAGAAATAATTCGCTCTGGTGTACATCCTAAATGATAAATGCACTCACATATACACTGAACACAGTCATAAATGTTATATCTGTCAGGGTCCTTTAACTATAACACTGATTTTATGAGAGTGGAAGTTAAGAGGCTTACATACTTTGTGGGGGCTTCCCAGGTGGTGCTAGTGGTAAAGAACCTGCCTGCCAATGCAGGAGATACAGGAGACTTAGGTTCAATCCCTGGGTCGGGAAGATGCCCTAGAAGAGGGCATGGCAACTCATTCCAGTATTCTTGCCTGGAGAATGCTATGGACAGAGGAGCCTGGTGGGCTATAGTTCAAAGAGTCGGACACAACTGAAGCGACTTAGCATGCTCACACATTGTCTGTGATCATTTGTGAGCCATCAGATCTAGGTTACCTGACAACCAAGTTGCTATAGGTTTTAGTATACTGAAAAAGTTCTTAGATAATCACAGCCTTGTGCTTGATTTTTCCCTCCTGAGAATTTAGCTAGTTGTTTTCCTACACCAGGAGAATACTGTGAGGAAAGTAATTTCTTAATAAACGAATATGACTTAGAACACAGAAGTGCAAGTTTTAACACAAAGACTCAGTGAGGTATTATTTAAAGTCAGCTGTAACTACTATACGAAAAGTGATTCCACGTGTTAACGTTCAATAAGTATAGAGAAAAGTCTTTTGACTCTCACTCAAAATGTCCTTAAGTGCAGTGGTCCCCAAGCTTTTTGGCACCAGGAACTGGTTTTGCAGAAGACAATTTTTCTGTGGGCCAGTGGGGAGAGGGGTGGGCGATGGTTTCAGGATGATTTAAACCTATTACTTTTATTGTGCACTTTATTTCTGTTATTATTACATGAGCTCACCTCAGATCACCAGGCGTTAGATCTTGGAAGTTGGGGACCCCTGTTTATATGTGTTTCAACTGTTTTCGATGACGTTTAGATCCAAATGAAAAAAAAATGTAGATTTAGGTGTACAATCTACATATGATTAATTACATGAAAGAATCAGTGAAGAAATGACAATTTCCAAATACCATGAGAATTAAGGTTTAAAATGTTTCGGAAATTATTTTAATTTTCACAAAATATATTGGTCATTTCAATTTTAAATTTCATTATTTAAGCATAATTGAATGGATTACTTTATATTTTCACAAAATAGGCATTTGAAAAACAGTCCTTATTAAATGACCATCACTTAAACATTAGAAACTCTTACAGATATTCACGTTTAGGAAAAAGACATTACTAATCAAAGCTTCATAGGACCTTTTTTTTTTTTGGTCTCTCAAGGTTTTAAATCATTTTCATAAGAAACATGATTTGGGGCACCTGAGTTCTATCTTTGCCAACAAACCTACAGTTCACAATAAGATCCTGAAAAAAAAAAAGTATCATTTCCCCTCACTTCGGCATGTTACAAACAAGAAATAAATTTCCTGCAGTTCTTCCTATAATTGTTTACTTTTGTTCTCATATTAAAAAAAAAAGTAAACTTACATGACAGTGTAGTGTGGGGACAAGAGGGCTGGAAGAGAAAGCACACCAGAGGTATTTATTATACAAACAATAACTTTCTGGAAATCTGCTTCTTCATCTGGACTCTAAAGTGGTAAAGAATAGAGAACCACTGTTCAGTGGAACTGTCTGCAAAGATGAGTAGGTAATACTCTGCTGTGTGCCATACAGCAGCTACCAGCCACCCAGGTGGGGCTATTCAAGAACTCAAAATGTAGCTACTTTTACAAAAGGATACATTTTTCTCATTTCATTTAATTTTCTTTAATTTTAAAAAGCCCCATGTGGCTACTGACAATTGTGGACAGTGCATGACGACAATCCATAGAGCCTCCTGATTCAATTCTCTTTTGATTCTGTATAGTAACATTTAGTTCTAGCCACACAACCAAATAGGTTGGAAACTTACATCTCTACAGAAATCTGTTAAAGTCAGAATGTAAAACTGACAATGGGATTTTCTTGGAAACATCTAAATTCTTATTTGCATAAGATATTATTGTATGAAAAAATTATTTCATAATTAACAATGAGGACAAATGCATTGGAAATGCTTTTCAGTGTGAGGACAGGGAATGAACTCTCTGTTGGACAAGGGTCAAGTCATAAATCACATTTGTGGCTGTGTCACTCTGGCCATGTCACTTTCTTCCTATTGAGGCAGGAGGTAGATGTCCTCCCCTTGCCGGGGTAAAGTAACTGGAGATTCATTCCCTGTGGACAAATACTCCAAGATGAGAATGGCAGGACAATTGAGAGGGGAGGCTGGGCCCTGTCTAGATAGAAGATAAGAGACTACCCACTCCTCATTCTCAAAGACAGGAGACCTGCTTACCTACACACGCACAGAAAGCCTCCTTGGAAGTCAAAGGGGAGCGAAACTAAGTGATGGTTACTACCCATAGGCCTCTTTGGTAGAATCCATCTTGGCTAAGAGATGCGTGCCCACACACGGGAGGATCCTGAGATAGACCAAATATGGACTGTGAACCAGGCAAATCAAAATAATTGGCCAAAGGAAAACTGGAAGAAATGCCCCAAATAAGTGATTTAAACTGTCATGAGGGTGCAACTCAGTGATTCTCTGAGTCTGCCCATGTATCTATCCACAAGTACTGTACTCTTTTTCCTCCTAATAAAGACTTTACTTGTTTCACTATTTTCATATTTATGGGAATCCTTTTTCTACAAAGCCAAAGAGCCAGGGCCTTTTCACTGGCCACTGGTCTAATGGTCAGGGTTTGCTCTTCTCACTGCCATGACCCAACCTCAGTCTCTGGATGGGGAACCGAAGCCCCACTTCAATCTGCTTCGGGCTGAGGTCACCAGAGATTAGTACCTTAAATTCTACATCAGCAAAACAGAGCCAAAAATAAATATTTTATCTGTGTTATTATGAGCACCAAACAGGATAATATGTGTTAAATATCTAGCACATTCTTTAGCATATAGCAGAACTTCAAGAGAGTGTATTTGCCTCCCCAACATTTTTTAAAAGTTAATTAAAAAAATACTTTCTATACAATCTTTATGATAGTCTGGAAGGTAATCAATTGTTTTCATTTCTTATTGGATTTGATTTTGTTTCTTAAACAAAAATTAAATAGCCACAAACAACAGCAATTAAAAAAAAAAGCACAAAGTGAAGTATAAATCACAAATCAAAGCAGGGTGGAGTTCAAACACTGAACAAAAGAAAAATACTCTTCACCTTGAAGTCCCTATCTATCAAACCAGCAACTTAGCGGATTTATCCATGCACTGTTGGTTCTGGCAAAGAAGCCATAATCTTTTTTTTTTTTTTTTATTCCATTCTCATCTCCCTTTGTTCCCTGCTAATTTCTAAGTCTTGCCTCTGGCAATGTTGGCTCCCATCCTCCCAAGGAGACCCTGACATTTAGGAAAAAAAATCTCTTGGCTTCCCAGGTGGCTCAGATGGCAAAGAATCCACCTGCAATTCAGGAAACTTGGGTTTGATCCCTGGGTTGGGAAGACATCCTGGCGAAGGGAATGGCAACCAATTCCATTATTCTTGCCTGGAGAATTCCACAGATCTACAAGCCTGGTGGGCTATAGTTCATGGGGTCACAAAGAGTTGGACATGACGGAATGACTTTCACTTCACTTCACTCACTGGGGAGGCCAGGTTGCCAGTGGCTCCATGCCCCGGCAGTCTCTGCCAAATATGTGGGAGCAACTTCCTGCTCTGTATGGGCTGTGCCCAGGCACCCATAGTGCCAGCAGCTGTGTGGGGTCTGTTCTCACCACGGGCCTCTCATTCACTGCTGAAGCATTCTTGGAAAGTCAAGTTCTAAAGCTAAACAAACAGATAAATTTTGCAACACTATGCATTGACATTTTATAGCATGGTGGTGTGGAGGCTTCAGGGGAAGTAAAAACACTACCACTAATGGTTTTTTTTTATGATGATGATACGTAGAACTCGTGAAATAGAGTCATTCCCTTGTGAGTTCTTTCTTGGTTTAAATCTTCTCTTCCTAGTTTGAATTTTAGGCATAGAAGTAAGAATTTTTAAGAAGTCCATTCTTATTAAAGGATATTTTTCTCTCCTTAATTTTTTTCCCCCTCCTTCCTCTTCTTTTTAATTTTATTTTTAATTGGAGAATAATTACTTTACAATATAGTGATGGTTTTTGCCATATATCAACATGAATCAGCCACAGGCATCCACGTGTCCCTTCCTTCTTAAACTTCTCTCCCACATCCCTCCCGATCCCACCCCTCTAAGTTGTCACAGAGCACCAGCTTTGGGTTCCCTGTATCATACAGCAAATTCCCACTATCTATCTATTTTACATATGGTAATGTATATGTTTCAATACTATTCTCTCAAGTCATCCCACCCTCTCCTTCCTGCACTGTGACCCTAAGTCTGTTCTTTATGTCTGCATCTACCTTGCTGCCCTGAAAATAGGATTGTCTGTTCCATCTTTCTGGATCCCATACATATGCATTAATAGATGGTATTTGTCTTTCTCTTTCTGAATTAAATTCACTCTGTATAACAGGCACTAGGTGTATCCATCTCATTAGAACTGACTCAAATGTGGTCCTTTTTAGAGCTGAGTAATATTCCATTGTGTATGAAAATGAAAGTGAAGTGTTAGTCACTCAGTCGTGTCTGACTCTTTGTGACCCCATGAACTGTCCATGGAATTCTCCAGGCAAGAATACTGGAGTGAGTAGCCGTTCCCTTCTCCAAGGAGTCTTTCTGACTCAGGGATCAAAACCAGGTCTCCTGCATTGCAGGTGGACTCTTCACTGTTTGAGCCACCAGTGAAGCCCCTCATTGTGTATATGTACCACAACTCCTAGAAAAGAACTAACACCTATCCTACTAAAACTCTTCCAAAAACTTGCAGAGGAAGGAAAACTCCCAAACTCATTCTACGAGGCCACCATCACCATAATATCAAAATCAGACAAAGATGCCACAAAAAAAGAAAATTACAGGCTAATATCACTGATGAACATAGATGCGAAAATACTCAACAAAATTCTAGCAAACGGAATCCCACAACAGGTTAAAAAGATACATCATGACCAAGTGGGCTTTATCCCAGGAATGCAAGGATTCTTCAATGTAGGCAAATCAATCAATGTGATATACCATATTAAGAAACTGAAAGAAAAACCATATGATTATCTCAATAGATTCAGAGAAAGCTATTGACAGAATTCAACACTCATTCATGATTAAAAACCCTCCAGAAAGTAGACATAAAAGGAACATACCTCAACACAATAAAGGCCATAAAGCTATGGTTTTTCCTGTGGTCATGTATGGATGTGAGAGTTGGACTGTGAAGAAAGCTGAGTGCCGAAGAATTGATGCTTTTGAACTGTGGTGTTGGAGAAGATGCTTGAGAGTCCCTTGGACTGCAAGGAGATCCAACCAGTCCATCCTAAAGGAGATCAGTCCTGGGTGTTCATTGGAAGGACTGATGCTAAAGCTGAAATTCCAGTACTTTGGCCACCTCATGCGAAGAGTTGACTCATTGGAGAAGACCCTGATGCTGCGAGGGATTGAGGGCAGGAGGAGAAGGGGACGACAGAGGATGAGATGGCTGGATGGCATCACTGACTCGATAGACATGAGTTTGAGTGAACTCTGAGAGTTGGTGATGGACAGGGAGGCCTGGTGTGCTGTGATTCATGGGGTCGCAAAGAGTCAGACACGACTGAGCGACTGAACTGAACTGATGACAAACTCATAGCAAATATTATTCTCAATGGTGAAAAGTTGAAAGCAGTTTCTCTAAAATTAGGAACAAGACAAGGATGCCCTCTCTTGCCACTATTATCCGCTAATATTTAAGCACACCACCACCACCAGGATTAGTCAACATAGATCCATATCGATACGGCATTCTCGTCAGAAGTAACATTCACAGAGGTACTTATTTTAAAGGAGTCATAGGGTTTATTGCAGGCTTCCCTGGTGGCTCAGATGGTAAAGAATTTGCATGCAAGGCAGGAGACCTGAGTTTGATCCATGGGTTGGGAAGATCCTCTGGAGAAAGGAATAGCTACCCACTACAGTATTCTTGCCTGGAGAATTTCAGGGACAGAGGATCCTGGTGGGCTACAGTCTATGGGTTCACAAAGAGCTGGACACATCTGAGCAACTAATACACACACACACACACACACACCACATGCATGGTTTATTACAGTTGTGTTTGCTCTTCCTTTCCAATCACCAGCCCAACAGTGCTACTGGAGATTCCCCATTTGTGGAAGAACTCTCTGCCCAGACCTTCTAGTATTTTTAAGATCAGTGAAAAAATGAATTTTACTCTGAAGCTTGCAAAGCATAATTTAATCAGAATAATTAGTCAATGAACATGTCTTCAGGTAAGACTCATTATCATAGAAGCAGTGTACTGAGAAGTAAAGAAAGCTGTTGGGTAAAAAGCATAGTCTCTGTTTATGCTTAAATGTGCAAATATTTCTCAGGGATAGAAAATGCACTGCTTTCTTTAAGGAACGTTTCCTGGTTTTTTACTCTCTCTTACATTTAAGGAGCACATGCTCAATTCAGTGGCAACTTGAAAACGTGTGACAGATGTACAATAAATGCTGCACCTATGCTCACACTAAGGGCTCAGAAGGAAAATTAAATCTTTCTAAGTAGGAGAGCTCAGGCAGTCATTTTTTCCATACTTTCCTGTATGTGCTCCAAGCTGTGGAATGCATCGAGGAATGCATATTGAATGATTTGGTGTAGACGTTTTTTCCTTTAGTTTTCTTCAGATTTTATTGCACTCACAGGGAAATATGAAATCACTAAGTTATCTTATCCATAAATGTATATTGAAATGAAATAACGTGTTTGATATTTACGGATATATTGGTTCTTTTTTTTTAAGTCCAAAAAGGAACTCTTTTTCTCCCAGAGAAAAATCAAATGCAGTTAATGCCAACTATAGCACCACTTTCAAAATCCCGGGTTTGGTTTAGGCTGCAGGACTGGAAATCAAATCAAACCTTCCCTGTGTGTAGCAGGGTACAGTAATACCTCATTTATCAGTTATTGTTAAAGGCTGGGGTGCTCCATGTGAAAGAAATGCCCAGATAATTGAATTTTACTCTTCCATGTATAAATTGAAAATGAAAACACACAAAAAAAATGTCAAAAATATTACATATTGCCTTCAGATGCTATGTGGCCCAAATATAATTTAATCAAGTTTGAGCTCACTCACTTATTAGTTATAGGATTTTGACAAATTAGTAAAATCCAGCTCAGTCATTTACTAGTTTTATAATTTTGGCAACTTAGTTAGCCTCTATTTTCTCATCTGTCAAGCAGAGATAATTATACCTTTGTCACAGTTTGAATTAGCTAATCTATATAAAACACCTCATAAAACGCCTAACACATAGACCTACCCAGCACAGCCTCCTGGCAGGGCTGTGGATTCGGCAGCCAGACTGTCTGGCTTTGAATGTTGCCTTTGCAACTTCCTAGCGAGTAAACTCAAGCAATCTTTTTAATTTAATCTCACTATGCCTCAGTTTCCACATCTGAAGTGAAGATAATAATTGTTATTGTTGTTTAGTTGCTAAGTCGTATAAGGATTAAACAAGTAGTGTATGTAGAGTCCTTGGAGCAGTGACCACCATATATATAAGCAGTGTTCAATTCACCTATGATTGATAAATATTTCTGAGGCATTTCTGAATGATCCATCTGTACAGAAATCTGGCAAGGGGGTGTGTGTCTGTGTGTGTGGGAGGGGGTTGTGAGTTCTTTTGCTCTGGTTATGTTTTGGCTATATCGCTAATGTATTTGTGAGTATCTGTTGCTGCTGCTGCTGCTGCTAAGTCGCTTCAGTCGTGTCCGACTCTGTGCGACCCCATAAACAGCAGCCCGCCAGGCTCCGCCATCCCTGGGATTCTCCAGGCAAGAACACCGGAGTGGGTTGCCATTTCCTTCTCCAATGCATAAAAGTGAAAGGTGAAAGTGAAGTCGCTCAGTCGTGTCTGACTCTTCGAGACCCCGTGGACTGCAGCCTACCAGGCTCCTCCATCCATGGGATTTTCCAAGCAAGAGTACTGGAGTGGGGTGCCATTTCTGAGTATCAGCCACAAACAATTCTCTGAGGTAGGTAAACATCCATATATGTGTTTTTGCATTTCCTGGGTTTGTTGGTTGGTTTTGCGTTTCTGTTTTTCTTGTGAAAACATTACATCTCAGCCAAATACTGTAGAAAGACCAAGGTGGCTGAGGAAATGACAGAGCCCTTTAGGATCTGCCATTGCAGCAAAAGAGGTGGAAATTGGTATAGCTCAGGCAAGTAATAGAATGCAACTTTAGTATCAGATGAAATGGGTGTTCTCACACTACTATACTCAGATTTGGACAAGAGGATCTCTGCCTCTGTCCTTACTTCTCCCACAGAGCAAGGATTTGGGTAGGGGATCAAAGGCTATGTCCACCTGAAGTCCACATTCTCCCCTGTGGCCCACCCTGCAGCTATTTGCAATCCCAGAATTCCTCACCCACTCGGCTTGCTTCCAGATTATGACAGTGGTGTGCACTTCCCTAGACCCAAAGGGGTGCTGTGCATGGGGAAGAACAAAGCTCAGACGCCTGACCTGGAGGACCTACATGAATGGGCAACCCCATGGTGGTGGGAGGAAGTCAAAGGTGGGAAACAATAGAGGCCAGAACACTCAAGGATGAACTGTGAATCTGTACCCCCTGCCCCCAAGAGTTAGGAATAGACTTGAATATTTATCTTTTCAACTGGGATACTTCTCAATATTTGAAGATCCAAAACTTGAATACACAAGTGATGGTTTTACTGTGGCTTGCTTATATGTGTGTCTATACACAAAAGTATAGACAAGATGGACTTTAAACCATAGTGAGATACAACTACATACTCAACAGAATGGTTAGTTACAAAAACACTGACAACACCAAATATTGATGAAAATGTGGAAGAATTCGTTTTAGTGTGAATGTAAAATGGTACTGTCTCTTTCAATAGAGGTCTGGCAGTTTCTTATAAAACTGAACATATAACTACCTTATGACCCAGCAGTTGTACTCCAATATATTTAACCAAGAAAAAGGTTTAAATATACATCCACAAATACTCTTTTCACAGTAGTTAAAAACTGGAGACAACTTAATAGGAGAATGCCTAAAACAGTGGTATATTCATATAATGAAATGCTACTATAGTGCAGTAAAAAAGAATGAATTTCTTACACAGGAAAATAATATATATTATACAATTCTGTTTATACACATTTTAAAGCAGGCAAAATGAATCTATGGTTTAAAAAATTCATAACAGTAATTGCCTCTGGGAAGATGGTGGTGCAGACTCGTGGCAAAGGGAATGGTGAAATGTTGTGGGACAAAGCTAACGTGTATGTGTGTGGTAGTGTATGAGGGCCTATTTCTTGCAGATTGGGGAGGTAGAAATTCCTGGAGCTAGGCTGTTTTTCCCATGGTGAGAAGAGGATCAAGATTTGTAATTCTATCAAATATCATGGATTACCAAGATACTGTCTTCCAAGAAAGCGGCAGAATATCAGTAGAACAGCCTGGTGCAACTAGAGAGTCCCTGTCTCAGCGCCAGGGCTGTGGGACCACGACAAGGTACAGCCTTCATCAGGGGATCTTAAGCAATGAGCAATTTAGAAGACAGAAACATGAAGGGAACACAGGAAAGACTCTTTGAATGGACTATCTTCTGTGAGACTCGAGGGTTTTCACATGAGTTGGAAAGGGTAAACACTAAAATGGACTGAGACTGAATTTTATACTGTTAGGTAAATGAGGTCTCAATCAGAACAGAAAAAAAAAATAAGTCATGTTTTGAGTTTGTGTTTAAAAATTTAGTTCTGCTTTAGAGGGATTAGGCTCATGTGTGTGGCCCAGAAAGTAAAAAACCATGACAAACGCATGAAAGTTTTACAGAAGTCAATGTCAGCTAAATATAAAGAATATTTCCTAAGGGAACTATAAAACCAGAAGAGGTAATGTGTTCATCAGCTAATACACATGTTCTGGCTCAGTTAAAATTTGATATTCTCTTTGCAAATTAATAAATAGTATTCTGAGACATTAACACAAAAATAAAAACAGAATGAGTTGCTGTTGTGAACTTACCTAAACTGATGTAGTCCTTCAGAATAATTGCGTTCCTCTTATTGTGAAAATCATTTAGCAATAAATATATACATCAAATCATCACATTGTACACCTTAAGCCTGCACAATATTATATGTCAATTATATCTCAATAAAGTTGGAAATAAATAATTATTGGATTTTGGGCGGGTAGATACAATAGCCTCTAGCACTTTACTGCCGCTTGGTATGTTATGATAAAAGCAAGTTGCAGGCCAGATTCTGCCACACATTAACAGGCACACTCATGTGAGGAATGCAACCTGCAAACTTGACCAAGTTTCTTTCTTCTTTTGGGCACTCTTGTAATGAAATTAAATAAGAGGGTCCCATGAGGCAAATGTGACAACATTTCAGTAGCAAAGTTATTGTAGTCTGCTAGTCAGAGTGAGCACACAGCCCTAGGTTTAGGGTACCAGTTTGAATAACCGAGCTAATCCAAGATGCTTATACCTCTTTTGACCAAGAGCAGAGTGATCAACCCATATTGTTTCATACAATACTCGTCTTATCACAGATAAAAAATCACTGCTAACTTTCCTTAGGCTAATTATCATACTATCTGACATTTAGCAGGGATCAACACTTAGGACCATTGAATTGATTATCACCATAATGTTGTAGTGCAGGATTCTGATGAAATTTTTCCAAGCAGTAGTTCAACTTCCCTGGGGTGCGTAGTCTTGATTAGGACTCTGTAAATTAATGTTATCTCTAGGGCACAGATTAAAACTAACATGCACACTTACACCACTTTATTTAAACTTAAGTAATCTCAGATAATTTACAGAAAATTAACATCTGCTTCATGAAGCCATGAGTCCTCGTTAATGTAAGTGATCAAAGACTGTAGGATCGTGTAATGGTCTTTGCCACTGGAGAAAATTTCTTCACTGAGTTCTTTGGGCCTTCATATTATTCTAAAATTCTCTGTTTTTATCCAGTATCACACATTTACTTAGTGGCAAAACTAGGAATGGAAACTGGTTATCCTTTTGATCAGAGTTTCTTCTTCAGATTTAACAAGTTACTCGACACATTCATAGTAATCTCGGATTAAATCTTATAATTCTAACACCTACTGCTTTTCTTACTGAATAATATTTATTTATTTTTTTTTTTTTTTAAATTTTATTTTATTTTTAAACTTTACATAACTGTATTAAATCTTTATTACCAAGATCATTTTTTGTGATTTTTATGATAAAATTTATAGTCTTAAGTTTTTTTTCTGAAGACTAATGGTAAACCATACTTTATATGAAAAATGTACAACAAATATGGTATTAGCCACCTCTAAAATATTAAATAAGAATTACTCTTGACATTCATTAAAGTTACAAGTGAGGCTTTCAGTTGCTCTACAGCTCCTTATTTATCCAGTAATTAGGGATATTTTTAATCTGTCAGAAATGCCATATAAAATGTCAATATATCTTACTTTTCTTAAACATTATAAACTCTGAATTCTAATATGTCCAAATAAGTTAAAATATTAAAATATGTATATTTAGTCTATACTGTTACTTTTATTTTATTTTAAATATTTAATTTGGCTGTGCTGGTCTTCGTTGCAGTCTTCTCCTAATTGTGTCATGTGGGATCTAGTTCCCTGATCAGGTATTGAACCCAGGCCTCCTGCATTGGAAATGCAGAGTCTTAGCCACTGGACCACCAGGGAAGTCCCTCTATGCTAATTTTAAAGTGAAAAATTAATAAGCATTGAATCCTAAATATCAAGATATAATGAAAAATAAAATTAGGGCTGAAAGGCATCCTTGGTAAAGTCACCATTTCATTCTGTTTCAGAGTGAAATTAAAACTATTTCTTTCACTCAATAAAAGATATTGTGTAGGAGAACCAAGCTTCAAATTATTCTATAGTAACTTTCCCATCGCCCTACTGTTGAGCCCTTCTTCTTTTAGTCACCCCTCCAATTTTCAGGGAATGTGAAAACCAACAAAAGGAACAAACTGTTCTACAGTGTCAGGACTGGTGGTTTTATGGAAACTTAACAGGATCCTTCCTGCACCTAGCTGTCCGTATATTCTCAATGAAAATATGACAGCTGAAAGAAAAAACGGCCAAAACAAATGTTTCCTTTCTGGGGTTTTGAGGCATCCACTTTCAGTTTAGAAATAAAGACACACCTTTAGTGGGTTGGTCGGCCGCAGTAGAAACTACCCCTCAGGGTTTGAAGAGTTGGATATATGATGAATTTAAAGTCCAAAAGCATGTGTTTCTAATAAATACACTTTGATAGATTATTGATTAAGATGTCTAATTTAATTCCAACATATCAGGTAACGTGGAAAATGCATTCACATCTTAGTGTCTGTGTGCGTGCTAAGTCCCACACTTGTCTCTGACTCTGTGACCCTGTGGACTACTAACCCACCAAGCCTCTGTCCGTGGGGCTGCTCCAGGCAAGAATACTGGAGTGGGTTTCCGTGCCCTCTTTCAGGGTATTTTCCTGGTTCAGAGAGCGAACCTGCATCTCTTCCATCTCCTGTGCTAGTAGGTGGGTTCTTTACCACTAACACCGCCTGGGAAGCCCCATGATGTCTGTTTAGGTGTTCGAAATAGATATCCTCCCACAATGGACTTCAGCAGAGTAAGTACATACTGTGTTCTCCTTGAGGATTGAGGCCTTGTGTTCATCTTTAAAACCCAATAGCCCAGCCAGGAGATAAGTGGATGACTGTTGAATTTGGACAATCAATCAATGCCTTAAAATGACAATGGTCTATACAGATAGAGTGGTGCAGAGAGCTGGACTGGCGAATGGTCAGGAAAACTGAGATTCTCCTTCTAATGTTATGTCCTGCTAAAAAGCTTCACTTTCCTCATTTATGACTTGGAATAATGATGTTTGCCTACTTAACTCAAGATATTATTTTAAGGCCAAAAGAGAATTATGTTTGCTTTAAAACTCTATGTGCTGAATTGCTATAAAGGGTTATTATATTCTCTCCATATATTCTATTGGTAGAGTTAGTTACCTTTAGCATTCCTGGGCAAAATAAAGAATGTGTTGCTTAATACCCTTGAACCCAGTAGATGAATCCCAGCAGCCAGAGCTCCTCAACAGGATCACATTTTACAAACTGGGGTATAACTTAAGTACAATAAGATGCATGGCTTTTAGGTGTACAATTTAATGATTCTTAACAATTGTATACACTCATGTAATCAATAATTAATCAAGGCATAAATCATTTTCACTAACCTGGAAAGTTCCTTCCTGCCCTTCACCATCAGGGAACATCTATTCTACTCTCCATTACAGTACTTTAGTTTTGACATTTTAGAATTTTATATTAATGGAAAATACAGTACGCACACTTATCTTGCTCAATATAATATAGCTGAGGCTCATTCTGTATCAGCTCTCTTTTATTCATTGCCATGTAGAATAATGATATATTTATATCATTATATGTTCATCCATTCATCTGTGGAAAGACATTGATCATTTCTAGTTTTAGACTACTTGAATATTATTTTTAAGAGTTCTTTATATATTATTGCTACAAGTTCTTATAAGATGCTAATTGTGAATACTTTCTCCCATTCTATGGCTTGATTCTTCATGTAATAATTTTTTTTGAGGAAAATTTAAACATTTTTATAAAGCCCAGTTTATCTTTTAAATTTCTAATGAATCTTTGCCTACATAAGTTTGCAAAGATATTTCTTTCATTTTCTTCTTCTAGGAATTTATAGTTTTAGCTTTTACATTAGTTAGGCTGACAATTCAACTCATTTATGCGTGGTGTAAGATTTGGGTCAAGGTTTATTTTTTTCCCATATGTTTATCTGCTTTTCTTGTGCCACTTGTCACAGAGATTTTCTTTTCTCTCACTAAATTAAATAGTTTTATCATCTTTTCAAAAAGAAACTAACCGTGTATAATTGGGTCTATTTCTGGACTCTATTCTGATCCATTGATCTATTTATTATTATGCCAATACCAAATGGCACACTTTTTTTATATACTGTTATCAGTATAACAAGACTTAAAGTCAGATAGTTAAATCTTCCAACTTGTTCAATTTTATCAATGTAAGCAGTATATCTGAAAACATTCTGAAAACCTATGCCTTCAAACAGGAGTGTTTAGTCCATTTACATTTAATTGTTGGCACTGAATTTAATTTTACCATATATTTTATCTCTATTTGTCCCAACAAGTTTTCTGTTCTTTTGTTCTTTCTTTTCTCTGATTCTTTGGAACAGTCAAATATTTTCAAGTATTTTATATTGTCCCCCATAATTATTTTTTAAATCTATACTTCATTGCTTTATCATTTTTGTTTCTACTTTAGTAGACTAGAGCATGTATTCCATAGGATTACTTCTTGAATTTTAACTTTTCATCTATATAAGATCAGTAGAAGAGATATTTGATTATTTGACACCAATAATTTGTATTCTAAACTCAGATTACAGAGAGAGTGGAAAGATATTTTCAGACTGATTACAAGAAAAGGGAAGAAGGTAGTTCTTACAGTGAGAGACAACAAGAAGTACAGGCACTACAAATATTGAGCAAGACTGAATCTCCGTTTATATTACTTGTACTGAGGAATAAATATATGAATATTTTTAAAATTTATCTCATTTTAGATTTTAGACAGGTGATACAACACAATGAGGCTTAATCTAAAAACTGTGGTGCCTGCTTGAAGCTACCATGGTTTTGAAAGAAAACTGCCTCACATGAAATAAAAACGTATTTGACTGGAAGCTTTCTCATTTCTAAGACTTTTCATTTACATTCTGTTAAGATAAAACGTGACTTACTTTTTTTTCTTTTTTTTTGGAGTTTTCCACAGTTCATTCATTCATTCATCTATTCATTGAAGAATTAGCTCAGCTTGCTATGAACATCACCATGACTGCTGAGGAAATGTTGAGTCAATTCCTAAGGAGAAGGCCAGGAACAGTTAATGTTTCTTTTTTGTTCCTTCAAAGCAAAAGGAAGCCTGGCCTAAATTAAGCTGGGAGTGCTTTCTTGCAAAGCATACCAAGCTTTATGGGACTTCAAGCTCAGCATTTTAGGCACAGTATTTCAAACTAAATCACAAGAAAAAAAAAATCACCATTATATTACTTCTTTTAAACAATTCAGCATGGTGTAATTTTTTCTTTGGAAATGGAATACAGCTGCTTCCTGGGTCATGATTATGTTTGAGGATCTTTTGGTAAACTGAGGTTTTCCTAAAGTATCACTATTAAAACACGTAAAATATAAGTCTTGCTATATTAAACACTTACTGAGCTATAGGAAAATAAAAAAGAGTGAATTTAAAAAAAAGAACAAAATTCCAACCTTCTAATGCATATTCTTATTAGCTTTCAAGCACAACATCTTGTTTTTAGACCATTAAGAACAATTGAAATCAGATTTTTATTTTTAAGTGAAAGAACACTCTTTACTAAATAATAATTCACTGTGTAAGAAGAAAGAGTTCTATGAACTTCTTCAAGTGTTTAAATACAAATGCATTTTACAACTAAACTTTTTTCTAAAACATTTCCTAGCTTAAGAGGAATCAACAGTCTTTTTTACCTTAATCTTTATCTTACCAAGAGTTTTACCATAATGCAGATTATCTTATTTTTTGTGGTTTATTTTTATTCCTTATTTTTTACCTTTGCTTTTTTTTCCTTTCAATGCAAACATAATAGATACCCATTCAGAAAAAATAAAGCCACAGGGAAAGTCCCCAAACCAAAGGCTTTAATATATCACCTGATGAAACAGACCCTGTTAATATCTTGGTGGACTTTATTTCATACTTCTCCTATATATGCATTTTAATACTAAACATGTATCAGTTCAGTTTAGTCACTCAGTTCTAGCTCATTCTAGCAACCACCTACTTGTTAGAGAAATAGGTGAGGGGGATTAAGAGGCACAAACTTCAGTCACAGAATAAAACTCATGGGTACCAAATGTACAGTCTCAGAATAAAATTTAAGAAAAAAATAATAGATATGAATTTATATTTAATAAATTCATACTACACTTTCCAAACATGTATTGTTTTATACCCTAAACATTATTTTAAGTAGGATTCAAAAATATTACCTAAATATAGATTCAATTAGACATTTATAAACATTTCACTGACTGTTCCGTAAGATCACCACTAACTTCTAACTCAATGTGCAGCCCTCATTCCTCCTTTTACTTGATCTTTACTAGACATTGCAGATCCCTTTCTTTTCTTGAATCACTGTCTTTATTTGGCTTTCAGAGCCTCTTCTGATTTTATTTTCTGGCTGCTTCTTCTTGGTCTCTCCTCCCACCTCTCTCTTTTTTGGCCGCACTGTGTAACTTGCGGATTCTAGTTCCTTAACTAGGAATTGAACCTGGGCCCCAAGCAGTGAATGCACAGAGGTCTAACCACTGGACAACCAGGGAATTCCCTTGGTTTCTTTGACTTCTTCTCAATTTCAGTCTTTAAACATTTGTAGTGTTATTCGGCTCAGTCCGTTCACCTCTTCTTCTGTCTTTCTATACCTGTACCCTTTGTGTTCGTATATAATCCAATGCCTGTAAATACCATTTCACTGTGGCTTTGTTTAGTTGCTAAGTCTTGTCTGGCTCTTTCTTGACCCCATTGACTGTAGCCCACCACTCCTCTGTCCATGGGATTTCCCAGGCAAGAATACTGGAGTGGGTTGTCATTTCCTTCTCCAAGGGATCTTCCCAACTCAGGGGTCGAATCCAAGTCTCCTGATTGGCAAGTGGATTCTTTAGCACTGAGATCCCAGGAAAGCCCTAAATGCCATTTACAGGATGCATTGCCGATTGTATACCTGCCTCCTGGATTTCTCTCAATTCCTGGTTGACATATACAAGTGACTGTTTGACATCTCTATCTGGTGACTTCATAGGCATCTCAAACTTAAGATGCAAAACTTCAAAGTTCAAGTTCAAATCTGACTGATATTATCTGCCAAACTTACTCCTCTTTCCTAATCTCAAAAAATAACTCCATCCTTCCTGTTATTCAAGAAATAAGTCTTGAAGTCATCTTTTAGCTATTTTACTGAAGCCCACATCTGATTTAATAAAAATGCTGTTGTCTTTCCAAATAAGCCCCAAATTTACCACTTCCCACTCCACTATTACAATCAGGTCTAAACCCCTTTATAACTTGCTTAGATAACTAAAGACACCTCACAACTGGTCTTTTCCCTTCCATCTTTAGCTCATTCTCATCTATACTCAACATAGCAATTCAGTTCAGTTCAGTTCAGTCGCTCAGTTGTGTCTGACTCTTTTCGACCACGTGAACGACAGCATGCCAGGCCTCCCTGTCCATCACCATCTCTCGGAGTTCACTCACACTCACGTCCATCGAGTTGGTGATGCCATCCAGCCATCTCATCCTCTGTCGTCCCCTTCTCCTCCTGCCCTCAATCCCTCCCAGCATCAGAGTCTTCTCCAATGATCAACTCTTCGCATGAGGTGGCCAAAGTACTGGAGTTTCAGCTTTAGCATCATTCCTTCCAAAGAAATCCCAGGGCTGATCTCCTTTAGAATGCACTGGTTGGATCTCCTTGCAGTCCAAGGGTCTCTCAAGAGTCTTCTCCAACACCACAGTTCAAAAGCATCAATTCTTCGGCACTCAGCTTTCGTCACAGTCCAACACTCACATCCATACATGACCACTGGAAAAACCATAGCCTTGACTAGACGGACCTTTGTAGGCAATGTAATGTCTCTGCTTTTGAATATGCTATCTAGGTTGGTCATAACTTTTCTTCCAAGGAATAAACGTCTTTTAATTTCATGGCTGCAGTTACCATCTGCAGTGATTTTGGAGCCTCAAAAAATCAAGTCTGACACTGTTTCCACTGTTTCCCCATCTATTTTCCATGAAGTGATGGGACCAGATGCCATGATCTTTGTTTTCTGAATGTTGAGCTTTGCCAACTTTTTTTTTTCACTCTCCTCTTAGTTCCTCTTCACTTTTGCCATAAGGGTGGTGTCATCTGCATATCTGAGGTTATTGCTTCTTCCAACCCAGAGTTTCTCATGATGTACTCTGCATATAAGTTAAATAAACAGGGTGACATACTCATTTTCCTATTTGGAACCATTCTGTTGTTCCATGTCCATTCTAACTACATAGCAATTAGTGTAATCTTATAATGTAAGACAAATCACATTACCTGTTCCATATATATACTAACGCATATATATGGAATTTAGAAAGATGGTAACAATAACCCTGTGTACGAGACAGCAAAAGAGACACTGATGTATAGAACAGTCTTATGGACTCTGTGGGAGAGGGAGAGGGTGGGAAGATTTGGGAGAATGGCATTGAAACATGTAAAATATCATGTATGAAATGAGTTGCCAGTCCAGGTTCGATGCACGATACTGGATGCTTGGGGCTGGTGCACTGGGACGACCCAGAGGGATGGAATGGGGAGGGAGGAGGGAGGAGGGTTCAGGATGGGGAACACATGTATACCTGTGGCGGATTCATTTTGATATTTGGCAAATCTAATACAGTTATGTAAAGTTTAAAAATAAAATAAAATTAAAAAAAAAATAAATAAAACGGCCAAATTCTTCATTGGCACTTCCTTTCTTCTGACTTCACCACCTAATACCTTTCCTCTCTGACCTCACCACCTGAGTCTTTTTGCTAAATCCCCTCTGCCCATGCTGACCCCTTGTTGTTCTTGAGGGGCTTTGGTATCAGCTGTTCTGTCTGTATAGGATCCTACTCTTCCAGGTATCTATGTGGTTTAGTCTCTCATCTATTTCACTTCTTGATGCAAATTTAACTCGCTCAGTGGCTCCTTCCTCAGCTTTGCCATTTCTCTCCTTTGCTTTTCTCCTTAGTGCTAACGTGATGTGTTAGCAGCATTACTACTGCTTCTCTCTCAGCTAGAATGTAAGCTCCTGGAGGACAGGGACTTTTGGGTCTATTTCTATATGCCCAATTTATACAGTAGTTCCTAGAATATTACATTTAAATATTTGTTGAGTGAATGAAGAAAAAAACGAAGTCATATCATTATTTGTAACTACTGTTTCATTACATGGATGAACTGCTAATTTCTTCAATCAACTCTGGATGGGTGCTTGTTCTGTTTGTTTCTATCTCTTTATTATTATCAGCGCACTACATTAACACTGATAACATCTGAGTGTTTCTTTAAGGCAAGTTTCCAGAAGTAGAACTGCTGATTTACAGGACTGCCACAGTTATAAGAGCCCTAATTATGTGACTATAATGCTGCTGCTAAGTCACTTCAGTTGTGTCTGACTCTGTTCGACCCCATAGACGGCAGCCCACCAGGCTCCCCCGTCCCTGGGATTCTCCAGGCAAGAACACTGGAGTGGGTTGCCATTTCCTTCTCCAATGCATGAAAGTGAAAAGTGAAAGTGAAGTCGCTCAGTCGTGTCTGACTCCTGGTGACCCCATGGACTGCAGCCCACCAGGCTCCTCCGTCCATGGGATTTTCTAGGCAAGAGTACTGGAGTGGGGTGCCACTGCCTTCTCCCATGACTATAATAGTCTTCCAGAAAAGATGCAGAGTTACACTCCTGAACAGTACATGTGAGTATCTCTAGTCCAATGCATTGCCTATAGTGAGTCTCATTCTAATACTTTCCAATATGATATTATAACTTGACACAGTATCTCAGTGTCATTGTATGTTCATGAAAATTAAATGACTATAAGTCAAAATTAAAAACCGATTAAGTTTTCACAAGCCAAGACGGGAGCGTTTATCTCAGCTGAGAAGCACACAGATGGCTTTCGTTAGCAGTTGTGTAGAGTCTCCTTCGACTGCACAGGACATACCCTCTGTTGTCACTGTTGAGTCACTAAGTCCTGTCCGACTCTTTTGTGACCCCACAGACTGTAGCACGCTAGGCTCCTCCGTCCATGGAATTCTCCCGGTAAGAATAATGGAGACGGTTGCCATTTCCTTCTCCAGGGGATCTTCCCGACCCAGGGGTTGAACCCACATCTCCTGCATTGGCAGGTGGGTTCTTTACCACAGAACCACGAGGGAAGCCTGGACGTTTCCTACAAATTCCTCAAATCAAGTTGACTTTTCACATCCATATGTATTTTCTTTCCATTCACTAGACTCTGATTGTACTTGGCTGTTGCGTCACCATTTCCTAGTAAGAACAAAAAACAGGACTGTTAATAAATTTTTTATTTTTTTTTCCAGAGAAAAGCAAAAAACAAATAAAACTCACCTCAGCTAAAATAATCTTTACAAAGAAAGTCACTGTGGCTTCTCTCTGTCATTAGATCTTCAGTGAGTTCCTAGATAAATTTGGATCTTCCCATCCCTTTAGGAGAGGTGTGGGATGGTGGGGAGTGTACAGCTATTCAGTGGGTCTAACATGAGTCTTTCTAACTAAAGCATGTTTGCTTTGGCTGCAAATCTGATTATCCTTCCTGTGCTCTTGTTAGACTTTTCTGACTACATTCATAAAATAGGGAGCCAGTCTCTTGGTGAATATTGAATTCCTCTACGTGATAACTTGTGATTTTAATGAAGTTCTTTTAATCTCTAAAACATGCTCTGCTGTGTCTAGTCCTCTAATTATCCTGAGCTACTTATTTATTCTTATCTAGATGTTAAATATCAGTATAGTTCATATTTTATGTCTATTCTATAAAAAGCGAAGTGAATGTGTTAGTCACTCAGTTGTGTCTGGCTCTTTATGACCCTGTGGACTGTAGCCTGCCAGGTTCCTCTGTCCATGGGATTTCCCAGGCAAGAATACTGGAGTTTGCAGGGGATCCTTCTGACCTAGGGATCGAACCCGGGTCTCCTGCATTGCAGGCAGATTCTTTACTGTCTGAGCCACCAGGGAAGGCCATTCTATAAAAGAATGGCCTCAAACTGCATTTTAATAAATGTGTTTCTTCCTATGACTTTAGATATGGAAGTTAGTTACTATGGTTAAAAGTAATAATTAGTAAGTGGTTGAGACAGTACAGGGAGCAGTAGAAAGAAAACACAACTCTGCGCTTTTCCTTTTTAGGGAAAAGGAGTACATTTTTCCTAAAGCAGCTTTCCCCAAACTTTTTCACTTCTACCTTTAAGCTATTAGAAAGTATTGTCAACCCCAAAGAGCATTATTTTGTGAGTTATAACTGTCAATATTTGCCATACGCAAGCCTAAAATGGTTGGATTTTTAAAATATAAATTTACTCATTTATTTAAAGACAGAAGAAGTAAATCAACCATGTTAAGAGAAGGAACATATTTTTATGAAAATAACTATTTACTAAAAAGGATTTTTGCTAAAAAAGTGACTTTGCTACACATTAAAAAAAATGTCTTTAATATATGAAATAATAGATGACAGCTGGGTTCTCAACCGGCTTCTGCATGCAGCCTACTGCACTATCACACACTGTGTCCCTTCTGGAAAACCCCGATGCACACTTGTGAGAGCGTGAAAATTAAAAAAGAAAATCTTAATGTTATTGTGAAAATAGTTTTGACCTCAAAGACTTCCGAAGAATTCCCTAGGGGTCCTGAGAACATAGGTTGTCCTCCAACCAAAGGTCAGCATGTTCCAGAATACTGAAAGAGTATAATATAGGACAAGACTTGGCATGGTGGAATTAATTATCCCTGGTTTATATGTAATACCTAAATCTGAAAAGAAGCTTTTAATATGAAGCCTGTTAAAATTTTAGTCACATTTGCTCACTTTTGATGGGCTAAATTCCTTGGTTAACTGATTCATGCCTTCCTCTACGTTATGAAAGGATTTTTTTTTTTGCTTTCTCTGTTATCTTGCTTACACAGGACATACTGCCTCTTCAAAACAATTTTCTGTGCTTTATGTTTACTTTCTTATGTCTTTGATTATTTAATTAAGCAGAAACAAACAAAAAAGGATAACGATTCCTCAGCTATTAAAGAACTAAAGTTCTTAGACTGATAATATCTTCTAAATTTGCAGTTAAAATCTTTTACTGTCACTTTGATTAAATGGGACTTCCATGATGGCTCAGTGGTAAAGAATCTGTCTGCAATGCAGGAGGCCCAGTTTTAGTCCCTGGGTTGGGAAGATCCTTTGCAAAAGGGACTGGCTATCCACTACAGATATTATCTTCTAGATTTGTTTTTAATATCTTTTACTGTCACTTTGATTAACTAGGTAACTAGAAATCGTTTCTCAGATACCTATTATTCTATTTTCTTAAAGTGTCCAAATAGCCTGTGACCACTCTTTTGCTTTTGTCTTCTGAAAACTGTCCCTGAATTGAGGAAAGAATGAAAATATTTTCAGGATATATTTTACATCTAGAACTATTTTTGAGATTTCCCAGAGGTCTCCTGAGAAATCACAAAGCTTTGTTCTATCACCTAATAAAAAGAAATATGAGACAACTTTACGTTTATTTGATCTATTGCTATTGGAAGAGTCGCATAGAAAAGTTATCAGTTCGGAAGAGACACTCAGCTTTTTCTAGATAATGTATGTGGGGGTGAAATGCTGTTAATGTAAATATTTCAGAAACATGGGAAGTCCCTGGAAATTTGTCAGTGCCCTTTTTCTCCATAATACAGTTTTACCCTAAGGGGGAAAATTGATCAAAATTTCTATAAAGTAGTTATATGCTATACCCCCATAGCGAATTTTACTTTCTTTTGTTTGATATTATTTATTATGATGATAATATTATCGACTATGGTGATAAAATAACAAAGGTCATTAAGTCTCTAAACAGTTTTATTTTACTCTAATTCTCACCTGAAGTCCCTACTGTAAGCTGCAAGGCAAAGTTGTATCATGGACACAAAAGGTCTCTGAGACTTTAAATGATTGACATTTCAAAGAATAAACTCAAGTGCAGGCTTTGAAACTGACATCACACAGACAACTTTCACACCACACTGCTAGACGGCTTCATGAAGTCAGACCACTAACCCAAGATTCGCTGGAATAAGCATTTATTTCCTAGAGCTGAATATGAAAAGTGATGAAGGTAATTTTCTTGTGATTATTTGTTTGGAATACAGTTGGTACAGTTTTAAGTTTCTATTTTCTGGACATATAAATAAGCCCTTTCTTTTTCATCTTAAGCTACCTATAATGCATACAATTTAGTAAAATCTGCATTTAAAGCAGAAATATGGCATTTATAAATAATATTTACTTCTTACTGACCACCTGTGTTAGTTTCCTAAGATTTCCATACCAAATGACCACAAAATTGGGTGACTTAAAATGTCAAAAATTTATTCTCTACAGTTCTGAGGGCGGGAAGTTTAAAAATCATTCCTTCTGAAGGTTCTGAGGGGAAAAGCTGTCCCAGGTCTTTTAGTTTCTGAGAGCAGCTGGCAATCAATCCTTGGTGTTCCTTGGTTTGTAGACCTATCAGTTCAACTCTGCCTCTGTCCTCACACCGCCTTCCCCTCAATTTGTCTGCGTCCCAAATCTTCCTCTTCTTTCTCTTATAAAAAACATCAGTCATTGGACTTAGGGCCCACCCTAAATCTAGGATGATCTTGTCTTGAAATTCTTAATTAATGATTGACACTTCAAAGAATAAACTCTTGGGTACAGGCTTTAAAGGTGAGCTCACATAGACAACTTTCCAACCAGAGTGCCATAAAATCAGGCCACTAGTCCAAGATACAGTAGAATAAGAATTCATTTCCTGGGACTGAATAAGAAAACTTAATTAATCTGCAAAGAGCCTCTTTCCAAACAATACACATTCGCAAGTGTTAGAACTCTGAGGTATTTAGGGGTGGGGTGGGGCAGGCAGGGAGAAGGCAATGGCACCCCACTCCAGTACTCTTGCCTGGAAAATCCCATGGATGGAGGAGCCTGGTGGGCTGCAGTCCATGGGGTCGCTGAGTGTCGGACACGACAGAGTGACTTCACTTTCACTTTTCAGTTTCATGCACTGGAGAAGGAAATGGCAACCCGCTCCAGTGTTCTTGCCTGGAGAATCCCAGGGACGGGGGAGCCTGGTGGGCTGCCGTCTATGGGGTCTCACAGAGTCGGACACAACTGAAGTGACTTAGCAGCAGCAGGGGCAGGCAGATGCAATTCAACCCACTTACCCCCTCTTTCAAGAATTCAGAAACTTAGTATGACCCCCTACCTTTCATGAAAATATTTGCATAGCCACAACAAGAATCTGTTCTCCAAGATTTTTGCCTAGGGTATTGTATTAGAGACTGAAACTCTTAAAAAATCAGGTGTGACAGGCTGCCTTTCAGGGGAAAGAAAAGTATAGAGCCAATGCCTCCAAACTTCTCCTAAGAAAACTGGTCCAATACCTGGCTTACAGGGTCCCAGCCTTATTCTAAAGTTTAGTAAGTAAGTTCTTGGCAGACTAGGAATCTTTAAAAATTTGGGAGACTTCCAGAAGATAGGAATTCACTTAGATGTTTAGGTATTGCCAGTAAAATCTAGTGGAGTGAGATTCTTGGGCTTGGCTTCCTGGCCTTGGGATAGAAGAATAGAGGCCTTTAAAAACACAAAATCTGAGATTCCTTATGAAAATATCTAGGCAGAGGTTAATTTATGGCCTTTGTAGCTGTTCAGTGCTGTATGTATGACCCAGAAAATGCAAAGCAAACTCAAAGAGCCTTTATGATACATTAACACTCTTGTTGCGGAGAAGGCGATGGCACCCCACTCCAGTACTCTTGCCTGGAAAATCCCATGGACGGAGAAGCCTGGTAGGCTGCAGTCCATGGAGTTGCTAGGAGTCGGATACGACTGAGCGACTTCACTTTCACTTTTCACTTTCATGCATTGGAGAAGGAAATGGCAACCCACTCCAGTGTTCTTGCCTGGAGAATCCCAGGGATGGGGTAGCACAGAGTTGGACACGACTGAAGTGACTTAGCAGCAGCAGCAGCAGCAACACTCTTGTTGCACTTGGGTAAATAATCAGGTCAAATCTAATTGTGCCTTTTTTATGCTCAAGAATAATCTTTGAGATTACTACGATCACAAGATGAACAGACTGTCAGATATTAAAGACTTTGAACAGGAACAAAGATGACATGGTGTCTTGTCTAGCACACCCTTGGGTTATCTGCATTTATTATCTTTCAGCAAGTTTATAACTTTGTAATTTGTAGAAGTGGGTAGCAAAGAACATTATTCTTGTTCCTAGGAAGTAAAATTGTCTAGTACACCTCCAAGAATTCAGTTTTTCACACATTTGCTTCAGCAAGCGGCTTCTGACTGCGCATATCTGTGCTCTCTGGATTCTTTACTAACATGTTCTAATATTTTATTGGTTTCCTCACATACTAATAAATTAAATAAAATGCATACATGTCTTTTTTTTTTTTAAACCTGAAACACTGTATTAGTTTTGCCAAACATCAAAACGAATCCGCCACAGGTGTACATGTGCTCCCCATCCTAAACCCTCCTCCCTCCTCCCTCCCCACACCATCCCTCTGGGTCGTCCCAGTGCACCAGCCCCAAGCATCCAGTATCGTGCATCGAACCTGGACTGGTGACTCGTTTCATATATGATATTACACACGTTTCAATGCCATTCTCCCAAATCTTCCCACCCTATCCCTCTCCAACAGAGTCCATAAGACTGTTCTATACATCAGTGTCTCTTTTGCTGTCTTGTACACAGGGTTATTGTTACCATCTTTCTAAATTCCATATATATGTATTAGTATACTGTATTGGTGTTTTTCTTTCTGGCTTACTTTACTCTGTATAATAGGCTCCAGTTTCATCCACCTCATTAGAACTGATTCAAATGTGTTCTTTTTAATGGCTGAGTAGTACTCCATTGTGTATATGTACCACAGCTTTCTTATCCATGCATCTGCTGATGGACATCTAGGTTGCTTCCATGTCCTGGCTATTATAAACAGTGCTGCGATGAACATTGGGGTACACGTGTCTCTTTCCCTTCTGGTTTCCTCAGTGTGTATGCCCAGCAGTGGGATTGCTGGGTCATAAGGCAGTTCTATTTCCAGTTTTTTAAGGAATCTCCACACTGTTCTCCATAGTGGCTGTACTAGTTTGCATTCCCACCAACAGTGTAAGAGGGTTCCTTTTTCTCCGCACCCTCTCCAGCATTTATTGCTTGTAGACTTTTGGATTGCAGCCATTCTGACTGGTGTGAAATGGTACCTCATAGTGGTTTGAATTTGCATTTCTCTGATAATGAGTGATGTTGAGCATCTTTTCATGTGTTTATTAGCCATCTGTATGTCTTCTTTGGAGAAATGTCTATTTAGTTCTTTGGCCCATTTTTTGATTGGGTCATTTATTTTTCTGGTATTGAGCTGCAGGAGTTGCTTGTATATTTTTGAGATTAGTTGTTTGTCAGTTGCTTCATTTGCTATTATTTTCTCCCATTTTGAAGGCTGCCTTTTCACCTTGCTAATAGTTTCCTTTGATGTGCAGAAGCTTTTAAGGTTAATTAGGTCCCATTTGTTTATTTTTGCTTTTATTTCCAATATTCTGGGAGGTGGGTCATAGAGGATCCTGCTGTGATGTATGTCGGAGAGTGTTTTGCCTATGTTCTCCTCTAGGAGTTTTATAGTTTCTGGTCTTACGTTGAGATCTTTAATCCATTTTGAGTTTATTTTTGTGTATGGTGTTAGAAAGTGTTCTAGTTTCATTCTTTTACAAGTGGTTGACCAGATTTCCCAGCACCACTTGTTAAAGAGATTGTCTTTAATCCATTTATATTCTTGCCTCCTTTGTCAAAGATAAGGTGTCCATATGTGCATGGATTTATCTCTGGGCTTTCTATTTTGTTCCATTGGTCTATATTTCTGTGTTTGTGCCAGTACCATATTGTCTTGATAACTGTGGCTTTGTCGTAGAGCCTGAAGTCAGGTAGGTTGATTCCTCCAGTTCCATTCTTCTTTCTCAAGATCGCTTTGGCTATTTGAGGTTTTTTGTATTTCCATACAAATTGGGAAATTATTTGTTCTAGCTCTGTGAAGAATACCATTGGCAGCTTGATAGGGATTGCATTGAATCTATAAATTGCTTTGGGTAGTATACTCATTTTCACTATATTGATTCTTCCAATCCATGAACATGGTATATTTCTCCATCTATTAGTGTCCTCTTTGATTTCTTTCACCAGTGTTTTATAGTTTTCTATATATAGGTCTTTAGTTTCTTTAGATAGATATATTCCTAAGTATTTTATTCTTTCCGTTGCAATGGTGAATGGAATTGTTTCCTTAATTTCTCTTTCTGTTTTCTCATTATTAGTGTATAGGAATGCAAGGGATTTCTGTGTGTTGATTTTATATCCTGCAGCTTTACTAGTCATTGATTAGTTCTAGTAATTTTCTGGTGGAATCTTTAGGGTTTTCTATGTAGAGGATCATGTCATCTGCAAATAGTGAGAGTTTTACTTCTTCTTTTCCAATTTGGATTCCTTTTGTTTCTTTTTCTGCTCTGATTGCTGTGGCCAAAACTTCCAAAACTGTGTTGAATAGTAATGGTGAAAGTGGGCACCCTTGTCTTGTTCCTGACTTTAGAGGAAATGCTTTCAATTTTTCACCATTGAGGATAATGTTTGCTGTGGGTTTGTCATATATAGCTTTTATTATGTTGAGGTATGTTCCTTCTATTCCTGCTTTCTGGAGAGTTTTTATCCTAAATGGATGTTGAATTTTGTCAAAGGCTTTCTCTGCATCTATTGAGATAATCATATGGTTTTTATTTTTCAATTTGTTAATGTGGTGTATTACATTGATTGATTTGCAGATATTGAAGAGTCCTTGCATCCCTGGGATAAAGCAGAAATGGACAATATTTGTATCTATTAGAGCTATTCATCACTGTGAAAAAAGTATTAATAAAAGCTTAAGAAACAGTGAGATAGCTATGTGGAAAAACTGCATAAATTTATTGATTTATTGTTAATCTCCCTTGGTACAGAAGCTTTAGAAGAACCTTGGTGTATAGATTTGTACTTGTACATCAAGGCCCAGTACAGAGTAGTGATTAAGAGCCTGGCAAGCCAACATACCTACTGTGACGTTCACCAAATTACTTAAAATTTCCAGACCCCAGTTTCCATTGTTTAAAACAGGGTTCATCTGTAAAATAGTCCTATCCCTCAGAGTTCGTCTGAGGAATTAAGAATTATAAATGAAGAGCTTAGTACAGTGTCTGGAACATGAAAAAATGATTACATATATTTTCATGGACATGTTGATTTATTCTTTGCTTCAAAAACTAACATTATCCCTGTGTATGTGTATCATTTGTGTCCGACTCTTTGCAACCCCATGGACTGTAGCCTGCTGGGCTCCTCTCCCCATGGGATTTCCCAGGCAAGCATACTAGAGTGGGCTCCCATTTCCTTCTCCATCTTCTCAACCCAGGGTTTGAGCCCATGTCTCCTGCATCTCCTGTAAGGGCAGGATGATTCTTTACCACTGAGTCACCTGGGAAGCTAACATTTATCCCTAATTAGTAATAAACATATTGTCTACAATACAGTCTTATTGAATTCATTCAGTGTCAGTGAGGTATTTTTCAAATCTGTAGTCACAGAAATCACTAATGCCTAATCACTACATAACGAAAACTAAGATTTCTGTGAATCATGTGTTTATTAGAAGACAAAAATAATCTCATTGAAACAAACTACAGTTAGAACTGAAATTTAATAAAAAAAAAAAAAAACTTGGCATTGCTTTAACTCCTATGATATAGACATAATCAAGAAAGAGCATAAGGTTAATTGCTAACTGCTATTTAACAGCATAGCCTTCCTTTCATTGTACTGCACTCCATCAGCTCTCTTCAGCCTAAAGACATTGTTTCTACTACAAAATAAAATACAAAGCCTTTAGTTTGAATATTTTACTGTTAATCTTAAAAGAGAGTTTGTGCAAAATACTCATTTTGGAGGCCTGAATTCTTCATTAAAATATCATTTGGAATTTAATTAAATTTATAATTATATAGATTCACAAACTTGACATAAATTCAGCTGTTTCACAGATGTGGAAATGCTTTAGTTTGGAAGACTTACCCTATCATATTGGCAGGAGGTATTTTGATAATTTAACACCTATATACAATGAAAGTTAAATAAAAATCTCCAAATGGTTTGCCAGAAAGCATTAATATATGCTGTCCTCTTTCTTCAACTATTGCTAAAGCCAGTCAGATTGGTTTTACAGCTTTCTGGTAGCTTTGAAAATGTGCGCCTTAATGTGCAACGAGCGATGCAATGCTTTGGCGGGGATGTTATTTGCATGTTTTCAAGATTCCCATGTTACTGCAGGCTGACCCTCAGAATACTCCTAAGCCACTCATCAAATTGGAGTCTAGGTAGAAACACAGAGGCAGCTGCTTTCAGCTTGTTAATGACACCACTTATTGGCTATCATGGCATCACTGTTCAATATACATGAGTTTGAGAAAACTCTAGGAGACGGCGTAGGACAGTGAAGCCTGGTGTGCTGCAGTCCATGGGCTTGCAAAGATTTGGACATAACTTAAGGACTGAACAAAAAGAAATCAAATACAATCTCTATAAAAATAAGTAGTCTAATTAGTCTGCATTCCAAATGCTAAAGAAGTATGATAAAGTGGTACCTGTAGAAAAGAAAAGTCAAACAAGTTGAATTTGGCCTTTTTCTCAGACAGCCATGGACATTTTCCAGTTCTCATTTTTTCTACCAATTAGTGGTGTTTGAAGCACTTGCTCATTTCTTCCTCATCAAAGCACATTCTTTATTGGCCTCCAGATCATTCTTTTCTTTTTAAAACTCACTGGTCTCCTCTTTTAATCCGCTTCTGTCCTTTCCCGGGTGATGCTCATATTCCCTGACTGCTAAACACTGATGGGCTCAAGAATCATCTTTATCTGCATTCATTCTCCAAATGATTTAATTTTGTCCCACAATTTTCCATACATTTTTATTCAGACAACTTTCAAATTTGGGTCTTTAATCTTAACTTTCTTTTCTGAATTTTAGAGCTGGATACCCAACCTCTTACTCAACACTTTTCTATGAAAGTCTATAAAAATATGAATTTTTTCCACCTATTCTGAATTTGAAAATTGCTATTCTGAACTTGTAACTCTACACACCTTCACAGGAGTAGTCCATCATGTAGTTAGCACCATCGTAGAAAAGAGATGATTCTATTTTTTTGGGTCAAAATCATGGAATAATTCTTGATGCCTTTCTTTCTCGCATACTACATTGTCAATCATTCAGCAATATTCAGAATATATTCAGAATCTGGCATTTCTTACTACCTTCATGTTGTCTTCCAAATTCATCATTTTTTCTCGTTTGAACTACTGCATTTGCCTCCTAACATGTCTCCCTACCCCCAGACCTACTTAGAGCCTGTTTTTTCACTGCAGTGAGAATGTCACAATCCACACAAAGCTTCTGAAAACAAGAAAGTCTGAAGTCTTTATTGTGGCTAATGATGTCCTATGTCTGCCTACAAGTTCTGTGTCCCCTCTCTGTCCTCATCTTCTCCCACTCCCGTCATTCATTCTATGATAGCCAAATTGTTCTTCTTGATAGTCCTCTAACACACCTGGAATGGTCCTATTTCTGGGATTTGGCATTTTCTGTTCTTGATGTCTGGAAGAGTTTTCCTCCAGATAACTCCATGACTGCTTCTCTCAGTCTTTGGGGTTTCTGCTTTCGTGTCCTTTCTTTGGAAGATTGACCCTTAGCTCCTTGTATCAAATAGCACTCCCCATGTGCACAGCCATTCTATACTGCCTTATTCTCTCTTAATTTTCTTCGCAGCACTTTCTAATATTTACTGAGAATCTTATTTTGCATTGGGATGAAAATATTCATGCCTTTTGTCATATTATATACATATTTGCTGATTTGTTGATTGTTTTTCTCCTCCTTTAAAACTGTTAGTAACTTTTGTTATTGGAGATTTTTCTTGCTTTTTGTATATTTCTACAGCCCCAAAGAGTGACTGATACAGTGGAAATGCTCAATTAATTTCCTATTGTGTTATCCTAATTCTGGGATATCAGTTTCCTGGAAATGATTTCCTTTGTACTCATTCTTTCTAATGCAACACCTGAAAGGCAAGGTGGAACAGAAGGGCTTCTACTCAGTTCAGTTCAGTCACTCAGTTGTGTCTGACTCTTTGTGACCCCATGGACTGCAGCACACCAGACCTCCCTGTCCATCATCAACTCCTGGAGTTGATTCAAACTCATGTCCATTGAGCTGGTGATGCCATCCAACCATCTCATCTTCTGTTGTCTCCTTCTCCTCCCACCTTCCATCGTTCCCAGCATTAGGGTCTTTTCAAATGAGTCAGTTCTTTGCATCAGGTAGCCAAAGTATTGGAGTTTCAGCTTCAGCGTTAGTCCTTCTGATGAATATTCAGGACTGATTTCCTCTAGGATGGACTGGTTGGATATCCTTGCAGTCCAAGGGATTCTCAAGAGTCTTCTTCAACACAGTTCAAAAGCATCAATTCTTCGGTGCTCAGCTTTATAGTCTAACTCTCACATCCATACATGACTACTGGAAAAACCATAGCTTTGACTAGACAGACCATTGTTGGCAAAGTAATGTCTCTGCTTTTTAATATGCTATCTAGGTTGGTCATAAATTTCCTTCCAAGGACTAAGCGTCTTTTTATTTCATGGGTGCAGTCACCATCTGCAGTGATTTTGGAGCCCCCCAAAATAAAGTCTGTCAGTGTTTCTATTGTTCCCCCACCTATTTGCCATGAAGTGATGGGACTGGATGCCATGATCTTAGTTTCCTGAATGTTGAGTTTTAAGCCAACTTTTTCACTCTCCTCTTTCACTTTCATCAAGAGGCTCTTTAGTAGGTTGGTGCAAAAGTAATTGTGGTTTTGCACTGTTGAACTTTGCCGTTTGATATAGGAATACAGTCTTAAATGAGTGTTATATTATACATCATTTTAATGTGCATTTCTCACAGGGTTTTTTTTTTTGGCTAATGACATTACTTGCTGTGTATTTTATATTTATTTTAGACTGTGGAAATGATGCTAGACAAAAAGCAAATTCGAACAATTTTCTCATTTGCATTCAAAATGGGTCATGAAGCAGCGAGACAACTCACACCATCCACAACGTGTTTGTCCCAGAAACTACTAATGAACCTACAGTGCAGTGGTGGTTCAGGAAGTTTTGCAAAGGAGGTGAGAGCCTTGAAGATGAGGACTGCAATGGCCAGTCATCGGGAGTTGACAATGACCAACTGAAAGCATCATTGAAGCTGATCCTGTTACAACTGCATGAGAAGTTGCCAAAGAACTCAATCATTCTATGGTCAATGGCATTTGAAGCAAACTGGAAAGATGAAAAAGCTCGGTAAGTGGGTGCCTTCTGAGCTGACCAAAACCCAAAATATCGTTGTTTTGAAATGTTGTCTTATCTTATTCTACGCAACAACAATGAACTGTTTCTTGATCAGATTGTGAGGTGTGATGAAAAGTGGGTTTTATACGATAATTAGTGATGATCAGCTCAGTGGCTGGACCAAGAAGAAGCTCCAAAGCACTTCTCAAAGCCAAACTTGCACCAAAAGAAGGTCATGGTCACTCTTTGGTGGTCTGCTGCCTATCTGATCCAGTATAGTTTTCTGAATTCTGGTGAAACCATCACATCTGAGAAGTACACGCAGCAAATCAATGAGATGCACCAAAAACTGCAAAGCCTGCAGATGTCATTGGTCAACACAATGGGCCCAATTCCTTTCCAAGACAATGCCCGACCACACATCGGAAAACCAACACTTCAAAAGTTGAATGAATTGGGCTACACAGTTTTGCCTCATCCACCACATTCACCTGACCTCTCGCCAACCAACTACCACTTCTTCAAGCATCTCAACAACTTTTACAGGGAAAGTGCTTCCACAAACAGCAGGAGGCAGAAATTCTTTTCCAAGAGTTTGTCTAATTCTGAAGCGTGGATCTTTACACTATAGAAATAAACAAACATCTTTCTCATTGGCAAAAATGTGTTGACTGTAATGGTTCCTGTTTTTACTAATAAAGATGTGCTTGAGGTTAGTTATAATGATTTAAAATTCATGGTCCAAAAACCATAATTATATTCGCATAAACCTAACAAATAGTAGAAGTCCTGGATAAACACCAGAACCAATGTTGTAGTAGGGGTCCTCTTAGGCCTTTTCTCACTTATCTAAAACTTCTGTATCAGGAGCAAGCCTTTGCAAAGACCCATATGTGCAATAGAAAAATCCAACTCAACCTGACTTAAACACTGAGAGGACATCCAGAGTTTGGACATGCAGAAGTAGGACTGGTCAGTCCCTAGCCCCACTCTACCTTTAGTGCATGAGTGCTGACTCTCTGCTCTGTCCTAGGCAGGGCTGGTTTCATCCTGAGATTTCTTTCCCTTGCATTCATGCAGTGGCTGCCTGATGCATTAAGGTCAGAAGTGTTCAGCATGAGAGGTCTTCTGTATTCCTTTTAGCAGATCTATGAAAACTTCTCTAGAACCCTTCAGAAATCTTTATTTTGGTGTGTGGGGGGGTGTCAAGATAAAGTCACATGCCCATACTTGACTCAATTACTAATCAAGAAGAGCAGGACCTTTGGTAATTCAGGCTCACTCATGAGCAGAGGGTGGTATGGTTACTTTTCTCTTGAATCATGTAGGTTACATGAAGGAAGTAAGAAAGCTGAACTAAGACTCAGGCTTCTCTGGATGGTGGAAGGAAGGATGCCTGCCAATTAGATGGTCAGGATGTTCACTATATTCTCAAACCCAAGACCTGAAGAGATAGTGACTTGAAAGACAAGGGACAGCAATAACCATGTCATGTGAAACAGGTCATCAGGTACAGTGTATATATTTAAAATTTTCTATATATTATAATGTTTTGATATCTTAGAAAAAACACTTTCCAGCTGGGGAGAAGTTGCCCCTCTTGGGGTCAGCCACTTCTCAGAGATGACAGCAAAGAGTTCAGCCCGGAGTGTGCCTTTAAAAAGCACACTAACGAAGCCAGAACCAACACATCCTCTATTTGCCTTACTCTTTACTTCTTTGCCTTACTCTTTATTCTTCTGCTTTAATCACCTCAGGACCTTGTTGTTCAGCCGTTAAGTTGTATCCAACTCTTTGTGACGCATGGACTGCACCGCACTGGGCTTCCCTGTCTTTCACCATCTCCCAGAGTTTGCTCAAACTCATGTCCATTGAGTGGATGATGCCATCCAACTATCTCATACTCTGTCACCCCATTCTTCTCTTGCCTTTAATCTTTCCCAACATCAGGGGCTTTTCCAGTGAGTTGGCTGTTTGCATTGGGTGGCCAAAGTATTGGAGCTGCAGCATCAGTCCTTCCAATGAATATTCAGGGTTGATGTCCTTTAGGATTGACAGGTTTGATTTCTTTGCTGTCCTGGGGGCTCTCAAGAGTCTTCTCTAGCACCACACTTTGAAAGCATCAATTCTTCAGCACTTGCCCTTCTTTATTGTCCAACTCTCTCATCTGTACCTGACTACCAGGCAACTAGGAACCACCTCTATAGTTTTAGAAAGCCCACTGAAAGGATTCAAACCAACTAACTTTAAACTGTACTTTCTACTCTGCCTTGCTGTCCCCAGTCAAGGCTCAGGCTTAAAGTCTTCCCCTTACTCCATCTTCTGACCATCCTGTGTCTTTCCCATGTGGTCTGCCTGCCCTCCTATCTCTCAGACCTGTGAGTGTAAGAAACTTTGTTTGCTGGAGCCTCTCCTGTGTTTCCTCTTGTGACCATACCTGCCAGCCCATCACGTAAGAAAAACCATACAAAAGCACCGGGCTCTTCCAGAGAGCGAGGATGTGTAGAGAAGGCTCAGGCAAAGTGGTAGTTCTTTGCTCCAGCCGTGGTCATTCACTGTCAAGCTACTCTCACTGAATGAATAAAATGTGAATGAAGCAGGGTTGTTGTTTTTTTTCCCCATTGATTTTTTTTTTCATTCCCATGGTACTAATGATAAAAATACAGGTTTTTAAAAATGTTTAATTGGTTTCCACTTCCAGCTTGCCAGTGAAGTAAATCAAACATAAATTTGTGGATAGATCTGGTTCAAAATTTGAACTTCATCATTTACTAACAATAGTGGATTTATTTTTTTTCCCCTCTGAGGTTTGTGTTTTTAATCATTAAAAAGATGACTGTAAAGCTTCCCTGAGTGGCATTTAATTCAGAGGGTGTGAGATAGTACATGTAAAACACCTGACTTGAAGCAGACAGTCTGCAAACACTGGTCTCTTTCACTTCTCTTTACAGAAAGGAGCACAGCCTTAAAGAATCTGAAAGGAACAGACTGGTTAATTTTCTTTGCTACTAGATTATAGTTCATAGGACTTGTTTAATTCCTAAATTTTCTATCAACAAAGTAATGTTTAATAAATAATTGTTTTTAGTTCATTAGTTTGATTTTCTCCTTCTTCTAACTCTCAAAAATAAAATAGCCTGCTCATTATTGGGCAGTAAGTCAGCTTTTAATTCTAAATTTCAAATATACTAATATATTTTTCATGCAATTATAAAGATTTTTGAAGACAAAATAATGCATTTAAGAAGTTAATTTACATGATTGACTTTTTTTCATATCCCCCACACTGTGTCTGAGGGCTGAACTACCTTACGGTTATACTGATAGGAAAAAAGTTAGAGTGGGCGGTGTCTTTTGTTATTTTAAATGAATTTTTAACATAATATCTCTATGCCCCATGCCTCTACCCAGATTTCTTGCTGCTTATTCACTGTGGACCCAATCTCCTGGTGACTGTTATGACCCAGGGATGTAAATTCAGCTGTCAGCAGTGTTTTCACAACCACTTTGTAAAATTACAACGCTATCCAAAAAATAAATGAAATACGGGGAAATGGAAAAACCAAAACTTGACATGATCCACCCAGGTAAGAGCTAAATTTCCTATGTCTTTCCAAGTCATTCTTTTTTCTTCTTGTTACCAAAGCAAAGGGCAATAATGCCAGAACCGCCACAGTTCCCTTTGGTAGTACCTACTTGCTTTCATTGTCAGGACAAGAGACGAGAATACTTTCCAACTTTTTAGGCACTTAAAACTCTGAAACAAGCTTTGACCTTCTGCCAGTATAAATGAATTGCTTCAAGATAGTCACTATTTCACAAAAATAATTAATTATAATTCCCAGACCAGATGACAACTGTGCCAGGGAATCCAAATAACTGAACCTAGTTGGAGATCAAGGACTGATCACAAGAGGGAGGAGAAGGGAAAGGAAGAACAAAAGAGCAGGTCCAAGACTAAAGGCAACACTTTTTATTAGATAATTCCTCATCTTTTAGAATATTTTATAACGTCCAGTGATTTCACTGTTCATGCCTCAGTCTGTCCTACTAGCACCAACTCTGCTTTTCTTGGCATCCTTTACAAACCAGTCTAATCTCAGCACAAAGTTTCCTAGTGGAACCCTGTCTAGCACCCAGTTACACTGAGCGAGCCAAAGTTTTCAATTCCTCAGTCACTTACAGCAGCCAGGGGCTCTTTTGACTGGCACATGTGTTTTTCCCACCAGAGCCATGACTCTCTGCAGATTTGTGCTGATTCTACACACACTTCTGGTTGCAAGTTCATATGCTAATCCAAGAAATGAGATCTATTCAGACTCCAGGGCCCATTAAACTCCATCATCTTGAAGTTCACTGGCACTGTGATTATTTTCAAGAACACACAAAGTATGAAGCACACATTCCACATTTTCTCAGTATAACTTTCATCACCAAGAGAATTTCCATATTCAAAATATGAGCTTAGATTTGATCTATGCTTTATGAAAGAAATTCTTCTAAAGAAAGCCTCCATTTCAATGGAATAAAAACTCTTTAATTTGTATTTTCTCCAAAGACTAACCATAAAGGAGAAACATAAAAATGTGAAATTGGAAGATTCATTTATAGAGGCAACTTTAAAAATAAACACTATCTTGTGTTATCCTGGCCTTTGATTGATTTTTAACTGATGTTCTGTAGAAAAGTGAAGCCACTTTGAAAATGCTTTTTGTAAAAGCTGTTGGGTTTGTTTGTTTTTCTTTTTAACATATAAAGAGGAATCAAGTGAATAAATGCAACTAGCAATGTTTATACTTGAGGAATTACTTCCTTGGGGATTTGTGAATCTTCAAACTACAATATTGTTTTCATTACAGATATGAACCTTGTTTTACACCATCAAAGTTCGCAAATTAACCCAAAGAAAAAGTAGTTCCTGACCTTGTGCCAGCTGGGCAGAAGGCTAAGCCAACACTGACAGGTCCTTGCGCCCTTTCTCGCGACATCGTGGTGGTGTACGGGCGACAGGCTGGACTCAGCTACATCTTATACTCCTAGATCTGTGCAAGAGCAGACAGAGATGCACTAAAGACTGGATTCAAAGCAAACGCGAGAAGACTTCTGCCAGCAACATAAAAAGAGTCAAAAAGGAATCATCTACGCTCACTATAGTTTGAAATGCTGTAAGTTCAAGGTAAAAATGGGTGAGCACATGTTATGGCAGATTGAAAATGCTCTCCCTTCATGGGAAATTAAAAAAAAAAACTGTCTTGTTCATAGATTGACAATGCCAAGAAATGATCGTTCAAAAATATTTTTATTCATTTTCTATATGCAATTCACTGAGCAGTGCTAAAGTGATGGAAACAAGTAGGATGACAAATTTCAAAGGAGTTTCTTAAATATGATTTATTTCCATTTTTATGAGGCTTTTTGTTTGTTTGACTGTTAGGCAATCAGTTCAGTTCAGTCGCTCAGTCTTGACCAACTCTTTGTGACCCCATGGACTGCAGCACACCAGGCCTCCCCGTCCATCACCAACTTCCAGAGTTTACTCAAACTTATGTCCACTGAGTCCGTGATGCCATCCAATCATCTCATCCTCTCTCATCCCCTTCTCCTCATGCCTTCAATCTTTCCCAGCATCAGTGTCTTTTCAAATGAGTCTGCTCTTTGCATCAGGTGGCCAAAGTATTGGAGTTTCAGCTTCAACATCAGTCTTTCCAATGAACATTCAGGACTGATCTCCTTTAGGATGGACTGGTTGGACCTCCTTGCAGTCCAAGGGACTCTCAAGAGTCTTCTCCAACATCACAGTTCAAAAGCATCAATTCTTCGGCGCTCAGCTTTCATCCCAGTCCAACTCTCACATCCATACATGACTACTGGAAAAACCATAGCTTTGACTAGACAAACCTTTGTTGGCAAAGTAACGTCTCTGCTTTTTAATATGCTGTCTAGGTTGGTCATAACTTTTCTTCCAAGGAGCAAGCGTCTTTTTACTTCATGGGTGCAGTCACCATCTGCAGTGATTTTGGAGCCCCCAAAAATAAAGTTTGCCACTGTTTCCACTGTTTCTCTATCTCTTTGCCATTAACTGATTGTTAACTGATTATCATTCATAATCAGTTACTTAATCAATTACATAATCAGTTAATCATAACTGATTAACAATCATTATTAATTGATTGTTAGGCAATCAGTCCCTGACATATTCTCCAGGGTCAGCCCTACACCTAGAGATCTGAACAAAGTCACACATAGACTCTAAAGGGAAAATGATTGTATTAAACAACAAAGCAGCAGCAGCAACAACAAAATATGGTAGAGTAGGTAAGAACGCAAACATGTTTAGGGGAGCTGTAGCAGGCACAAGGTTCTTTGGGTAGGATAAGTAAATACATAAATGGATACAGAAACGTTTAACACTAAATTACATCAATCTATTTTTAAATTTCTTAGCTACTTTCAATTATTAGTAATTTGGGTCTGTTCAAAGTATATGAACAATTGATTAACTTAGTCCAAGCATCCACTGTGACTCTGATGTGCTGATCTATGATAGAGCAGTCCATGAGAGAGTCTCATTCTCTTCCTGTGTTCTAGACAGTATTTCCAAAAGATTGTGAATAGAAGCAATAAACACAAGTCATAGCCATTTTATCCTAATCCACAAAGTCAGAGGACTCTGTTACCTACTCTCCACAGCCCTCCTCCCCCAGAAAGCACTAGAGATGAATCTACACTGGCCTAGTGTATTTTATTGTCACTCACAATGGACAAGGACCCTGATGTGAGGCTGAATTTCTTCACACTCTTCTGAACAAATAGTTTCCCAATAGACTCCAGAAGAAAAAAAAAAAAAAAAAAAAAATATATATATATATATATATATATATCTGGGGCATATGGTTCATTTACGCTAGTTTTGAGAAGTGGCTGTTTTATAGTAGTACTGAAATCATAAATTACCTACAAAATACCAGGTGAATGCTGGTTCTGAGTGTCTTAAGTAGCAAAAAGAGTATGCTTGTCTCACCATGTGACAAAACTGTTTCTACACAGGCAAAGATACTTTTACTCTTTTTCATTACCAAGATGTATAATTTGGTGCCAGAGTAACCAGTGTTTTTTCAATCCGCAAATTCTCAGTAGCAATTCTTATATTTATCTTCAGCTGAAAAATCACTTTCATAGCTAATATGGTTCTGTGCCATCTTGTAATATATTCACAGTAAGGAGATATTATGGATCACGTAATGCATGTTATTCTTATACCATCTTTATATGATCTAGTTTGGAGATTCTAATCTAATTATTACAAAATAAATTACATGGAAGCATATTATAAGAGTTCTAAGAGTCAAAATGTTATATATTAACTTTCTTCAAATTTTTAAGATGTGTTTTCTCATGCTAAACCAATCTGGAACATTTAATATTTTACTCAGAATTGTTAGGATTTTTTTTTACCAAGTAGCAATCTAATTTTAAAAAGGAATTTTGGGGGAATACTAAAATACTTAATAATTATGGCTTCAAATTTAACCAAATGAATAGTTAGTAAAAAGTCACACAGCCAAAACTGTAGCAGATTCTGTCCACCTGAGACAATAGAAGGCAGTGAAAACTCTGGTTAAAATCAGTGAAAGAAATAAATGCACATACTGATTGGTCAATCAGATAAATAGTCCAAAGGGATTCTTTTACCCTTGGTAAAGACAGGGGTTGGCTCTTGGTGGAAACACCTGCATTGTTAAAAGATAATTCTTAGAAACATATGTCAAGGCACTCACTGAATAAAGTGTAGCTGGGGACAAACCATTTTATTAAAACTAGTATGCCAAGGGCTTTTGTGACTTCCAGTTCTTTTATCACTTCGCAGTTTTCCTACTGATCAACTGCCTGTTCAAATGCTCCTTTGTGTTTCTCCCTAGAGAAGGCAACTTGATTTCTCCTGGGAACCTCTCCGTTTCCTGTTCTGCTGCTGTGGGCCCTGAAGCCAGGACCCTCTTGTGCTTCTATCAAAACGTGTCATTTATTCTAGGGCACTTGACAACCACGTTCTTCTTCACAGACACTGCAGAAGTGGAGGGAGATCACAGCCCCACCCCCCAGTCCCTAGAAATAGATTTTTCTGTTTCATGTCTGGCTGAAAGTTTCTACACAATAAGTATATTATATACCTTTTAAGTTTAGTCCTAGGGAGGTGAGGCCAACTTTTTCTTTCAAACGGTGGCTTCATCAGAGGCAATGAATATGGGTATCAGAACCAGACACAGCTGAATCACCTCCCAGCTCTGTCCCAGTGAGCTTCATGACTTAGAGAAGGCTTCTTTACTTCTCTCAGCCTTTCTTTGGGATAGCTGGAATAATTAAAACAGGTAAAATTTTAGATACTTAGCTTAATGAGCAGCATATATTAGGAACTTAATAAACAGTACCAGTTCCCGTCCCTCTTTCTGTTCACATAGTTAAAATGTTCACATTATTTCAGCGACTCAGACGGTAAAGAATCTACCTGCCAATGCAGGAGACCTGGGTTCTCTCCTTGGGTTGGAAAGATCCTCTGAAGAAGGGAATTGCTACCCATTCCAGTATTCTTGCCTGGAGAATTCCATGGACAGAGGAGCCTTGTGGGCTACAGTCCATGGGGCCGCAAAGAGTCAGACACGACTGAGTGACTAACACACCAACACACCAGAAAGGAAATCCTAATTTTGAGGAGACAGTATGTATTAGGGGAATAGAATAGGTTGCCGCTGCTGCTGCTGTTAAGTCACTTCAGTCGTGCCCGACTCTGTGCGACCCCATAGATGGCAGCCCACCAGGCTCCGCCAGGCCCTGGATATCTCCAGGCAAGAACACTGGAGTGGGTTGCCATTTCCCTCTCCAATGCATGAAAGTGAAAAGTGAAAGGGAAGTCTCTCAGTCGTGTCTGACTCTTCGCGACCCCATGGACTGCAGCCTACCAGGCTCCTCTGTCCATGGGATTTTTCCAGGCAAGAGTGCTGGAGTAGGGTGCCATTGCCTTCTCCAGTAGAATAGGTTATGGAACCATAAAGATCTGAGCACTCTTACAACTTAGTTGACTTAGGGAAAGTTAATTCTCTGAATCTATTTCTTCATGTGCTAAAGCAAGCAGCATCTACTGAGCCTAGTAGTCATTAAATTAAATGCTCTACTCTATAGTTCTGGTGACAGTGCCTGGACTAATGCCAGATAGTATGCATTTAACAAACGGTTGTTTTTCTGCTGGGTCTCACTTTTCATAAACTACCTATATAGCAGTAAATTGCCAATTAGGGCAGTCATATATTATAAAATATATAATTTGGTATTGTGATCAGTTTGCAATAGGTTTTTAACACCCTTCCTTCCTTCTTTATTTTCTTCTGTCCCTTTTACATGCTAGACAGTAGAGCAGAAGCAATGGTGTAAACAGTGGAAGACACGTGTAATATAAAAGTTTAGGGGTTAAAAAAAATTCCAGAAATTCCTGTGGATGAGATCAGAAAAGCATGAAGTAGGGGATCTCGGCCAGGTGGAAACTGTAGGAATCGACAGATGGCGATGGAAGGAAAAATAGGATGCTTCTCAGATCATAATACTCCTTGATATATAAGATTCCAAGGGCTTCTTTATACTGGACATAGAGTCAAACTTTACTTCATGCAAGATCAGGTCCCACCTGCTTCTCTGCTCTCTTTTCATGTTGTTCTCCACTTCTTCACTAAGCCAGCTGCACTGGCTTTCTTTCCACTCCCAATACCCGCCAAACTCAGTCTCATCTTTGGAATTTTTCACTAGCTGCACTCTAGAAGAGGCATAGGGGGATTTTTAAGGGGATAAAACTATTCTGTATCTTGCTTGGATCGGAAGCTCTACGGCTTCATATGTCTTTATGAAAATTCAACAAACTGTGCATTTAAAATAAGTGCATTCTATTCCAGGAAAATGTACCTCAACAAAGTTGATTTAAAGAAAAAAGAATCTCTAATTCAGTAATGGAAGTCAATAATAAAGTAGAATTGATCTCAAAATATTTGTTTCAAGAGGAATTTTGCAGGCATTTATCTGTTCTTTAAGGTGAATTGATAATATTCAAATTTTTTAGTGTTTAGAAGCTGATTTTCCCAGACTTACAACATAAATCAATGGATATGGGTTACAGTCTCAAGGAAGTGGAATTTGGCAAGGAACAGATAGCATGAACTAAAACTGGGTGGTGGACTGAAAATTCAATAGGGAGATATCACAGACTTCATCTATGATTTCCATTCAGGAACAGATCCAGACAGCTGTAGACTGTGTAGGGGGCCTTTAGAATACAATTACAAATCCTTTTCTTTAAAACCTGATTTGAGCTCAATTTCTTAAGTCAAGTCCCAGTTCATCATAGCAAAACAAAACAAAACAAAAAATCCTTGGCTTCTGCTCTTCTGACTTGGGGAGGTGTACTTGAAACTGTTTCCAAGATAGTACTTAAGTAAACCTCTTACAAGCCACTCTGTATACAAGTGAAAAACATCCTGAAGGAAACAAGCTAAGATATGACAAGACAAGTACATACTACTAAGTAGAAACTGTGAGCTGTAAGATAAATGAAATTACTAGTGGGGTGTGTGTGTGTGTGTGTGTGTGTGTGTGTTTCTTTTTGCTGTGGCCTTGATGAAAAGGAAAGGAAAGAATTTGTGCAGTTGGTCCACCCCCTCACCCCCCAGGTTTTTAGAATTATGTAAGGATAATAGTATTTCCCCACCCATCCCCTGAGGAGCTTTTAAGACCAGCATCTGTGAGGTGCATTTCCTAGATAAATGCAAACTGCCCTTTGACTCTCTTCAAGATAAGAAAACATTGACCCTTTCAACCAAGTTATTTATGACATCCACATAATGTGAAACAGCGCTTGGACCTGATAGGAACGCCCAGAAGTAAAGATACTAAAGGCAGTTAAGATTCTCCTCTGCTACTATCCAGGAGGGACTGCCACACAAGTTGAACAATGCCCAAGGCTCATTAAGAAGTTTGATGAATTTAATACAATTCAAATTAAAGATGATCTCAGGGGAACACGTTTAGAAAAGAAAACCAGATGGAGCACCAGCGTAGAACATCCAAGGAACAAGTGTGGGATGCCCCATAATCCTTGAGATTCTGGAAATGTAAGAAAATGGGATTTATCTTCTTGGGAAATTAACATGCAAAATGTGTTGGTGGCATAAATGTTATGTTTCAGCTTTCATAATGAAATTTTCCAGATTGTAAAGGAAAAACATAAAAAAGCCTCACTGGATACTGGAAGAAGTCATCCTTTCTTCCCTGGAAGACTTGCCAAAGTAAAGGAAAATAAAAGAAAACTGCACAGTCTATCAACCCGAGGTATCAAGTTGGAAAGGTCAGGATACGTGCCACCAGGAAAATAAATACAGAACTGAATGTCAACGTGCCCAGCACTGTCCTTTCCTTTTCTAAGAATGGAATAATAATGCCAAATCGTGCCCTGGTATGCTGGACTGGAGAGCAGAGGAGCTGAGATCCTTTCAACAAAAAGCATAGGAAAAACAAAACAAAGCAAAACAAAAAACTCAGTTTTCTATCTAAAAAAAATACATGTATGTAAATTTAATATATAAAATGCTCTCTCTCTTTAACATTTAAATATCATCCCAGAAATAGTGAATGTGGAGTTGTCACCTTGGTTTTAGTCATGGTGGCATTATCATCTAAGAAATTAACCCTGATTGGGCTTAAGCAGAGGGGAGACCCAGTGTCTCTCTCTACTCAGACAAGGACTACTAACTCAGAGGAAATGATGCAAGGGTTTTTGGTTTACTGTGTTTTGTTTAGCGACATCTCACAAAAACGTTCTTAAAATATGCCACGGATCATTTGTATTACCAAGAATTACTAATAATTTTATTCTGAAAATGTTAGCAAACCTCAAACAGAGGACAAGCATTCCTAAATAAAGACAGCAAGTATGCTGAATCTGCAATAGGCAACCTTCACCAGAAAATATAAAACAGTAAAAATTAAATCAAATTCAACTGAAATTCTATTACCCAAATTGTATCATATAAAAAGAAATCTATCACAAAATCAAATCATACTCCATATCTAATTATGCAATGTGTTTTTCTTTATTATATAATATTCTATAGTTTTTCATGTCAAAATACCAGATTAAAATAATCATTTTTAAATGGCTACTTAGTACATTATCTAGATATACCATAACTGAGTCATTAAATATAAAATTTTAGTCTACTGTGATTATTTCCAATTTTTTTTCTTTGCTGAAAAACACTAACAGGATGAATATATGGAATAAGTAGAACAACTGGTATGTAGCTTTATTAAACTTCTGGGATTACAAGAAATAAAATAATTTAAGACCCAACAGTTTTAATTTCATGGTAAAGGATACATAATGTATCAGAATTCCATTCTGTCCCATATTTCTTTATCCTCACTTATTGGCATACACTGGTAAAGAAAAGAAGGAGCATTTAGAGAGAAATTGGAACACAGGAAGCCTGGAGTCACCTATGACGATCTTCTCAGGGAAGATGTGTGTCACATATTTTAAAAAGTAACTCAACCACAGCTCCTGTTAGCAAGCTAGAATGAGAAATGAGGGATGAGCAGAGATTTCTGAAAGGAGGGATAAGATCTTCATTTTTAAAGGAAAGCAAGGGATGCATAACAATGGCAAGTTAAAAATCTAAAATCAAAGTTGTACTGAGTAAATCAAGAGTATGTTCTATATTTAATTGATGGACTAGATATAAATAAATCATCAGGGACCCTGGTGAAAGTTCTGGCTAGAATGTGCAAACTGTCATGCTAAACTGACTTGTGGTAGTAAAGACTAATGGTTTCCAGTACATAGTGTCCATTGAGAGGAAACTGGAAGCAAACCTGCGAACTTCAGACTAGTGATTTGTATCCTCATACTCATCAGGATGGCAGCACCTGGAAAGAATGATAATTTCATGGATTCCTAGAAAAATATAACTTTGGGAAAAATATGCAATGTGGCCTCTACAAGGCAAAAATAATGCCTTACTAATGAATTGATGCTTTTGAATTGTGGTGTTGGAGAAGACTCTTGAGAGTCCCTTGGACTGTAAGGAGATCCAACCAGTCTATCCTAAAGGAAATCAGTCCTGAATATTCATTGAAAGGACTGATGCTGAAGCTGAAACTCCAATACTTTGGCCACCTGATGCGAAGAACTGACTCACTGGAAAAGACCCTGATGCTGGGGATAACAGAAGACGAGATGGTTGGATGGCATCATCGACTGAATGGACATGAGTTTGAGTGAATTCCAGGAGTTCGTGATGGACAGGGAGGCCTGGTGTGCTGCAGTCCATGGGCTTGCAAAGAGTCAGACACAACTGAGCAAGTGAACTGAACTGAATTGAATGAAGTCAAGTTATAATTGTATATTTCATTTGATTAAACCTCCAAAACAATATAGCTTATCTCCTTCTCTCCTCATTGTTGCTGCTCTAACAGCTTAGAGCATCGAACTAAAGTTTTCAAATAATCTGCAAACAGCCTCACTTTCCAATATACATCTTTTATCCCAGCATTCACAGTACTCTATAGGATATATCTTATCTGATCTCTTCCTTGTTTGCAAACATTTGACTGTTTTGATTACAGAATAAAACAGGGACTCTCCACCACAGTTCTCATGGAAAATGAGTTCACAGATTCATGAGATGGTTGGATAACATCACTGACTCAATGGACATGCATTTGAGTAAACTCCAGAGGAGCCTGAGGACAGAGGAGCCTGGTATGCTGCAGTCCGTGGGGTCACAGAGTTGAACACAACTAGCGATTGAACAACCACAACAACCACAGTTCAGAAGGATTTCTGCAACAGGCCTCTTCTGGTCTTATCTGCTATATGGCTTCTCTCCAGAAGAGCTTGACAGACTGCATGCAGATCATCACACTGGGTGCTGGTGTCTGCTGCCATGATTCAACATGCACTGTTCCATTTTCTCAGATGTACCTCCTGATCCTTGACCACTAAGTAAATTGTCTTCGAAGACTCAGCTTAAGTGTCCACTTCAGTTAAACCTTCATGGGCCTCCCTACCAGGTAAAATTACTCCTTTGTACTCATACTAAAGCAGGTAGCCAATTGCAAAGGTGAAGCATCTCAAGGGCTACATGGGATTTCCTTTCATGTGTCTCATAGTGCCTGGCACTTAGCAGGTTTTCAATAGAGACATTAAATAGATGGATCTCCCGGATTTCTCAGAGCTGATATTGACAAAAGAGAATTTCTACTTTCAGAAAACTTTGAAAGTAAGTGTGTGTATGCTATAGGTGGTCAAACAACAATTTAGGAAAAACACTTGGTTTCCTTGTTATTATGGAAAATGTTTTGTCTTAAGTACGGAAATGGCTTAATGACAGGAAGCAATGTGTAGGAATAAATGATCATTTCTCTACTTAGAAAAGTTAGTGTCAGGGTTCTCTGGGGGCTGAGGCTGGAACACAGTCTCAACCAACATGTTAAATATATTGCTTAGAAAAAAGGAGAGAATTCTTTAAGTTTTCTTTTTCCTAATTGCCAAGGTCTTAAGTGTAGGTTAACTACAGTTAAGTTTAGGTTAACAGGCATAACATGCAGGAATATAAGGAAAGCAATTAAAATAAAGAATAACACTTAACTTTGATGTAGGGAAAATAAAGGTAATAAAATTAAAGAAAAATCCACTTATCCAATTTATTTTGAGTACATATTATATACAAACTCCTATTTTAAGAGTTGTAAGAGTTACAAAAGTGAACAAGACTGAATCATTGTACTTACTGTGATACATGAATAAATATTTATCAAAGTGAACTGCATTAAGGTTTAAATTAATAAAGTTATATAAATGTTTAGAAGAGATAATTTTTCAATGGAAGAATTGGGAGCTTAAAGAAAAACATCTTATTTGAGCAGCTAAAAATGTCTTGATGTGATTTTTAAAGATAGGGATTAACAAGGGAGGTATTTTTAAATGAATAACAAATAAAGAAGAGTGATTAAATATGACAAATACAACTGGGGTGACTCAAAAGAGATAATTGACAACAGAAAGATAATTAGAATCTGATTTGAAGGCAGAAAAGGGATGTGATGAGCTAGGTTGAGGGCAAAATGAATTTATAAACTACTACACATGGCATCCGGTCCCATCACTTCATGGGAAATAGATGGGGAAACAGTGGAAACAGTGTCAGACTTTATTTTTCTGGGCTCCAAAATCACTGCAGATGGTGACTGCAGCCATGAAATTAAAAGATGCTTACTCCTTGGAAGGAAAGTTATGACCAACCTAGATAGCATATTGAAAAGCAGAGACATTACTTTGCCAACAAAGGTCTGTCTAGTCAAGGCTATGGTTTTTCCTGTGGTCATATATGGATGTGAGAGTTGGACTGTGAAGAAGGCTGAGCGCCAAAGAATTGATGCTTTTGAACTGTGGTGTTGGAGAAGACTCTTGAGAGTCCCTTGGACTGCAAGGAGATCCAACCAGTCCATTCTAAAGATCAGCCCTGGGATTTCTTTGGAAGGAATGATGCTAAAGCTGGAACTCCAGTACTTTGGCCACCTCATGCGAAGAGTTGACTCATTGGAAAAGACTCTGATGCTGGAGGGATTGGGGGCAGGAGGAAAAGGGGATAACAGAGGACGAGATGGCTGGATGGCATCACTGACTTGATGGACATAGGTTTGAGTGAACTCTGGGAGTTGACGATGGACAGGGAGGCCTGGCGTGCTGCAATTCATGGGGTCGCAAAGAGTGGGACACGACTGAGCGACTGAACTGAACTGAACACTGTTAATTATAAATTACAACCTAAGAAAAAGTTCAAAGAGTCTGGAAAACATCTCAGAATGTTGCTGTGATGGCAGGAGCAACAACAAAACCATGTAATTATGCATTCTAAGTTGTATAGGATATAAAGAATTTTATTGGCAATAAAGCACTCTATTAGAAATAAAGTATTCAGTGGGACTCAACAGCTATACTAAGCTGTGATGTTATTCTATTTGAATAAGTCTTACATTTTAAGCAGTTTATAGTTTGTACAGTCTTTCAAGTACATGACCTCACATAAGATAAAGGAATTAGTGTTGTCATTCTCATTTTAAGTGTCCAAAGGCATAGATCTAAGTGCCAATACCTTAAATGACTGGGTTCAAGCTTGTACAACTAGTGAGACACTAGTGGAACCTAGATGTTCTTTATGTAGATTCAGTATTTTTCACCTATTTCACTTAAATATTCAAGAAAGATATAAACGCAATGAACTAGAAAGGTCTAAAGGAAATCATTAAATTAATTAAGGGAATAAGGAGAATCCTTTAGAAGGAGAAAGTTGAAAACTATGTGCATGAGAAATCTAGTTTGGAAATGGAGGATTTTATTTATAATTTTATAAATGTTACAAATACAAAGAAATGAAAATGGCTTAGGCTATGAAATTCAGATAACTAGAATTGAAAGATACTCTAAACCGGACATTACAAACACAGGGCAAGCTGACCACATCTGTCCTCTCCATATGCCTTGCGTGATCTTCACAGTGTATTTTAACACATTTTAAGTAGTCGCCACAATTTTGAAATCGGGAGAATTTATAGAAAGATCCATATTTGCCATTTCTTTTGAAAATTAGAATGTCTGGGAAAAAGTGGGCTTTGGCCCAACACAGCACTCAGCCAGACTAAAAAGGGGCTTCACCCTTTAAAAAGGAAATTTGTTCTCTGCTTCAGTACACTATCCCCTGAAGTACAGCACTAGGGTACACGGCTCTCTAGTGGATCACATCCAGTTGGCGTCACACATTTATGTTACTTGGTAAGTGTTTGAGTGTTGGCCACTTCTCCAGAACCTAAGCAGAAATGTTTGAGGTGCCATTTGACATAATGGCAGGCAAGTCAGTCATACCCTCCTTCAATTGAATTCTTTGGTTTGCCAACAGAGAATGAACACAGAATGACATGTTAGAAGACACATTGTATCCATAAAAGTGGACTTCCATGTTAATGGCAGTGCTTCAAAGGGAGAAATCTAAATATTCCTGCTCCTAAAAAACATGACTAGCTTTTTCTGAAGCCAATTTTTAAAAAAATTCTTTCTCAGATTCCATGAGATTCAGAATCACTCAGTCAATAAATATTTACTGAGTTCTCACTGTATGCCAGGTACCATTTTAGTTGCTAAGGCAAAAGCAATAAATAAAATAGTCTACAATTTCTGCTGCGGTGGACCTTACATTTAGTGACAGTAGACATGAAATAAACAATATAAATAAATCCATATATAGTAGGATCCAGAGGGGGCATTGGGGATGTAAAGGGGATCACAATTTTATTAAGGAAAATCATGGACAGAATCGCTGAGAAAGTAACATTTGAATAACAGCATGAGGAAGAAAAGTAAAAATGAAGTATCTGAGGGAAGAGTATTTCAAGGAAATATACTCCCCAAATTATTCCTGTAAGTTACCCTTTGTGCTTGTTAATTCAAGCTGTTTCCTGCTACTGGCAACTAAGAGACTTTACCATTTTGACCCATGAGTATGATATATCTGATGATTCTAACTTTATTAATATTTTTAAGGTATATTTTAATGTGTCACGGGCAAGAGCATCATGGAATACTAAGGATTTAAAAAGTTTAGTATCTAAAATTCTTTTAACTGCTTTTGCCAACTGTATAATGAATGCCAAGATTTATTTTTCTTCTTTCTTTTAAAAAGCAGTATCAAGGAACGGTGTACTCAGAAGCACACTATTGCTACCAGGAAAATGTAGAATTAATTTGGTTTTTTTCTTACAATGAGACGGGGAGAAACATTTTCACATTTATTCCCTGTTTTGGGGATTCTTCCAGGTCTCTTAGATTAATTACCTTTAAAAAAAAAGGTAGAAAATAATCTATTATTTATTTTGCATTTAGCCTGGGCCAGATATTTTATCATATACTTTGCCTTATTAAAAAAATCATTGCACAAATGACTAGATTGAAACTGTAGCTAAATAACTCATGCAAGTTTACACAGTTAAGGGAAAAGCAAGCCAGGATTCCACCTCACCCAACATTAAAGTTTGGTTTTTGTATTAAGGAAAAATCAGAAGGTTCTTCTGGCCTTAATGTGGCCATAGTCTTCTAACCACAATGGCACTTACTTAAGGTGGTTCTTTAATACTTTAACACTAAGAAAGAAATTCACACCACTTTTTGGCAGCATTGTGTGAAGCTGATGGAAATATATGAAGGGAAAGAGTCAGAAATAAATTTCTGGTGAAAAGATACCTATTACTGACCTATGTCCTCCTGCATATTTATCTATGTACCATTAGGCATTACTCCTGTCTTTCAGGAGGTTTCTGGGAGGGGGGAAAACCTTGAAAGAACAGTTCTTATGTGTGGAAAACTAGAACAAAAAAGAAAGCAAGACAGAGAGAGAAAATAAAAAGGCCAAGTTCCCAATGGGTTCCATTGTGCTCACAGCAACCAAACACTGCTCTCTGCTTAAAAAAAAAAAAAAAAAATGTCAGGCCATAGAGCTGGGAAGACCATACAGCACTCTCACGTAACTGTTCTGATGAGGTGTCACCTATTTCCATCCAAAAGCTGTTGTAATATGATAACACCTTTGGGATAAGGCACTTTTCTGTCTATGAAATTATTGAATGCAGGCCTTATTCACCTTTCCACATTAGACTTGGATGCTCAAAATTTGACTTTAGGCTGCGCAGAAACGAGAGGAGGCATCCAGTGTACAAAAGTTGCCCATCTGGAAAACTCCTTAATGGGAAAGAGATGGAGGAGATGATCCAGTGAAGTCCTCCACATCTTTAGTTTCCATGATTCTGCTAGGAAGTATTTTGGAACTTTCCTAACCCAAGGCAGATTCCACTGATTTCTAAAGAGGGGAGGCACGGGTGAGGGGTGATTGACGTTGAAACATGGAAAGGAACTGTCCTTGATTGCTACAGAAAGATGGAAAGCCCAGGGCAAGAGGAAGGGGGTAACCGATCTCACACCACCTTGTCTTGCTGAAATACCAGAGGAGAGGAATGGAAGAACCCGGCTGCCAATTTGCTGACTCTTCTGGCAGTGGAATGGTCACTGAAACTATCCTCCCAGTAATTATCTGTTAGGAAACAGACTCACTTTCCTCTTTAGGGCCCAAGGCCTGCTTTGACATAAAGTAAGCAATTAAGCAAATCCTTTTTGGTTCTGTCACTTCTTTAACTTCAGTTAACTTCTTTAACTTCATTTTCTAATCTGTTTTTTGTTAACTGTCCTTGTCTTTAAGAGAAATAACAACTGGCTGTAGAAAATCTCAATGAAGGGAAACCAGACAAAGGATTTGCAGGACTGGGTGAATAATGCATCCTGCCTAATTACAGGAGATATAGACAGTATCATTTCTAAGATGTTTCTTAAAGTTAAATGAAAAATTTGCACTTTGAAGGATAGTTGAATTTAGGAATATAAAACATAAAACTTTGCTACATCATCTTCACAGTTTCTAATGTTTTTGAATCTTACTGAAACTATGACAGAACAAGCATTTCAAACTGGATCTGTTTTCCCCAGCATCCTGTACCACTTAGATTTAGAAATCAGAGCCGCTTTGTCTTCTATGTTTAGTTAACTGGATGCATCATGAGTAAGGCAGTCTTCTATGTGAAGCTAACCATATTTTCTATTCATTTTTATCCCCAGGATACTGAATCCTTCCTACCTGAGATATGCCAAAAGTCTGAGTGCTCACTATTTTTCAGCATTTTTTATGCCTTTATGTGTGCTTCCCAGGGTTTCAGTGGGTAAAGAATCTGCCTGCCAAGCGGGAGATGCAGGTTCAATCTCTGGGTAGGGAAAATCCCCTGGAGAAGGATTCCCACTCCAGTATTCTTGCCTGGGAAATCCCATGGACAGAGGAACCCAGTGGGGCTACAGCCCATGGGGTCGCAGAGAGTCAGTCATGACTGAGTGACTAAACAGCATGACCTATCCTAGACACTGTCCCTCCTTCTAGGAATGTATTTCTGATTCTTCCATTCTGTGTAACCCTGTTACAGAAAAAAAAAAAAAAATCACTCAAATTATATGTTTCAAGTTTTTAAAAAATTTCAATGATAAAAATGTTTTCTACAAAAGATGAAGTGAAATAGTTCGTGAAATAGAAGTTTTAACTGAAAGGGACACTGGCTTTTATGTAGTCTGACTTTCTTAAAGGAGTGTAACTTTTTTTCTCATTTTTTTTTAAACTTCTTGAGAACATTTACCAAAGGGCAGAAAGTTCTAATCTCATGATCTCTATTCCAGAGCTTAAAAGAACATTTAAAAAATTATTTTAGAGCATAGGAAGCCTAAAGAAAACTGCAATTTAACAATCAGCGACGTTCATGAATTAGTATTCTAGCATCAACTCTATTTTTGCCCCCATGTATTATCTTTCATGACTGCATTCCTTACAGAAAGGGGCAGCTGTTACTAATTTTGGAAATATTAATGTACCACCCCTTGAATTCTCTTACTCTGTGTGTTAGAAGCCATTATCTTTAAGCCATACCCATATGCAGTGAAGAGTCCTCAATGGCCTTTGCTTATTATGGAACAACTTTTGATTGTTGCCTATGGAAGCAGAGAACTGCTTGTGTCTCCTGGGATCTCAGCTTGTATGTTCAGCTCTGGATCCCCAATATTTAGCATGCCAGAAGGCTCAATAAATATTTGCTAACAATTGAATAAATGAAGTTTGTGTATGTGGCAGCAGGGCTATTTTGTTCCCCTTTCCTGTCACAGAGCCACCAGCTGCTGGGAGAACAGTGAAGGGTGAATTGTATTAATATAAATAAACATGGTCTGCCCCTAATTATATGTGTGACCTTGTGCAGGGGACTTCCCTCTCCAGACCCTGGTTTCCTCCTCTGTAAAGTAAGGGAATTAAGTCAGGTAATCGCCCAAGCCCCTTCCTGTTATTCCTACAGTGATCAGCGTGTGATGACATAGCACACGTTACAGTATTATTTACAATAATGGGCGCTGCAAACTCGGCCACTCACTCCTCCTCAAAGAGGACATGAGTCAAGTTTTACAGGCAAGTGGAGAAAAATCCAAAAGTAAGGGTTTTCTCTCATGTATAGCCTCATAGGCTTTTATTTTCAGGTTTCCAGAAATTAAGAGGATAAGGAGTAAAATTAAGAGCATTAGAAAATATTTTTTTTTAACGCTGAAAAATATTTTATTTAGATCAATGAACTGGATAATGGTTGTTTTTATTCACAGGAAGGACAGTGCTTTTCATATTCATAAAATATCAGTGACTCCAGACTCATTTAGTTCCCACACATCTGTTAAGTACAGAAAAAAGAAACCTAATGATCTAACAGAAAAATACACTTTTTAAGGCTAACATTTGGTTCACAGACCTATCATTCTGTTTGCCAAAATGAAGTTACTGAAGCTTTCACAGTAATTGTTGTGACTGAGCAGAGCAAAGGGACTTATGTACATTCATGCTGGTATGTATACACATGTAGTTGCGCCTCCCAAGGCCCTATTAGAACCTGATATTTATTTCCTGAATGGAGCCTAAATTAGGTAGTGATATTCTGTGATGCTGCTGAGAAATGGATGTGCCATGTGTTCTTGTTTAGGAGAGAGACAATGAGCAGACAGCAACACAAGAGCATTCAATTACCATGCCCCAATTTATTTTTTAGCACAGTTCTTGCTGAAAGGTCCTTCAGGAAAACAAGAACATTCAGGAAGCAACCCTCAGTCTCTGTGGACGAATGTGTTTATTGAGAGCCTACTTGGTGAGTAGCCCACAGACTCCTGGACTTAGAGTCCCTGGTTCCAGCTTCATTTGCTTCTAGTACTACTGAGTGAAATCTTCTCAGTTTCTTCATCCATAATTTGGGGCTAATACAGAATCGTTGTGGGAATCAAATGGGGTAACATGTGAGTGTACAAAGAAACAGTGGGGAAGGGCAGGGAAGGTCATGTTAAGTCCATGCTAAAAAAGTTACTTTATTCTGTATTACTGTTTTCATTTCTTACAAATTTCATAATCCCATTTGCTAGCTGTCACTAGGCAAATATGAAAATTACCTTGTCAAAAAATTATAGTAGCTCACAATGTTGCTTTACCCATATAATAGCATAATCATAATTATAAATTTATCACCACCAACCAGGGCACCTGCCCCTACCCCCACCTTCAGGTAATACTGTTATAATGGATATCCCATGTGTAGAAGAAACTGAATGTTCAAATACATGAAACACAATATGTACATGAAATAAACTGGATAAACTAAAATATACACATAATCTAACTTGTTTTATAATAGCCTAAATATTGCAAGTTTTAAATCAAGTATGAATATGTGTGAGCATGCATTACTTCAGTTGTGTCCAACTCTTTGCAACCCCATGGACTGTAGCCCACCAGCCTCCTCCATCCATGGGATTGCCCAGGCAATAACACTGGAGTGGATTGCCACGCCCATCTCCAGGGGATCTTCCCTACCCAGAGACCAAACCGACATCTCTTACCTCTCCTGCATTGCAGGCAGGTTCTTTACCTTTAGTGCCACCTGGGAAGCCTTAAAACAAAGATGAGTGTCATTTTTTGGAGAAATCTATCACTACCACATCAGATTACAGCCTTACAGATTACAATCAGATTACATCAGATTACACATCAGATTTCAACACCTCTCCTTCTGACTTAAGAAAAGCATTATAATGTATGTATTGTGAGAGGAGCTTGTCATTTGCACCCAACCCAACTCCACACTGCCACTTCTGGATGGTAGGCTGGGATAAAACCACTCTGGGATAGCAAGATTGATCCAAGCCAGAAAGAAGGGAAATAAATCCCCATATTCCAAACATCTCCCTTTTGTCTTTATGCTCCCGCCAATATAGGATTAGTTTTCCTGCAAAGCTCTTGGTAGAACTAGCCATTAGAAAATGAAAACTGGGTACTGGTTACTTCTTGAAAGCTCTGAATGACTGCTTTCATTAATAACCAATTGAAGCTTCAAAACTACTCATCTACATCTCCCAATGAAGAGCCATATCTTTTTTTTCCTCCAACAAATTACTTGCTGTTATCTTGTTTATCGCCATGCTACACAGCCTGTGAGATCTTACTTTCCCAATCAGGGACTGAACACCCCCAACCAAGGATTTAACTGTGGGGCCCTGGCAATGAGAGCCAGAAGTCCTAACCACTGGAGCATCAGGGAATTCCTTGCTGTTGCTGCCGCTGCTGCTGCTGCTAAGTCGCTTCAGTCGTGTCCGACTCTGTGCGACCCCATAGACGGCAGCCCACCAGGCTCCCCCGTCCCTGGGATACTCCAGGCAAGAACACTGGAGTGGGTTGCCATTTCTTTCTCCAATGCACGAAAGTGAAAAGTGAAAGTGAAGACGCTCAATCATGTCCGATTGTAACGACCCCATGGACTGCAGCCTACCAGGCTCCTCCGTCCATGGGATTTTCCAGGCAACAGTACTAGAGTGGGGTGCCATTGCCTTGCTGTTACCCTTTACCAAACATATGTGATCAGAAGCCAGCAGTGAAGGCTGCTACTTTGGTTCTCAACCTCCTCTGCTCTATGCTGCCTTGTATGAAAGCATCTTCTATTAATATATCTGCTGAACTTCCACAGAGACAAAAGCTTTACCATTCAAGCCATAAAGACATTTATAGTTCTCCTAGAGAAACTGTATCTAAGCACATAAGAATATGTAAAGAACCACCAAAGTGGGAGAGATGTAAAGTGTGTCTTCTCTAAACGTCCCCAGCCTAAAAGTAAAGCCCCAAATTGGAAGGTTTTCCTCTCACATGCATGACCGCAGGAACTTGAGTTGACCTTTAAAATTTTTTTACCTGGTTATTTCTTGGGGCTTCTGGGGACTACCTGATTTGGGTGTAAAATTGTAACAGCTAAGGTTCTTTCTCTTCAGTTTTCTATTTGAAATTCAAGGCCCCTACAGCCACCTAAGAAAGGCTGCTGGCACTGACACCAGGGGTTTCCTGAAAAACCAAGGCAGTACACCACACAGACTTTGCTCACTTCTAAATATGTAACAATGTGTGTGTGTGTGTGTGTGTGTGTGTGTGTGTGTGTGTGTGTGTCTTAGTCGCTCAGTTGTGTCCAACTCTTTACGATCCTGTGGATTGTAGCCCGCCAGGCTCCTCTGTCCATGGAATTCTGCAGGCAAGAATAATGGAGTGGGTGGCCATTCCCTTCTCCAGGGGATCTTCCCAACCCAGGGACTGGACCCAGGTCTCCTGTACTGCAGGCAGATCCTGTACGATCTGACCCACTAGGGAAATCCAAAGCAACATGTCCCACAACTAAAAGCATGCTTCAGGATCTGAATAACTGCTGAGGCTTCTATCTGCATTATCTCCACATCCCTAATGTTGCCTTTAATTAAATTCTTTGATACATGAGTTTATATAATTATATAATTAGTCACAGAAGAAAAAATTCAGAGTGAGAGAATTTTACTGACCTCGTTAAACAGCTTAGAGAAAAAACCATGAAAGATCTTTTTAAACCATAAATGAGTAAATTTGACAACTACCACTTGTAAACACTTGTAAAAGCATGCAATATTCAAATTTTGTCAATTAATTTATAGTGCTATATTTTAGACATTCTAATTCAATGTTAGAAATTTGGATTATATAAATTTTTTAAAAAGTCTGTACAATATGCATAACTTTAAATTTCAGAATTTTTATTTTATAAAAATGCATATTTCAATATATCCATGTTTGTCATAATTGTATTCCCTCCTACTTACTCAGGGCTAGTATAGCAAATGTCTTCAGTAATATTTGCTAAATGAATTTTAAAAATACATATTTTAATGGGTGGATGACTAGATAAAGAATCATCTGGACCATGGAAGCTTCATTGCTGATGCCAAAATTCCAAAATCAAGTCACAGTATCTGTATAATGTGGAGCAAGAGTCCAGCTTATTAACTGCTGCTGTCTTTTTATGCCTGTGCTTTAATCAATAATTAAAAATTTTTTGCTAATAAATAATTCATGTTACGGTGGTACTGTTTTTTTAAGGAACTGGATATTCTTATAATTCTTGGTTTTCTTAAGACTCCTTGGCAATATTTTCCTCTGAATACCTAAGTTCTGGCTCTATAAAACTCTCTGAGAATAAATTGGTTATTTTAATTTGAAAGATGCCAGATTCACTTAAATAATTAATGAAGGTCCACAGAGCTTCATCTTCTCCCTCATAATAAAAAAGTACAGTTAATTATTAAAATGACAATACAAAATAAAAAGTTCTAAAAAAAAAAACTCAGCTATATTAAAATGTGTGTGTGTGTGCACGCACATGCTGTCAGTTGTGTCCGAGTCTGCAACCCCAGGCACTGTAGCCCACCAGGCTCCTCTGTCCGTGTAATTTTTCAGGCAAGTATACTGGAGTGAGTTGCCATTTCCTGCTCCAGGGGATCTTCCTGACCCAGGAATCAAACCCTTATCTCCTCTGTCTCCTGCACTGGCAGGTGGATTCTTTGCCACCGTGCCACCTGGGAAGCCCCTATATTAATTATAAAATAAAAAACATGAGAGAGGTAATGCTGAGTAGAAAACATGAGAGAGGTAATGCTGAGTAGAACCCCAAAAGGGGCTTATACATATGCACCAATGTTGTTTTCCCTAATCATATTGTTTTCCAAAATTTTTTACTGTGGTGAAATACAGAAAATTTAAAATTTACTATCTTAGCCATTTTTAAGTGTAAAGTGCATGGATACTAAGTACATTTATATAGTTGTTCAACCATCACCACCATCCATCTCCAAAACTCATTTCATCTTGTAAAAGTGCAACTCTGTACTTGTTAAATAATAACTCCACATTCCATCTCTCCCATACATCCCCTGGCAAATACCATTCTACTTTCTGTAAGTGGAATCACACATTATTTTTCTTTTGGCGGCTGCTTTATTTCACTTTGCATAATGTCCCTAAGTCTCTTCCATGTTGTACCACATGTCAAAATTTCCTTCCTGTTTGAGGCTGAATAATATTCCATTGTATGTATATGGCACACTTTGCTTATCCATTTGTCTGTTGATGGACACTTGGCATGATTATATGTTTTAGCTATTATGAAAAATGCTGCTATGAACATGGATGTACAAATATCTCTTTGAGAGTTCTTTCAACTTTCTGTGCATATACCCAGAATTAGAATTGCTACATCATATTGTAATGTTATTTTTAATTTTTTGAGGAAACATCATACTGTTTTCCATAGCAGCTGTGACATTTTACATTCTGAACAATAGTATACAGAGGTTCCAATTTTCCCACATCCTCAGCAACACTTGTTATTTTGTCTTTTGTTTTAATAGTAGCCATTTTAATGCATATGACACGGTATCTCACTGCAGCTTTGATTTGTACTTCTTTAATTAGTGATGTTGAGCTATGATTATATTTTTAAACTATATAGATAAAAAGTCTTTTTTCTTAACCTTATCAATTCTAAGGAATAGAGCTAAATAAAATGAAAATTCCAAAATTGTCATGCAAAGAGTCAGAAACAAATGAGCAACTTTCACTTTAAACCCAATAAATGTATCTTTCAAAGATGAGTATAAATTTGAAGGAAATAGCTTAATGAAATGCAAGTCAGTTTACAGCTTTTCAACATGGCAATTAAACTCTTTATTGAGTTTGTTTCATTCACTCATTCAGCAAATACGAACTGAGGGTCTTATTTGTGTTTCACTGTGCTAGTTTCTGGGAATGTATAAATCAAACCCCAGGGTTCTTGGTCTCTAGGAACCTATCGCCAGTTTATGGGGCATTATCTTTCTTTAGCCAAGGATAGGTCAAAATAGAGAAGTGCCATGTAGCCCTTCTGAGAAGTCAGAGAGAAGCAGTTCAAGTTGTGTTTACTAGAGGAATGACTAGAAAATGTTGTGTAAGTTGAGTTTCCTCATCAGAAAAATAGGGATAATTATTCTGACTCCAGGGTTTTGTGTATTAACCACAGGGGCAGTGTAAAATGGTTAAGCAGGTGTAGACGTCTCCATAACAATTTTCACAGCCTTTTATTGGCATCTATATAGCTAAGGTTCAAGAACATCTTGCTCTAGCCCAGAAAAATGGGGGCTCTCATTAATTTAGAGATTTTCACAATAATATTTCTCTTGAATAGCCATTGAAAACAGTCAATACATGGAAGAAAACTCTGCTGTCATTACTAATGAGTTATATAAAATAAAAAGTGCCTGGAAAATGTAGACCCGACAAAGATAAAACCGTTCAGTGAGACTTGTACTTTGGAACTGTATAACATTCAACATATTTATATTTTCCCTGAAGAGGCAAAATGGATCCCAGGACCTCCTATTCGGACTGTAATGTTATTCAACATATTAATTCATTTAAAAAAGTGACATCTACCTTAATGGAGAAAACATTCTTCTGGTGGCAAGAATTTGGACCATGCTTATCCTGGACAGTATATTCTCATTGCCAATTCATCAGCTAGTTGGATTCCTAGGTGGTTTACCGACAGGTAAGAAACACTGGTTGTATGAATCAGGGCAGCCTCCTTTTTACAGTAATTATTTGTCATAAAATGGTAATCATTTGTTTTTTCTGGTATGCTACAGCAGTCTCACACTCCTGACGATGGAACTGGCTTTTTCCTTTGTAATATTAAAAAGAAAAAAAAAGTTCGGAAACATTTAAACTCCAAGCTTAATGCTGGATACTGACATTAGGATGACTGGACACAAGAAAGGAATTAAAGCAGTCTTTGGAAGTGCCTCTCCCACCCCCATTCCCCCCAACAAGGGCATTCTAACCCCTTAAGCACTAATTCTATGCACTTGGAAGCAATCCACTTATTTTCTAAAACTTAAACATTTCTACAGATCTGATTCTGCAATTTTTAATAAGTTTTGTTACAGTATTTTGTCAAGACGTATTCTTTCTCCAAATACTGATCTGGAAATTTTTTTCTCATCTAAACAATGGCTAAGTCTAGGAAAAAAAGATTTAAATTATTTAATTTTAATTATTTTAATAAATTTAAATTAAATTTGAATTTTTGTGTTTTCAAATTTTGATGCAATATCTTTATAAAAGTAGCCTATACTACCATAAGACTGTGATGTAGCATCAAAAATAAAAAGACCAGATGGGAATATTTACTGATGCTTTCTTTAAGGTATAAAAATGAAAAAAAGGAGGTAGAAAAACTATGCTGAAATCTATCTACTATTTTTTTTAGTAAAACTGTAGTAGATATTCATAATGATTTATTTTTGCTTGAGGCATATTTTGTTTTTAAGTTATTTGGTGTATAAAGATAGGGTACTTTCAGATGTGTACATTTGTTTCCTCAATAACACTATGGCTACATTGCTCATCCTAATATCTATCTCTGGATTGGAATGCTTCTTCTCGAAGTTTTTTTTTTTTTAAGTGTCATATTCTACGGTAGAATTTGCTTGCTTCTCTAGACTGCTGCCAGGAATCTAAATATAATAGTCAAACTTTATTGACAAGTGGAAAACGGGAAAATTTGAAAATGGGAATCCTTGTGCCTTAGTTCTGAGAAAATATTTTTGTGCCTATGTGCTTTGGGGACTTGACATTAGTCATGTGGCTGACCCCAGGGAAGGATGTGAAAGGAATCTTCTTAAATAAGATCATTTTTACTGTTAAACTGTAATGCATTCTTTGTCTAAAACTGATTATTAAAAATATCCATCTATTCTGATTATTTTTGCCTCTATAAGGAAGCACATATATTTTTTACTTTATCAATTCCTGTACCTATTTGTTAACATTTCCTTAAATGCATTTTCTCCAGATGTTGAAAGTAAAAAAGCCCTTGTTATTTTTTCCATTGTCACTCTTTACTACTTTCCATAGGCAGCATATTGTGCATGCCAAGGACTGGAGGAAATAACAGACGTGTGAGCCCCAAATTATAGGCACAAAAATAACTTTCATAAAATAGGTTTTAAATGACACCATTTTCCAAAAAGTCAGCTCTAATTGACTCAAGCCTAGAAAGCAGTAACTTTAGGGAACATCAGACACACGTCCACTAAATCCAGAAAGAGTTCCACAGTGTGACATTAGCTGAATGATGACATTGCCAGCTTGCTGCCAGCACATTCCAGGAGGCAGGCTGGGTATTTTGATACCAGTCTCCTCAACAGTACTGGTCTGACATTGCTGAGATGCTATTTTATTTATACGAGCAACTCCTAATAAAGCCAGCTCCATTGTTCACCAGCAACAGGTAAAAGAAAAGAGGCAGAGAGAATTTGAGAAATAAGGGGGTAAAATCCTTTAGGCTTTTCTTTGCATGCAGACAGAATCCTCACCCTGGCTTACTGGAGCAGCCCCGGGTTCCTGCTGTTCACAGAATGTTACAGATGGCTGCCTGGGCAGGAAGCCCTCCCCCTTCCGTAACGGGGCTCCGGGGAATGCTGGGGGCCAGCAACCAGCCCTCTCCTTCCCTTCTAAACATCTTCTCTAAACCCCTACTGAGTGAAAAAAAAAAAAAAAAGAGAGAGAGAGAGAGAGAGATGAGAGAAAGAGCAGGAGAGGAGAGAGTAGAGGGGGGAAAAAGAGAACAAACCCCAAACGAATGCATCTCGCTGGAAACCTTTCTGTTAGTCGGTTTTTTAGTGGAATCTTGAATTATTAACCTCTTCACTTCCGATTGGAATAGCGATTTATAATTTTGCAGGCATCTCTTTAATGTCCTGAATCAGTTCCACCAGCTGACTGAAGTACTATACCATTTGGGTTGAATTATAAAGGCACTTTTGATTTATGCAATTTCAAGTAAGCAAAATAAGTAAATAAGTTTGAATTCTGAAATAATTAAAAGTATTTTAGCACCTCAAATATTGTATTAATATTGTTCACTGGTTCAAAAGCACATTTTGAAAGTTTTGCTTTTCCTATCTTTTGGTGCAGTTTTTTTTGTTTTTGTTTTTTTTTTTTTTTTAAGTATAAATTTTAAAACTACCCTGACTTTTTTGGACCTATTGAACAAGGAATTAATTTAATAATCATAGTCTTTCATATATATATGATTTTAAGATAATATTATCATAATCTTCCCTTTGTATGTATTTTAAGACACACAATATTTGCATGCTTAGGCAAGGTACTTCTTAAAGATAACTTATATTTTGGACTTTGCAAAATTAGGAAATTCACCTAATGTAAATCTCTGCCCAAAGAAGCATAAAACAAATAATTTGTGCTAAAACATAAAATGCAGTATTATTTCTAACCTCATAATCACCATCATAGTAGAAACAAAATATGTCCCAGGAAGAATATACCTACTTTGAAACAATTATAATACACTTATTTGATTCAAAAATAACGTTTAGGAGATGAAAAGTAACTTTCCTCTACCCTTCCAGGTTCTCAGCTGAGGTATGCCTTGTAAGAACATCAGAATAACAGGAGAAAACCAAAAGTATACCAGCATGTATTCTTCCTGTACACACTAGAAAGTGTCAAGTCTCAACTTGGTAACTCCCCAGAATGACCCATCTCCTTAAATACCATCTGCAGCTAAAGACAAAATAAGATGTTGGGAGGCAGGGAGCCAGTTATGGAAGATTACCAAGCAAAGCACAGTAAATAAGGATAAGGTCGTTATACAGATTGAGGTCCTTGCCCTCTCCTTTGATAAGAGTTTTAGAGATACAGTCATCTTCCTCTTCCTAGTAATTGGAAGGACCCAGGTTTCCCCACATTGCAAGTGCATTCTTTACCAGTTGAGCCAGGAGAGAAGCCAAATTGGAAGGACACACCCTTACAAATGAATATTTCCCTTATAAATGTAAATATCTCTTACAAAAGTAGCAACTTCTATTCATTTTTCAGGGTTTTTTCTAGGTCTGCTATTTCTTTAAAAAGATCAGCCTAAAATAATCCTTATCCCAGAGAGACATATTTTCAGGTAGCAAATTCTACTTCCTTTCAAAAATTACAGAGTAACTAAATTCTATTATATCAGCAATAAAATGGTTAGGCATTTCATCATATCAAGAATAAAATATTCTAACCAACTATAGTTATACTCCATAAAACACAGAAAGAGCTTAAAGAAAGGAAACTATTGAAAATTAAATTAAAGAATATAACAGAAGAGTTAAAAAAAAAGAACTGCAACTTCATAGGAAGCATATCCAGATATTCTGCGACTGGACTACATCTAGTCATTGATTATTAATAATTCCCCAGATAGCTGAGTGCCTTCTGACTTTCAAGTGCCATGCTGAATATTAGGGATTCAGTAATAAGTAAAACATACTATTTGCCCTCAAGAAACTGATAGTCCTTGTGATTATACAACTGAAGTGACAGATTCAAGACATTAGATCTGATAAACAGAGTGCATGAAGAACTATGGGCAGAGATTCACAACATTGAACAGGAGGCAGTGACCAAAACCATCCCAAAGAAATGAAAGAACGCAAAATAGTTGTCAGCCAAGAAAATGAGAGAAGTGAAAGGCAAAGGAGAAAGGCAAAGATATACTCAATTGAATGAAGAGTTCCAAAGAATACCATGTAGAGACAAGAAAGCCTTCTTAAGTGAACAATGCAAAGAATTAGAGGGAAAAAATAGAATGGGAAAGATTAGAGATCTCTTCAAGAAAATTAGAGATATCAACAGAACATTTCATGCAAAGATGGGCTCAATAAAGGACAGAAACAGTACAGACCTAACAGAAGCAAAAGAGATGAAGAAGAGCAGTCCAGGTTTGACTTATGAAGCAAGGTGCTCAGGGCTGGTGCACTGGGATGACCCTGAGGGAAGGGATGGGGAGGGAGGTGGGAGAGAGAGTCAGGATGGGGAACACATGTATACCCATGGCTGATCATGTGAATGTATGGCAAAAACCACCACAATATTGTAAAGTAATTAGCCTCTAATTAAAATTTAAAAGAAAGAAGAGAAAACAAAAAAAACAAACCCACAAAAAAATACAAAAAAAAAAATCTTAATGACCCCAACAATCATGATTGTGTGGCCACTCACCTAGAGCCAGACATCCTCAAGTGTAAAGTCAAGTGGGTCTTAGGAAGCATTACTACAAACAAAGCTAGTGGAGGTGATGGAATTCCAGCTGAGCTATTTCAAATCCTAAAAGATGATGATGTGAAAGTGCTGCACTCAATATGCCAGCAAATTTGGAAAACTCAGCAGTGGCCACAGGACTGGAAAAGGTCAATTTTCATTCCAATCCCAAAAGGGGCAATGCCAAAGAATGCTCAAACTACCGCACAGTTGTGCTCATTTCAGAGACTAGCAAGGTAATCCTCAAAATTCTTCAAGCTAGGCTACAACAGAACTTCCAGATGCACAAGCTGGATTTAGAAAAGGCAGAGGAACCAGAGATCTAATTACCAACATCCGTTGGATCATTGAAAAAGCAAGGGAATTCCAGAAAAACATCTACTTCTGCATCATTGACTACATTAAAGTCTTTGACTGTGTGGATCACAACAAAATGTGGAAAATTCTGAAAGAGATGGGAATACAGACCACCTGACCTGCCTTCTGAGAAACCTGCATGCAGGTTAAGAAGCAACAGTTAGAACTAGACATGGAACTACAGACTGGCTACAAATTGGGAAAGGAGTACATCAAGGCTGTATATTGTCACTCTGTTTATTTAACTTATATGCAGAGTACATCATGTAAAATGCCAGGCTGGATGAAACATAAGCTAGAATCAAGATTGCTGGGAGAAACATCAACAACCTCAGATATGCAGATGACACCACATTTATGGCAGAAAGCAAAGAGGAACTAAAGAACCTCTTGATGAGGTGAAAGAAAAGAGTGAAATAGTTGGCTTAAAATTCAACATTCAAAAGACTAAGATCATGGCATCTGATCCCATCACTTCATGGCACGTAGATGCGGAAACAGTGGCAGATTTTATTTTCTTGGGCTCCAAAATCCTGCAGATGGGGACTGCAGCCATGAAATTAAAGGATGCCTGCTCCTTGGAAGAAAAGCTATGACAAACTTTGCTGATGAAGGTCCATATAATCAAAACTATGGTATTTACCGTAGTCATGTATGGATGTTGAGACCTGGACCATACAGAAGGCTGAGCACCAAAGAGTTGATGATTTTGAACTGTGGTGCTGGAGAAGACTCTTCAGAGTCCCTTGGACAGCAAAGAGATCAAACCAATAAATCCTAAAAGAAATCAACCATGAATAATCATTGGAAGGACTGATGCTGAGAATGAAGTTCCAATACTTTGTCTACCTGACTCATTGGAAAAGATCCTGATGCTGGGAAAGATTGAAGGCAAAAGGAGAAGGGGACAGCAGAGGATGAGATCATTAGAGCACATCACTGAATAAATGGACAAGAATTTGAGCAAACTCCATGAGATAGTGAAGGACAGGGAAGTTTGGCATGCTGCAGTCCATGGAGTCACAAAGGTCGGACATGGTTTAGTGAATGAACAACAACAAAAAATCGACCAGAGGTAATGACAGCATGGGTTTCCATCACCTTCTATTTTAAAGGCCTTTAATCTAAACATTTAGTAAGGCAAAATAAAAACAACTCAATTCAGCCAGTTCTCAGTTGAATAGGCTCCGAGTCACTACACCTGACCATTCTGATTGGTCATTGCATCTATTCTGGTTAGTCTCCAAGTTGCACAATTTATTAAATAGTGTAATAGCATGTCTGTGTAGACACAATAGATATTTGAATCATTTGAGCTTCCTTCAAACAACTTTTAAAATATTTGCATCTACCTTACATAAAGTGCTATAACTTGCTAAACACAAACATAAACAAAACCTTAAAGGGAAATCTATTCAGTTTTGAGAAATGTTTTATCTTTGAGAAAAAGGAAACGAAAGTAGAAAGCTTTAATTACTTTTGTTTTAGCTTTGAATATTGTTGTGTGAGGAAGGGATACTTGGAGCTACAATAGTCTTGGAAGTAAGAGGAAAAGCCAATGGCAGAAGTGCTGACCAGAACCCTGCAAACTTGAGTTACTCAGTTACCCACCTGGGATGGATGACCTTTCATTGTTCAGTCGAGTTACGTTGTGAAAAACTGTTACTTGCATTCAGCAGCATCTGAACTGAAATGCTATATTTAGAGCAAGTGGGTTGATTTTTGCTTCCAAGGAATAAAAACTGAATAGCTATACTTATATTCCAAATAAAGGATTTTGTAATATATATTTAATTCATGCTGGTTTCCCAATCATAAAACTTCTTGGGAGGCATATTAAACTCAATAAAACCTAGACTTCTAGAATTAAGCATTATTTCCTGCATAAATGGCCGTCTTCCACACATTCTTGGAGTTCAGAAGTTTATCTGACTTGGAGCGCTAACTTCAGGTGGACTCTCAGCTTGCTGGTTTCAGAGTCGGCAGTGTGGTGTATAGCCATATCTTACAGTTTGATTGACCACATCATAAAACACTCAACAGACATTCAGGCCAACACAGTGAAGTGAGAACCCACACCAAAAGCTAAAATTTACATCTCTGTGTGTAACTGTCATTGACTCTGAATATGTATTTGAGAGATTAGAAATTAGAGCAAATTAGAGCAAATCGGCATCAGCTCAGTGACTGTATCATAAGCATTTTCACATCATGTATTTTCCAAACTTGGCCAAATGGAAGGTCCATTCTGCTTTCATAGCATCCTTTGTCATTAGGCTATAGACTTCCTTTGCCATGGTACAGTCACTTCCAGTTCACATCCAGACAATGATATAAGAGAACATATACATTTGGGGAATCTGAACAATTGATGTCATGTAGTTCATTGCTAAAAAATTATTGGGGCTGAAGGTTGTTAATGATGCACTGATTTCCTAAACATAGAAGAAAACTCCACAGATAGATATTCTTAGTTAAAAAAAAAAGAAACAAAAATAAAGAGCTCTGTGGGTGTATGAATGATTTATTATATTTTTTACAGGACATCTGAACAGAAAGAATCATAATAAAGATCATAAGAGTAGAAAAAGAACCTATGATGCTTAAGCATAATAGATAAAACATGAAGCGTGCTTCAAGGGAAAAAATGAAGTCACACTGGAAATGCCTTAAATGTCTACATGTGTAATGATTCAGCAAGGCCCAACACGCTAATGATGGCCATCGCCGAATGCCGCCGCCGTGCTGCAAAGCAGAGCCATTCCTTTATGTTGCCCCATCCAAGTCCATTAAGAAATAATGGTTCTAAGATGAAAGTCTTGTTAGGGTTTCAATGAAAATGTTTGGCACACCATGATGAAAAGTCAACAATCTGCTTTTAACGAGAGACACTGGAAAAACGTTGGTTAACATACCACTGAAAATATTAATTCTCCTTAATGGCAGGATGCAACATAGCTTTTTATAGTTTTTGATCCATGTCATAAATTTGGCTATGACAAAGGGGATATTCCGGCTTTAACTCACTGGCAAGAACATAAGCTATTTTCCAGCCCTAAGAGGTTTGGCCCTTAGTATTCTTTGTAATGCTCAAAGGAACAGATTTCTATTCTCAGAGGGACAGGCTGTGTGTGTTTGCACGGCGCATGCACTCGTGCTTATGCACACACCCACATGTGCAAGTCTGCAGTCAGTGTGTGTATGTCAGCGGTATGAGTAGTTTTCTTTGAGCTTCTGGAGAGAGAATAGAAGGAAAAAAGTCCCCAGTCCCGGCATCATTGCCAGAATTCCAAAATTAACAAAGTCAAATCAATGAGGCAGATAACAGCCTTAAAAACCACAATAAGTTGATCTCTATATGTCCGATAATATACTGTCCATTTCAACAGACTGTGGTTAGAAAATGTGTGGATTTTTCGTATGTTTTTTCCCCTTAGCATGAAGTGTAAATTTTCAGATTTTTACAAAAGAGAGAATGACAAGGGGAACGTGGTCCTCTTATTAACACACAGCAAAAAATTTTGGCTTCAGAAGTCAGATTTCAAAATAGTGTTGCTCTTGTTCAAAATCCTTAAGTAGTAGTCTCTCTTAGTAAGAGACATGCATATGTGACAAACACAACTTCAGTGCCAGATCTTATTTTATCCCTAATGCCTTCTTTCAATTCTGCCAGTGAATGAGTGTTTGTTTGTTTTACTTTGACATTATTGAAAGGAAAAGGATTTTTTGAATAGGATAACTATAGGGATATTCAAGGCAGAAGAACATAAGTTTAATTATGTTTTAAGTTTATTCCTGATGGCTTTGAATTCTTCTTCAACAATAACAAGACAATGATTTAAAAATGCTAATAAATTTGTTTCCTCTATTTTAAAATTCATTGTGCATTTGATGTCTTAGAACAATTAAAAAGAAGAAGAACAAAGTGTGAACTCAGTATACAGGAAAAATACAAAGTAGCTCACCACTAGACATCTTAAATGTTTTTTTTATGAATAGGAACAAGGGCTTCCCTTGTGGCTCAGTGGTTAAGAATGCACCTACATTGCTGGAGACACAGGAGATGTGGGTTTGATCCATGGGTTGGGAAGATCTCCTGGAGGAGGGCATGGCAACCCACTCCAATATTCTTGCCAAGAAAATCCCTTGGACAAAGGAGACTGGTAGCCTACAGTCCATGGGGTCACAGAGTCAGATGTGACTGAAACGACAGAGTGTGCACGCAAGAATGAATATGAACTTGAGTGGAGTGAAGCATACTTTATTGTTGCTTCATTATTAAGTAGTTCTTAAATTTTCATGAGCATAAGAATCACTTGGTGGGTATGGGGGTAAGAAGCTTGTTAAAAATTCAAATTTTCAAGGTGTTCAACATCAGTAATCATTTAAGAAATGTAAATCAAAGCTACAGTGAGGTACCACCTAACACCAGTCAAAACAGACTTCGTTAAGTCTACAAATAAGAAATGCTGGAGCAGGTATGGAAGAAAGGGAACTTTGCTACACTATTGGTGGGAATGTAGGTTGGTGCAGACACCAGGGAAAACAGTATGGAGATTCCTCAGAAAACTAAAAATAGAATTATTGTAAGATCCTGGGCATTTACCCAGACAAAACTAGTTCAAAAAGATTCACACATCTTTATGTTCATGGCAACACTATTCACAATAGCCAAGACTTGGAAACAAATGTCCATCAACTGATGAATGGATAAAGATGTGTCTGTTGTTATTATTTAGTTGCTAAGTCATTTCCAACTCTTTTGCAACCCCATGGACTGCAACCCACCAGGCTCCTCTGTCCATGGGATTTCCCAGGGAAGAATACTGGAGTAGGTTGCCATTTCCTTCTCCAGGGTATCTTCCCAAACCAGGGATGGAACTTTCATCTCCTGTATTGGCAAGCAGATTCTTTGTCACTGAGTCCTTGGGAAGCCCAATGATGTGGTGCATATATATATATATATATATATATATATATATATATATATATATATAGTGGAACATTATTCAGCCATTAAAAAGAACAAAATAATGCCATTTGCAGGAACATGGATGAACCTAGAGATTATCAAACTTAAGTGAAGTCAGAAAGAGAAAGACAAATACTATATGATATCACTTACATGTAGAATCTACATATGACACAAATAAATCTATCTATGAAAATGAAACCGACTCACTGACATAGAGAGCAGACTGGTGGTTGCCTTAAAGAAGGGTTGCTGGAAGAGGGATGGAGTGGGAGCTTAGGGGTAGCAGATGTAAGCTTTTGTATATAGAATGGATAAACAACAAGGTCCTTCTGCATAACACAGAGAATTATTTTCAATGGTTTAAGATAAACAACAATGGAAAAAAATATTAAAAAATGAATGTATGTATATGTAACTCAATCACTTTGCCATACAGTAGTAATTAACGCTGGAGAAGGAAATGGCAACCCACTCCAGTGTTCTTGCCTGGAGAATCCCAGGGACGGGGGAGCGTGGTGGGCTGCCGTCTATGGGGTCGCACAGAGTTGGACACGACTGAAGTGACTTAGCAGCAGCAGCAGTAATTAACACAACACTGTAAATCAACTATATTTCAATAAAAAATACTAAACTAAAAAAAAATCAAATTTTTAGATCCTGAGATACTAATTCAGATTATTCTTATTCATTCTGCTATTGGTTTTCCTATTAATGGAATAAATTTGCACATTCCAAAAAAGCATGCTCCTTCAAAATTGAAGAGGACTCTGGACAAGCACTTCAAAGCTATGCTATAAGGAGAATTTTAATATCAGAAATAATGATTAAATTAACTTCAAGATAGCCAATAATCCTGACCTTTTTATGAGTCCTATAAACAGTATTAATTCTTGTAAAAAAATTATATGTAAGAAAGGGAAAAAGCATAACAGAGCATTAAGTTGTCTGCTTCTTTCCCTTATATTTCTCTTTATTATTGCTTTGGCCACAGTACATAGTATGTGGGGTCTTAGTTCCCTAACCGGGGATTGAACCTGAGCCCCCATGTTGGAAGGGCAGAGCCCCAACCAGCGGATAGCCCTGGAAGTCAGTCTTTGTATTTCTTAACACATGATGGAGGACTAACATCATGAACTCTTTTTCAGTGGCCTGTGGTTGCACAAGATTGAATGAAATAACCTTACTTTTCAATCAATGCACATTTTGGGGTGATGTTTATGTGTACTTTTGCAAAATACATACTGTGTTTTAGGGTGCAGAGACATTTAGTTTACATACATAGTTACACAGGACTATGTTATGTGTCACACTCTCTTCCGTCCTTCGCACTGACCATTACTACATCTTCTACGGGACTCCCCATGTGTCTCAGTGCTAAAGAATCTGCATGCCAATGCAGTAGATGCAAGAGACTCAGGTTAGATCCCTGGGTCGAGAAGATCCCCTGGAGGAGAAAAAGGCAACCCAATCCAGTATTCTTGCCTGGAAATTTTCCATGGACAGAAAAAGAAGTCTGGAGGGCTACAGTCCATGGGGTTGCAGAGTCAGATACGACTGTGTGACTGTGAGAGCACACACATCTTTAAGGTCAGTTTACATTGCATCATGTTATCTGATCTAACTGCTCTATATCTCCCATTGTGCATCCTCCACATTTTAGCTAGCCTTTCTCCTGGATGGAGTCCCAGTTTGCCTTCAAATCATTACCGCTAAAAAAGATGCTACAGTGGGTATCTTCTTACATATCCCTGAAGGAACCTCACATATCTATTTCAAGTCAGATCCTTCCAATTTACACTTCATAACAAACTTTAGCAAAGGGGAGATCTATTAGGGCTTCAAAATGTTTTTCATTAATTTGGTAACCTCAGTAACACTGAAAAAATCTATTTATGATAGCCTACGGAAAGTACAATTTACTTCCAGAAATAACTGATAGACTTTATTCATTCTCCTCTAGCTCTCTCTAGAGTGATGAACTAATTTAGGCAAAAAAGAAAGAAAAGAGAGAAAAGAAAAATATTTTCTCTTTCCATTGCTTCTAATGAAAGAGAAATAAATCATACCTTCTCTCAAACCTACTTAGATTGACTTGACAACAAACATAATCTTTTTCACCTGTGATTATCTGGGAACTCAGTCCAAGTATCTATACACTGATCTGAATCATATTTAGTGAATTGAATTCTTTTGAAATAAAGTATCAGTAGTGCCTGAATTTTACATTTAAACAGTAGAATTTGAGATTCATGTACCTTTCAGTAGGGCACATGTCTCATAGGTCAGTTCATTGTATTCATATTTATTAAATGAACTTGCACATCCTTGCATTGAATGATGTGCTACTGGAGTCCGGTTTGTTTATTTGAGTGTCTCTCTGTATTTGGAATTACTCTGCTAGCAAATATGAAAAAAACTGCTATGCAGGAATACTCTTTAAAAGATTAACAATTTAAAAATAAAAAACTTTCAAGAGCACATACTAAAGACTCCATGTGCAGCCCCATGAAAACATATCATGTAGTCATATCTGTTGTTGATCTGACTTCTGCACATTTTAAAGTGCTGAATGTCCAGAGCGATGGCTTGAATATCATGTTCCAATAAAATGACATTTAACATGCTGTATTTTAACCAAATGGAAAATCCCATGGACGGAGGAGCCTGGTAGGCTGCAGTCCATGGGGTCACTAAGAGTCAGACACGACTGAGCGACTTCCTTTTCACTTTTCACTTTCATGCATTGGAGAAGGAAATGGCAACCCACTCCAGTATTCTTGCCTGGAGAATCCCAGGGACAGAGGAGCCTAGTGGGCTGCCGTCTATGGGGTCGCACAGAGTCGGACACGACTGAAGCGACTTAGCAGCAGCAGTAGCAGTAGCAGTAGGAAAACAAAGAACATTTTTTCAGTGAAAACAAGCATCTGAAAGCACATAGGAGGTAAACGGAAACAAAATTTAACATGCGCATTGCCATTTAACATACTCCTTCAATACGGGAGGTCACTTAATCACTTATTCTTTTGGATGGAGGAAGGTTCATTTTAGGCAATGCTCCATCTCCTGTGATTCCTTAAGCAATGGTCACCACGTTTACTGAGCTAAAGAGCTCTTTCCTCTCCAGAAATCTTATTCTGGACAAGTAATTAAGTGAGTAGGAGTAAAGCTGCTCTAGTGGGAAGAGGAAGCATCTGTTTGAACCCGCGATCATTCCTTCTCTGTCCCCCGCCAATACTTCTGAGGAAGTGTTTGGACTCTGGAAGAACTAGTTTGGAAAGCACTGATTCTAAAAAGTAAAGACCTAAAAGAGCTTCCCTGGTGGCTCAGATAGTAAATGCCTGTAATGCGGGAGACGCAGGTTTGATTCCTGGGTCAGGAAGATCCCCTGAAGGACGAAATGGCAACCCACTCCAGTATTCTTGCCTGGAGAATTCCATGGACAGAGGAGCCTGGCAGGCTACAGTCCATAGGGTCATAAAGAATCATACATGACTGAGCAAGATCTAAAAGGAGAAAGAAACACAACCCTTTGCACTTGTTTGCACTAATGAAAAGCAGAATGAATCTCAATGAGTTTGAGAGTAGAGGAAGCTGAAAGGGTATCTCTGCCCTTGAGTCTAATGCAGACTCAAGAAGCTCCTATTTTAAGCTTAATTGCACTAATCTTTTTTTTTTTTTTTTTCCTCAGTGTACTACAATCTCCCCCACCCCCAACGGGCTCATGCCAAACTTGACAGCACAGACTTGAGTTTGTTGTGTGCCGGGTAGCAAACCACTGACAGAGGATGGCTTTCAAAGCTGTTAAATACGGTGAATATTTTCTCACTTTATCCTCATTACCACGAAGGTAGGTGTGATCCACTCCATTTTACTAAAGAGGAAACTAAAGTTTGAAAGGAGGGGAACACTTTGTGGTCATATTTATTAATAGTAATATTCAATGCGGTAATGTTGAATATTTCATTATGCAGAATAGCCCTTTTTGTACTCGTACTCTCATTCATAGGCAAAATACGAAATGTTTTTCCAATATGGGGAACCTTCAAAAGTAGGTTTTACTGATGGAATTCGTATAAACAAATATGTCAGGAATCACAAAGAAAAACAGTATTTTATTGGCTTATTCAAAAAACACAATACTTATTTTCAAAGGGAAATAACAGATAAACGTTGTTTATATAAGGGCAATTCAGAATGACTTGGCAGCACTCATGTTTGTTGATAAAGCTGAAATGAACTTTCACTTAGATATACTTTGAAGCCCAGTTTCTGGCCTGGTTCCAAGGGTGGAGTGAGGGAGAAATCTGTCAGCAGTTGGTCCTGATTGTATGCAGAGTCCTACACTGCAGACAGAAGACACCACTTTTCCTTCCTTGCACAGATCCAAGGAGAGCCAAGGTGTATTTCTACTATTTATAACATTTCTGAAATTTTCTCTTCCCTTCAGATCGACAAGCAAGGGGACAACAGCTGTGATGTTGCTATTTAAAGATCTTAATGTGCTTTCCACTGACACAAACTTGATACCGATGTCCTTAATTAGGCCAGGGAGACTGTCACCCATGTTATTCTCAGTGTCATCTCTAGAGATTAGTTCACTTTTTGGTAGGGCAGGTTTTAAACACATCCTATAGACATGTAAATCTACACATATGTCTGCCCAAAGTCCATTTTCCATCAGCTTGCTGACAGCCCCACAGTTCTGGGATTTTGCTCATATTCAACAGAAAATCTGATAACCTGTAGTTTTAATAAATGCACAGTGATTCTTTAAGAAAGGGATAAGAAGAAGGTACATGTGTACTAAGTTGCTTCAGTCCTGCCCAGCTCTGTGTGACCCCATGGACTGGAGCTCTCCAGGCACCTCTGTCCATGGGATTCTCCAGGCAAGAATACTGGAGTGGGTTGCCACGCTCTCCTCCAGGGGATCTTCCCAATCCAGGGACTGAAACTACTTCCCTTACATCTCCTGCATTGGCAGGCAAGTTCTTTATCACTAGTGCTCTCTGGGAAACCTGTAAGAAGTACAGTAGACAGCATTTCTCAAACATATTTGATTTCAGAATCCTAGAGGCTAGAGGCTGCTTATTTTGTTTTGCCTCAGAACTTAGTACCATTTGGGATATGTGAGGAATCTAACTAATGAAAAGCTAAAGGAAAAAGACATTAATTAAGCTGATCTACTTCTACAGTGGTTCTCAATCTTGGTTGCATGATAGAATCAACTAGAAAGATTTTAAAATATTAATTCCCAGTCTGCACCAGCCCAACTAAATAAAAATCTCTATAGTTTACATAGGAGGCAATTTGAGAGTCCCTCTAGTACTGCCAGCATTAAAGATTATTGAGCTAAAGCAATCATTTCTATTTTTTAAAAATGAAGACATATTTAGACTTACTTGAGAGTTAAGCTGGAAAAGAATCTGCCTGCAATGCAGGAGACCCCAGTTCAATTTCTGGGTTGGGAAGATCCACTAGAGAAGGGAGAGGCTACCCACTCCAGTATTCTTGGGCTTCCCTTCTGGCTCAGCTAGTAAAGAATCCACCTGCAATGTGGGACACCTGGGTTCCACCTCTGGGTTGGGAAGCTCCCCTGGAGAAGGGAAAGGCTACCTCCTCCAGTATTCTGGCCTGGAGAATTCCATAGATGGTATAGTCATGGTGTCACCAAAAGTCGGACACGACTGAGCGACTCTCACACTTTAGAATGCAAGAGTTTATTACCCAGTGGTAGATGGAACTGCTGGCCATTATCGAGTTCAAATGCCATGTGCAGGCATAATGTAGTATGTCTCCTTTATAACTTTACACAGCTGAGTGTGGTTCAAAGGTCTAGAAGTTTATTAGAGATGCACATTCAAGACTGGGGGAAGTCGATGTATAATTTCAGCTATAGGAAAATCTTTTGAAGTTAGGAGTTCACTGCTCTTGGGATCTGGTTTTACACTAGAAGATGAAATGAGTACCATGTTAAGAAGACAGGGACATTGTCTCCCAAATTTATGTGGTGAGCTTCTCAAGATGATTCACAGATATTCATCTTAGTTCATTCTTTTCATCTGACACCTAGTTTCATTTCACGGGGTAGTTTTTCACATATGCTTTCTTTCTTTGGTACTACACAGAATTTTTCATCCTATATAAGGAAATTGTAACAGGAGGCAATACAGCCAAATATTGAGGGGTAAGGGAATCTGGTGATTGGCAGCTGGTAACTGAGAAATTTAGGCAGCAGAGTACTGAGTTTCCAACATGGAGCTTCACACAGTTCAACCAGTCACACTGGATCCATTCTAAGCAGAATATTCCTAACTTGTATGTGGGATTCATGTGCTTCTCTTCAGTGCTTAGTTTAATTTTTCTCATGTGTTTCTTCTCTTCAATCTTATCTAACACTTCTTGGTAACTGGGGACAGGTTGGAGAGAAGCAGGCCGGTAGATTCTTCTTGGAAGATATAAGGATACTTGCTGACCTTAAAAACCACATCCCTGATAAGACTTTGCTATACAAACTTCTGATGTAGGAAGGCAGGAACCCTTTAGTCTGACTACTGGTTCTTTCCACACTATAAAGATGCCCAATAAAAAACATTTCCTTCTCTACCAAAAGCACTCTCTTTTCCACCCAGGGATTGGACCTGGGTCTCCTGCACTGCAGGCAGATTCTTTACTGACTGAGCTATGAGGGAAGCCTTTTCCTAAACATCTCCCCCAAATAGCTAACGCTAAAAAATAGTTAACACTTATTTGCATATTCACACTTACCAGGAACTAAGTACTATATATGTATTTAATTCATCAAATTATCATAAGAAAACCAACAGGAGAAACACAGCATTTTTAAAAACAAATTTTACATTTTAGAACACTTTTCAGTTCAGTTCAGTTCAGGCTCAGTCGTGTCTGACTCTTCGCGACCCCATGAGTTGCAGCACTCCAGGCCTCCCTATCCATCACCAACTCCTGGAGTTCACTCAGACTCACATCCATCGAGTCAGTGATGCCATCCAGCCATCTCATCCTCTGTTGTCCCCTTCTCCTCCTGCCCCCAATCCCTCCCGGCATCAGAGTCTTTTCCAATGAGTCAACTCTTCACATGAGGTGGCCAAAGTACTGGAGTTTCAGCTTTAGCATTATTCCCTCCAAAGAAATCCCAGAGCTGATCTCCTTCAAAATGGACTGGTTGGATCTCCTTGCAGTCCAAGGGACTCTCAAGAGTCTTCTCCAACACCACAGTTCAGAACACTTTTACATTTACACAAAAACTGCAAGAGTTCCCATATACCCTAAGCCCAGAAGTAATATGAACATTAAAATTAGCATCTTACATTAGTACGGTTACAGTTAAGGAACGAATACATTATTCTCAACTAAAGTCCACACTTCATTCAAATTTCCTTAGTTCTTAATGTCCTTTCACTGTTCTGAACATGAGACTTTTAAAGTAATTTCCAAGATTATACCATAGTTGTTGACAGAACTTGTCTTTAAACTCAGATTAACTCCGGAGGCCCAAACTTTTAAGTACTTCTTTATAATGGCTTGGGAGAGAAAAGTTTCCGCATTGAATCAGACATTTTGAGAAGAAACTACACCAATTAAATAGGGAAAAAAGGATCTCTGCTATAGTTATAGGAAAGTCAGTACAATTGGAGAAAGATCCTGATGTTGTGGAAAGCTTGTCTGTGTCATTTGTGGTCAAATACACCAAGTCAAGCTCCGTCATTTGTAAGTGGTGGGATTTAGTTTCCTTTTTGGAAAATGGGTATAATACTTATATTTAAGGGTTATTGAGAGGATTTTTGTAAAGGAGAAGGAACTAGTATTCATTGACATCTTCTCTGTGCCTGATGTTAAAGTACTTAAAGGGCAATTTTTTCCCACTTGTTTCCTCTCTTTTATATCTCAACCCAAATGTGTCTATATTCACTATTTGTAAAGAGACATTTCATCACTGAAAGGTGATAAAATGTAGGAATGGCCTCACAAGTGAAAAACTGTGATATTTCTCTTTGCATTCAGGAAGCTGATTGGCCACCATCCTGCATGATTTTCTTATTGTTGGCTTTCTGACAGAATATCACAAGGCTTGGTCCAAATGAGCATTTAAGGTCATTTCAGTTTGGGTTTTGTAATGTGCTATCTCCCTACCTCAGTTTCAGGATATTTAAATAACTGATATACAAACCACAGAGAAATGATTTTCTTCACAAAGATTAACTCAATATTTTGAGGCTTCCTTCCAAGAGCTGGTCTGGTTTTCCAAATAGGAGTTGGCTCCCCGTGTGTTCCTACTGCTTCCTGGTGGAGCATCGGGAACACGGACTTCATCTTGCACACAAACAACAAGGCTTTGGCAACAGAAGGAAAATGTCTGTCCAGCTAGGAAAAAACATTCACACACCCACTCATGCTCATGCCACCCACTTCCAAAAGTCTGGCAGATCTTGGGAGCTGCCTTTAGAACTGCCGTCATGCTCTGCTATGGATCCTGAGGCGAGGATACATACATATTCAGCAGTATCTCAAGCCCAGCAAGCTGCTCTTCCATTGCTATCCTATTACTTTACTTTTCTTCCCTACTCTGTTACTGCTTCTATCTCTCCTAATATGTCTACGCTATGAATGTTCTAAGATGACCTTTTAATTACTTTAACTAAAATGTACAGAATCTACCATAGCCATGAAAAAGATTTTGCAGCTTGAATGTTTTAAAATCTTGTTGGAATGCAGTTATCTCATTAACTACAAAAAAGGTACAGTCTAATTTAAATGTATATATAATCAAATTAATTTTTTTCAAAAAAAACATACATATAAACAGAAGCCTAATTTAGAAATATGAATTCTTTTCCGCTTAGGATACTAGCTATTTCATTTCCACATGAAGGAAAACTTATCTGTACCATATATCAATGGATTTATAAAATCAAATTATATGAATATAAGGCTCAAAAGGGACCATGAAATGTGAAATTCATCCAGAAGTAGCTTAACCATTCCAAATAATATTGTTGAAAATTGCCAGAAAAGAGATTTTATGACTTTCTGTACCAATGTGATATATTTTCTAAAATCCCCTCATCTCGTGTTCACATCTCAAGAGAAATAGAGGATTATCATTTCCCATTAACATCCCAACAGGCTTACACCAGCTCTGCAAAAGTAGGCATGTAACTTACATGAAATTTGACTGCCAACGTGAGTTAAGATGGGTAAGAATAGAGACCAAGAATCTCTATACATCTTGGTAACAGATTAGCCTGTGTGTGTGCATGCTCAGTTCATGTCTGACTCTCCGCAACCCCATGGACTGCAACCTGCCAGGCTCCTGTATCCATGGAATTTTCCAGGCAAGAATACTGGAGTGGGTTGCCATGCCCTCCTCCAGGGGATCTTCCTGACCCAGGGATCGAACACACATCTCCTCTGTTTCCTGCATTGGCAGGCAGAGTCTTTACCACTAATGCCTCCTGGGAAGCCCCCCTTACAGATTAGCCTAGCAGTCGAGAGTATGAGCTCTGGACATACCCAACATGAATTGTCTGGTACTACTGCTTTTTTTAAGGGACTTCCCTGGTGGCTCAGACAATAAAGAATCTGCCTGCAATGTGGGAGACCTGGGTTTGATCCCTGGGTTGGGAAGATCTCCTGGAGAAGGAAATGACAACCCACTCCAGTATTCTTGCCTGGAGAATCCCATGGACAGAGGAGCTTGGCAGGTTGCAGTCCATGGGGTTGCAAAGATTCGGATGACCCCATGGCACTATAGTTTTTAAAAACTATATAGTTTTTAAAAACTATATAGTTTTTAAAAACTATATGATCTTGGACAATTACTTATCCTGTCTCTCTGTTTTTGCATCTTTGATTAAGGTAATAATATGATTTGTCTTATCAAGTTACAACAGATGAATTAATATATTTTAGGGTGATAGAAACATAAATAATAAGACTTTTATTATTTCCTATGTGGTAGACAATGTACTTCTAGAAATAATCTTGAAGTCTTCACTTAATTTCCCAATATATCACTCATGAACCATTATTACTGCCATTTTATGGATGAAAAGATTGTAAAGTGGAATTAGAAGACTTCCCAAGAGGACTCAAGTGGAATTAGAAAACAGCCCAGGAGGACTCCATCAGATAGTGAAAGAGTAGAGAGCGGGATTCAAGGTTCCTCACTTCAGAGCCTATTTCAACAGTCTTCCTCCATGATAAGATAATACTACCTCTCCCTAGTAATGACAACATTGAGAGTTATTCAAAATACCATCTGAACGTGGCTTAATTTTCTTCTATACCAATTTACATGTTTTTGTGGAAACTACTGAATAAACTCTAATTCAGCTGAATTTTTCAAAGAGAATTTTAGACTTTTTTCCAAGATGTGTAAAGTACCTTAAAATGAAAATCAATTATTAGGTCTTTCTTCTTTTGTTTTCCCTGTTTACACATTTACATAGCAAGCATTTGTTAAGTACTATTATATAAATAATGTTGGCAGTAAAATGAAGATAAAACAGTATTACTGCTGAGTGCCACTTCTAAGGTATTATCAAAGTAGAAGAGATGAGACAACTCCTCATTCTATGTATAAAATAATCAAAGCAATTAACCACTAACATGAGTAACACAGGAAAGAAAATGGTAAATAAGCTATTATGGTTTTAGAGGGCTCAATGAAGAAGGAAGTCTCAAGCTAGGGATCAAGTAATAAAATTTACTGCAAAGATACAAGGCCTTTCAGACCAGTGATAGAGTGTGAAAGGCATGTGCGGGTAGAATCTTGTATAGCTTAACTTGAAAAAAAATGAGAAAACAATCTCATTGGAGAAAAAACTGAGTTGAGGAGATATGTGAGGTGGAACTGGAGAGACTATTTAAAAAGTATATTATGACCAACCTTGGATGATGAATTGCAACATTAACATTTTATCCAATAGGCATGTTGGGTGCGCTGACAGTTTTTGAACCAGGAATATTAAGTGATGAAATCAATATTTTAGAGAGATTTCAAAATGAATTTGAGTTTAATATTAAACTACTTTAATCCCTTTTCTCTCATCTAAACTTAGAGGAGGGGAAATGGGGATAGGATTATGCAAATACCACCAGTCTCAGGGGAATAAGAAAATGCCAACTTCCAATCTAAAATTTTAGGGCATAATGGTTTAGAAGAAGAGATAATGGAGCTCACTGAAACATTTCTGATGGCAGGTGACAGAAGGCTAAAGCACTTTGTGCACTGGAAATACCCTGAAGGAACAGCAAAATCTGTGGAGGCAAATGTCGGAAACAGTCACACAAACGTCACCAAAAGGCTACTTTTTCAATGAGTGAAATTATTAGATTGCTTTGATGATAAACATTTCAGGCTTCCCAGGTGGCTCAGTGGTAAAGAATCTGCCTGCCAATACAGGAGACCCGAGAGATGCAGGTTCAATCCCTGGGTTGGGAAGATCCTCCGGTGAAAAGGAAATAGCAATGCACTCCAATATTCTTGCCTGGGAAATCACACAGACAGAGGAGCCTGGCAGGCTATAGTCCATGCGGTTGTAAAGCATCGGACACATCTGAGTACACACACACACACACACACGATAAATTTTTCAATACTACAAGCATCCAGATTAAAAAAAAAAAGTTCATCTGCCAGAAAACAATGGGTCATGTTTTTGATTTGTGGCAAAATTCTATGAGCAGCCAAATTTATTTATGTGCAAGGTGAGGAAGTAGACATCACCAGACATAAAAGGGATGAGAAAGGCTGCCACTCACACATTTATCTGGTAAAGATGGTCCAAATACCTGCTATGGTAGATTGGAAAATAATGCAATTACCCAATATTCAATATATTACAGAAATGTAGTAATCAATATAATATAGTAATGTCATGAAAATAGACACACAGATCCTTAAAATAAAGAGCCCAGAAATAAACCATTACATATATAGTCAGTTTTTGACAAAAGAACCAGGAATATGCAATGGGTAAAGGGTATTTCCTTTATTAAATGGTGATGGAGAAATTAGATAGTGCCACATGCAAAAGAAACCAGACCCTATCTTATACCACACATAAAAATCAACTCAAAATAGATTATAGTGTTGAAATAAAGACATGAAACCTTGAAACTCCTATGAGAAAACATATGTGTTAATAAGCTAATTAACATTGGTCTTAGGAATGATTTGGGGGATTTGGCATGAAAATCAAAGCCAAAAAAAAGTAAAAATAAACAAACAGTACTACTTTAAAACAAAAAATTTCTGCACAGCAAAAAAAGAAAAAACATCAACAAAATGAAAAGACAGCCTATGGTATGAGAGAAAACATTTGTGAACCACATATCTGATAAGGAGTTAATATCTAAAATATAAAATGAACACATATAATTCAATAGCAAAAAAAACAATTAAAAAGTGGGCAAAGGACCTGAATAAACATTTTTCCAAAGAAGGCATACATATGGCCAACAGGTACATGAAAAGTGCTCAATACCATTAATCACCAGTGAAATGTAAATCAAAAGCACACTGAGATATCACCTTATATCTATTAGGATGACTATCATCAAAGGAACAAGAGTTAAGAAATACTTACGAGGATGTGGAGAAAAAGAAACCCCTGTACACCATTGGTGAGAATGTAAACTGCTACAGCCATTGTGGAAAACAGTATGGAGTTTCTTTAAGAAAATAAAAATAGATCCTTCTATCTATAGGATTCAGAAATCCCTCTCCTGGGTATATATCCAAAGGGAACGAAACCACGTCTCCAAAAGATATCTGTAGCCCCATATTAAGTGCAGGATTGTTCACACACTAGAAATATTATTCAGCCATTAAAAAGATGGAAATTCTGTCTTGGCAACATGGACGAATCTAGAGGATATTATGCTTAGTGAAATAAGGTAGAAAAAGGCAAGTATTGCATGGTATCACTTTTCACCTGTGTGGAATATGACAGAAAATAAGTCAAACTTACAGAAAGTAGAAAAGTGGATGCCAGGGGCTATGGGCTGGGGGGAAGTAAGGACAACTAAGTAAAATAGTAAAGACTTTCAGTTATAAGATTAATAAAGTATAATGGGTCTAATATATAGCATGGCAACTGTAGTTGATACCACTGTATTGTTAAATTAAAATTTGTTAAGAAAGTTAGAACATAAATGTTATTGCTAGAAAAAAAGGTAAATATGTAATGTGATGGATTTGATAATTAAACTTGAAGTGTGAAATCCTTTCACCACGTATATGTAATATATCAAGTCATAGTATCATAAACTTGAAATATCTTAAAAATGTATTTATCATTTAAATTTCAATAAAGCTAAAAATAAAATATCCATATTACTAAAAAACTGTGCAGAGAAAACATAACATGCTTAAATAGCAAAAGACAAGAGGGGAAAAAGCCTACATCCAAAAAAAAAAAAAGAAAACCAGAAAGCAAAGAGGGTGACATAATTAAGTCCAAACTTAGATACTAACTAAAAATACATGAATAAGTTTTAAATTTTTGGTTGAAATTTGAGAAAAATAAAAACCTGGCATTTGTTATTTTACAAATATATTTATAAGATAATGATAGACAAAGTTTAAAATAAAAGAATGAACTGGTAAATGTAACCAAACAAAAGAACAGGCAGGCATTACTAACATCACTGAAATAATTATAATGTAAGTAATTACAACAATTTAACATGCTAGTAAGGTTATGCTCAAAATCCTTCAAGCTAGGCTTTAAAGCAATGTGGTGATGATAGCATATCAAAATTCCAGTGGATATGCTTTTCATAGCTCTCCTCAGAGCATATACTTAACTTATTTCCCTTCACCCAAGACTGAGAAATTAACACTCTTGCCTCACCGAGTGTTGTAGCACGGGCCCGGCTCTATCCCCATTTCCCCTCCTATAACCAAATTTAGATGGGAAGAGAGGGGTGAAAGTAATTTGTATTAAACCTAAAACCATTAAGAAATTCTTGAATTTCAATGAGACTACTAGGAAATATATGTATTTATTCTTCATCAACCAAATAATTTGCTTGCTTACAGAAAATAAACCAGGCTAAAGTTTACAAAGTTGGATTTCTTACATATCTACATTTTTCATGGAGAAATTAACACGTGCAGCAATAAAACATACTTACTGGCAGCTATTCTGAAAAATAACCATATATGAAAAATTTTGGTGAAATGTGTGGCACTGTTTCACATTTGTAGAAATCTCTTTGATGTCATTACCAAAGATAGTTGTATTCTTACATTTTTTTTTCTGCAGCCAATTTATAGAGTATTTTTTCATTGTTGAAGTATATGAAGAAAATCTGTTTTTTTTCCACAGATAATAATTGGAAAAGGGAGGAGAATTTCCAGATAATTGCAAATATTCTTCTTTGATACTGTACCAAAACCAGACAAGTATTAGTTTCTCAAAAGTTATTTGAAACATAAAACTTGAAATCACACCAATCAACTCTTCTTACCTCATCACATTAAAATCACTAGTTTTTCTTACACTTTACTCATATGTGATTTTGATTTTTTAATCACATATTCATCATTCAGGATACAGATCATTGACATAGACTGCTCCTCCAAAGGCTGGCATATTTCATTATGCATTATCGAAAGGTCACATTCATTAACGTCCTCACCAATTTCATCACAAAAGTGTTTAAAGTACTGGGAAATGACAGAATTCATGGTCGTAAATAAAAGTTTTCCAAAACCCTTTCTTTTGACAGCTCTAATTTTATCACAATTACTGTTAGCTGTTTTTCTCAAAATGCCAGGTTCATTTTATTCCTTCTCCAGGAAACATTTGCCCAATGTCCAAGTCTGAAGAATCATAGTTTGTCAGTCAATCATTAGTTTGAGTAAAGATAATGTTCCATGGTGGCATTTAAGGTCATTCAGAAGGAAAGCTAGAATTATAATCAGCCTTAAAGAGTGAAAAGAGCATCTGAGGCAGAGGGCTGTGAAAGACAGAAATGCACTGAAGTGTGTGGTATCCTGTGGGGCCTGTATTTACACTATTTTATCTGAAGCACAGGATAATTAATAAGAACAAAGTTGGAAGGAGGTGGAGGTAGAGGAGATTTTGTGAACAATTATAGAATCTTGAATGCTACATTAAAAATATAATCTGCTATTCTAGAAGTCTAAAAGTCTTTTTGATAACTAGAAACATTTTTTCCCCTTTGGCTGTTACTGGCTTCTCTAAACAGAGATAAACAGAATCAGCACACATCTTACCTGTAGTATTTTCAGACTTTTCAGGTAGTTTTGAGAAACAGCTATCTAGACTCAACTTCCTTCAATTACTTATAATGGAACATTGAGGCTTTCCAGTCTATAGCCTGTTCTGGAAATCAGTGCCTACATTCTTACTTAAATGCTAAGAAGCTTTCTCAAGAGTTTTTCAACATTAATATTTAGCTCTTACATTGCCTTAACAAGATGAGTTGAAGATAAAGAAAATATCAAAGTGTGCAAAAAAATTCTTCACTGTTTAAAGTATTTCTAACTCAATCTAAACTCCCAACAGCTAAAATGCTTTCTTTTTGTGATTGTTGGATCAGATAGGAGTTTTATCCAAACTATTTATTCTAATCAGCAGTTGGAGGAGAAGAATGTTAAATAAACGATCTTATTTTGATTCTTTCGCTGGATGTTTACCAGGCTGTTGACAAAACCCAGAGAATGTTTAATGACTTGATGGGGGAACTTGAAACAGAAGTGGGAAGTGAGCTCAAGGAGACTCACTCATTTTTTTTTTTTTTTTTTCCAGTGCAACAAAAGGAAAATGATGACAGGCCACCTCTTGGTACCCAGTTTGAATTAGAAAATTCATCATGCTCCTTGTCGAGAGTTCAATTCTCTCACATGGAATTGAATAAACATTCTCAATGAAAGCCAGAAAGACACAGATAAAATTCAGATGTCTTTAAAAAGAAACTTTACACAGGGTATCGAAAGGGCTAGGCTCTCCAAAGGCTCACACATGGACTTATGCAAGGTTGCTCATGTTGTGCCAAGAATTCAGGCCTGTGGCTTCAGCACTGCATTATGACTGAAACACTATGGTCACAGACTTAAGAGAGTTATCTCCTAGGAATGCGGTGATAAATAAGCTGCTATAATATTAACCAAGGAAACAGTTTAGATGCATATCCATTAAAGGAATTACTGGGGTTATTTAACTTTAAATCCTTATTAATCTTTTTATATCTTGGGTAATACTAATTCCCTAAAGTATGCTATTTAAAGCTTAGGGAAAATGCATCCTCAAGGACCTAGTGCCAGCAAAGAAGCTGTTTTCAACATCTGGGAATAAAAATCACCACTAAATATAGATCATTGGGTCAACTTGCTTTGGGAAATGGTGAAATTCAAAAACGTGAGTTACAACATTTGCATGGGCTTGCTGGCTTCGGGGTAACTAATTCAGAGTCTACTCCTGGATCTGCAGGCTGGCTGAAAAAGTACAGATGTGACTGGTACATCATTTTCCTAATCGCCAGCAGAAGTATGAAAATATATTAGTGGACCAATCATTTGCCTCACTGTCTTCCTGATTTATTTCATTTTCTTTCATTGATACAAAATCCAACCAAAATTTAGTTATTCAGAGAATGAGATGGTTAGATAGCATCACCGACTCAATGGACATGAATTCAAGCAAACTCTGGGAGTCAGTGAAGGACATGGGAGCCTGGCGTGCGGCAGTCCATACAGTAGCATAGAGTTGGAAACGACTCAGCAACTGAACAACAACAACACCTTGAATATCTAATATTTCCTATCTAATAATCTCATCCATTATCACATAGAACTTAAAATGTGTATTGAGATGCTGCCCTCTTTTTAAAGCAATTAAAGCCAAGACTGTATTTCTTTAGACCAAGAATGTGAGCATTATCTTGATGCCACTCCAAATGTTCTTGTCAATTATTTAATAATGACACTTCAATCCTCTTATTTTTTTTAAATCAGCTGTCATTTTTGTTGTTGTTCATTCACTAAGTCACCAACTCTTTGCAACACCATGGACTATAGTGTGTCAGGCTCTGTCCTTCACTATCCCCTGGAATTTGTTCAAATTCATGTCCATTTAGTCAGTGATGCTATTTTGATAGCATCACTATTTAATAATAATTTAATCTTTCCCAGCACCAGGGTCTTTTCCAATGAGTCAGCTCTTTGCATCAAGTGGTCAAAGTACTGGAGCTTCAGCTTCAGCAACAGTTCTTCCAATGAATATTCAGGGTTGGTTTCCTTTAGGATTAACTGGTTTGATCTCCTTGCAATCCAAGGGACTCACAAGAGTCTTCTCTAGCACCACAATTCAAAAGCATTAATAAAGAGTTGGCCACAACTTAGCAACTAAACAACAGCTATCATTTAATCACCTTCTAAGGTATCATAGATTTTGTTCACTATTACTCAATGTTTCCTTTTACTATTCATCTAAGCTGTGAAGAAGGCTGAGCGCCAAAGAATTGATGCTTTTGAACTGTGGTGTTGGAGAAGACTCTTGAGAGTCCCTTGGACTGCAAGGAGATCCAACCAGTCCATTCTAAAGGAGATCAGTCCTGGGATTTCTTTGGAAGGAATGATGCTAAAGCTGAAACTCCAGTACTTTGGCCACCTCATGCGAAGAGTTGACTCATTGGAAAAGACTCTGATGCTGGGAGGGATTGGGGGCAGGAGGAGAAGGGGACAACAGAGGATGAGATGGCTGGATGGCATCACTGACTCGATGGACGTGAGTCTGAGTGAACTCCGGGAGTTGGTGATGGACAGGGAGGCCTGGCGTGCTGCGATTCATGGGGTCGCAAAGAGTCGGACACAACTGAGCGACCGAACTGAACTGAACTGAAGCTTCTCTAAAGAATGGTCAACTACCCTTACTTACCATTCATTCCTAATCGACTGTAATATTGCCCCAACCCAACAACAACTCAACCAGAATTGTGCTCATTAACAGTAATGACTTCCTCACTGCCCAATCCAGTGATGATCTGCTGTACTGTGTATATTTTATTATTCACTCCATCCTGACATTTGTTGAAATGATTTTTGGATCCATTTGTTTCTCATTCACTTTTTCTTCTCTGTCTCCCCTATGGGACACTTGTTTTACTCCACCAACCTCTCAATCCTGAGAACCTCCAGGGTTATATTATCTGCTCACTAATTTTCCCACTCTGTATCTGTTCTCTAGTTGATAATCTGTGTTCTCACCCCTGCCCCCTCCATCTCTCACCCCACCACACGCCGCCAGTCAAAATTCCTCTGTTAAACAATAGCAACATCTTCTTATCCAGTTGCATCCTGTGTCTATCCTTTTGGCTTTAACATAAATAACTAATACTCAACATTCAGAAAGTCATCTTTTCCACTGACGTGTCTTCTTCCAGTGTGTACTGGCTCTATTGATTGCACCACTAGTTTTAGAAACTCAGAGAGGTTTTAGTTTCTACCATCCCAATTCCAACCAATCTTACACTCCTGGGAGTTTTATATCTTAAGTATTTGTTTAATCTCTCCTTTTCTTCCTATTCCAACCACAACTTTCCTAGATTGGGCTTCATTATCTTTTTCTTGGATGATTCTAACAATCTCCTATTTGGTTTTCTGCCTCCAGTACTGGGTTTTTGTTTGTTTGTTTGTTTTATTTCCAAATTATCCACTATACTGTAGTCAGCAAAGTCTGAAACAAAAAAATCTAATCTCCTTCTACCACGCCTAACGGCTCTTACTTTGTCTATAGAGTTGATGGTAAAACAAGGTACTAGCACCTAAATAATACAGAATATTTAAGTACTTAAAGTTAGGAGTTTGGTTTATTTCTAAATAACAGAAAAACCAAAAATGATACCACAGAGTTGCTTACAAGAGGGAGAATTAAATTTCTGTTCCACATGGAAAAAGTCTGGATTAGGGAGATTTAGGCTGATATGGAAGTTTCACAATATCATTAATGACCAGCAATTATTTTTTTCTTGCTCTACCATGTTTAGCACAAGATTCCCATTCCCAAGATCTCTTTATGATCGAAGATGGTTGCCAGTGCTCCAGCCATACTATCTGTTCCAGAGGGAAGAAAGAGAAGATACAGAGTAAGATGGGGAAAGGAAAAGCATCTCAAACAACTTTTAAGTATTTTTTTTCTCAAAGTGACACCCAACAGTTAACAGAAACAAAATAAGTATTTTATAAATGGGCCCCAAATGCTGAGATATTCTTATTTATTTCATTATTTAGATTTATTCTATCATATTATTTCTGTTCTAGTAGCTTATTTAATTATAATATTTTATTTATATTCTATCACAGATTTTTCAATAGTAATCTTTTCTCAGTTATTGGCTATATTACTCCCTTGGAGAATCATTTTGAAGATTAAACTGCATTATGTAAAATGACAAAACAATGCATGACCCTTAGAAGACACTAAACTAATCATATTTTATGTGTTAGTCATGTGTTAATTCTCATTTATGAGAAATGAATAGGCAAATCTTAACATGGAAGTTACTTTAAGAATGATCTACTCTGGGTTATTTAAAAGATTTAATAATTTTGCAGTTATTTGACCCTCTGAGTTCTTTTTTCTCCTAGATCCAAAGCCTTCCCTAGACATACAGTATCAGGAAAAGGAAACAGAACTAACAGTACAATGGAAATGAACACTGGGGCAACAGAAGAGAAGTGAACAAGTAGTCAACTCTAACATTCAAGAATAAAAAGCTACTAATGTTCAAGGAAAAAAAAAACTTCTTCAATGGTACCCAGTGAAAAAGCCTAGGACAAAGTAAAGGAAATATAAAAACAAAGCAACCCAAACCCCCTGCTCAAAGTGAACACTTTTAATAAGAACTTGAGAATCCATTTGATACAGTCTTCTACAAATTGTACATGCTCTACATCACTTAATGATATTTTCTATTAACAGGATATAAATGTATCCTTTCTAACATAAAGGGACATAAATTACATTTATCAAATATTAACTTATAGCACTTCCAGTTTTCTTTACTCAGTGATCTAATATTTGTGTCTACTTTGTCCAAATAGAGCCTCCATTATAAGTTTATTGTGAAGAATAGCATGATGAGAAATATATGATGAGACTAACAAATTACAAATACAAAATGACTAATACATTGCCAAGTACATTTTAAAATCTCAATAAGTAGTTGTTATAACAAATCTCCCTCACATTACTATTTATCTATTTGCTTTTTAAGAAAAATGTTTCATAGAATGCTTTTATAATAAGATCTTGAGTGGGACTTTTTCAGTAGGTCTGGATTTTATCACTAGAATTGAAAATTAGGGACAAATTGCTGGTCCTGGCGCATTCTAAAAAGAACCAGATGTCTTAGAAAATATACATACAGTGCAGTATTTAAGGGTTAAATGATTCATTATCTCCAACTTTCAGGTGAAGATAGATGATGATGATAAAATAAAATGTAAACAACATGTAATTGTGGACAGTTAGCAGTTTCCTTCTAATATTGCTTAAATTGTCAGGAAGTTAGGAAGTATATCTAAATTAAAAATCATCAAAATTGTGAAACTACTTCAAAAATTTTAATTGCTTTAAAAATTCAGATCTCTTACAATCTTCTTAGGAAAATACCAAATTCACTCTGCCACCCCTAAACCACCTTTCATCACTGTCTTCCCAGTAAGGCTTTATGAGCAGACAGGAAGAAGCATGTTTTGTGGTGACGGGCTGGGAGTAGGAGCCGTTGCTTAAACAAGCTTTACTGTCTGAAGATGTGTCTAAGCACAAACTGTTTATATTCTCTTCGTCTTCTGATAGAAGCCAATTCCAGAGCAATCATAAAGTCTCACTGACCATCTTACACTACCTTTTAAACACAAAACACAAGAAATAATAATCTGGCTGTGACTTAATATGACACATAAGTAACTTTACATTACCCTTTAAGGAACGGAATTCATAATTTATGGAATTAAGGCTTTATTTATGTCTAGATTTTACAAGTATATTCTAATGCTATTGCTGAAAAATAAGAGAAAATACTTATTTCACTATTAATATCCTTTAAACACTCTTACTCTTATGTTCAAAAAATTTTTTGGCTCCTCACTACTTACAATATCCAGAGCCCTAAGCTTGCATTAAAATGTCTGAGCAACCTAAGGCAGTTACTCTTGCCTAATATTTCAGTATTCCCCACATGAATATCTACCCTAGTCTCTGATTTCCTTCTTCTTACTGTTTCTGGTATTTGTCTTTCCCTTTATATTCCCATAGCTAACACTGTAGCCTATTCCATTATAATCTCACATCTGGATTATTACAACAGCCTACTTAGGTAGTCTTGTCAAAGCTTTTTTCAAACTATACTGCAGGCAACTACCTGATAATTCTTCCTAAAACATGATTTTTATCATGTCCCCTGTTCCGATCCATCAGTGACTCCTAATTCTTAAGGACTGAGTCATTAAGATTTTTCCATATTCCACTCAACAGCAACTTGCCAATTTTCTCTGTTGTCCAATTAAACTCCATATATAGTTTTTTCTCCCCCTTGTCTCCTTCCCCTACAATGTGTATTACACATTCCCGACTTCTTTGTACTGTTCCCTAGTTTATTTTGCTCTTTGTTTTTACATATAGAAATCCTCCACATTTTTCAAGCTCAAGTTTTGTTTTGTTTTGTTTTTTTCTCTCTTTCTTTCTTTATGTACACTTCTAGTGAATACCTTCTTAGCTAGTAGCTTACATTTATGAAGTTTGTCAAACATAGTTATTTTTCTGCCCACTTGAAAGACAGTATATATAAAAGGAGTATGGCCTCTGGAATAACAGAAGCCCAGGTTTGAGTTTTAGGTCCAACACTTACCACTCATGAAATAGGACATCCTACATTACTTTTCTGAGCTTCATCTGTCTCATTTATAAAAAAAGAATAGTATATTAAAGAGTTAACTGTGTTCTCTTTTGTTTTCAAATAAGGTAGTCTTATAGGAAAGAGAAGTAAAGATCGTATGCTCTATATTGTACAATGTCTAGAATGGTTGATAGTAGATGCACACACCCAGAGCCTTCTGGTCCTGTGACCCGTGACCACATAGGGTACATAAAGATTTTCCAAGTAAATACATGGAAATAGATGGATAGATTCAAAAACAGTGCATATTTCCATATCCTGAACTTCAATCTACAGTCTTCCCTAAAGTCATCTATTTAAGAAAGTGACTATAGTTAAGGAATTCATACTGCCTTTTTTTTTTTTTCCCTGTTTCCTTCTTTCTTTTTTTTATTTTTTAACTTTACAATATTGTATTGCTTTTGCCATATATTGAAATGAATCTGCCACAGGTATACATGTGTTCCCCATCCTGAATCCTCCTCCCTCCTCCCTCCCCATACCATCCCTCTGGGTCGTCCCAGTGCACCAACCCCAAGCATCCAGTATCGTGCATCGAACCTGGACTGGTGACTCGTTTCATATATGATATTATACATATTTCAATGCCATTCTCCCAAATCATCCCACCCTCTCCCTCTCCCACAGAGTCCAAAAGACTGTTCTATACATCAGTGTCTCTTTTGCTGTCTTGTATACAGGGTTATTGTTACCATCTTTCTAAATTCCATATATATGCATTAGTATACTGTATTGGTGTTTTTCTTTCTGGCTTACTTCACTCTGTATAATAGGCTCCAGTTTCAGCCACCTCATTAGAACTGATTCAAATGTATTCTTTTTAATGGCTGAGTAATACTCCATTGTGTATATGTACCACCGCTTTCTTATCCATTCGTCTGCTGATGGACATCTAGGCTGCTTCCATGTCCTGGCTATTATAAATAGTGCTGTGATGAACATTGGGGTACATGTGTCTCTTTCCCTTCTGGTTTCCTCAGTGTGTATGCCCAGCAGTGGGATTGCTGGATCATAAGGCAGTTCTATTTCCAGTTTTTTAAGGAATCTCCACACTGTTCTCCATAGTGGCTGTACTAGTTTGCATTCCCACCAACAGTGTAAGAGGGTTCCCATTTCTCCACACCCTCTCCAGCATTATTTGCTTGTAGACTTTTGGATCGCAGCCATTCTGACTGGCGTGAAATGGTACCTTATAGCGGTTTTGATTTGTATTTCTCTGATAATGAGTGATGTTGAGCATCTTTTCATGTGTTTGTTAGCCATCTGTATGTCTTCTTTGGAGAAATGTCTATTTAGTTCTTTGGCCCATTTTTGGATTGGGTCATTTATTTTTCTGGTATTGAGCTGCAGGAGTTGCTTGTATATTTTTGAGATTAGTTGTTTGTCAGTTGCTTCATTTGCTATTATTTTCTCCCATTCTGAAGGCTGCCTTTTCACCTTGCTTATAGTTTCCTTTGTTGTGCAGAAGCTTTTAAGTTTAATTAGGTCCCATTTGTTTATTTTTGCTTTTATTTCCAATATTCTGGGAGGTGGGTCATAGAGGATCCTGCTGTGATGTATGTCAGAGAGTGTTTTGCCTATGTTCTCCTCTAGGAGTTTTACAGTTTCTGGTCTTACGTTTAGATCTTTAATCCATTTTGAGTTTATTTTTGTGTATGGTGTTAGAAAGTCCTCTCAGATCAGATCAGATCAGGTCGCTCAGTCATGTCCGACTCTTTGCGACCCCATGAATCGCAGCACGCCAGACCTCCCTGTCCATCACCAACTCCCTGAGTTCACTCAGACTCACGTCCATTGAGTCAGTGATGCCATCCAGCCATCTCATCCTCTGTCGTCCCCTTCTCCTCTTGGCCCCAATCCCTCCCAGCATCAGAGTCTTTTCCAATGAGTCAACTCTTCACATCAGGAGGCCAAAGTACTGGAGTTTCAGCTTTAGCATCAGTCCTTCCAAAGAAATCCCAGGGCTGATCTCCTTTAGAACAGACTGGTTGGATCTCCTTGCAGTCCAAGGGACTCTCAAGAGTCTTCTCCAACACCACAGTTCAAAAGCATCAATTCTTAGGTGCTCAGCCTGCTTCACAGTCCAACTCTCACATCCATATATGACCATAGGAAAAACCATAGCCTTGACTAGACGAACTTTTGTTGGCAAAGTAATGTCTCTGCTTTTGAATATGCTATCTAGGTTGGTCATAACCTTCCTTCCAAGGAGTAAGTGTCTTTTAATTTCATGGCTGCAGTCACCATCTGCAGTGATTTTGGAGCCCAGAAAAATAAAGTCTGACACTGTTTCCACTGTTTCCCCATCTATTTCCCATGAAGTGATGGGACCGGATGCCATGATCTTCGTTTTCTGAATGTGGAGATTTAAGCCAACTTTTTCACTCTCCTCTTTCACTTTCATCAAGAGGCTTTTTAGTTCCTCTTCACTTTCTGCCATAAGGGTGGTGTCATCGGCATATCTGAGGTTATTGATATTTCTCCTGGCAATCTTGATTCTGGCTTGTGTTTCTTCCAGCCCAGCGTTTCTCATGATGTACTAGTGCTCTAGTTTCATTCTTTTACAAGTGGTTGACCAGTTTTCCCAGCACCTCTTGTTAAAGAGATGGTCTTTTCTGCATTGTATATTCTTGCCTCCTTTGTCAAAGATAAGGTGTCCATATGTGCATGGATTTATCTCTGGGCTTTCTATTTTGTTCCATTGATCTATATTACAACAGAAAGACTGAATCTTTCTTTTACTCATAACTAATTCTTTAATTCACAACTAATGCTTTACTTTCCTGGTGGTTCAGAGGATAAAGCGTCTGCAATGTGGGAGACCTGGGTTTGATCCCTGGGTCAGGAAGATCCCCTGGAGAAGGAAATGGCAACCCACTCTGGTACTCTTGCCTGGAAAATCCCATGGACAGAGAAGCCCAGTAGGCTACAGTCCATGGAGTCAAAAAGAGTCGGACACAGCTGAGTGACTTTACTTTCACTTTCAATGCTGTTCAAACATCTAGGGAGCTGAAAAAAATTCAAAATATTGGAGTTATGACATCAATGAAGATGAATAACCATTTGTTGTTCAGTTGCTCAGTCATGTCTGACTCTTCGCATCCGCCAGGCTTCCCTGTTCTTCACCATCTCCTGGAGCTTGCTCAAACTCCTGTCCATTGAGTCAGTGATGCCACCCAATTATCTTGTCTTCTGTCGTCTCCTTCTCCTCCTGACTTCAATATTTCCCAGCATCAGGGACTCTTCCAAGAGCTGGCTCTTGGCATCAGGTGGCCAAAGTATTGGAGCTTCAGCTTCAGCATCAGTCCTTCCAACAAGTACTCAGGGTTGATTTTCTTTAGGCTTGACTGGTTTGATTTCCTTCTTTCCAAGGGACTCTCAAGGGCCTTCTCCAACATCATAGTTTGAAAGCATTAATTCTTCGGTGCTCAGCTTTCTTTATGGTCAAACTCTCACATCCATACATGACTACAGGAAAAACTTTGACTAGACATACCTTTGTCAGCAAAGTGATATCTCTGCTTTTTAATATGCTGTCTAGGTTTGTCATACCTTTTCTTCCAAGGAGCAAGCATCTTTTAATTTCATGGCTGCAGTCACCATCTGCAATGATTTGAAAGTGAAAGTCACTCAATGTGTCTGACTCCTTGTGACCCCATGGACTATATATAGTCCATGGAGTGCTCCAGGCCAAAATACTGGAGTGGGTAGCATTTCCCTTCTCCAGGGGATCCTCCCAACCCATGGATCAAACCCAGGTCTCCTGCACTGCAGGTGGATTCTTTACCAATTGAGCTATGAGGGAAGCCCCATAGACAGGACAGGACAGGTTTCTGTGTCCTTCACTATCTCCCAGAGCATGCTCACCATCTCCTGGAGCTTGGAATGATTTTAGAGCCCAAGAAAAGAAAGTTTGTCACTGTTTCCATTGTTTCCCCATCTATTTGCCATGAAGTGATGGGATCAGGTGCCACGTTCTTCGTTTTTTGAACGCTGAGTTTTAAGCCAGCTTTTTCCACTCTCCTCTTAACTTTCATCAAGAGGCTCTTTAGTTCTTCTTTGCTTTCTGCTATAAGGGTAGTATCATCTGCATATCTGAGGTTATTGATATTTCTCCCTGCAATCTTATTCCAGCTTGTGCTTCATCCAGCCTGGCATTTCACATGGTGTACTCTGCATATAAGTTAAACAAGCAGGGTGACAATAATACAGCCATGACATACTCCTTTCCCAATTTGGAACCAATCTGCTGTTCCATGTCCAGTTCTAACTGTTGCTTCTTGACCTGTATACAGGTTTCTCAGAGGAAGCAGGAAAGGTGGTCTGTTATTCTCATCTCTTGAAGAGTTTTCCACAGTTTGTTGTGATCCACACAGTCAAAGGCTTTAGAGTAGTCAATGAAGCAGAAGTAGATGTTTTTCTACTTCTGGATTTTTATTGCTTTTTCTATGATCCTAAGGACGTTGGCAATTTGATCTCTAGTTTGTCTGCCTTTTCTAAGTCCAGCTTGTACATATGGAAGTTCTCAGTTCATGCACTGTTGAAGTGCAGCTTGGAGGATTTTGAGTATGACCTTGCTAGCATGTGAAATAAGTGCAGCTGTGCAGTAGTTTGAACATTCTTTGGCACTGCCCTTCTTTGGGACTAGAATGAAAACTGACATTTTCAAGTCTTTCTTTGCAGACCAGATGGCTCCAAATTCTTTATAATTAGGAACACTGAAGTAGACTATAATTTGTGTGTGCATGTTCAGTTGCTCAGTCAAGACTGACTCTTTGGCAACTCCCATGGAGTGTAGCTCACCAGGCTCCTCTGTCCATGGGATTATCCTGGCAAGAATACTGGAGTGGGTTGCCATTTTTTCCTCCTTGAGTTATCTTCTCAACCCAGGAATCAAACCCACATCTCCTATGGATCCTGCTTTGATGGGTGGATTCTTTACACTGAGCCACCTGTGAAACCCTAGACTATAATCTAGTTATACACTTATGAATCATTAAAAGTAACTTTTAATGATAAATCAGCATGTCATTTTTGACACGTGACTCAGAAGATGTACAAAGAATTGAATGACATGGTTAAAATAAAATTCCCTCCATTGCACTTTTCTTATTTATGAGTATGTGATTCCTCAGGGCTTAGTTTTATAAAAATAAGAAATGGGCGGCTAATAAATGTTGAGACTCTTTATATTCTAATAGAAATGTTTATCCAAGGATACAAAAACAACCTAAAACAAAACAAACAAAAACTATCAATCTCATTAAGAAATGCATTTCATAAAAAACTTCATTGTAAATGTTTAATAATTACTTAACAGAATGTGCATTTTATGCTACTTAGATAAATTTTTAGGGTAATATCAAAAATTCTAATAATATAAAAAATACTTTAAAATGTAAGATATTATGTTTAATAAAATGAAGGGAAAAGCTTAATTTTCAATATCAATGTTTATTATTGTGACAGAAAGGTACAATAGAGAAGTCAGCAAAATCATTCAAGGCTAAAAATACATTACATTATGACAAAATATATTACATTGACAGAAGTCAGCTTCAAAAAGAACTCATATACACATTTAAAAAATAGATTATAGAGGACATCAAAATTATGATATTTACTAATGCATTAAACATATAAAATAGTGGGGAGATTGTTTTAATGCCAATTTTTCCCATATATTAGAAATTCTATCTCTTGAAAAAATAATCAACTATTTGATAAAATATTTACACAAACTTGAAAATTGCAATGTATATATGTATTAAATTCTTATTTATTTAAATGTTTTAAGAATTGGAGTATAGCTAATTTACAGTGTTGTGTTAGTTTCAAGTATACAGCAAAGTGATTCTTTTTCACTATAGGTTATTACAAGATATTGACTAAAGTTCCCCATGCTATACAGTATGTCCTTCTTGCTTATCCATGTTATATACAGTGCGTGTGTGCATGCATGGTAAGTTGCTACAGTTGTGTCTGACTCTTTGCAGCCCTATGAACCACAGCCTGCCAGGCTCCACTGCCCATGAGAATCTCCAGGCAAAAATACTGGAGTGAGTTATCATTTCCTTCCCCAGGGTTTTCTCTCTAGAAGCACTTTCTGATGCATAGGGAGGAGAATCACACTTTCTGATGTGTAGGGAGGAGAATCCTAGCTATATAATGGTAGCCTATCTGAAGAGGCAAAGATAAAACTTTAGAGAGGTGAAGGCAATGAAAACTGGAAAGTGGAGTTTAAGGAAAAAAGGTGAAAGTTGCTCAGTCGTGTCCAACTCTTTGTGACCCCATGGACTGTGTAGCCTGCCAGGCTCCTCTGCCCATGGAATTCTCCAGGCCAGAACACTGGAGTGAACAGCTGTTCCCTTCTCCGGGGGATCTTCCCAACCCAGGAATTGAACCCAGGTCTCCCACACTGCAGGCAGATTTTTTACCATCTGTGCCACCAGGGAAGCCTGGAGTTTAAGAAAGAGGGAGCTATACAAAGAAGAAGTCCCAGAAATCTGCATAGAATATTCTTCATTCTGATGCTGAATTCTAAGGTCCAAGCAGATAGGAAAAATCTCCACTAGTGTAGGAAGAGAGAGAGCCGAGACAATAAAATAAAAAGTATTTTGAGCTTGCACAAGGCTAGGAGACTTGAGTTTTGGCCAGCCAGAATTGAGAGATTATACTGAATACTCAAGACAATCTTAAAGACAGCATGAGAACATATTTGCAGGACTTTTAAACATCCCTAGAGTAAAACTACTCTAAACTTGCACTAAAAAAACTTAAAAGCAAGCAACAAAAGAAGTAAGACTATATGCCAGACCAGAGTTGCGTGTGTTTCTTTTGTGACACCATATATACTGTAGCTCGCCAGGTTCCTTTGTCCATGGGATTTCCCAGACAAGAATACTGGAGTGGGTTGCCATTTCCTTCTCCAGGGGATCTTCCTAACTAAGGGCTCAAACCTGTGTCTCCTGCATTGGCAGGCAGATTCTTTACCATTGAGTCACCAGGGAAGCCTGACCAGAGTCTACCAATTTGAAAAGAATTTCTGAAGACCTATAGTACTCAACAGTATAAAACTTAAAAGTGCCTAACATCCAGTAAAAATGAGGAGACATGTGAAGAAACAGGAAATTATTACCCATAACCAGTAATAGAAACAAACTCCAAAATAACAGAAAAGATGAAATAACAGATAATGATTTTAAAAGGATTATCAGAAATATCTTCAAGTATTTAAAGGAAACCATAAACATATGAGAAAATAAATATAAGCTATAGAAAAGAAAGTAAAAACTACTTAGAAAAATATAATGCATGAGTTAAAAATGTTCCTGAATGAGATTACCAGATTAGACACCACAATAGAAAAGATCGGTAAGTATGTAGATACAACAATTGAAACTACAAAAAAAAAAAAAAAAAATACTGTTATGTCCAGATAGGAAAAGGACTGAAAGAGGTATAGAACACTCAGGGATTTATGAGGTAGTATCAGTGTTATTTGGGAGAAGGCAATGGCACCCCACACCAGTATTCTTGCCTGTAAAATCCCATGGACAGAGGAGCCTGGTGGGCTGCAGTCCATGGGGTCGCTAAGAGTCAGACACGACTGAGCGACTTCACTTTGCCTTTTCACTTTCATGCATTGGAGAAGGAAATGGCAACCCACTACAGTGTTCTTGCCTGGAGAATCCCAGGGACAGGAGAGACTGGTGGGCTGCCGTCTCTGGGGTCGCACAGAGTCGGACACGACTGAAGCGACTTAGCAGCAGCATCAGTGTTATTTGAGTCCCAGAAGTGAGAACTGTAAGAAAGATTGAAAGAAATAACCACCATTTTCCACGATTAATGAAAAAAAGAAGAAAAAAAAAAACTCCACTAACACATGAAGATAAATAAACCATAAAGAGGAAGACACACACAGTTATACTCTGACATTTTTCTACTGTTGCTTTTACAAAGTATCACAAACTTAGTGGCTCAAAACAACACAAATTTATTATCTTAAAATTGTGTATATCAAAAATCTAACACACACTTAACTTGGTTAAAATTAAGGTGTTAGCAGGCTGAATTTCTTTCTGAAAACTCTACAGAAGAATTTTTTTGTTGCCCTTTCCCTCTCTGAGAGGCAACTCATATTTCTTGACTCATGGCCCCTTCTTTCCAGGCATATTAATGCAGTAAGTATCTTCCTATAAATTTCTTTTATAATCACATCTTCCCATAATTCTCTAGTCTCTCTTAAACTTTAAAGAACACCTGTGAATACACTGAATCTTTCCAGATAATCCATGATAATTACCTTAGTTTAAGGTCAACTGATTAGAAACCTTAATTCCACTGGCTATCTTAACTTTCCTTTGCCACAAAAGGCAACATATTCACAGATTCTGGGTATTATAGTGTGTTTATCTTTGGAGTGCCTATTATTCTGCCTATCACAAATATCAAAGTATATCATAATCAAATCAAAAACTAACAACAAAGGGAAATTTTTCAAGAAGAGAAAGTAAAAATGCACATATATACAAGGGAATAAAATGACTGCATACTACTCTTAAGAAACATAAGAAAGCAAACAATGATATCATATTAATAAAGTACTGAAAAAAATGTAAACACAATAAAAACATCTGAAAGTAAAGAAAAACTAAGGATGAAAGAGAGATAAGCTGTTGCCAGAAGACCTGTACTACACAATATACTAAAGAAGGTACTTTGGCAAGAGGAAATACAGCATGAATACTGTACCTACAAATAAGAGTAAGATAATTAGAAATTGTAACTACCTGGTTTTGATATAAAATACATTAATTTCTTAAAATGATAATTAACTGCTTAAATAAAATTTAATAACAATGAATTGTAGCACATGTAGGAAAAATGTATGAAAACATCTGAAAAATAAATGGAGGGAGAAATCAAAGCATATCATAGTAAGATTTCTATATGTACATAAATTTGGAGATGTTAAATACATATAGATGAAATCATAATACAAGGTAAAAAAATTTTAAATATGCTTTATATAATAGGATAATAGTGGAAATAGAATATAGAAAAATACTGTTAATTTAGGGAAAATAAAACACAAAGTCAATGTATCATGTTGAACACTAGTAAAAATATGCTGTTTATACAAAAAATATTGTTAATTATATTAAATATCAATAGACTAAACAATCCAATTAAAAGAATAAGATGTCAAATTGTACATAAAAAGCAAAATATGACAATATGCTGTTTACAGGAAATCTACTTAGAATGGTTTTAGAAGGATAAGAATGGAATGAGATATAACATTTAAACTCTAACCAACAGAAAGTGGGAATAGCTATATTAATATCAGAAAAATTATATTTTGATCTATCATGATAAACAGGAAAAATTATTATAAACTCATTACATCAAGTACATATATTACAGTGTATAATTATTAATATAATCATTGCTATTGCTATTAGTATTAAAACATAAATATATTTATAAGGTATCAATATATTTTATACTATTAATACATTATAACTTAATACATATATAATACTATAATATATATGTGTTTATAAAATATATTGTTCTTATAGATTTATTTATATTTCAAGGGAATTCCAGAAAAACATCTTCTTCTGCTTCATTGACTATGCTAAAGCCTTTGACTATGTGCATTACAATAAACTGTGAAAAATCTTCAAGAGATGGGAATGCCAGACTACCTTATCTGCCTCCTGAGAAACCTGTTATGCAGGCCAAGGAATAATGAGATCCCGATATGGAACAGCAGACTGACTCAAAACTGGGGAAGGAGTACAACAAGGCTGTATGTTGTCACCCTGCTTATTTAACTTATACGCAGAGTACATGATGGGAAATGCTGGGCTGGATGAATCACAAGCTGGAATCAAGGGAGAACTCAGATATGCAAATGATACTACCTTAATGGCAGAAAGTGAAGAGGAACTCAAGAGTCTTTTGATCAGAGTGAAAGAGGAGAGTAAAAAAGCTGGCATGGCATCCAGTCCCATCATTTCCCCAAATATATGGGGAAAAGTGGAAACAATGACAGATTTTATTTTCTCGGGCTCCAAAATCACTGTAGATGGTGACTATCCATGAAATTAAAAGACACTTGCTCCTTGGAAGAAAAGCTATGACAAACCCAGATAGTGTATTAAAAAGCAGAGACATCACTTTGCTGACAAGGGTTTATATAGTTAAACTATGGTTTTCCAGTAGTCATATATGGATGTGAGAGTTGGACCATAAAGAAGGCTAAGCACCAAAGAATTGATGCTTTCAAATTGTGGTGCTGATAGACTTTTTTTTTTTAATTTTATTTTATTTTTAAACTTTACATAATTGTATTAGTTTTGCCAAATATCAAAATGAATCTGCTCTTGAGAGTCCCTTGGACAGCAAGGATAATCAAACCAGTTGATCCTAAAGGAAATCAACCCTGAATATTAGTTGGAAGGACTGATGCTGAAGCTCCAATACTTTGGCCACCTGATGTGAAGAGCAACTTATTGGATAAGACTCTGATGCTCGGGAAGACTGAAGCCGGGGGAGAAGTGGGGAACAGGCAATGAGATGGTTGGACAGTATTACCAACTCAATGCACGTAAGTCTGAGCAGACTTCAGGAAATCGTGAAGGACAGGGAAGCGTGGAGAACTGCAGTCCACGAGCTTGGAAACAGTCTGACATGATTTAGCGACTAAACAACAACAACAATACATAATATTTATTATATCAGTATATTGCTTTTTTAACATTAATGATCAACCACTTAATTCAGTATGTTCATAAACTAAAAAAATCACCTTAAAAGATGACATAATTCAGTACTCACTTATGGCAAAATCTTACAGAATTTTCCCTCATTCTTTCTATATTTACTTGAAAATCTGAATGGAAGAGCTTTTGTCCCCCCATACACATTTATAAAATTTTTACTTCTATTAGTATGGGGACATAAATATTTATTTTATGGTTTAAAATTCAATGTTATAATTATTTAATTTTTTCCCAATTCTTTCCTTCTTGGCTATTGGACATGAATGACTTCAAGTTTGCTCTTGTGAAATTCTGTTCTTTTTTTCAAACCAAAATAAGTTTGAAAAAGAACAAAGTTGAAGGACTTGTACTACCTAACTTCAAGTATAATAAATATATAAATCAAGGGAAAAAATGGACTGCCCCCAAATAAACATACTTACATATGTGGTTAATCAATGTTAACAAATATGTTAAAGTAATAATAAGAGCAGATTTTTCTTTCCAACATATGATCCTGATACAACTAGATATCCATTTGAAAAAAACATATACCTCAATTCTTACATTATATTTGCACAATTAATTTTAAGTGGATTATAGATGCAACCATAGAAGTTAAGACTATAAAGCTTATAGAAAAATAAGATAGGAGAAACTGTTACCTTGGGGTAGGCAAAGGGTTTCTTGATACTGGAAAAGTATGAATCATAGAAGAAGAAAATCAATAATTGGACTTTATTGAAACTAAAAACTTCTGCCCTTCAAAAGACATGATTAAGAATGACAAAGACCTAGAGATATTTACAATATATCTCAAATATATTTGTAAAATAATTTACAAATATTTACAATATATATTTATGACAAGAGCATCTTGAATGTATAAAAAAATCCTACTACTTAATAAGACAAATGAACAAAATATTTGAAAAACTTTTCATAAATGAAGATATATGAAAGAACAACCAGCACATGACAATTTGCTCAAGATCATGGGCTATTTAAATCACAGTAAGGTAAATTACACATCCACTAGAAGGGGTAAAATTAAAATGACTGACAGGAATTCTGCTTCTGCCCATGAAGGATTAACTGCTGCAGGCACTGCCTTCTCAATGTAAACAGAAAACTGGGTAAAATATTTGTAACAAGTGTTTCCAGACATTGAACAACAGACAGCAGAGACCTGGGACTCCTGAGAGAAAGGAAACAAACAAGGTCAGTCCTGTAAACTCTCCAGTGTACTTCCTGGAAGCAATTTCCAGGCCTCAGGGTAGGAAGGATGAGCCCAAAAGGAGTCTGGTGGCCTTGTGGAGTGCAGATTTTAAAAGACAGACATCAGAGTCTGGAGAAACCAAGGTGGCTGGAATTTGTGAATCAGAGTAAGAAAGAAATGGAAGTTGAACAAAAGGACAGCATTTTCTTTAGAAATGTACAGCTGAACTAAAAGGAAATTCAGCTGGTGTAAAAGCCAAAGTTATCACACCAGAATTCAAGAATTTAATAAAGCTTGGCTCTGTGGTAAAGAAAGTAGGGAAAACCACTAGGTCATGCAGATATGACCTAAATCATATCCCTTAGGATTATACAGTGGAGGTGATGAATAGATTCAAGGGATTAGATCTGGTAGATAGAAAGCCTGAAGAATTATGGATAGAGGTTCATAGCATTGTACAGGAGGCAGTGACCAAAACCATCCCCAAGAAAAAGAAATGCAATAAGGCAAAGTCATCATCCAAAGAGGCTTTACAAACAGCTGAGAAAAGAAGAGACGCGAAAGACAGGAGAAAGGGAAAGATAAACCCAACTAAAAGCAGAGTTCCAGAGAATAGCAAGGAGAGATAAGAAAGCCTTCTTAAGTGAAAAATGCAAAGAAATAAAGAAAAACAACAGAATGGGAAAGGCTAGCTATCTCTTGAAGAAAATTAGAGATCCCAAGGGAACATTTCATGCAAAGACAGACACAATAAAGGACAGAAACAGCAAGCACCTAACAGAAGCAGAAGAGATTAAGAAGAGGGGGGTAGAATACACAGAACTGTATTAAAAAAGATCTTAATGACACCAATAAACATGATGGTATTGTCACTCACCTAGAGCCAGACATCCTGCAGTGTGGAGTCAAGTGGGCCTCAGGAAGCATTCAGTTCAGTTCAGTTCAGTTGCTCAGTCGTGTCCGACTCTTTGCGACCCCATGAATCGCAGCACGCCAGGCCTCCCTGTCCATCACCAACTCCCGGAGTTCACCCAGACTCACGCCCATCGAGTCAATGACGCCATCCAACCATCTCATCCTCTGTCGTCCCATTCTCCTCCTGCCCCCAATCCCTCCCAGCATCAGAGTCTTTTCCAAGCATTACTACAAAAAAAAAAAAAAAAAAACCAAAAAACTAGTGGAGGTGATGGAATTTCAGCTGAACTATTTCAAATCCAAAAAGATGATGCTGTTGAAGTGCTGCACTCAATATACCATCAAATTTGAAAAACTTAGCAGTGGCCACAGGACTGAGAAGGGTCAGTTTTAATTCCAACTCCAAAGAAGGGCAACGCCAAAGAATGTTCAGACTACCACAATTGCACTCACTTCACATGCTAGCAAGTCATGCTCAAAATCCTTTCAGCTAGGCTTCAGCAGTACGTGAACTGAGAACTTTTGGATATAAAGCTGGATTTAGAAAAAGCAGAAGAACCAGAGATCAAATTGCCAATATCCACTGGATCATAGGAAAGCAAGAGAATTCCAGAAAAACATCTACTTCTGCTTCAATGACTATGCTAAAGCCATCGACTGTGTGGATCACAACAAACTGTGGAAAATTCTTCAAGAGATGAAAATACCAAACCACCTTAACTGCCTCCTGAGAAACATATATGCAGGTCAAGAAGCAACAGTTAGAACTGGACATGGAACAACAGACTGGTTCCAAATCGGGAAAGGATTATGTCAAGGCTGTATCATTGTCACCCTGCTTATTTAACTTATATGCAGAGTACACCATGTGAAATGCCAGGCTAGATGACGCACAAGCTGGAATCAAGATTACAGGGAGAAATATCAATAACCTCAGATATGCAGATGATACCACCTTTATCAGCAGAAAGCAAAGAGAAACTAAAGAGCTTCTGGATGAGAGTGAAAAATGAGAATGAAAAAGCTGGCTTAAAATTCAACACTCAGAAAACGAAGATCATGGCATCTGGTCTCATCACTTCATGGGAAATAGATGGGGAAGCAATGGAAACAGTGTCAGACTTTATTTTCTTGGGCTCCAAAATCACATGTGACTGCAGCCATGAAATTAAAAGATGCTTGCTCCTTGGAAGAAAAGCTATGGCAAATCTAGTTAGCATGTTAAAAAGCAGAGACATCACTTTGCTGACAAAGATCCATATAGTCAAAGCCACGGTTTTTCCAGTAGTCATGTGTGGATATAAGAATTGGATCTTCTTAAAGAAACTGAACATCAAAGAATTGATGCTTTCAAACTGTGGTGCTGGAGAAGACTCTTCAGAGTTCCTTGGACCGCAAAGAGATCAGACTAGTCAATCCTAAAGGAAATCAGCCCTGAATCCTCATTGGAAGGACTGATGCTGAAGCTCCAATATTTTGGCTGCCTGATGCAAAGAACTGACTCATTGGAAAAGACCCGATACTGGGAAAGATTGAAGGCAGGAGAAGCGGGTGACAGAGGATGAGATAGTTGGATGTCATCATTGACTCCATGGACATGAGTTTGAGCAAACTCAGGGAGAGAGTGAAGGACAGGGAAGCCTGGCGTGCTGCAGTCCATGGAGTCACAAAGAGTTGGACAGGACTGAGCGACTGAACAGCAACTGTGGTAAAGAGTGTGCCTGTAATGCAGGACATGCAGTTTTGATCCCTAAGCTGGGAAGATCCTCTGCAGAAAGAAATGGCTACCCATTCCAGTATTCTTGCCTGGGAAATTCCATGGACAGAGCAGCCTGGCAGGCTATAGTCCATGCGGTTGCAGCAGAGTCAGACGCAACTTAGAGACTAACCAACAAAACAACAGCAATCAAACTTGTGATATTGGCATTAAGGGTACACAAACAAACCAATGAAACAGAACAGGGAGTCCAGAAATGCATATATAAGAACCATCAATTTTTATCAAATATGTCAAGATAAGTAAAGAGTGGAAGGACAGTGTTTTTAGCAAACAGATGATGAGTCAATTGAATATCCATACAGAGAGGTAAATCTCTATAACTTCTAGAAGAAAACAGTATAAAATTATCATGACCTTGTGGGAAGTAAAGGTTTCTTAGGATATATAAAGTTGATCCCTAGAATAAAGCTGACTCATCATTTTTAGTTTTGGAGGGAAATTGTTTTTTTTTTTTTAAGTGCAAAGGCAAGCCACAAACTGAGAAAAATATTTACAAAACAATGATCTGATGTCTTGTATCTAGAATACAAGAACATACAACTCAAGACAAAATAAAACATTATAAATGGGCTAAAAATGAACAAACATTTCACTGAAGAAGATACAAAAATGACAAATAAGCACATGAAAAGATACTTAACATTCCATATCAATAAGGAAATGAAAACTAAAATCTCAATGAAATACTATTACCCATCCACTGCAAAAGTGTCATATCTTAGAAACAATAGCTTGATGCAATGTCATAAAGCTTTTCTTCTATGCTTTCTTCTCTAGTTTTATATTTTTCAGTTCAAATTTAGTTCTATGATACATATTGAGCCTATATATCTATATCTATAGAGAGATATCTGTTGGTTGCATTGAGTATTCATTGCTTGCTGCTGCTACTAAGTCGCTTCAGTCGTGTCCGACTCTGTGCGACCCCATAGATGGCAGCCCACCAGGCTCCCCGTCCCTGGGATTCTCCAGGCAAGAACACTGGAATGGGTTGCCATTTCCTTCTCCAATGCAGGAAAGTGAAAAGTGAAAGTGAAGTCGCTCAGTCATGTCTGACTCCTAGCGACCCCATGGACTGCAGCCTACCAGGCTCCTCCGTCCATGGGATTTTCCAGGCAAGAGTGCTGGAGTGGGGTGCCATTGCCTTCTCTGATTCATTGCTTAGGGTGGGCTTTTTTCGCTGCAGTGAGCAGGGGGTCCTCTTCATTGCAGTGCACAGGCTTCTCATTGTAGTAGCTTCTCTTGTGGATCACAGGCTCTAGGTGCTCAGGGCTCTAAATAATTTTTAAAATCAGTTTATCATTTACTACAAAAATAGTTTTCTGGGATTTTGGTTGTTGGTTTGAGTCTGTAAATCAATTTGGGGAGAATTTACATATTAAAATATCGAATTCTCCAACTTCTGTTCAATGTATGTTTCTCCATTTATTTAGGCTTTCTTTAACTACTTTCTGTAAAATTTTGTAGTTTTTGTACAGGTCTAGCACATCTTTTGTCTGATTTATCCCTAGTTTTTTCCTACCCTTACTGGGTTTACAGGGCATCATCAATCTAGACATCTACACTCAGTTTTTTTGGGGGTCCATTCTGTTTCTGTGGAGTGGCCACAGAGGGAACATGACCACTCCCTTCAGACAAAACACTCAAAAGAGTATCACCCTTCTGATTCAAGTAGAAAAATGTTGAGGAAGGTTTCCAACTGGCCAGCTGGTTTCTGACTGCACCTCTGACTTTATATGTCTGTAGTGCTTTTGGCAGTAAAACAGAAGATATCTTCATAATAGTGGCTTAAAATGCAAGTTATTACATATGTAATGGATAGACAAGATCCTACTATATAGCACAGGGAACTATATTCAGTAGCTTATAATAAGCCATAACAGAAAAGAATTTTTTAAAAGTAGTGACTAAAACAATCAGATGATCATGAATTTTCCCAGTACAAAACCAAGGGAACATAGTCAATAGCCAGCCAATTGATTCAAAATCCCAACCTCTCTCTATTTTTCTGTCCCAATACCCTCAAAGTTGGCTCATGTTCTCATCACTTGTTGGTTACAGAATTGTTGTTGCATCTCCAGGTATTACAACTGAATTTCATATTGGATTTTAGTAGTTTGGTTTTTTTTTCTTCTTTCCCTTAACAAATTAAAAAAAAAAGTCACATTGGTTTATTGACCATTAGGATTGATTTTCCATTTCTAAGGGAAGATGAGCAGCAGCCCCTTTCTGACAAAAATTATCTTTGTACAGAAAACCATTTCACAGAGTATTCCATTCCAAAGATAGAATTATGTTTTTATTCTCTTTATTTGGACCCCATGGAAGATATCACTGCTAAATCTGAAGTATTCACCGTGGTGCAGCATAGGAAGAAAATTGGCTCACAACAGAAGCAGAAAAGAGAAGCAAAGAGCAATAATACGGATTGTCACCTCCAGGTTTTACGCTGTCACAAGGGGACATCTTTAGCATTCCACGCTGCTTCAGAGACAAAGCACAAGAAGATAAAGCATGGTGGAAAGCATCTGCCCTATCAACTCTTTCCTATGCATCTGATTCTTAAGCCTTTAAGCAAAATTATACACTGAGCATGTGACCTCTAACCAGAGAAGGAAGCACTTACCCATGTTTTCTCAGAATCCTGCTACTATGAAATGGCTCAGTTTGGGTTCTTTTCTGAGAGTAGGCTCTAATATGCCAGATTTCTTTCTTTTATACACAGTGAGCATAACCACAGGGAGACAAGAAATAATCCACAATTTTCATGTTAACTTCAAATGTCTTGCTTTACGGCCTTGGTAGTAAGCCAAGCCACTCCAAAATTTCCTATTATTAGAATTTCTCTATGTCACCTACACTTCACTGCTTATTACTGTTCCCCTTTAAAGAGGGGCTTTCCTAATAAAGAGGCTGTGTTTCTGGGTACCCCCTTACATGGGAATCAATAGCCTGATAAAAGTGTAATGCACTCAGCAGGGCATAAAGCCACTGCTCCCATGAGCACCCAGTGGTGCGATGAACGATATACGAATTTCATATTGGAAAGAGAACAAATAGGCAAAAGGAATAAGCCAACATAGTCTGTTCTTTCTCACTGAGGAAGCAACATTTTTCACAGAATTACTATTTAGCAAATAAACATCTCATTGAGCAGAAAAGGACTGCATGACTACTTTTAGCTCACAGGAGACTGGGATAAAGATTAGTTCACCTTTTCCAAATTCTGTGATAGAGTCAGGAAGAGAAGAATGGATTATGTTTGAGTACTAGAACCAAATCACAATGTCTGCCATACTGATCAATACTGTGCCACAGAACAGAAACTTGTTCTCCAGGCATAGTTTTCCAGCCTGGGTTATGAGCCTATGTCTATAGTTAGGGGACTGGTAATCTATTTTCATAATAAAAAGGTCAGGGCATGACTAGATTAATAGAAAACAATGGTATCAAAGACTCACAGAGTTAAGGCAAATCTCTGGAAATTTTCTCCTAGAATCATGGCAATTGCATTGAATTCTCAAGAGTATTCCCCTTAATTTAAATTAGATTAGAGGCAGAGGTTATTTTAGAATGACACATCTTATCCACTGATAAGGCCTAGTGGCCTTCTCTTTAGAGAAGAAGCACTGTGTATGGAAAAATTAAGAGCATGAGTCTGAAGCCAGCGACCTGTGTTAAAATTCTAGCATATCTGTTAACTGGATTTGTCATAGTCAGGAAATTACTGAACTTTTGGAGCCCTCAGTTTCCACATCTACACAATGTAGATAGTTACACTCAACATCCACAGTATATGGAGGAGAATAAACGGGATAATTTATATAGAGCACCTAGTTTCTTAAAAATGTCCATTTTCTTCCTTCGCCCTTTTCCTCTATTTTTCCCTTTTATTTATTCTGGTGAGTTTAAAGCGTCTTCCTCAGCTCCTGAGCTCTTGTGCTCTTCCACAAATTTGGTCCAGATTTTCAAAAGTTTGCATAATATTTGTGAAAGGGCCATGAAAGCGTACATGTCTCACCAAATGACCCTAACTTTCTCAGGTCTGAGCAAGATACAGTGTTGGAAAACCCTTCTCAGCCTGGCTGTGTTTAGGATATAAAAGTCTTCACGATTCTGAAAGTGATTGGCACACAGTATAGGTTAACTCCTTTGTAATTTCTGAAAAGTCTTATAGTCAAGTCACACATTTTATACACCCTCATATTAATGTGTCTCTCTCTTTTCTAGCATTCACAGCAATCCTAGTTTTGGATCTGTGTAGCCATTTTTAAATTCAGATCTGCCTCTCTGAAGGAAGGGACAGTGTTTCCTTCTGCTTCCTACTATACCCTAAGTGCCTAGGCAAGTTCTGGGAGATGGTGAGGGACAGGGAAGCCTGGCTTGCTGCAGTCCATCAGGTTGCAAAAAGTCAGACATGGCTGAGTCTTGTTGTTGAAAACAACAAGTGCCTGGGCCAGACACAAATGATGGAGAATATTCCAGAAGCAATCAAGTACCTTTTCTGATTTTTCCCTAAAATACATCATCACTCTTATCCTTCACACAATTTGATTTATCAACACTTAATTGGATTCTAGGACTTAGAAAGCAGCCTTTGTGTCCAAGATATCAGAAGTGTCTCTGCCACTACCAACTTAAGGTTTTCTTTCCAATTATTCACTCCCTAATGTATTCACTCACTTGCTGAAATAATCTTAAAGAAAAAATATTCCATGCAGCCCTCATTTTTATTTTCATAAATGTCAGGATCGAGTCACAAAAAGCGGGAATGGGGTGAAAGGCTCTCAACAGGCTTTCCCACTGAGGCTGATGGACTCTAGTACACTCTGCAGCTGAACGGACATTTCCTGCTCCACAGTCACAGCAGCGTGGTAATGCAAACTCATGATGACGTGTTGGGGCCTTGGATTCAAAGTATACTCCTCATAAGAGCTGTGCTAGGACGTTTCTGCACTGTCTACCACCTCCCATTTGGAAACCCTTTTGACTTTTTCCATTAGTGTTTTTCTTCTTTTTGAAGTGTTGTAATTCAGCCTCAGTGTGTGGTCTGGCTTCATTCTCAACGAGAGCAGAGACTTGAAGAACTGAGCCAAACTGTGGTGGGCCAATGATAAAAATTGCTTCCATTTTCCACTTTGACAACAATTGTTTTTACTTTAACAACTCTAAGGCTGGAACTTTCTTAGTGGGAGGAGAGCGGAATTTGGGATATCCATAAATAAAAAATAGCTAAAAGTAAAGACATAAATCTATAGGAAGTGGCACACAAGGGGAAAAATGATCATATAGCACTAATATTACTTGTAAATCCTGATATAATTTTTTGAGAAACTGCTTCTATGTGATTTGTCAGGAGTCATCAAATTGGTATGTGCTACAATTTTGCCACCACAAACCCACTTTCTCTGCTTTGTGGGGCACTATTCTTTAAGATTCTAATTTGGGCTTGAATTAATGTCTTTCCATAGTCAGTCCATTCTTGAACCTGAACCAATTCCCTGACCATGAATACAGCACTTTTTGAATAAATTGATGGGGGAAATGCCCACATTTAAGACCTAGTGCTATATTCATGGCCTTTCTGGTTACCCATAATCACATGATTACAGAAGAGAAATCTATTGTAGAACGTGGAGTGTGCTGCTTCTCTCACCATGTTGAAGTGTATGTTCACAGTATAAGTTTGGTAATAATTTTTGTAGTAGATGCAGGAACAAACATGCAGTTATGAACTGAAATTCCACATAATACTCTAAAATTAGTGTTGAAATGTTAGACAAACATTTCTTTTCACTGCCTCAATTTTTAAGATCTGCTAAATGAGATAATGATTTCTGTCTCCACCTATGTCAAATAATTAAAGAGTTATTGTCTATAATGTGTTCTAAAGTCATTTGGCCCCCAGATGCATGGCTTTTTACAATAAAATTAGACATAAATAGTCAACTTTATTAATTTTTTTTTACCATGTAGCTCAGTATTTGATATAGGCTGAATTCAAAAATTTTAAAACACTACCATTTATCCTGTCATTTTGTAAGAAAAATTTGCCCACAACTCACATTCACCCTATTTTTATTAATTATATTCACATATTCTGAGGTTGTGCCTTTTTCCTGTATGGTTGATCTACTACTCTGTCCCTCAGGATCTTCTGCTTTAATTCACTCTGAATTTAATTTGATTCACTTTAATTCACTCTGAATTACTATCTTTGATTTAATCATAATTTGTAGGTGTTTATTTCATTTGTTCATTTCTTCATATGTTTATTCAACTCACATTTATTAACCATAATGTATTGCAAGGCTTGGGGATATACCAAAAATAAGAAACTCAAAGTCTCTGCCTTTGAGTAGTTTACATTTGGGGTGAGAACAGATAAAGTTAAGAAGAAAAACAAAAGAAAATACTTGATAGGGAGTGATGAGATGGATTATGACCTCCCTAAGAAGGTAACATTTGTGAAAATTAGGCGCTGTAATGACCTGGGGAGAAGCATTTCCAGGCCAAGAGAAGAGTAAGATTAAAGGCTGAGAAGGAGTATATGCATGTCCGTCCCAAACACTGCTCTATTTGAAATGGATAACCAGCAAGGACCTACTGTATAGCACAGGGAACTCTGCTCAATGTCATGTGGCAGCCTGGATGGGAGGAGAGTGTAGGGGGGAATGGACGTGTGTGTGTATATTTCTATATATATGTATATGTATATGTATATATACATGGCTGAGCCCTTTTGTTGTGCACCTGAACTATTAACCGGCTATATTCCAGTATGAAAAAAAAAAAAAAAAAGCTGAGAAGAAGCAATAGGAGAGATGCAAAGACAGAAATGCCTGAGAGCAAGGCAAGGCCTAGATCCTATACAGCCTGTAAAAATAATGGAGAGTTAGGATTTTAGGCAGACGGTGAGTGGATTGGAAGATTTTAATAAAGGAAAATACTGTGGTGTATCCATAACATAATGGCCTATCTGTTTCTTTGAAAGAATCAGGAAAAAGCAATTAATGAGTATGTATTAAAGGTTTTCTTTATACAAGACATTAGGCTCATCTTTTGAGGAAATAAAGTGTGTAATTAGAAATCTGGCCTCTAGAATCTTACTGAGTCTTCAAGCAGATGAATCATACACAGATAAAGGAGGTGGGAAGAGGAGTTAGGGACACGTGGTCAAAAGGCACAAACTTCAGTATGCAATGTACAACTTTATGATAGTTGACACTTCTGTATGAAAGTGATATGTATTAAAGTTGTTAAGAGAATATGAGTTTTCATTACAAGGAAAAAATATTTGGGGCTTTTTTTGTATCTATGTGAGATGATGGATGGTCATTAAACTTAATGTGATAATCATTTCTTGATATATATATGTCAAATTATTACGCTGTATATCCTAAACTTGTGTAGGACTATATGTCAATCACATTTTGGAAACGGCAAAAATGCCTTACATCAGGAGACCACACATGCCAAATTAATGATATGGAATGAAGACCCGTATTTCCTCTCCTTAAAGAGCTGATACCTTCTTGGGAGGCTATAATGGTCACAGGTAGAGCAAATTATGACAGCATAAGGTTACACCATTCTATCTGTAAAGTATTTGAAAATAGGCACACCAATGAGGGATGTTTATTGGAGAAAGAAGGCTTGATTGGGGCCATGAACAGTAAGCAGAAATCAGAGAGAGAGAGAGGGAGAGAAAGAAGACGTAATGGAATATGTGGAAATCGCAGGGGCAACGAGGATTCTGGACCAGCAGATAGGACAGATGGGTGTTCTTAAGAGCTACCAGACATAGGAGTGGATAGGCAGAGAACAATTTCTGCCTTCAAAACCAAGCAGATATTTTAAAATTTATTGTTGACAATGTTGTCACAATTTTTGTTTAGAGGAGCAATGAAAGTGATATTAAGGAAGACTAGAGTGGTAGTAGTTTGAGAAAAGGTTTAATAAAATGAAAGAAAGTTTGAGGCAAAGCAGCATGAAGTTTATATTTTAGATATACAGAATCAGGAGCCCTAAAAGTGTAAAGTTGTTTTTTTTTTTTTTTTTTTTTTTTCAGGTTTTTATGGCCTATGAGGATCAAGGAAGGGAAGAGAAGGAAAGATGTGCATAGGAAGGTGAAACCAAAGAAAGACAAGGCAAGTTTATACAGCTTAATTTAGGGTGATAGCAGTACACTCAGCCAAACGGGAATGGTTTAAATATAAAATTCTTCAAGAGATGGGAATACCAGACCACCTGATCTGCCTCTTGAGAAATTTGTATGCAGGTCAGGAAGCAACAGTTAGAACTGGACATGGAACAACAGACTGGTTCCAAATAGGAAAAGGAGTACATCAAGGCTGTATATTGTTACCCTGCTTATTTAACTTATATGCAGAGTATGTCATGAGAAACGCTGGGCTGGAAGAAGCACAAGCTGGCATCAAGATTGCCGGGAGAAATATCAATAACCTCAGATATGCAGATGACACCACCCTTATGGCAGAAAGTGAAGAGGAACTCAAAAGCCTCTTGATGAAAGTGAAAGAGAAAAGTGAAAAAGTTGGCTTAAAGCTCCACATTCAGAAAACGAAGATCATGGCATCCGGTCCCACAACTTCATGGCAAATAGATGGGGAAACAGTGGAAACAGTGTCAGACTTTATTTTTCTGGGCTCCAAAATCACTGCAGATGGTGATCGCAGCCATGAAATTCAAAGACGCTTACTCCTTGGAAGGAAAGTTATGACCAACCTAGATAGCATGTTCAAAAGCAGAGACATTACTTTGCCAACAAAGGCCTGTCTAGTCCAGGCTATGGTTTTTCCTGTGGTCATATATGGATGTGAGAGTTGGACTGTGAAGAAGGCTGAGCACTGAAGAAGTGATGCTTTTGAACTGTGGTGTTGGAGAAGACTCTTGAGAGTCCCTTGGACTGCAAGGAGATCCAACCAGTCCGTTCTGAAGGAGATCAGCCCTGGGATTTCTTTGGAAGGAATGATGCTAAAGCTGAAACTCCAGTACTTTGGCCACCTCATGCGAAGAGTTGACTCATTGGAAAAGACTCTGATGCTGGGAGGGATTGCGGGCAGGAGGAGAAGGGGACGACAGAGGATGAGATGGCTGGATGGCATCACTGACTCGATGGACATGAGTCTCAGTGAACTCCGGGAGTTGGTGATGGACAGGGAGGCCTGGCGTGCTGCGATTCATGGGGTGGCAAAGAGTCGGACACAACTGAGCGACTGATCTGATCTGATCTGATAATAAAATATATAGAATTTCTGTACACTATGCATAAAGATATATTTACATTTTTACTGAAATGTCACCCACATAAAGTACACACATTTGACATGCACAGCTAGATGAATATTTTTCAAAGGTAATCTATGTAAGTAACAACAAGAAGAAAAAAACACAACATATAGAGAATCCAAAAAGCCTCCCTAACAGTCTGTCCATTAAAATATCCCTAAATATTAACCATTAGGAATTGGGGGCAGGAGGAGAAGGGGACGACAGAGGATGAGATGGCTGGATGGCATCACCGACTCGATGGACGTGAGTCTGAGTGAACACCGGGAGTTGGTGATGGACAGTGAGGCCTGGGGTGCTGCGATTCACGGGGTTGCAAAGAATGGGACACGACTGAGTGACTGAACTGAACTGATTTGGTTTGCCAGTTTTGAGCTTTAAACAATAGAGTTACACTACACAAGTATTCTTTTACGTCTGGATCTTGGCTCATCTATCAGTAAGAGTCATCTAGTTGCTGCATACAGTTTTATTATTTCTGTATAATATCCCATCATATAAATATACAAAAATTATTGTGGATGAAGATTTGTGTCCAGTTTCTATTGTGACTAACAGTGTGGTAAATATTCCAAAACCTGCTTTTTGGTGTACAGTGGTTTGCCTTTCTCTTGATTACACAGCTAGGAGTGAAACTGCTGGGTCATAAAGTATGCAAACGTTAAGCTCTGTGGATATTTTAAGTTTTCCAAAATAGTTGTAAAAATTTTCATTACCACTCACAGTGTACAGGAGTTCAGGGATCCATATATTCACCAAAACTTGGTGTTGTCTTGTGATTTTAATTTTTATTTCTCTGATCACTAACAAGTTTGAGCAAATTTAGATACATTTATTGGACAGCTGGAAATTATCTTGTTCAGAATTCCTATTCACGTCTATGGCCACTAAAATAAAACTGACTACCTTTTTCTTCTGGAGTAGGAAATGGCAACCCACTCCAGTATTCTTGCCTGGAAAAATCCATGGACAGTGGAGTATGGTGGGCCACAGTCCTTGGGGTTGGAGAGTTGAACATGACTGAGCACGCGCATGAACACACATACACATACACCCTTTTCTTAAGTATTCTTAGGTATTTAAAAATAAATTCTGGAGACATGCTTTTTACCAAATATATGTATTGCCAATGTCTTCTCAAACTCTGTGACTTGTCTTTTTCACTCATTTAGAGGTATGCTTTTGATCAACAGAATTTCTTTTAATTTTAATAAAGTACAATATATCAATACTTTTCTTTCTGGATAGATTTTTTATGACTTAAAAAATTATTTTTAGGAAGACTGTGAGAAATACTTTCTAGCAAATGAACATATTGATATTTCTTGATCTTGTATGGTCTTATGTTTTTTACTTTTTACATTTATATCTGGGCTTCCCTGGTGGCTCAGTGATAAAAGAATCTGCTTGCAATGCAGGAGATGTAGGTTTGATCTCTGGGTTGGGAAAATCCCCTGGAAAAGGAAAAGGCAAGCCACTCCAGATTCTGGCCTAGGAAATCCAATGGACAGAGACAACTGGCGGGCTTCAGCCCCTGGGGTCGCAAAGAGTTGGACGTAACTTGGCAACCAAACAACAAACAAAAACAAAACAAAACATAAAACAACAACAAAAACTCATAGGTCTACAATTTATTGTGACTGAATTCTGTATATGAAGTATGAGGTAGGAATAAATTAAAACTTAATAAATTAAATTTTTCATAAAAATTAAACTGATCTACTACTACTAACTGCAAAGATTATCATTTCCTTACTGAATTTTAACAGCATTTTGGTCATAAATCAGATGAATATATATGAATGGGTCTGCTTCTAGACTCTCTATTCTGTTCATTGGTCAAATTATGTATTTGTGTACCAGAGATTTCACATACTTTTCAGTATGGTAGTTTTATAAAATAACTGGTATTTGGTAATATAAATCTTCCAAACTTGTTCTTCAAGATTATCATGATTATTCTTGATGGTCTGCATACTTATATAAATTTAAATTGTTAATTTTTTTTAAAGTTGGGATTTTAACCGAAATTATGTTGAAACTGCAGATAAATTTAGAAAGAATTAGCATCTTAGTAATGCTGAATCCACCAGTCTTTGACCATAGTCTTTTTATGCATTTATTTTGGTTTACTTTGATTTCTCTTATACTATTTTGTAGATTTCGGTACCATCATTTCATGGCAAATAGAAGGGGAAAAAATGGAAACGGTGAGAGACTTTATTTTGGGGGGCTCCAAAATCACAGCAGATGGTGACTGCAGCCGTGAATTAAAAGACGCTTCCTCCTTGGAAGAAAAGCTATGACAAACCTAGACAGCATATTAAAAAGCAGAGACATTACCTTGCCAGCAAAGATCCGTCTAGTCAAAGTCATGGTTTTTCCAGTAGTCATGTATGGATATGAGAGTTGGACTATAAAGAAAGCTGAGTGCCAAAGAATTTATGCTTTTGAACTGTGGTGTTGGAGAAGACTCTTGAGAATCCCTTGGACTGCAAGGAGATCCAACCAGTCCATCCTAAATGAAATCTGTCCTGAATATTCATTGGAAGAACTGATGCTGAAGCTGAAACTCCAATACTTTGGCCATCTGATGGGAAGAGCTGACTCATTTAAAAAGACCCTTATGCTGGGAAAGATTGAAGGCGGGAAGAGAAGGGGATAACAGAGGATGAGACAGTTGGATGGCATCACCGACTTGATGGACATGAGTTTGAGTAAGCTCCAGGAGTTGGTGATGGACAGGGAGGCCTGGTGTGCTGCAGTCCATGGGATTACAAAGAGTCAGACACGGCTGAGTGATTGAACTCAACTGAATTGATTTTGTAGATTTCGGTTTCAAAGTATTACAGTTTTCATTAGATCTATTTATCCAGGAAGAACTAGCCTATTTTTAGTTTGTTCTTACTCCTTATATGCAATGTTTGCAGGAATTTCAGTGGAAAAGACTTGAGTAAATGGGATCATTCTTACTTGGGGCTCTAACACTGCTTTTTGTCTCTCTATCACCACTAGATTCTCAAAATCTCTGCTGCATTTTTTAACTTCTGAGCAGAATCTCAGTGTTCTCCATAGATCAAAATCAGTAAATGCTTAGAGTAGAAATTATATGTAGATTGTCAGAGGTCTCCTGATTTTCACCCCTCAAATTATGGCTCTTCTGTAATCCTAAAGTCCAATTTGTTGTCTTTCTGCAACTTCTAGGCTGCTGATTTGTGATTAGTTTCTATTTTCAGGGCTATGTATTGGCAGCCAAAGAGAAAAAGTGGAGACAAATGTAGTGTTCACTTTAAAGAATTTCCTTTCTCTTTAGGAATTTGGCTCCTTATTTTCTTGTTGCCTTAGTTATTGGAGAACAGTTTTTCTCACTGAACCATACAGCATGTGGTATCTTAGTTTCCTGACCAGGTATTGAACCCATGCCCTCTGCATTGCAAGTGTAGAGTCTTAACCATTGGACCACCAGGGAAGTCCCAAGAACAATTTAAACAGTTGCTCTTTTATCTTTTATTTCATTTTATTCAGTTCTCACAGTTAATTTCTATGGGAGGTTTTGTATAACATCAACTGCATCACAGTAAGAAACCCTAAGCTATAAAGGTAGGTTTAAATATACAGAATGATTGAGGAAAAAAAAAATCAGATAAAATAAAATACTTTTTTCCATTATTGCACTATTTTAGCTTTCTGTATATTGATTATGATTTTATAATCCTAATACATGGCATATAAAAGTCTTCATAATCTGACTCTAAACTACTCCTCCAAAATCATCTCCCACCATATCTCCTAAACCAAGCTGAACATCTCAAGATCTAAAAAATACCTTACGCATTTCTCAGCTCATGTGGTAAGCTGGTCAGAGTCATGGGTGGCCAGGGCACTCCAGCTGACAATTATTTCCTCACTTCCCACAGTATGCTATAAAAATATTATATGATACAAACAAACCTGGAAGCAGTGGCCAAGAATACTTCCTTCCACACTCTTCCACATCCCCATATACAATCAATTCTTGTTCCATGAAAGGTTTTCCTTATTATTTAAGATTCTGCACAAGTGAAATCTCCTTTCCACTTGTTTTATTCATTTCTGTAATAACATATTTCTGTAATTTTGTGGCTTTTGATATTATACCAAATGTATGATTTTTGAAGTTAGAAAAACTAAATTTGAATCCTACATGAGGTCTTGTGGTCTTTGGTAAGTTTTCTCTGGGAGTCAGTTGTCACATCTGCAAAATGAGGGAAATACCACCTACCTCATTATTTTAGAAATACTTATTGAATGCATATTTTATGCTAACCACTGAGCAGGGCATTAGATTAAGAGAGAGAGTGTGTGAATGAATACATAGCAATAGCATGGGAAACAACATATTGTAGACATTTAATTTAAAATTTTACTTTTCATTGTTTCAGTATCAATAGATTGCTAACAGCTGGCAACAGAGTAGGGCTAGTTCATAGAGGTTACAAATTTTACAATATGAATAAATATGAAAAGGGTAATGTTATGTCCTCTAAGCGCTTATTGACCTATAGGTGGGTTCCAAATAGTCTTTGACATCTTTTACTCATAAGATTCATTACTTTGAGTAAAGAATCATACACATCATATATGTAATAAGTTTGTCTCCCAGTTCATGATTATCTTTATTGCAGTGGCTCATTCATCCAATTCTATAGGTTGTCAAGAATACAGTAGCTAAGTCACACAGTTAAGGGTTTGGTCCTGGCTTTATTACTTAATAGCTGTTCATTTTATGATCATAGCATGCTTCCTGGTTCATCTGTTAGGTAATCAATCTAGGCTCAAGGTTCTTCATTTATAAAAATCAATATAATAATTTAATATAATAATTGCATATGCCTAGTAGGAGTTTTGTGAGGATGAGAGCAGATGCTACATTTAAAACTACATGATCGCTCAATAACTGCTAGTCAATGTTATTTTCCCAACATTGCACTCTTTCCAAGAGTCCTAATGCATTAGCCAAGGAGTAATTCAATCTTTGCCCTTCTTCTTCTACCCCCATTTTCCACAGTTTTCAGTCCCAGGTGAGGGTGATGGAAAAGGTTTTCTTTCTGAAATATATTTGGGCAAGCCAATTATTCCACATAAATCAAGTACCCCCTTGAGGTTCCTCAGTTTTTAAAAGCATGGGAATGTGGGTAGTCTTGGCTTCACTATCTCTGTCCGGTGTGTAGGATGTCCTGGCAGTCCAACCTCTTGAAATTTGGCCTTGGGGCAAAAGGCTCTGTTCACTTCCTCCTAAGACAGCTTACAGGCCAGGAAAATGTTGTAATAGAGTTTTTTCTCTCCAGAAAATCCCTAGAGGTTCCTCCTCTTGGACTTGAGGGCAGACACTCAAATACTGCCTTCCTTGGATGTTTTTCAGTTTAGCATAGGATTAAAATTTTCAAATCATCTGCCTTAATAAATATGTCCAACCATTCTATTCATTCTGTATTTGAACCCAAGGTCAGGGGGCTGTTTATATTTAAGCCTCTTTCCAGAAACCCATATTCTTTTCCTTTGTAACCTTTTGACCTACTTCATTTGGGTATTAGGATCTTCAGTTGCTTGCTGAGTTTTCCGTTTACACATTTAATCTTCTCTTATTTTATGATTTAACATGTTCACTAAGGCACAATAGGGTTTTTAAAATACTGACATGAAAGGTAGATAAAAAATATTTTGGATCGAGAACAAAATATACAGGAAATGGACATGGAAGAGACCCATTTTAAGTTTAGCTGGTAAAAGCATAAGCTCTTTAGGGAAGGGGGGAAAGTGCTTCCAGAGGACAGACCTAGTAAAAGAAGAGACTCCTTTGGCTATGAGTCGCCTTTGTTTTAGTTTAAGCTGTGTTTCTGAGTGCAGTGTGAAAAATGGATGAAAAGTGTTATCAGGACAATTTGTTTTGAAACCCATAGGTCATGAAGTAAAAAAAAAATTTAAATATATGGACAGATGCATGACCTGTTTCAAATGAATGCATGACCTTCCAAAGGTTTACCTATACAAAGCATCAGTGCTTCAAAACTCTTCATTCACCTACATCCAGAATTTGGTATTTTCTCAATAAAGACACAGAGAGAAATGGGATATACGCAGAGGATTATTCCAAGTACACAGAAGTGACGCAGAAGTAAGAAAAGTTCAAAAAAGCATTAGAGTTGATGTTTACAAAAGAGAATGTTTCTTTCTTTAACTAAGTGAGACTTGCATTTCTTAGGGGAAAGGAAAAAATCAATCTACTTATGCCAGAGGTATTTTCCTTCCTGCCTTTTATAGGGAACATTCTAATATACTATTTCAATCACCTTCACAGATGCTGGTCCTAAAGGTTAATACAGTGAGAACTGTATTCCTTAACGTGTGGTCAGCACCTTCTAGAAATAAGAATTTATGAAGGGTCATGGATGGACATACACCTTATCTGGGCTTCCCAGGTGGAGCTGGTAGTAAAGAACTTGCCTGCCAATGTAGGAGACATAACAGATGCAGGTTCAATCCCTGGGTCAGGAAGATCCCCTGGCAGAGGGCACGGCAACCCACCCCAGTATTCTTGCCTAGAGAATTCCCATGGACAGAGGCGCCTGTAGGGCTATAGTCCATAGGGTCGCAAAGAATTGAACACACGACTGAAGCAGCTTAGCATGCGTGTGAAGCTGCACCAGCTCTACCTGCATCACTCTACTTCCTCTGTACTTCCATTCATTCTTTCAGTGATCATATCTGGCAAGAGCTCTATCATGTATTCCATTCTTACAAAATATGTGAGAAGGATTGGTTAATTAAATGAGACTGATCCATATTCAGGGGCAGTAGTTGATCAAGATACATCTGTCAGAAACTTTAGATCCAACTTTGCCTCCCATATGACCCACACCTTCTACCATCTCTTTTTTTCTCTAATGTGTACAAAGAAAGGCCTGATTTGTCACATGGGAAGGTTAATGAATCCTTCTTCTAAAATGTTCTTACGCGAGGTTTTATATCCTCTGAAGTTTGATATTTCCTGAATTTTCATTAATTCTAATAGCTAAGAAATTATCACCTAGTGAAATTTGAAAAATCAAAGTAGGCATTTGCCTCTTTTAAATACAAGCTTTAAAACACTTATGGACCCTGGCAAGCTAATTGGCTTTTCTATATGCCCCTTCTTATAGAACAGCAGCCACCAAATACTAGGAAGACTTCCAGAAGAATTTCATCAAATGATGAGCAGATTATTCAGGTATCTATAATGATATATTCAGACTCAAGTACGTAGGCACTTTCTTGGAATGATTGTAATGGAAGAGTAATTTAAAACTGACAGCAGTTTTATAATTTGCAATAAGAGTACCACAGTATTATGTTGACTAGTTAATGGTACTTTATATTTTCATTGTGTGTGTGTGTGTGTGTGTGTGCTCATTCACTCAATCATGTCACACTCTTTGGGATCCCAGGGACTGTAGCCTGCCAGGCTCCTCTGTCCATGGAATTTTCCAAGCAAGAGTACTGGAATGGGTTGCCATGCCCTCCTCCATGGTATCTTCCCAACCCACAGACTGAACCTGTGTCTCTTGTGTCTTCTGCATTGGCAGGAGGCTTCTTTAGGATTGGCCAACTGGGAAGCCCAGTATTTTGACTGAAAAATTTATGAATGTGTTAGTTAAACATATAACAAATGTCACTAGTACTGAAACATTTTTCTGTTAACCATGCTATGACAGATCACATCATTTTACTTTGATCCTGTTAAAGAAAACTAAGCTCAGAATTTTACTGCTTGGCCTCACATTGTTTATTGTTGTCAATAACTGAAGTAAAGAAGAAAATTTTCGTCATTCTGAGCTTCATTTGGTACAAATATTTTGAACATAAAGACATAGCTAGACAATGAAATCCATTCATACTGGCTTGTTTGCTATCAAACCTTTCCTGTGTTAATATTAGTAAAATACATAATAATTTCAATGTGAAGTCACTATAGCTTTCTTTTAAAAATATGATTCCAACATTTTATAACAAAACCTATTTTGTATTTATTTATTTTATTTTTATTTTTAAACCTGAAACACTGTATTAGTTTTGCCAAACATCAAAATGAATCAAGCTAAAAGAAAGAAAAATCCTTGCATTAGCTACAAGTTCAATGCCAAAAATACATTAAATGATAGGTGCTTCCTTAAGTGAATATCATGAACTAATACAAAATAATTGACCTTTTCAGATGTTAGTTTTGTTCATTATTCATAAATTCATAAACAGTATTAAATAGGTTAACAGTTTGTTCTGTAGCCTTCCTCTGGTCTCAGGACACCTAATCTTTGGACAATTCTGCTTTTAACTCAATTAACTATTAGCAGATTATCTATACTGAATCTAAGATAAATGGAAATTAGTTAGGCCAAGAGCTACCAAGCGCTTGTTACCAATAATATGTGGAAGCTACTGATGATGGACACAGATGCTCCAGAGAATAGGAAGAAGTAGGAGCGTCACATACTTCTGAAGGGGCTGAGTGGCTAAGCAGGTATAAAGCATGACAGGTCCCCGAAGGATGGCTTAGTTTCATCTTTCATGAACAACACAAACTGCATGCACAACACAAATGTGAAATATTAGGAAACTGAAAACTGTGCCTGGGAGTGCTATGCTATTGCTTTCATGCTATATTTTTTCTTGTAATATGTCCCTTCTTAAAGCTAAACACCTATATGTGAACCGTGAACTTCCAGATGTTCAAGCTGGTTTTAGAAAAGGCAGAGGAACCAGAGATCAAATTGCCAACATCCGCTGGATCATCGAAAAAGCAAGAGAGTTCCAGAAAAACATCTATTTCTGCTTTATTGACTATGCCAAAGCCTTTGACTGTGTGGATCACAATAAAGTGTGGAAGATTCTGAAAGAGATGGGAATACCAGACCACCTGACCTGCCTCTTGAGAAATTTGTATGCAGGTCAGGAAGCAACAGTTGGAACTGGACATGGAACAACAGACTGGTTCCAAATAGGAAAAGGAGTACATCAAGGCTGTATATTGTCACCCTGCTTATTTAACTTATATGCAGAGTACATCATGAGAAACGCTGGGCTGGAAGAAGCACAAGCTGGAATCAAGATTGCTGGGAGAAATATCAATAACCTCAGATATGCAGATGACACCACCCTTATGGCAGAAAGTGAAGAAGAACTAAAGAGCCTGTTGATGAAGGTGAAAGAGGAGAGTGAAAAAGTTGGCTTAAAGCTCAACATTCAGAAAACTAAGATCATGGCATCTGGTCCCATCACTTCATGGCAAATAGATGGGGAAACAGTGGAAACAGTGTCAGACTTTATTTTGGGGGGCTCCAAAATCACTGCAGATGGTGACTGCAGCCATGAAATTAAAAGATGCTTACTCCTTGGAAGGAAAGTTATGACCAACCTAGATAGCATATTCAAAAGCAGAGACATTACTTTGCCAACAAAGGCCCGTCTAGTCAAGGCTATGGTTTTTCCTGTGGTCATGTATGGATGTGAGAGTTGGACTGTGAAGAAAGCTGAGCGCCGAAGAATTGATGCTTTTGAACTGTGGTGTTGGAGAAGACTCTTGAGAGTCCCTTGGACTGCAAGGAGATCCAACCAGTCCGTTCTGAAGGAGATCAGTCCTGCGTGTTCTTTGGAAGGACTGATGCTAAAGCTGAAACTCCAATACTTTGGCCACCTCATGTGAAGAGTTGACTCATTGGAAAAGACTCTGATGCTGGGAGGGATTGGGGGCAGGAGGAGAAGGGGATGACAGAGGATGAGATGGCTGGATGGCATCACTGACTCGATGGACGTGAGTCTGAGTGAACTCCGGGAGTTGGTGATGGACAGGGAGGCCTGGTGTGCTGCGATTCATGGGGTCGCAAAGAGTCAGACACGAGTGAGTGACTGAACTGAACTGAACTTGGTGTTGGGTGAAGTTGACTGTATATCTTGACTCTGTTTGCCAATCCAAATCCACGACTAATCTGAGAACAGTATACGGTGTTTAAATCACTACTAATAGCACTCCTATATCTTTCCCTCAGATAGGTTTGGGTTCATCTTTTTAAATGAAAGTTTGGTTTTTTGGGCTATGGTGTGGCCCAAGCATCCTCTAAAAGCTAGAGAAAAAAAAGCTTCTATGGAGAATTTTAGGTAATATTATCCCATATTGGTAAAAGCTTCATATAGGCACTTACTGGAATTATAGAAGGAGCCTAAGAAGAAAATGTGAACTTGAGCCCTCTGTGGAAAGAACCTGAAAGCAAGGAAGATCTGAACAAGTTCAAACATATATAATATAAGATGCTCCAATACTTACATGGAGTTCATCAAAAGTTGTTATTATTTAGTCACTTAATCACGCCACTCTTTGTGACTCCCTGGACTGTATCCCACCAGGCTCGTCTGTTCATGGGATTTTTCAGGCAATAATACTGGAGTTGGTTGCCATTTCCTTCTCCAGGGGGTCTTTCCAACCCAGGGATTCAACTTAAATATTCTGCGTTGGCAAGCGGACTCTTTACCACTGAGCCACCAGAGAAGCCCTTATCAAGAGTGGACTTAGACAAAGAACTGAGACAGAGCAAGATCAAGTTCTGTTTCAGCTAAGTCTCTTAGTTTAACAAGCCAGGCCTTTCTTAAGAATGGTCTAATGGACCTGCAGCTAAGAGGCCTTTAAAGAGAGGCTTTCATAGTTTATGCCTTCTTGGAATTATCTCTTACCAAAGAGCCTGGATATTTTAATCATAAAACCAAACTGCTAAGATCAATTGTTTTCAAGTAACAAAAGACTTTAATGCAATTTTTATAGTGCAATGGCTCTCATATGTTAGTACAGGCTAATGTTTTTTTATTATAAGGCATAATTGGTCTCTGAAATTAATAAATATGTAATTTGGAGTATTTTCTATCTTTTGAATATATGAAATAAATGATCTCTTTTAGTAAACTTAACATTTTACATCTTCTGGGTGATCAAAGAGCACAGAAATATTTTCTTGAAAGCACAGACTTAAGAACCATGAATTCCAGTACATTTTTGCAACTTTTTAAACTGAAATGGGAATCTCTTTTTCCAGTTTCTTTCTTTCAACTCATGACCCAACTAAATTTAACGAATAATTACTGAATGGCAATGATGTGCTCTATACTCTGCTCATAGGAGTATTATCAACAGTAACAGCAAAATTCCTGGTTTCCATCAGGGACTTAAAATTTTGTTAGAGAGAAAACATAAGTACAAGTTAAACAGACAACAGTATAAACCGTTTATGCCAAAACGGAGTCCAAATAAACACAGACAATACACTATTACTTCAGATAATACTAAAGAATTTTTTTGCAGAACAACTGAGGTGCCACAAGACAGAAAGGAGATAGAAAAAAGATTTTAAAAAGAAAAAAAAATTATATATAACTTAGTAAACTTTGCAACAATCACTGAATAGATTCTGCTAAGCACTGGCAAGAGTTAATTTAAAAAGCAATGTGACATCTCTACTCTGCTGAGTGATATCTTCAGAGCAGAACCTGATATTTATGTTTGTAACTTGTCTTTGTGCTTCACAAGTGCCACACTCAATGCTTATTAGCACACTGAGTATATAACTCTTATACAGTTATCCCTTCATATCTGCAGGGGGTTGGCTTCAGGACAACCCCCTGCCACTACCCTACATATGCCAAAATCTATAGATGCTCAAGTTCCTTATATAAAATAGCATAGTATCTGCATGAAACCTATATGCATCTCCCTGCATATTTAAATCATCTCTATATAATTTATAATACTATCACAATGTCTATGTTATATAATAAACAGTTGTGAGTGTGCGGTAAATTCAAGTTTTGCAGTCTGGAACTTCTGAAATTTTTTTCTGAATATTTTTTATCTGCAGTTGAATCTGTGGATATAGAACCTATAGATATAGAGCACCAACTATGCTTTCTCACATTCTGTGATGTTGCAACTCTGTCATCTTCATTTTACATATGAAGAAACTCAGGCTAACTTGCTTGTTAGTTGGGAGTCAGAAAAGTAGTGAACTTGATCTTCTTAATCTAACTCATAAACCTGTAATCCAACTTTTAAAATATATTAAAAAAATATTGGAATGCTTCTTACTGTAACAATGTAGGTTTTATCTGACTAAGGGAGCTGCTAAGACTTAACTACTGAAAAAAGGCTGAATAAAATGTAAAACGTGAAAACATAAATGTAAAACACAGCCAACAGAGGAACTGGCAAACAAACAAGGGGACCTAGGAGAGAAAGGAAATGCATCAAAGTAAGATGTATATTTGCCACAGCTATTTTCCCCTTGGGACAACTGGTAATTCGACGTATTGCACAAAGAGGCAGAAAATAACAGGTTAAAGATTTTGGCAATCAACTTAGGTTGCATGCATGAATGCTCAGTTGCTCAGTCGTGTCTGACTCTTTGCGACCCCATGGACTATAGCCCGCCAGGCTTCTCTGTCCATGGGATTTTCCCAGCAAGAATACTTAGGTTAAGGAGATAAAAATTTGCAATTCTAGACCACCAAGGCAGCCAAAATTCAAGATTCCAAGATCTGAGATAATAAAGAGAATCACAGAGAAATGAGCCTAACAGTCTCTGTACTATTTCCCTTAAGGGATTTCCTAGCTCCTAAGCTACTCCTGTGTGGGCCATATTTACAAAAAAAAAAAAAAAAAAAAAAAAAGACATTTAGAAAGCAGATGATAAGGAGTTAAAAAATGAAACAGATTTTTATCAAAATCCCAGTGTTATAGAGAGAAAAAATTACTTTACTGCCCTCTAAGGAAAAGAGGCCCTCATAAACTGAGAACCTAGTAATAGATCCTTCCTGGGTTTAAGAGCACAACAGAAGTATACCAGCTATCAAAACTAAATAAAAATTATTTAAAAATTTTAGCTGTAACAAACTAACCCACTCATATTCTAATTTTTGCTGGATAAAAATTAAATATCTGGTAAGAAAAGACTCCACAATACTTTTTAGGCAAAGTTTAGCATGTAGTAAAAAATTACTAGGTATCCCAGAGATAGAACCAAATGACTAAAAATCAGGAGAAAAAAAATCAGATGAGAGAAACAAATGCATAGGTGACCCAGATACTGTACCTAACCAGACACAAATTTTAAAAGAATTATGATTAATATGATCAAGAAAAATAGGTACAAAATAGAGAACTTCAATATAAATGCAGAATTTGTAAAAAGAATTAAGTGGAAATTCTACAACTAAGAAAATGCAACAACAGAAGTTAGGTATTAAATATTATGAGCTCTAAGCAGGGTATATACAATAAAAACCACTTCTCTCAATGAACTAGAAAAACTGTTTAACACCAAAATCTGAGATTATTTTAAAAGCAGCCAGGAAAAAAACCTCATGACTTTCAAGGTATAATAGCAGACTTTGCAGCAGACAAAAAATAGTGAAATGATATCTTTAAAGTTTTGAAAGCAATCATTAACAACCTACAACTCTACAAAAGTAGCAAAAGCTAGCTTCACAAATCAAGGGAAAATACATATAATTTTCAGACCAAAAAATGCAATACCAATAAATTGGCATTAAAATAAACATTAAAAGGGATTTTTCTGGCAGAGGAACATGACTGAAGATTAAAACATGGTCATGCAAGAAGGACTGAAAAACAATAGAAAGATTAAATATAAGGGTAAATATAAGTGAATATTGTCTGTAGAAAGCAATGGCAACAATATCTTACACAGTGTAAAATATATATATACATATATACATACATTCTATACATATGTATATGTATATATATACATATATGTGTGTATATATATATACATAAATATATATATAGGTACAGATTTAAAATGTTACCAAAATAGAAATAAATAAAGGGAGATAGTTAAACAGGTTAAAATAAACAAGATCCTTGTATTTCTGGAAGGTGGCAAATGCATTACTTTGAAAAAGAGGCTATTAAATCAAAGATAATGAAATAGTTTTTTATCATACAATAGTAAGCATCTAAAATTAGATTTAAGCTTCTATGCTGGGAGTAAGAAGCTATATTAGATAATTTCTCTGTTCTCTTCTATTGCTAACACTAGATAATTCTATTAGTGTTATAAGCAATCATTACTATAAGAAATTATAAAGAGGAGAGTTAAAATATAAGGCATATATGAGATATATGGAAGAATCCTACCTCCAAATAGTTCAGACATGATAGAATGATTTTTTTATAAGTTAATATACAGAAATGGGTCATTTGGATATAATTTATCATGAATATGGTGTGTGTCTACACATGTGTGCACACTGAAAAAACTGTATGAACAGTTTAAACTAAAATAATTTCTGATGTTCAAATTGATATATTTGGTAGAGTAAGGATAAGTTTCAAAAGAGATATAATTCTTTTCAGTTAGAGTGGGTTCTTTTGATGGTTTTTTTGAGATGGACATATGAAAATTCAGTTTTCCCTTGGTGAATGGTTAGCAGTGAAGCAAAATTGTTGTATATATTTTATCTCAGGGGAATAGGTGGGTTTGACATCTGGAGGGAAGAGGTTAGAGCTCATCACTTGGGTAGAGTAGGAGGAAATGAAAACTCAGAGGAGGGTCAGAATATCTTTAAGAAGGAGGAGGATTTTGGCTAGGGACTAGATAAAGTTCCAGATGGACTTATTAGCGGTCAAATATTACAGAATAATGAAATGTGTATGGAGGGAAGTTCACTTCAGTAATTCGTTGTGTGGAGCAAAAGTTTTCTAATAATCTAGAAAACCATGTTTATCTTTCCTAAAATATTGTACTCAGGATGAAACTATTGGCAGGATATAAGCCAGGCAAAGTCTTTGATGTCAATTAATCATTTAAGACATCAAACAAGCCATGGCTTTTCTGAAAAGACTAGGAGTGTCAATTACTTTCCTTTATTGCTTCTCTTGAATAACTTTCATAATCAGATCAGATCAGATCAGTCGCTCAGTCGTGTCCGACTCTTTGCGACCCCGTGAATCGCAGCACACCAGGCCTCCCTGTCCATCACCAACTCCCAGAGTTCACTCAGACTCACGTCCATCGAATCAGCGATGCCGTCCAGCCATCTCATCCTCTGTCGTCCCCTTCTCCTCCTGCCCCCAATCTCTCCCAGCATCAGAATCTTTTCCAATGAGTCAACTCTTCACATGAGGTGGCCAAAGTACTGGAGTTTCAGCTTTAGCATCATTCCTTCCAAATAACTTTCTACTAATTTTTAGACAAAATGAAAGATCATAATTATGTGATTAGAATCAACATATTCCGAATTTCCTCAGAAACAGTGGACTGTCATCACTTACACACACACACCCACAAAAGAGAGAGAAGTGGGAAATTTATGTTATCTGATTACATGTAGTAATAGTCTTATGTTCATGACAGGGCAAGATCTATCTTTACTACTCAAAAAAAAAAGAGAAGACTTTAGGTTATAGTGCACAGATGACGGCAACAATCAAATGATAAAGTCAATAAAGAGATCTGTGAGAAGATGTCAAGCTAATAAAATACTTCTGGCTTGCTTCTTAAGTTAATCTTTACAGAGAAGAAAACAATTTCTAATTTGACAAATTAATCTCAACAAATTGGAAAATGAAAATAATGCCTGTCTGGCCCGATGATACATATCTTAACAGGCTACGCGGGGCATGACTCAAGGGTACCATGCATAATATAGAAACCCTACACTGGTGGATTAGAAATTAGTTTTTTTATAAATTAGGAGGATTTCTATAAAAACAGAAAGCAGGCAGACTCAGGTTCAGAGAGAAGCTATTCCTTAGTATGGTATAAAACACTTACAGACAAGCTGTCATGGAAGACAGTAATGTAACTGAATCTTAAGGAGCAGAATGATAACCACTGTTGTCTAATGAACCACTATTCAGATAACCAACTGTAAACTGTAATTCATGCAAATTAGCTTTCCTCTATCTCCTGATTTGGTTACTGCAGAGGAAGCAAACATATCTGGACAATATTTTTAAAAGGAGATGGAGCCCCACATTCAGAGGACAAACTACAATTACACTTCATACTGGTATATAGATTTATTTTTATTCATTGATCATAGAAATTCATACAATCAGAAATAGTTCTAGTAAAAATTGAACAAGTATTATCAAATAAAACAATGAGTTTACAATAATGAACTACCAAATGTATGAAGAAAAACCAATAATCACTAAAGTAAAAGAAAATTTCCTCCATAAAATTTGGCATATTACACTTAAATGTACATACAACAACATCCTAACATGAATGGATGAAGAAAGAACTGCACATTGAAATGCATGGTAAAATGTAAAACTATGAGGATAAAGAGAAAAGCTAAAAGCTTCTTGAGAGACCAAAAAGAAAAAAAAAATAATAATAACAACACCTTGCCTACAAAAGAACAAGAATTAGACCTGAATCCGACTTCCTTCTCAAAGGCATATGCTATAGCATAAGAAGCAATATTCATCAAGTTCAGAAAATATGACTGTGAGTTTGTGAATTTAAGTCTTAATCTTATATCCACCCAAACCAATAATCAATAGAATAAAAAATAAAAACATTATAAAACATAAATACTCAAAAATTCATAATTACAGACCTTCCAAAAGAGAACTAGTAGATTATTCCTGACAAAATACAAAATAAATCCAATAAATAGGACCAAAATGGTAATAAATGTTAAGAAAAACTTTAAAAAAAAGTCTTAAAAATACAAGAACAGTTTAAAATGTATAGAGAAATTTACATATGTGTGTATATAGTTTTAAAAAGTGTGTGTTCATATTCTACAAACAAAATTTTTTTTAAAAAGTTGGGGAATTCACAAATTAGTTAGGAACTAGGAGATAAACGAAATTTCTATAGATTACAAAAAGAAGAGACTATGTAGCTCACATTATTTTTTAAATCACAATAAAAAACTAAAAATAAGTTTTAAACAATAAGTGGAATTTAATGGAATTTGCTAATTAGACTGAGATAGAAAGAAATTTTCTTAACTTGATACATGTTATCTAATAATCACTATCAGTATGTCTACATACAGACACAACTGAGCAACTGAACTGAACTGACTGATTTCATCTCTTGGGATAATAAAGAAATCAAGATGAAAATAAGAATCTCTTTAGAAATAAAGATAGGAATGCTTAATATCAAAATCTTTGGGAGGTGACCAAAGTCAAGCTCAGAAGAAAACATTTATCCATAAATCGATTACTGAAAAAAAAATGTAAAAATGAAGTTATCCAAGCTTCATCTGAAGAAAGTAGAAAAAAACTGTATAAAACAGTTTAAAAAAGGAATAAATAGATAGGCACAATTTTTAAGATAGACTTTGCTATACACTAACACAACATTGTAAATCAACTATATTCTAATAATATTTTTAATTAAAGAAAGAGTAGTCATGATCAAAATGTGGAACACTATCATTTAAAGACTACATTAAATAGATAAAATGTGGAAAACTAAAAGAAAATGAAAAACGGCAAAAAAAACCACTAAATGTTTTCAGGAATAAGAAATAAAGTTGGAAATAGATATCAGATCAGATCAGGTCAGATCAGTTGCTCAGTCGTGTCCAACTCTTTGCGACCCCATGAATCGCAGCACACCAGGCCTCCCTGTCCATCACCAACTCCCGGAGTTCACTTAGACTCATGTCCATTAAGTCAGTGATGCCATCCAGCCATCTCATCCTGTGTCGTCCCCTTCTCCTCCTGCCCCCAATCCTTCCCAGCATCAGAGTCTTTTCCAATGAGTCAACTCTTCCCATGAGGTGGCCAAAGTACTGGAGTTTCAGCTTGAGCATCGTTCCTTCCAAAGAAATCCCAGGGCTGATGTCCTTCAGAACGGACTGGTTGGATCTCCTTGCAGTCCAAGGGACTTTCAAGAGTCTTCTCCAACACCACAGTTCAAAAGCATCAATTCTTCAGCGCTCAGCCTTCTTCACAGTCCAACTCTCACATCCATACATGACCACAGGAAAAACCATAGCCTTGACTAGATGGACCTTTGTTGGCAAAGTAATGTCTCTGCTTTTGAACATGCTATCTAGGTTGGTCATAACTTTCCTTCCAAGGAGTAAGTGTCTTTTAATTTCATGGCTGCAGTCACCATCTGCAGTGATTTTGGAGCCCCCCAAAATAAAGTCTGACACTGTTTCCACTGTTTCCCCATCTATTTCCCATGAAGTGGTGGGACCGGATGCCATGATCTTCGTTTTCTGAATGTTGAGCTTTAAGCCAACTTTTTCATTCTCCACTTTTACTTTCATCAAGAGGCTTTTGAGTTCCTCTTCACTTTCTGCTATAAGAGTGGTGTCATCTGCATATCTGAGGTGATTGATATTTCTCCCGGCAATCTTGATGCCAGCTTGTGCTTCTTCCAGCCCAGCGTTTCTCATGATGTACTCTGCATATAAGTTAAATAAGCAGGGTGACAATATACAGCCTTGATGTACTCCTTTTCCTATTTGGAACCAGTCTGTTGTTCCATGTCCAGTTCTAACTGTTGCTTCCTGACCTGCATACAAATTTCTCAAGAGGCAGATCAGGTGGTCTGGTATTCCCATCTCTTTCAGAATTTTCCACAGTTTATTGTGATCCACACAGTCAAAGGCTTTGGCATAGTCAATAAAGCAGAAATAGATGTTTTTTCTGGAACTCTCTTGCTTTTTCAATGATCCAGCAGATGTTGGCAATTTGATCTCTGGTTCCTCTGCCTTTTCTAAAACCAGCTTGAACATCAGGAAGTTCAGGGTTCATGTATTGCTGAAGCCTGGCTTGGAGAATTTTGAGCATTACTTTACTAGCGTGTGAGATGAGTGCAATTGTGCAGTAGTTTGAGCATTCTTTGGCATTGCCTTTCTTTGGGATTGGAATGAAAACTGACCTTTTCCAGTCTTGTGGCCACTGCTGAGTTTTCCAAATTTGCTGGCATATTGAGTGCAGCACTTTCACAGCATCATCTTTCAGGATTTGGAATAGCTCAACTGGAATTCCATCACCTCCACTAGCTTTGTTCATAGTGATGCTTTCTAAGGCCCACTTGACTTCACATTCCAAGATGTCTGGCTCTAGGTCAGTGATCACACCATCGTGATTATATGGGTCGTGAAGATCTTTTTTGTACAGTTCTTCTGTGTATTCTTATCATCTCTTCTTAATATCTTCTGCTTCTGTTAGGTTCATACCATTTCTGTCCTTTATCGAGCTCATCTTTGCATGAAATGTTCCTTTGGTATCTCTGATTTTCTTGAGATCCCTAGTCTTTTCCATTCTGTTGTTTTCCTCTATTTCTTTGCATTGATGGCTGAAGAAGGCTTTCTTATCTCATCTTGCTATTCTTTGGAACTCTGCAGTACTTGGATGCAATCTCAAAAATGACAGAATGATCTGTGTTCGTTTCCAAGGCAAACCGTTCAATATCACAGTAATCTAAGTCTATGCCCCAACCAGTAATGCTGAAGAAGCTGAAGTTGAACGGTTCTATGAAGACCTACAAGACCTTTTAGAACTAACACCCAAAAAAGATGTCCTTTTCATTGTAGGGCACTGGAATGCAAAAGTAGGAAGTCAAAAAACACCTAAAGAAACATATAAAAGGAGGAGCCAAAGTGCTTTCTCTGGGACTCTCTATCCCGCGTGCGTACGCGCGCTCTCTCTCTCTCTCTCTCCCCCGCCCCTCCCTCTCCCTCCCCACGCACTCCTCCACTCTCTTCTCTTCGAGTCTTGGATTCTCCTGCTATCTTATAAATAAAAATGGAGCTGTAACACTGACCAAAAAAAAAAAAGAAACACCTGGAGTGACAGGCAAATTTGGCCTTGGAATACGGAATGAAGCAGGGCAAAGACTAATAGAGTTTTGCCAAGAAAATGCACTGGTCATAACAAACACCCTCTTCCAACAACACAAGAGAAGACTCTACACATGGACATCACCAGATGGTCAACACCAAAATCAGATTCATTATATTCTTTGCAGCCAAAGATGGAGAAGCTCTATACAGTCAGTAAAAACAAGACCAGGAGCTGACAGTGGCTCAGACCATGAACTCCTTATTGCCAAATTCAGACTGAAATTGAAGAAAGTAGGGAAAACCACTAGACCATTCAGGTATGACCTAAATCAAATCCCTTATGATTATACAGTGGAAGTGAGAAATAGATTTAAGGGCCTAGATCTGATAGATAGAGTGCCTGATGAACTATGGAATGAGGTTCGTAACATTGTACAGGAGACAGGGATCAAGACCATTCCCATAGAAAAGAAATGCAAAAAAGCAAAATGGCTGTCTGGGGAGGCCTTAAAATAGCTGTGAAAAGAAGAGAAGTGAAAAGCAAAGGAGAAAAGGAAAGATATAGACATCTAGATATAAAACTTCCCAATTCATTTTATGAAACTAGCATAATCCTGAAACAAATCAGCCAAAAAAACACTAAAAGAGAAAATTAACTATCAGTCAATTGTATTTATAAACTTCTATGAAAAATCCTATATAAAATGTTAATAAATTAAATCAAGTAATACAATAAAATAACAATGCATTATAAATAACTCTTTCAAGAACATAAAAATGTTTCTGCATGAGGGAGTATTATAAATCAAGTCACTGCAGAAAAATATTGAAGGAAAAAATTTATGATTTTCATTTTAATAAGTGGTTCCCCCCAAATTTCCAAAATCAGTTAATGGAATTTGTGAGCCAGACTGCAACAGAAGGAAACTTTTTTACTTGATAAATGTTATCTAATAAAAGTTCCAGAAAGCAACATACTATTAGCAAATTAGTAACAAGAATCTCACTGAATTCAAGAATAAGATTATTGTCCATTAACTCCACTTCTCTTTAGCACTGTGGGGAGATCTCAAGCAATGTAATCACACAATAAAAAAGAACTGATGTATAAATAGAAAAGGTTAAAATTCTATTTGCATGTCATATGTCTTCATAAGTGTATCTGTTTTCTAAAGCTGTCATAAAGAAGTACCACAAACTAGAGAAACATGTTTCATAATAAGAATTGATTCTCCCACAATTCTGTAGACTACAAGTGAAAAATCAATGTGTTGGCAGGGACATGCTTCTCAGGCTTTCTTATCTCTTCCTAGTTTCTGGTGGTGACTTTCTATCCTTATTTTCCTTCTCTACATCACTCTCATCTTATCCTCTGTAGTCACACAGAATCCCCAGCCTTCACCTGGTATTTTGCTTTTCTTGTAAGGACACCAATCATACTGGTTTCAGCCCTTGCTAGCACCCTCATCTTAGCTTGATTACATCTGTAGGGTTCTATTTTCAAATATGGTCACATTATAAGGTACTGAGAATTAAGACCTCAAAATAACTTTTCAGTTCAGTTCAGTTGCTCAGTCATGTCCGACTCTTTGAAACCCCATGGACTGTAGCACTCCAGGCCTCCCTGTCCATCACCAACTCCCAGAGTTTACTCAAACTCACGTCCATCGAGTTGGTGATGCCATCCAACCATCTCATCCTCTGTCATCCCCTTCTCCTCCTGCCTTCAATCCTTCCCAGCATGAGGGCCTTTTCCAATGAGTCAGTTCTTCGCATCAGGTGGCCAAAGTACTGGAGTTTAAGCTTCAGCATCAGTCCTTCCAATGAATATTCAGGACTGATTTCCTTTAGGATGGACAGGTTAGATCTCCTTGCAGTCCAAGGGACTCTCAAGAGTCCTTCCAACACTGCAGTTCAAAATACCAGTTGTACCCCCGAAAAAATAGGGATACATAGAATCAACTGAAAAATCAATAGAATTAATAAGGAAGCTGAAAAGGTGAACTTACATAATATCAATATCAATTATTTATTTTCCTTTAGACCAAAAATTAAAAGTTAAAACTAAGGAGAGAGAGAATGAGAGGAGGAGAGTGGCTGCCATAAACAACAACAAAATAATAACAGTCTTAAAATAAGCACAAAAAGGGTCATCACTATATGGAGAAAAATTTACCAATGGGCGTAAATAGCTGAATAATAGTGAAGAAATTCACTATTTCTGTAGGGAAAGATACAATAAGTGACAACACTCATTCAATATAAATTAAAAACACTCATTCAATACAAGTTAACATATCTTCAGTTGTAACCTGTTACAAAAGAAATCAAGATAGCAGATGCTGGGAGGGATTGGGGGCAAGAGGAGAAGGGGATGACAGAGGATGAGATGGCTGGATGGCATCACCGACTCGATGGACGTGAGTCTGAGTGAACTCCGGGAGTTTGTAATGGACAGGGAGGCCTGGCCTGCTGCGATTCATTGGGTTGCAAAGAGTCGGACACGACTAAGCGACTGATCTGATCTGATCCGATCTGATGATCAACAAATGTTTTTTTCCAAAATCATACTGAATACAGAACATCAAATTAAAACTTAACTTCAAATTAAAAATTAACTTCAATTAAAAGAACAAATGTTTATTGAAAACTAAGAACAATAAAGGGGAGTCCTTGTGCTATCACATGAGAGCTACAATCACAGAATCAGTAAACACTGTAATAAATGCCACTTCTATGTGAGGCATTCGTCTAAAAGCTTTACATATATATTATTAAATATAATTAAAACTCCTAATATATCTTAATTTGACAGATGAGTTATTTTAGACACTAGATGACTAAGCATATTGCCTAAATTATATATACCATTAGTAACTGTGTGGTCTCATTCGCGGAGAAGGCAATGGCAGCCCACTCCAGTACTCCTGCCTGGAAAATCCCATGGATGGAGGAGCCTGGTAGGCTGCAGTCCGTGGGGTCGCTAAGAGTCGGACATGACTGAGCGACTTCACTTTCACTTTACACTTTCATGCATTGGAGAAGGAAATGGCCACCCCCTCCAGTGTTCTTGCCTGGAGAATCCCAGGGACGGGGGAGCCTGGTGGGCTGCCGTCTATGGGGTCGCACAGAGTTGGACACGACTGAAGCGACTTAGCAGCAGCAGGTTTCATTCTAGAGTCCACATCCTTGACCTATACCATATGCATCCTGATGTTGAAATATAAAGTCAAAGTAATGAAAACTACTTGGCATTGTCTTAAGTATGGACATATAAGTAATGGGATAGTACAGAGTCCATATACTGACCCATGTGAACGTGAGAATTCAAAAGCTCTCCAAATCATTATGAAACTAAACATGTGGAAACTCATCCATTTAACAAATTTAAGTTAGAACTTGAAGGTGAAAAAGTGAAAGTGAAATCGCTCAGTCGTGTCTGACTCTTTGTGACTCCATGGATTGTAGCTTGCCAGGCTCTTCCATCCATGGGATTTTCCAGGCAAGAATACGAAGTGAGTTGTCATTTCCTTCTCCAGGAGATCTTCCTAACCCAGGGATCCCGCATTGCAGGATCAGACTCTTTACCGTCTGAGCCACCCGGGTACTCTTACCTCATAGTATTTAGTGTATATAATAATGCAAAATTACAAATAAAATAGAAGAAATATAGAACCTGTTATAATTTGTATATAATTTATATATATTATATAAATGTATATAATATAAATGTAATATTTTATAATATAAATTTATAATATATATTATATATAATATCTATATAAATATATAACCTATTATAATTTGTTATAATAGACTATTATTTTAGAGTAGTTTTTGGTTCACAGCAAAACTGAGCTCTAAGTATAGACTTTCCATACACCCTCTGTCCCTACACAGGCACAGACTTTCTTACTATCAACATCCCACACCTGAGTGGTGGCATAGTCATTACGATGGTAAAACTTAAGATGATGTCACTATCACCCAAAGTCCAGACTTTACATTATGGTTTATCCTTGATGTTGTACACTATATAGGTTTTGACAAATGTGTAATGACATGTTTCCACCATTATGGTATCAGACAGAATAGTTCCAGTAGCCCCCAAATAGGCTGTGTCCTCCCTAGTCATCTCCACCCATCCTCCCCACCCCACACAGCTCCTGACAACCAGTGATCTTTTTATCAACACTATAGTTTTGCCTTTTCTATTATGTCATATAGTTGTAATGATACAGGATGTACGCTTTTCAGCTTCTTTCATTTAATAATATAAATTGAAATTTCCTCCATGTCTTGATAATTCATTTCTTTTTTGCACTGAATAATATTCCACTTTCTGAACGTATCATAGTTTATGTATCCATTCACCAATTAAGGACATCTTGATTGCTTTTAAGTTCTGGCAATTATGAATAAAGTTGCTATAAACATCCATCCTTTTGTGTGGACATTCATTTTCAATTAATTTTTGTATATATCAAAGATCATTATTGTGGAATCACATTGGTAAGAGTATGTTTAGTTTTGTAAAAGCTGCCAAACTATCTTAAAAGTAGCTTTCCCATTTTCTGTTGCCACTAGCAATGCGAGTTTCTGGTATAATTTTCTTTTATAATCTGCTTTCTTCACAGTAATTATCTTATGTATCCATTTGTTTGTTTATTCTTAAATCTGTCTTTCCTTACTGGATTGTCTTGTTTATTACTGCTTTCCTAAGACATAAAACAGTGACTGACAAGTTATAGTAAATGCTCTTAGTAAATATATGTTGAACAAATAAACCATTGAATGCAACTATCTCAAGTTGAGACTGTGTAATGAGCTCTGATAAAAGTAAATGGAAAAATACAAACAATCTAAAGAACACAAGTATACAAAAAAAAAGAAATTAAAAGTAATATATAATCAATAATAAATTGAAAGAAGCTCAAATTCACTTAGAGAAAAGCAAATCAAAAAAGCAATAAAAATATTTTTGTCCATAATACTGAAAACAATGTAATAGATAATATTGAATCAATATAGTTATAAAAAACAGGCACTCTCACATACACTTTGTGAGACTGTAAATTGGTAATCTGTAGTATATTACAAAATAAATGTAGAAAAAATAAGGGAGTGAAAAACAGATATCCTCTTTTCTAAAAATTCTACTACTGGTAATCTATTTTTCAGAACTGGTTGTCTTGTGTATAGTGTGAATCCTTTATAAGAGATATGTCTTTATGAATTACTTCTGTAATTTAAAAAAACCTTTAAAAAGCTAAATGAATAATTAATTATTTCAATTTTACACCCAAATGTGCATTCTTTATCAACTGACCCAGTAACTGCCTCAATTCCAGGAGCTGACTGAAAAAAGTCTTATTTAAGGGTAAGACACTTTTCCCTTAGGAGATATGGTGTATGTGTGTGAGTGTTTGTGTGTGTGTGTTGTGAAAATTGGCAAGTTCTTAATGTTGAATTTTGTAATATATTCATATATTAATACACCATTTTACATAAGTTATTCCTGAATGATCAAATATTTTATTAAAGAATATCTTCCCTTGTGAAGATCAAGTATAGATTTTACGTGCTTAAATCTTGTTCAAGAAATATCTAATATTATCTGAATAAAAGCTTAATTAACCATTAGAATCACCATCCCACCCCATGTCCCATTCTCTCTCTCTTACTCACTTGTCTAGCGGGGAGTAGGAAATGACAGAGAACACAGAGGATTTCCCCATCATACTTCCAAGCCAAATTTCTTTAACTCACCGTGCTAGCATACAGTTTGAAGGTTCCTAGAAAGCTCTGTTAAATGCATTCCCATCAATCTCCAGAAAGCAATGTATTTAATCCAAACAGCATGGGAACATAGTCCCTCACACTGCCAACAATATAGATTTCTTAGCGTCTCTTTTATTAACAAAGACAATAATTGTTACAAATGGATACTGTGGGGTTTCTAAATTCACAATTAAGTTATGCAAGTGAGAGGAAGGTGAAAAAGGTCTGGTAAAAGTCTAAAATTCAACTAAACAGGCACTTGTTTTTCTTCTTTCCAATGGGTCTAATAATAGGAAATAATCTAGAGGATCAACAAAAATGTACAAATTTAAATAATTAAGTTATGTTATTTTGAATATATCTTTACTAAGATAAAAGAAAAAGTTATGTCTTCTCAGCTATCCAAACAATTCACAGCTGCTCAGTTTTGTTATCCTGAGTTGGTTTCATAGCTAAAATAATTTCTTAAATCTGCTTTCTGAGATTAGCAGTGCCCTCTCCCCCAATTTGAACAAAAATAATTGGAAAGGCACATGTACAAGCTTCCAGTTTATACAAGCTCATTTATTTGAAATCCCTTGAGCTCCTCCAATTAGAAAACAAGTTTTTGAGTTAATATCCTTCAATTGTTAAAAACTTGCGTCACTGCAAGAGCACAGTGAAACGTAAAGGTCCCAGCACACTGGCAGTTGATTGTGAGGGGATGTGATTGTTCCACATTTAGACTGGAAAGGGTTAGGAACTTTGCTTCCCAATGTAGTTAATGAATGAAAGGAAAATTGGACCCCTGAGCCAGAGTCAGTGACCTATGGGAGTGAAAAATGTTCACAGGTTAACAAGGGCAACTGTTCCTTGCCGTAATTCCCAAAGGAGGTAAATGACAAAAGGGGCCAATAAACTTCTTTCTTGGTACTATTTGTTAATCCATTTTCTTCCTAGAAAAAAAATACTTGGTGTATCTCTGGAAGACATTGGCCTTGAACACCTTAAACTTTCTATGGTTGTTTCTTTTTGCTAATGATCATTTATTAACATATTTTAATAATTAATTTTATAAGCTCAATTTAGATGTAGTAAGAGATTTATCATCCTATAAAATTTTAAATATTAAAGATATAATACACATTAATGTAAGAGGCAAGGTTGAAATCAGAGCTGCTAACTTTATAGTGACAAAGTAACAGTAACATTTCTTTGTTATCTAAATGGTGTTATCAAGTGGCTATGGAGATTTCTCCTTCCTTAAGTGGGAATTATTTCAAACTTTTGTTTAAAAATATTGTTTTCTCCTGGACTGAAGGGAGTTTTCATAGCCATGACCAGGCCAACCCCCTGGTCATGTTCAGATACAGAACCCCTGATTGGCTGTTGATGAGTCATTCCTAGTGAGGAATTTTATCTTAACACCTGCCTTATCTTTAACATCCTTTTCAACTTCTAGAAAAACAATAACCAAAAAGAAAAAAAAAATCTGGGACCCATCCAGTTTTGAAACACCTGCCTTAGAGATAAAGAGAGTAATTTTAGGCATTTATAATGTCTTTAGTTGTGGCCTGGAATTTGTTCCTCCTATTGTGAGCATCCGCTGACTTTCTCTTCACTTGGGTCTTACTTTAGTCTAATAAATTATAAAATGACAAGATATTCTCTGTTACCATAGAAAAATCTGTATTCAGAAAATCCCTGAAGCTCTGACTTCACAGTAAATGCACTGTATGAGTTGAAGAAGTATTATAACACCAGTTCTAGTGAATCAGTCAACAATCCTTCATGATGTAATTCCAGTCTGATATTGATAATCTTCAACTGAAAGTTAAAAAAGGATATCCCAGGCTTATGTGACCACTGTGAACCAAAACAACATCATTAAAAAAATTACAGACAAGGACTACACAGCTGGACACCAGAAGCACCAGTTTTACTTGGGCTATTAAGAAAATTCACAGTTAACCGAATAAAAAAATATTTATTCTACCTCATTTATTTTTCCCTTGGTATTTAGACGTGTCCCACATTGGTGCCTGTGAAAAGGTTATTACAAGGGCATAAATTTGTTTTAAAACTATGGGCTAATTTGCTAGGTAAACAGCACAAATTACTGAGCAATTACCTAATTTATGCTATTATATCAATTAGTTATATTGATTTTTTAAAATGTACTTTTCTCTAATGTGTACCTACATGGTCTGACATTAGACAGTCCTTGCCTGAAGCTCACTTAGCTAAATTCTAGGCAATCAGAAACTGTCTGGATGGAAACTGTACTGGAGAGTCAGCAAAACTAACCAGCTTCAGAGAGCTTGCCTTGCAAAACCATAGTAACTAAGTGATGGCAAATGTCATACTACCAAAAACAAAGTTTAAATAAATAAATAAATAAAAACCTTGAATAGCTTCATAAGGTCCCTTTCATGTTTTGCTTTCTGGGAGTCTGCCGGCATAAGCTTGATGAGAAAGAACGATAGAGAAAGGAAAACAAGTCAGCAAAGGGCAGAGGAAAGAATGTTAGGGAGGCTTGTGGTTAAAACTATGATGGCAGTGAGTGTGCTCAAGAGCTCCTTTAAAATGACAGTAACAAGGATTGCAGAAGATGGGGAGAAATTAGAATCCTCATTCAGTGCTGAGGATATACAATAGTTCTACCACTTTGGAAAAAGGGTCTAGCGATTTCCCAAAAAGTTAAACACAGAGCTACCATATGATCCAATAATTCCTCTCCTAGGTATATACCTGTTAAGGGCTGATGTGTAATTACTTCACTGCCACCACAGACCCAGAGTGCAAAGGCCTGGGGTGGGCAAGGCTGTCTCCCTCTAGGTTACTGAAGGTGAGGCTGCCTTTTTGGTTTCAGTAGGCCAGGCTGTTCCTGCCTGGGACCCCAAGGGCAAGGCCACATAGGCCATGCCTGAGAGGGCAGGGCTACCAGTCAGAGCCAATGGGATGGGGCTGCACCTTGTGTGCCCTGACAGCGAGGCCCCATTCCCGCAGGCCTGGAAGGAGAGGTCACCCCTGTGGTGGAGCCAAAGGGCAGAGCATCTGGTCAAAGAGGATTATTCTGAAATCCTAAGATCTAATGGAATTTGCTCAGCAGGATTTTTAGACTTGCAAGGGACCTCTTATCCCTTTCTTCTTTATAGTTTCTCCCAGTTTCCCATTGGAATGGGAATATTTATGCTCCGCCTGTCCTATCACTGTAATTCTAAGAGCACGCAACTTTTCTAGTTTTACAGCTTCATATCTGGAGAGGAATTTTGCCTCAGGATGAGGCATACCTTGAGCTTCACTTACACTTGACTTAGATGATACTTAGATAAAACTTTGGACTTGGAGTTGACGCTTTGGAGGCTGCTAGGATGAGGTTAATGTATTCTGCATACAAGAAGAATATGAACTTGGAGGGGGCAAGAGTATAGAAAGCTATGGACTAAGCTGTGTCCTCCATCCCAATCCATATGTTGAAGCCCCAGTCATCAACAGGTCTCAATTTGAAGGTAAGGCCTTTAATGAAGTAATTAAAGCTAAATGAGGTCATAGGAATGAAGCCCTCTTCTAAATAACTTGCTGTCTTCTAAGAAGGGGAAGAGACACCAGGAATATACGTGCACAGAAAGCAGTCCATGTGTAGATAAAGCAAGAAGATAGTCATCAGCAAGTGAGAAGCAGAGATTTCATGAGAAATCAACCTTTCCGGAACTTTGATCTTAAAATTCCAGCCTCCAGAACTGTGAGAAAATAAACTGCTGTTGGTTAACCCACTCGGTCTGTGGTATTCTGTTATAGCAGCCTGAGCAGACTAATACAAGTTACGAAAAACATGTATATGCAAATCTCTGCACAAGAATTCCATAGAAGCACTATTCGTAACAGTACAGATGTCCATTAATTGATAAACAGATAAACAAAATGTGGCATATTTCTACAACGAAATATTCAGTTAGTTCAGTTCAGTCACTCAGTCATGTCCGACTCTTTGTGACCCCATGAATTGCAGCACGCCAGGCCTCCCTGTCCATTACCATCTCCCAGAGTTCACTCAGACTCACGTCCATCGAGTCAGTGATGCTATCCAGCCATCTCATCCTCTGTCGTCCTCTTCTCCTCCTGCCCCCAATCTCTCCCAGCATCAGAGTCTTTCCCAATGAGTCAACTCTTTGCATGAGATGGCCAAAGTACTGGAGTTTCAGCTTTAGCATCATTCCTTCCAAAGAACACCGAGGACTGATCTCCTTTAGGATGGACTGGTCGGATCTTCTTGCAGTCCAAGGGACTCTCAAGAGTCTTCTCCAACACCACAGTTCAAAAGCATCAATTCTTCAGCACTCAGCTTTCTTTACACTCCAACTCTCACATCCATACATGACCACTAGAAAAACCATAGCCTTGACTAGACGGACCTTTGTTGCCAAAGTAATGTCTCTGCTTTTCAATATGCTATCTAGGTTGGTCATAACTTTCAGTGAAATATTGTTTGACCATAAAAAGAAGTACTGATACATGTGATGACATGTATAAGCCTTGAAAACAAACATTAAGCTAAACAAAAGAAGCTAGTCACAAAACACATTTTATACAGATCTGTTTATATGAAACATCCAGAAAAGACAAGTCTCTAGGAAAAGAAAGGAAGTTAGTGGTTGCCTATGTCAGAGGGTTGAGGGGTAAGGGGACTGACAGCTTAACAGGTACAGAGTTTCTCCGGAGTAATGAAAATGTTCTAAAGCTTAGATGATAGGGATGACTGCAGAGGTTTGTGAATACTGAACAATACTGACCTGGACATTTTAAATTGGTGAATTTCATCTTAAGTGAATTTTATGTCAATACTTTTTTAAAAAAATTAGCATCTTCCAAGGCCCCATTAATTAATATTGATAGCTCTGTTCACAGACAGTATATCCAGTGACACTATTCTTCAGGCAGGACTATTTATAAAGCAGGACTCCATCTAGTATAGAAAGAGCAACTCTGATTCCTCCGTATAGTCCTAAAATTTTACAGCAAGTGTTTCATTTTCCTCTTTGTCTCTTCCACTTTTCCTTCCTTTGCCTTCTCTACCCTTTACTTATCTTAATAAATAATTTAGTCTTGAAAGCTTTAGACTAGGCAGATCAAGGTAACTGACTATGTCAGCATTACAATGGGAAACATGAGGCTCAGAGAGGGGTGTCAGAAAATCTAGATGGGGTGAGGAGAGTGCCCACATGGCAGGAATACCTTGGAAAGACTGTCTAAGTTCTACTGGGTTAACAAGGGTATGTACATGGGGATTGGCCTGGCATGAGATATCAGAGCCTAATGACGGTGAGAGGGCATCCCACTAGAAGGGTTGCTCCATCTACAGTATCAGGGCCTGAGTGGGATGAGGAAAGAATACATACAGCAGAGTTCCAATGCAAGGAGAGAAAGAGCAGAGTGAGTAGTGTATTCTTAAAGAGAGACAGCCTAGTGTGAGACAGCAGAGCCTAAGAAGGACAAGGAGTATGTCCAAGAAAGTGGGCAGTTAGAATCCAAGCAAGGTGAGGAGGACATGCATGTAGAAGCACAGCCCTGCAAAAGTTGCTGGAGCCCAAGTGGGCTCACAAGGGTTTCTACGTAAGAAGGTAGGTGGCCCTGAGTCAGAGCCTGAGCAAGGTGAGAATCATGTCCATACGGAGCGGGTGTCTAGCGTAAGGTGTTGAAGCCCAAGAAAGCTAAACAGAGCATTGGTGTGGAAGAGAGTAGACAATGCCTTGGGAGTCACAGCTCAATGGGGTGATGAGGTAGCCACAAGCATGATGTGACAGCAAGAGGGATGAAAAACTGTTCACGTTCAGGGAAAATGTTTAAGTAAATAAACAAATAAATGATAATGGGTATATTATGCACTGCATGTGAAAGGATTTATAAATATCACAATTGAGAAAGCTAGGTAAACTGTTCTGTTACATATGAATTAGACGTTTTGATGTGAACTCATAACTTTATCTCGGTATACCTTATAGCCATAGAAAAGGAAAATGGAAGGTATACAAATGGGTCTCATTTGTTCTAAAACTTCAATGTGATTAAGAGTCACCTGGCAAGATTTTAAAATGATTTTCATACTCCAGGAAAATCAGAAAATGGATCATGATCTTAGGAAAACAAGGCTGGTTCAACATTTGAAAATCAATGTAATTCACTACGTTAATAGAGAAAGTGAAAGTCACTCAGTCATGTCTGATTCTTTGTGACTCCATGGACTGTATCCTGGACTGGGTAACCTTTCCTTTCTCCAGGGGATCTTCACAACCCAGGGATTGAACCCAGGTCTCCCACATTGCAGGTGGGTTCTTTAACAGCTGAGACACAAGGGAAGCCCAAGAATACCTGAGTGGGTACCATATCTCTTCTTCAGGGGATCTTCCCAACCCAGGAATCTAACCAGGGTCTCCTGCACTGCAGGCAGATTCTTTACCAGCTGAGCAACCAGGGAAGCCAAAATAAAGAAAAATGACTATGATTATTTTAGTTGACACAAAAATTCAACTGATAAAATGTAATGCCTTTCATGATTAGAAAATATCAGAAAATAAAGACTACAAAGAAACTTCACTAATATGATTTATGATGTTAACAAATTTGGCCTACATTAACTCAGCCAAAGCTTTATTAGAATAGCATGTAGCTTGATACAATTCTTTAGCAATCATCCTTCCTTCCTCTCCTATCAGATCTGAATTGTGGTCTGAAATCTATTCCGTCTTCTCTGATTCTCCCCTTTATCTTTCATAATCACTTTTGCCAATAAATCTTTTTCACACTTAATCCCATTTTAATGTATGAGTTTCAGAGGAATTTAATCATGAGCACAGAGTTCCAAATACAAGCATATACATATGTTAATAACAACTCTATTCTTAATAGCTCTTAAATGGAAGCAACCCTGATGCTTATTGATAAATTGATAAATTATGGTATGTGTGATGTTTTAATTACTCATTATCCTAATTTCCTTAGCTATAAAATGGAAATATAATAATATTATCTCTTCTATCATAGGTTTTCTGAAAGATAAAATATATTCATGAATATGAGGTGCTTAGAATAATTCTTGAATTTGGTCAATCTAATATGATTATGTAAATTACCAGTTATCATTATGAATATGATTATGTAGTTTTTTCTACTGAATATTAAACTTTTAAATTAATTTTCCTTAAAAGCAAATGTTCATAATTTTTCTTTCTGCTTAAAAAATGACTTCATATTTTGATCATATCAGATTTGACCTCATCATTCTTCTATTAATGACCTGTCACTTGTGGTCAGAAAACATATTTTGTTTCAATCCCTTAAATTTGTGGAAATTTTTAAAAGGGCTTAACATATTATCTGTCCTGGAGAATGTCCCATGTGCACTAGAGAACAACATGTATTCTGTTATGTTGGACTGTGATCAACAGATGTGTGTAATGTTAACTGGGTTATACTGTTTTTATTTTTTGATAGTCTGCCTAGTTAATATAATCACTATTGAAATGGGGGTATGGAAGTCTCCAAATATATCATTGAAATGTATGTCTCTCCCTTTAATTCTGTCTGTGTGTGCTTTATTTTTGGAGGGGGTTCTTCTTTCTTAAGTGGGTATATAAATTCATAACTGTTTTCTCATCTTGATTGAATAGACTCTTTTGTCAACAAAAAAATATTTCCCCTTGTGTTTAGTAACAAATTTTGTCTCAAAGTGTATTTTGTTTGATTTTAGTATGACCATTCACGCTCTCTTGTGGTTTCTGTTTGAATGGTACTTATTTTTTCATCATGTACTTTCAATTTATTTTTGCCTCTGAATTAATGCTCTGTATCTTATTGTCAGCATACAGATGGTTTTTTTTTTAAATCCATTCTGAAAATATCTGTTTTTTGATTTAAAGCTTAGCCCATGTACAGTTGATGCAATTATGAACAAAATAGCATTTGCAGTTGCCTGTTTTCTACTTGTTTTCCATACATCTTATGTTGTTTATTTTGTTCTTGCTGTCATTCCTTTCTCTCCATGCTTCCTTCTGTGTTAGAGATTTTCTACTATAACATACTATTTTAGGGCATCCCTGATAGCTCAGTTGGTAAAGAATCCACCTGCAATGCAGGAAACCCTGGTTCAATTTATGGGTCAGTAAGAGTACGTCAAGGCTGTATATTGTCACCCTGCTTATTTAACTTATATGCAGAGTACATCATGAGAAACGCTGGACTGGAAGAAACACAAGCTGGAATCAAGATTGCCGGGAGAAATATCAATAACCTCAGATATGCAGATGACACCACCCTTATGGCAGAAAGTGAAGAGGAACTCAAAAGCCTCTTGATGAAAGTGAAAGAGGAGAGTGAAAAAGTTGGCTTAAAGCTCAACATTCAGAAAACGAAGATCATGGCATCTGGTCCCATCACTTCATGGGAAATAGATGGGGAAACAGTGGAAACAGTGTCAGACTTTATTTTGGGGGGCTCTAAAATCACTGCAGATGGTGACTGCAGCCATGAAATTCAAAGACGCTTACTCCTTGGAAGGAAAGTTATGACCAACCTAGATAGCATATTCAAAAGCAGAGACATTACTTTGCCAACAAAGGTTCGTCTAGTCAAGGCTATGGTTTTTCCTGTGGTCATATATGGATGTGAGAGTTGGACTGTGAAGAAAGCTGAGCGCTGAAGAATCGATGCTTTTGAACTGCGGTGTTGGAGAAGACTCTTGAGCATCCCTTGGACTGCAAGGAGATCTAGCCAGTCCATTCTGAAGGAGATCGGCCCTGGGATTTCTTTGGAAGGAATGATGCTAAAGCTGAAACTCCAGTACTTTGGCCACCTCATGTGAAGAGTTGACTCATTGGAAAAGACTCTGATGCTGGGAGGGATTGGGGGCAGGAGGAGAAGGGGACGACAGAGGATGAGATGGCTGGATGGCATCACTGACTCGATGGACGTGAGTCTGAGTGAACTCCGGGGGTTGGTGATGGACAGGGAGGCCTGGCGTGCTGTGATTCATGGGGTCGCAAGACTGAGCGACTGAACTGAACTGAACTGAAGATTCCCTGGAGAAGAGAAAAGCTACCCAATCCAGTATTCTGGCCTGGAGAATTCCATGGACTCTATAGTTCATAAGGTCACAAAGAGTTGGACACAACTGAGCAACTTTATTTTATAACTTATGTTTTATTACTTTTTGATGTATTCTCTGACTGACTGCCCTAGGATTACAATTAACATCTTAACTAAAACAATCTAGCTCAAGTAAGTATCTATTTTATTTTAGTATTATATAAAGGTTTTGCTCCAATACAGTTCCACCCTCTCTCCACTCCTTTGTGATACTATCATCCTACAAATCACATCTTTGTACATTATAATCTCTATAAGCTATAAACATAATTTTAATTACTGATTTATACATATGTCTTTTGTATCCGACAAAAGATTTATGAAAAAGATAAATATACTGTAATCTGTATTAATTTATGTAATGACCTTTATCAGGGTTTTTATTTCTTCACATTGAAACAAGTTATTACCTAGTTTCATTTTAGCCCAAAGGACCTCTTTTAATATTTCTTGTATAGCAGGTCTGCTTAATGATAGTCTTTTAGTTTTAGTGTCTGAAAATGAATTAATTTTTCCTTAATTTTTCCTTGTTTTTGTAAAATCCTTCATTCTTGGGTAAGTCTTCTTCAGAATTTTGAAAATATCATCTCATTGCTTTCTGGTTTCCATTGTTTCTGATGAAAAGTCAGCCATTGATCTTATTGTGGTCTCTCCCTGACTTGGGGACTCAGCTCAGCTTTCTGCTCACTAGTCCTCTACCAAAGCTTACTTATGCCACCATTTGGAGTATGCACAAGGAGTGGGCCACAAACATGTGGGTGAGGTACACAGAGCCACAGGTGCCCATCAGCCATGAGGATGTCTACAGATGAGGCATCCCCAGGGGCTCACGGGTAGCTTCCTCATAAAGTTCATGGTGGGACCCAGGTCCCTTTAATGCTCTCTGAGAGTCCTACCTGTCATTCTCCAAGCCTCTTTTTGTCTCCAACTGCTGTAGCTCACACTCGGTGCTTTGGATGGAGAGAGAAATGGCCCTCTGTGGCAGCATTCCACTCACCCTGCTGGGAAAACTGGGCACTCACTCAACTGTTCTTCCTTTCCTCCTTGGGAAAAATCTCTGGCCATGTTCTCTCTTGGCACTGGACTATGTCACCTTGGAATGGGGTGATATAGATAAAATCAAATGATTCCTCTCACCCTCTTGAATGGTTTCAAACTTGTTGTTGTTCTAATTAAGTGCCAGAAGTTCTCCTGGACTTCCATAAAAGCTCACCTATCCATGAATAACTGTCTAAAATAGTGTTCTCTAGGAGAGAACACAGAGAGGGGTACAGAGTACCTGCAGCCAGTTCACATACCACTACAGGGTCCACTACCAAGACAAAGCCTGTATACCTAATACCCACTGCTAGGGTGGGTCTTCTCAGATGCCTTGGTGTATGGTGCTGGATCCCCAGGTCCCTCAGGGCTACTTCTGTCTGTGGATGGATGCCAAATTGTTGTTGAAGGGGGGATACAATGAGGAATGTTTTATACAGCCTCTTGCTGACATCACTCCCACATCATCCATTTTTCATAAATAAATGCTCCTAATATTGTTGTAAGACTTCTGGTCAATTTTTAGAGTTTTGAAAAGTTAATTTTCATTATTTTATGGAAGCAAGGATTTTCAGAATTCCTTACATGGCCATTCCATGGTGCTTTTCCTGCCTTTCTTTTCACCAGAGAATATGGTTACCATCATCTAAACATTTTAAATAGATCTTTGCAGAAGATCCATACCAATAAGATGGATAAAGTTTTAGAAATGCAAACTTGATTGACATACCCCTTATAATTTAAACCGTCCAAACTCTTGGATCAAATTTTTCTGAATAAAAATCAAAGATATCATGACGTTTGGTTCCAAATCCACTGTTTGCTTCCAGGCATCCTATGACTCAGAACTGTGTGCCAAGAGTGCTGCATTCACTCACAGCTTTCAATTTTTACATGCTCTGTTCCTTTTGTTTGGCCAGCTTGTCTAATGAATTCCTTCTAGTCATTCTTCAAGTCAAAACCAATCATTCCTCCTCTGAAGCTCTTTCTGTAATCCCAGAGGTAATGTCTTTTTATATCTTCACCACTTCTTGTGCATTCCTCCATTAAATCACTTTACATATAGCATGTAATTGTGGTTTGCCATCTCTTTTCCCATCACTTTTAGGGTTAGAATTACAGAATTTCAATTTTTTAAACCCTATGCTTAGGAAAATGCTTGCCATATGGTATGAACTACTTGAATGTTGCCTGAATAATTGGGTAAGAGTGTTGAGAGTCATAGATAAGGAAGTTTGGAAGAGGGAGATAGCAATTAAGAGGATCATGGTGCTAGCCATTTTTAACCAGAGAATAGATTTGAATACTTTTTCTTTATCCCTTCTCCAGTAAATGATAAATAGCTTTCTTCCCTGGTGGGGAGAATCCCCTTTAGCTTAGTAATGGCTCTGAGTACACTGAGAGTTAACAGTTCAGGGCTCAAAGGAAAAGACTTGGCATGCGCAGGGATGGGAGGAGAATCATGCGGCCAAAATATTTCTCTTCATTTTTTCCTTCAACTCTGGGAAGGGAGAAAACATAAAACTGAGTATTACGCTAAGCATTAAACAAGAAAAATGTTCTCACTTTATGATTAAAGGATAACGGTGCTCTTGTGATGGTGTCAGGTATGATAAAACAAACAAAATAAATTATAAGTAGTAATCTCGTTTGTAGGAAGTTATACTGGTTGACATGTCATATCTTTTCCATTTGTAGTTTTCCTAACTTTCTGATTTGTTTCCAACAAAAACTGGTGTTAGTAAGATGAATAAAAACCTAACCATGGGAAGAAGCTGATGGATAGCTTTATGTGGTGTGCATGGAAAAATCCTCCTCAGGAAAGAATCCAAATTACTAACTGGAAAAGGGCGGGAAGAATAACTCATGTCAATAAAGAAAAGCTATGAAAAATCAAAAGGTCAGGACTTTGGATATTTGTAAGTTAAGGTGTATTTTGACTTGTCCTGGAGAGACTCAAAAACTACTATTTAACTGAATTACTTCCAATGAAATTACTTGGCTCAAATAATTTCCTATTTCAATACCTTGCTTGCTGTGAGGACAAGTGAAATAGACCAGTGCAACTAATAAACCAAATTACATAACATTTTGGGGAGACCTTGAAACATGACAGTGTAAAATATATTGCATCCATATTTCTATCATGCATTGTTATTGTAATCAAGAATTAGTTCAAAGTAACTGAAATTTTTCTCAAACTTTTTTTATATTCCTTCTTCTATACTTAGAAAAGTAGTATAATTTATTGCACAAAAAGAGAAATTAATGCGTGACAGATAAAAATTGCATTGATTAGTTTAAAATTAAGAATTAAAAAAATACAAATAGTAAATACTGGCTTTCCTGTCACTTCATTTAAAATACTACTAACTGATTAAAAATAATGTTGCTAATATATACATTACTTTGGGCAAGTTATCATGTATCAGTTTTCTGGTATTTAAGAAAACAAATGTACTAAAGACATTGATCTGAAACATATTAAATTTCCATATTAGCTGCTATCCCAGTTATTACATATATCATATACACATACAATTATATATGATATAAATCATATACAATTACATATGATATGTACATCTTTTTAATTCAGTTTATTTATTCCAATACTTAAACTATATTCTACTGTGTTTTTAAAGGCAAAAACTATTACCTCTTCCTAATTTACATGAAATATATTATTAGTCTCCCATTATAGAGAGGAATATGAGTTACACATAGCTTAATTTATTCATTCACATTCACACAACTAAGAAGAGGTTAAGTTGAAGTTAGAACACAAGAACGTTTGACTTCATGTTCTTCCCACCTCTTTTCTTTCCCTTTTCAACACATATTTTTGAGTGTCCACTATACACCAAGTAATGTGCTAAGCACCACAGGTTTAATCACAAAAAGACCCTCAAAAAGGAATTAGTGAATCGGGCATCAAATAATGTATCATGGTTGACCAAAAATAAGAGTTTGTGTTTCTACTATGTGAAGGAGCATAAAGACAGAGACCATCAGAAATAGTAGCTGTTCTAGGTTGGGCTTATGGCCTAAGGACAGGGCAAGGGGTGAGGGATGTCAATGAAGTTATGGGTCAGAAAAATAGTCTCCATGACAACAGGACACAAATAGTGGCTGAAATGACAGTAGTATTAGGAGATTCTGGATAGAGGTCAAAGTGAGAATGAGCCCAGATGAGTTTAAAAAGACAATTTCTCTAGGGAAGATCAATATTTGGAATTGGCAGAAGCTTAAATCTTTTGGTTAAAATAATTTAATTCTAAAGATAGAAATCTAATAGGTGTTAGGCTAGAAAGAGAGACAATGAAGGAATGACATATTGCTGCCATGGATAATGGGATGGCTAAGCTTGTAAAAACAAAATTAAGATGTAGGAGCATGTATCCAGAGTATTATTAGACTATAAGGAGAGAGAAGTCCTAGGTTAGCAGGACTACCTTCTCTGCTTTCCAACTTCTTATAGTATCACTGACTAACCTCAGGACTGCTTCTATACCCAGGAAATGCAATAACATGCACATGCTTCTTAAGTGATCTTAGCTACATAGAGAATGGAACTATCCAAAAATCAGACAGATCATTACAATAAACAGAGACAATAGGAAAGAAAAGAAGAAGAAAAATATGATTTGGAGAAACACCCATGGGGTTTTTCTTCCTTTCTTAAATTTCTGAATGACTAATTTGTCCCTGGACACCACAAACATCAATTACTCATTTTAAAACTGCTCAGAACATTTTTTTGAGTTTTTTAAAAACATTTTTCAATCATTAGTCCAAGTTTATATAAGCAGAGCTTAGATACAGTCCCTCTGAGCATTCTTATTTATGATATACGGGATGCTGTTCTTTTGAATTGGGTAAATTTCCATTCACCTTATATTTAGGCCTCCCAAGACCTTGTTCTATAATATAGAAGAAAAGCAACTTGGTTCCACCAGAGGCTACATGCAAGTTATGGCATGCTAGAAGCAAAAAGAGATTCTCCACGGTCAGCAGTAGTGAATGAGAAACCTCTAGTTAGATCCAAGAAGGAGAGTGTGGCACGTATGATAGCCAAGTGGTTTCAGTACTGCTGTCAGAGTTTACAGGACAGTATATCGTGGTTAAGAGACAGACCCTAAAGAAGAGACAACTGGGTTTCGAGATCTGCTACTTACTAGCTGTGTGAGGCAGTAAAGTCATCCAACCCCCTGGCATCTCTGCTTACTTATTAGTAAAACGAATATAATAGGATCTATTTCAAAGTGTATTATGACAGTTACAGGAGTTGATATATAAAGTTGTCTTACAAGAACACTGCAATTATTATAATTGATATTATTATTATTATTATTTGTGGTTGGTGATACACTGTACAGGTTTTGGCAGTAAATAGTCTTAGCATGACCAAACCAGAAGTGTGCCTCTTTTTTATTCATAAAACTAGAATCTGACAGAAACTCAACTGAGATTCAAAAAATACAATGACTACTCCTTACTGAAAATTCAGATACAGATGACCACAAGCAGAAGTCATACAACTGATATTCTGAACTAAAATAGAACTACCTAACCTAGTATTACTGGTTAATTGTCTTGAATAAGAGATCTCCTATGCTTTCTAGAACATAAATGTTCTTGTAACATACCCTCCTCTGCCATCATGATCTCAACTGTTGTGCTGACCAGAACACAGCTCATCAACTTTGATCTGATCAAGGAAGCAATTGGGTTTTTGCTCTTCTTCTGCAGACATCATATTTAGCATTAGGTTTTCTAGAAGTTTTATCATACCATCACTCATAGTGTTTGAATTCGGAGTTAAGTAAATCCCTGTGCTGTCCTCAATATTCTGCAAGTTACTGGTTGATAGGCAAGATAAGCTCTACTTTACTGCTTCTCTTACTTAATAAACTCCCTATTTTAGTTTTACTATTTCCAGTGAATAGTGATCTCACGCTTGCTGACACACGTTCAGTGGTTATACAAGAGATGTTGATATTTTGTCTTTCATGCCTCAAGTCAGTCTTCTTTTCTCACTCTCTTACACGTCCGCTTTCCAATTTATTTGAAGCCACTGTCCATTTGACATGAAAAATGCACTTACAGTCTTGCGGCTAATTATTTCAAGGAGAGGTGAAAAAAAACCTCGATTATGGCATGATTAACTCCATGTGCTTCAGCTAAAGCAATTGCATACTACAGAATTTCTCTGCAAAGACAATTTTCAGCAATTGGCTTGTGTTAAACATTGCATTCCATTTCTCCAGTGCTGGACTGATTTTTCTATGTATCTTCAGAGAATCAGCCCTATTCCATAGCACATCTTAAAGATCATATACTTCTTCTATGAAATTTTATGCAACTGAATTATCTTTGTTAGTTTTTACCAAGTAACTATCACCTCTCATGTCATTACTCAGGTTTTTAGCTCCTGGCTTTTTAACTTCTCATCACAAAAATGGGAGGGAGGTCCAGGAAGGAGGGGACATGGGTGTACATATGGCTTATTTTTGTTGATGTATGACATAAAACCAAAAAATTCTATAAAGCAATTATTCTTCAATTAAAAATTTTTTAAAAAGTGAATGGTCACATGGTGATTGACTGTTCCATTCAAGATTTGAGGTGAAGAGCTGAAGCTGGTGGAGAAGGCAATGGCAACCCACTCTAGTACTCTTGCCTGGAAAATCCCATGGATGGAGGCACCTGAAAGGCTGCAGTCCATGGGGTCGCTAAGGGTCGGACACGACTGAGTGATTTCACTTTCACTTTTCACTTTCATGCATTGGAGAAGGAAATGGCAACCCACTTCAGTGTTCTTGCCTGGAGAATCCCAGGGACAGGGGAGCCTGGTGGGCTGCCGTCTATGGGGTCGCACAGAGTCGAACACGACTGAAGTGACCTAGCAGCAGCAGCAGCTGACGTTGGGGCTTGAGACCAGACTGAGGAGTGCTACTCATATCATTGATATATAACTACTATCTCTGATACTCAATTTCATATCAGGAATGTTTCTCCTGTTGCCATCAGACAGGATTATTTGCAATAAAGCTCGTATGACTTTTGTAACTATTCCCAAGGATGGGGCTGGATCTTCAATGTGCTTAGTACCTGATAATCTTAGATAGATTATTTAGAGGCTCTAACTCTCAGATTCCTCATATATTAATGAGGATAATTAAGACTGGAATATTCTTGGTAGGGATGCCATAGGATTAATTAAGATAGTTAAAGTGTTCCACATAATGCTTGACACACAGAAATTACTCAATAAATATAGCTATTACTATTTCTGAAAATATGCACTCATGAAAAGTCTTTATGAAATAACTATCAATTTAGATTAAATTACCTTGTATCAGGTTGTGATTAAATGTAAAAGAACTAGAATTTGTTGAAGACTTGAAATAAACAGAACTTTATACATATGACTTTGTCATCTTTTTGCTTAAATCATAAAGGACTTGAGAAAAAAAGAAGACAAAACAGCAGTATTATTTTTTACTAAGTCTAAGAATTAAAAAGATGGCAAATGCCCATGTAAAAACCTATCCACTTCTTGATTTCTTCCACCATATTATTATTATACTTTCTGAATTCTTACACACATATTTTGTACCTAAAAAGTCAGCACTAAAGTATTCTACTTATGTTCATTTTGATAATTGTTTCACTTTTTAAAACCTATGTTAGGTAGTATAGCCCCAATGGCTTAAGATCTTTTCTTTAGTAGATAGACATATACATCTACAGATTTAAAACAAAAATGGTATCACGTCCTCATCTGGTTTGACCATATTGGGACTTAAACACCTATACATACACCTATATATAACAATTGATGAATGATTCATTCTGTAATTCCATAGTTTGAAAATACTGGACTATATGATGGGCCTGGATCTCTCTTCAGGAAAGGACTAGGCAACGTAGCTGAGCCTGCTGTTGGTGAGTAGTGTTAAGCTGTTAGCCACTGTGGTGACTGCCTCAGATATAGAGATATGCCTCATCTAAGGCTGTGTCCCTTCCTATGAGACAGGCTGGGACCTGGGACCATTTGCTGAAGTGCCTGCACCTGGACAAAGGTCTTCTACATCAGCAAAACACAAAGAAAGTAATGGCAAACTAAAAATAACTGCATGTATGTGCGGTTGGGATTAATTAAAAAAACAAGATACAAAAAGACCCAAAACCCAGCAGAAACAGGGTGTTAGCAGCAAAAGCAGGGTACTGCACCAAGCACACAGAATCACCAAGAAGGTGGGAAGACCAACTAAGCTGCCCGTCTAGTGCAACCCCTGAACTCACCCCTACATGCATGCATGCATGCTAAGTCACTTCAGTTGTGTCTGACTCTGTGCGACCCATAGACGGCAGCCCACCAGGCTCCTCCGTCCACAGGATTCTCTAGGCAAGGATACTGGAGTGGGTTGCCATTTCCTTCTCCACTCACCTCTACACTCATCCCATATAAGGAACTAGCTCACCCCACCCCCACACCCACCACCAGGGAAGGAACAAGGGAATCTTGTTTTCATTCCCTCCTGCTGAAGCAAGAGTCCCAGTAAAGCCTTGCCTGAATTTCTCATCTGGCCTCTTATCAATTTTTACTGATTAAGGAGGCCAAGAACCCTGGTCAGCAACACCTAAAGTGGCCCCACTTTCTCTCTGAAGTATCCCTGACCACCCTAACTATGACTGCAGCCCATTTCCCACAGCAGTGCCAGGCCCTTCTACGTTTACGTCTTCCAATAGCATTAGTATATGACATACCTGACGTATTTACTTCTGTGCTATTGCTTTTCTTTCCCTTTCAGAATTCAAGCTCAACGAAGGCAACATTTGAGGTCTGTTTTGCTTACTGCTATATCCCAAGAGCTTAGAAGATTACTTGAAGCATAATCCTGGCTTGATAATTGTTATTTTTAAATAGTTATGAGCCATTGTCCTACCATCTGTTAAGGGAGAAAGGTGAAATACATGCAGTTATCTCATTCTATGTGTCTACTTATTTTTTGCCTGTCTTCCTCAACTAGAATGTGAGCTCCACGAGGGCAAGGGGATTGTATCTGTTTTGTTCACCATTATATCCCCAGCAACTAGCATAGTGCCCAGCACACAATAAATGCTTAATAAATCGTTATTGAACAAATGCCTGAACAGATACAATGGGGACACATAATAGCACCTCAATAATTTCTCTAGGAGAAGGACTAGGAAACTTCTGCCCTCCCGATACTATTGGTATGGGAGTCAGTAGTATTCAATAAACAAATGTTGCAATTGTAACTTGGATTTTCCTCAAGTTTAGCTTCAATGATAAAAGATGCTTATTTATAACAATGAAGTTCTACTTTGTTTTTTTCCTTGGTTACCTATCCATGTTTATTTCCTTAGACAAAATCTAGGAAGAGAGGGACTATGAATTCGGTTTTACACACAGCTCCAAGGCCACTTAGCTATCTCTTTATCATTAAAAAAAAATGTGTCTGAGTTCTGATTCTTAAATTTGGTCTCAAATCTTCTTTCACATATTCTCTCTTGTCCAGCAATTTAACTTCACGTCCAAAACCCCCTTTCTATAGCGGAAGGGATCGATTGGGAGTTTGGGTCTGACATGTACACACTGCTATATTTAAAATAGATAACCAACAAGGACCTACTGATAACACAAAGAACTCTGCTCAATACTTTGTAATAACCTAAATGGGAAGAGAATTTGAAAAAGGATATATGTATATGGATAACTGAATCACTTTGCTATATACCTGCAACTAACACAGCATTGTTAATCAACTGTGTCCCAATATAAAATAAAAATCCAAAATAAAAATTAAAAAAATAATTTCTTTTTTAAAGAATTTTTTATTCCATTTTTTTCTTTATATGGATTTTTCATCCAAAGGTTTTCCAATAAACTGTTTTATACACTCTCCTCTCTATCCCTGCTTTCAGTACCAGGCACAGCAAATTATTAGCAATTGAAACTCTGGCTCTTTGTCCAATCAGACTTCCAGGCCATTGGTCCCAGAATATATACCCAGCAAAGTATGCCCTGATTGCTGAGAGGAAAAGCTGGCCTAAAATATTCGTGTAAAAATTTTACTGAGCTATATTTTACATATCATACAATTCATCCATTTGAAGTGTAAATTTTAAAGATTATTAATATTACCGACTGGTGGAATCATCACCATGGATCATTTTGAGAACATTTTTATTCCTCCAATGAGATTGTTCTTATCTACTTATGGCTAATTCCTGTTCTCAGCTTTAGGCAACCATTAATTTATTTCTCTAAAAATTGGTATTTTCTGGATATTTCACACAAATAGAAGTAGACAATATATCCTCTCTCGTGCTTGGCTTCTGTCATTTAGCATAAAATTTTAAAGTTCTTCATGTTGTAGCAAATGTCAATTCTTTTTACTGCTGAATAGTATTTCATTGTATGGATATGTCACATTGGACAGATAGATAATAACCAAGCAAATAAATGCATGAGATAATTCACGTGAATTTATTCTGAAGGAATAAATGAAGCAAGTCTCATAGAAGAAATAAATATAATACAGTTATTTCAGTAAAGAGTAACTGAATGTGGTGGTAGAGGGTAAGTAGAGATGATTCCCTAGGGAAGGAGGCATTTGAGCCTCCTTCTGCTCAAATCTAAATGAGCAGAAGTTATGGCAAGAGGGAGATGGCAGCAAAGGGGTCCTAGGCACAGCTGTTGTGAAGAACAACTGAGGGAACGCAAAGCACTGGGTGGTGGGCAGCCACTCAATACACAGCTGCTGTTTCACCTCATCCCTTTAACAACTCTCAGCTCCTTCTGTTCAAACAAGGAGAAGCTGGCCAAACATAGATCACAGGGAGTAAAACTATATCTATGAAAAGTAAAGGCCCCCAAGAGAGATTCAGGCTCTGGCATCATAGTTAGATTCCACAGCTCTGAATCATACACCCAAGTCAGGTAGAAGCACTAACCCAGCCTCTCTCCTGTTGCCAATTCAACTTCTTCCTCAAGAGTGACACCAGGTTTCTAGTTTGGGGACATGATGAATAATTTAACAGTGAGCACGTTCCTATGTCCTTTTATACAGTTCATGAAGTTCTCACAGCAAGTATACTGGGGTGGTTTGCCATTCTCTCCTCAAAAAAAAGATCTTAATGAATTGGATTACTACCATGGTGTGGTCAGTCACCCAGAGCCAGACATTCTGGAGTGTGAAGTCAAGTGGGCCTTTCGAAGCACTGCTCTTAATAAAGCTAGTGGATGCAATGCAATTCCAGTAGAGCTATTCAAAGGATAGCTAAAGGATGATGCCATCAAGGTGTTGCATTCAATATGTCAGCAAAGCTGAAAGACGTAGCAGTGGCCATAGACTAGAAAAGGCCAATCCCCATCCCAAATCCCAAGAAGGGTAGTATTAAAAAATGTGGTAACCATCAGACAATTTCACTTATCTCCCATGCTAGTAAGGTCATGCTTAAAATCTTGTATGCTAGGCTTCAGCATTATGCAAACTAAGAACTTCCAGATATCCAAGCTGGGTTTAGAAAAGAAAGAGGAACCAGAGATCAAATTGCCAACATTCATTGGATCATAGAGAAAGCAAGGGAATTCCAGAAAAACATCTACCTCTGTTTCACTGATTATGCTAAAAGCCTTTGACTGTGTGGATCATAACAAACTGTGGAAAGCTCTTAAAGAGAAGGGAATACCAGATCAACTTACCTGTCTCCTGAGAAACTTGTATGAGGATCAAGAAGCAACAGTTAGAACTCTGTATGGAAACTGATTGGTTCAAAATTGAAAAAGGACTATGACAGGGCTGTTTGCTATCATCCTGTTTGGTTAACCTATATGCTGAGCGTATCATGAGAAATGCTGGGCTGGATGAGTTACAAGCTAGAATCAAGATAGGCGGGAGAAACATCAACAACCTCAGATACACAGATGATACTACTCTAATGGCAGAAAGCAAAGAGAAACTAAAGAGCTTCTTGATGAGTGTGAAGGAGGAGAGTGAAAGAGCTGGCTTAAAACTAAATATTAAAAGAAAAAAAAAACTAAGATAATGGCATCTGGCTCTGTTACTTCATGGCAAACAGAAGGGGGAAAGGAAGTAGTGACAAATTTCCTCTTCTTAGGCTCTAAGATCGCTGTGGGTGGTGACTGTAGCCCTGAAATCAGAAGATGACTATTTCTTGGCAGGAAAGCTATCATAAACCTAGACAGTGTGTTAAAATCAGACATTATTCTGCTGACAAAGGTCTTTATAGTCAAGACAAAGGTCCGTATGGTTGTGAGAGCAGGACCTTAAAGAAGGCAGAGAACCGAATAATTGATGTCTTCAAACTGCAGTGCTGGAAAAGACTCCTGAGTCCCCTGGACAGCAAGGAGATCAAACCAGTCAATCTTAAGGGATATCAACCCAGAATACTCATTGGAAGGACTGTGATACTGATGCTGAAGCTGAATCTCCAGTATTTTAGTCATCTGATGCAAATAGCTGACTCACTGAAAAAAAGTCCCTGATGCTGGGAAAGATTGAGGGCAGAAGGAGAAGAGGGCCTCAGAGGATGAGATGGCTGGATGGCATCACCAATGCAATGGACATGAACTTGGGCAAACTTTGGGAGATGGAACAGGGAGGCCTGGTGTGCTGCAGTCCATGGGGTCACAAACAGTTGGACATGACTGGGCAACTGAACAACAATGTCCCTGTGGGGACAAATGTGCTCAATTCTCTTGTGTAGATACTTTAACTTTTTGAAAAATTGACAAACCACTGTCCAAAGTGGCTGTACAAATTTCATTCCCACCAGCATGTTTCTTCACATTCCCATCAACATTTGTTACTGTCGGTCTCATTTATTACAGGCATTCTAGGCGATACGAAGTGACATCTTATTGCGGTTTTAAATTGCATTTCTGTGGACAGGGAGATGGGAGTAGGCCAACTTAAACATCAAAGACTCCAGTGTTTTTACTGAAGTTTGGTAGTTTTTCTTGAATCATTCCTCTTCAGATTGTTGGAAGCCTTTGGTTAATCTTGAGAGTTCTGAAAGACTTGGTTTTGCTGATATTTGTTGCTTTTGTGGAGAACATTTACCAAACTTCTCACTTCACCACTCCATTAGTCCTGTTCAAATCTAAAATGTTACTGTGATAAGTTTTAACTTTATAAAATTCATTCTTAATTCTCCCTATATAATTCTCCCTCTCTCCCTCCTTTTTGTTACTTGACTTCTCAACATTTAAAATTTCCTCCATTAGAAATTTACTTTGATAGAAGCTAGCCAATTGTCTAACAACCACAAGATAAATAATTTTTCCCTTTTCTTCTTTGCATGGCTTTATTATTCTTTATCAGTTATGAGCTTTTTTCAAGTTTGTACTTTTTAAAATGATACATTTATTTATACATTTTTTGAACATAGAAAAAAAAAAAACACAGCCCATTGGAAATACTGAAATGCCACTTAAATACTATTATCTATAATATATGTTACATTACTTAACTATTTCTCTATCTACTTATGTTTCTGAACTTTCACCTGTATGCAAGATTTACATGATCACACTGGCCAACAAATGCACTGATATCTAATTATTATGTCAAAAACTCTCCAACCTTCCATCATCATGGAAAACACCATGATGATGATGGAACAGTAATAATAACATTTATATAGTGCCTATTATGTGCCAGCTTCTAAGTACTTATACTCATTTAACTTCCATATCAACTCCATGAGGTAGCTACTACTATGATCCCCATTTTCCAGATGAAAAAACTGAGGTACAGAAGGGTTACATAATTTGCCAATGATGATTAAGTCAGAAAGTAGAGCTGGGAATTCCATTCCCAGAATCTTTATTGTCAAATTTGATCGCTCTGCTTGCTTTACATTTGTTAACTAAGGCACACAAGGGTTAAGAGTTGCTCAGCCAGTAACTGGTAAAGCTAACACTCTGATTCACTCAGACTCTACAGGTTGGCAGAGAGCAACCATTAGGGATATAACATCCACATTCCTCCAGGTTTAAGATGGGAAGAGAGTTTGGGGAGGAAGAGAGTCCCACTGTCTGAATTATGTAAGACTTCAGTTATCTTCCAGAGATCCATTATCTTACTTCTTGCCTAGATGGGAGTGTGACAGATGGTTCCGATATATCTAGCCAGAAGAAAATTGTTGGAGCAAGAAACGATTGAATTCCAAAACTGCTGTTAGAACAGTCCACTCCAGCATCAATCTGCCTATAGCAATATCCCAGCTGCAAGGGCAGAATCACTCCAACCCCAACAAAACTGAAAAGTGAAAGTTGCTCAGTTGTGTCTGACTCTTTGTGACTCCTGCCAGGCTCCTCTGTCCATGGAATTCTCCAAGCAAGAATACTGGAGTGAGTAGTCGTTCCCTTCTCCAAAGGATCTTCCCAACCCAGGGATAGAACCCAGGTCTCCCATATTACAAGCAGATTCTTTACCAGCTGAGCCACCAGGGAAGCTCAAGAATTCTGGCATGAGTAGCCTATCCCTTCTCCAGGGGATCTTCTTGACCCAGGAATCAAACTGGGATTGCCTGCATTGAGGGCGGATTCTTTACTAGCTGAGCTACCACAGAAGTGATAGCCAATCCACCTTACCAACAACCTGCTGGAACATTTGCACCATTCTGTAAAAAGTGGCAGCCAAAGCTGACTGACACGATACTCCAGAATCTAGATACATTGATGGCTCTTACATCCTGACAACTCGGGGCATACTGGCAACGTACACAGCTACTGTGCCACGTATATTGGCCAGTTCAGAAAAAGAGACCTCTCTAGATTACCATCGTAGGCAGAAACCCCCTCTCCCTCCTTAGAAACCAGGATGGCTCCTAGCCATCCTACACAGGCAGCAAACAAAGCAGGAAAAGGGTCAGTTGAGATCTCTCTAAATTTTAGTAGACCATCTCCTTTTATCTTCTTTTATCTGCATGATATTTTTATGTTCATTTCCCCAGACTTTTTCTGGGCACGGTTTTCATGGGATCGCTCCAGCTAGTGAGTGAATTCCTGTTAGTTTTAAAATGTTAACACTGACAGGTGACAGTTAGGTAGTGACAGTTTATAAGAAGTTTCTAAGCATCTGCTTACTTTAACTATTGAAAGTAAACTTGGAATTTCTTCAACAGGTAATGTTAAACATATGTCACTGATTTTGAACTCAATATAATGCAAGAAAGTATTTATAAAAATCACATGCACCTCGGAGTGTCACAGGGAAATACTTTGGTGGGATCTCTTCATGCTTTGTGTAATATGTGTTTAGTCAGAGAATATTATATATTATTTTCTCAAGAGTTTTAAAACTGACCTTATTTAGTGGTAACTATGGAATAAATGTTTCATTACATTTACCATAAATACATATGACTAAATTAGATATGATTAACATCACTGATCTGCTAGAATATGTATTACATAACTTTGTTATAGTAGACATAAGTTGCTTTCTTTAAACTCAGTTATAATATTTCACTGGACTTCAGAATTGGGTAGCAAATCTACCAGATGATTTGCGAACAATACAGATAAAGAAATTGTTTCTCTTGGCTCATCAGCCATCCTGCCTATAAAAGGCCATGCTGCCTGACACACACATCGACTTTGCTCCCACATACAGGTTTAGTGATGTGATTCATATCCAGTAACAAGTTCAAATCAGTCTTTTAAGAAAGGATTCAGGCAATCTTTTCCTCTATCTTCTATAAGAACATTAAGTAGATCTTCCCAAGTACATCCTGTTCAAGAATAAATCATTCTCAGATATTGTGTTCCCATACCTTCCCCCAAAAGTATTTTCTCTCTTGTGTTATGCAACTGTTGAGAAGCCTATAAACTGTGTATTCCCACCAAAACACATTTAGAGGAAAACCACTCTGCTCAGTAACTTTAATATTCAGATCTGAGGTGCTCTCTCTATTAGGCCTAGATAAAATCACTTACCTTACTTGTCTGGATTTTTGTCTTTGACACATCTCCTAACAAATTTACACATTAATATCCCCATTTTATGAAATAGTTTTAAAGATTTTATCGGTTTTTTCCTTTTTAGATACAACAACCTTTTAAACATGAAGTATAGTTGATTTACACAATTGTATTAGTTTTAGGTGTACAGCAGTGATTCAGTTATACACATATATATACACACACATACATATTTTTCAGATTATTTTCCATTATCAGTTATTAAAAAAATTATGAATATAGCTCCCTGTGCTACACAGCAAATCCTTGCTGCTTATCTCTTTTATGCATAGCAGTTTATATCTGTTAAGCATGTACTACTAATTTGTCCCTAGCCTCATCCCTTTCTCTTCAGTAGCCATAAGTTTGCTTGCTACATGTTTGTTTCTGTTTTGTATATCAATTTATTTATATTATTTTTATATTTTATATGTAAGTGATAATCATATAATATTTGATTTTTTATGACTTATTTTACCTACTATTCTCTATGTCTATGTTGCCACAAATGGAAATATTTCATTCTTTCATATGGCTGTGTAATATTCCATTATATGTATATATATTACATCATATTAAGCCAAATGTCTGTTCATGGGCACTTGGGTTGTTTCTATATCTTGGCTATTGCAAATAGTGCTGTTAAGAACACTGGGGTACACAAGACTTTATTATTTTAACTTGTTAAAATTTTTCAACCTGAAGCTTTGACTGATAAATTCATGATATAATAAAAACTATATGGGCATTTAGTCATATTATCCCATACCCAAAAGAATCAATCATACTTATTAGTTGCAAGAAGTAAATTATGATTTTAATGTCAATCTAAATAAATCTATGATATTATAAGAAATATCTATTTTTCAAAATAGTATTTATTCTGATAGCTTTCATGGGAAATGACTACATTAATAAGATTGTTTTCTGATATTTTGTCATTTTTAAAGTTATACAAAACTTTACTTTGTTATTCAAATCCTAATACCATCTTGACATAGTCCAAAATAAATGCAAACCAACAAAAAACTAAATAACCTAACTCTAGTCACACCTCTTTCAAGATGCTTATAAATGATGCCTTTTGCAATCCTATATTCTAAGAACCACAGATTCTGACAGTAGAATTCAATTACAACCTACCCTTGGCAGTATATAGTCTTCTAACAGAATGTTAAAATGGAAACCTTTCTGTTTCAGTTCTGGCTGAGATTTCAAATTCCAAGAAGAAAACAATAACGAGCAAGTGCTTCCACATTCCACACTGAGGTGAAATACTGCCTACATCAGACTGGCAAAGAAAACAAAAATTAAAACTGTTTTACAAGCCCTAGTCAAATACTCACAAACATTTCAAGGTTTAAGAAGCCAAGAAAGGGACTTCCCTGGTGGTCGTGCTCCACTGCAGGGGGCATGGGTTTGATCCCTGCTCAGAGACCTAAGATTCTGCATGCAACTTACCTTAGCCAAAAAATAAATAAGTAAAAATTTTTAAAAAAAGAAGAAGCTAAGAGAAAATAACCTTTTTTTCCTGGATATAGTTGTCAAACTCCTATGGCATTTTTTTTTTTTCCTGCCTTCCACTCAAAGTGTCAGAAAAGTAAGGATGGTATTCTATTCTTAACTGAATTCAGTAAGAGGGGGATTAATCTAACCATTTGGAGACCTTGATATATGTGCTCTGGAGTGAAGGAAGAGCACTCAAGTGCCTGAGAAATGTAGGAGGATGGAGAGACAGAGGTGGAAGGAAGTGAGGTAGCTATCACACACATCCCTGCAATAAAATGGGCTGTGTCCTATACCTAGAGTCGTGCCAAACGAGAAAGAGCTGGTGGCCAGTAATGGATTTAAAAGGGACCATCTGCAGGTTTGATACTACCCAACCAAATGAGTGTATCTTCAGAAGGCTGAGAGAAGAATCCTGAGCTGAGGGCAAGAGACAAACAAAAAGATACACTACCTGAGTAATCAGAAGTGCAGGAGAACACCCCATAAGGTAAACAGTTAAATGCTTGTTAAAACAAGATCTTGACAGTACTAGGTATTGCCTTTGGGGGCAGAAGGAGAAGGGGACGACAGAGGATGAGATGGCTGGATGGCATCACTGACTCGATAGACGTGAGTCTGGGTAAACTCCGGGAGTTGGTGATGGACAGGGAGGCCTGGCGTGCTGTGATTCATGGGGTCGCGAAGAGTCAGACATGACTGAGCGACTGATCTGATTTGTTCTGAACTCTCTTCTTCCAGCATCGCTGGAGAGGGCAGAAATGTGGGTTGGCAAGCTGGCAGGTTGTGGGGGGAGGGGCTGGAAAGAAAGAAGCAATGACTTAGAAAAATGCAGAAACTGAAGGCTTATTTCTTTTTTTACTAAAGAACCCACACCCGAATAGGTACAAGGGAAAGTGGAGAGAGGAGATCATTGATTCTCAGTGACATAGGTTTTGCCAGTTACATGAGTCTAGACATTTTAATTACTAAAATAAGACTAGACAAGACATGAGGGCTACCCTACATGTAACCGAAGACAGGAAATAACGAGCCCCAAGGAAAAGTTCGAACAGGCAAAGGGGAAATAGAATACAATTGTTTTCTGCTTGTACCATATGGAGACATTCCTTCTGTGTAAAGTTACAGGAAATTACTAATGTTTATCACTATCCAAAATCAGGGTCCACTTTAACCATAACTCCCTTCATGAACATAACCATTAACTTCAAGACACAGTTTAAGTCACACTTTCTAAAATACCACCAGTAACTGTCCCAGTCTCAATGATGATGAATTCTTGGAACTTTTACAATTAAGATTTCCTCCACTTTCTACTTTGAATTTAGTATGAAATACCTTGTGTTGATTTTTCTCACTACTTTAATATAGTTGGCTCACAATATTTAGTGTTTAATATTTATCTATCTATGGATCCATCATCACCATCAAGATGTTAAACTGATACATCAACTCCAAGTGTTTTCCCACTGGCCTCTTTGTAATTCTTTCCTCTAAACACTCTGCACCATTCCCGAGCTCTAGGAAATCACTAATCTAGTTTCTCTCTAGGATTCCCTGTCCATCACCAACTCCTGGAGCTTGCTCAAAATCATGTCCATCAAGTCAGTGATGTCATCCAACCATCTCATCCTCTGTTTTTCCTCTTGCCTTCAATCTTTCCCAACATAAGGGTCTTTTCCAATCAATGAGTCAGTTCTTTGCATCAGGTGGCCAAAGTATTGGAGTTTCAGCTTCAACATCAGTCCTTCCAACGAATATTCAGGACTGATTTCGTTTAGGACGGACTGGTTGGATCTCCTTGCAGTCCAAGGGACTCTCAAGAGTCCTCCAACACCACAGTTCAAAAGCATCAATTCTTTGGCACTCAGCTTTCTTTATAGTCCAACTCTCACATCATACATGACTACTGGAAAAACCATAGCTTTGACTATGTGGACTTTTGTCGGCAAAGTAATATCTCTGCTTTTTAATATGCTGTCTAGGTTGGTCACAGCTTTTCTTCCAAGGAGCAAGCATCTTTTAATTTCATGGCTGCAGTCACCATCTGCAGTGATTTTGGAGCACCCCCCAAATACAGTCTGTCACTGTTTCCCATCTATTTGCCATGAAGTGATGGGACTGGATGCCATGATCTTAGTTTTTTGAATGTGGAGTTTCAGCTTCAGCATCCTTAAGAATTTCGTCAAGGATATAAACACCATGAATGAAATTACCAATCAACATGAACTAATTGATATTTATGAAATTCTCCATTCAACAACAACAGATCACACATTTACTTCAAGTACACCCAGAATATTTCCCAAGAAAGTTTTTATTCAGGTCCATAAAAGAAGTCTCAATATAGAAGGTCTCAAATTATATGAAGTATGCGTTCATACCAAAATTGAATTAAATTAGTAACAGTAAAATACTAGGAAAGTTCCAAAATATTTGTAAACTATAAGACCAAATTTTAAATAATCCATAAGTCAGAGAATATATGAAAAAAAGTATTCTGAACTGAAGAAAAGTGAAAACACAACCTATCAAAAAGTCTGAGATGCAGCTGAAACTGCACTAAAAGATGAAATCACAGCACTATATATCTATGTTATAAAAGAAAATTATCAAATCAGTAGTTTGTTCTTCTACGGGTTTCCCAGGCGGCTTAGTGGTAAAAATGTCACCATTGCAGGAGATGGAAGAGATGTGGGTTCACTTCCTGGATTGGGAAGATCCCCTGGAGGAGGAAGAAATGGCAACCCACTCCAGTATTCTTGTCTGAGAAATCCCATGGACAGAGGAGCCTGGTGGGCTACAGTTGGAGGGGGTCACAAAGAGTGAGACATAACTGAGCATTTCTTCTATATTCAGAAATTATCAAAATCTAACAAAGTTAACCACAATGAAAACAGAAGAAATGAAACAGTGTGAAAAACAGAAATAAATGGAAATAGAAAAGTACAAAATAAATAAAAGTGAAAATTGCTTCTTTGAGAAGACCAATAAAACTGATAAAAACTTCTGACCAGATTGATAAGTGAGAAGGTACAAATTACCAAATTTGAAACAAGAAAGGTAATGTCACTACAAATTTTAAATGAACTGAAAAAATGAGGGAATATAATAAATTCTAAAACAGTAAATTTGACCATTTGGAAGAACTGAAAAACTTCCTTTAAAGACTCAAACCAATAAAGCTCACTCAAAAAGAAACAGGTCATCTGAATAGCCCTAAATGGAATCAAATTACTAGTTAAAAATCTTCCTGTAACAAAAATTCTAGATCAAACAGCTTCACTGGAAAATTCTACCAAACATTTAAGGAGAATATAATATAAATTCTACAAAAGATTTTCAAGAAAATTGAAGAAGGAACATTTCCCAATTCTATATGACCATATGATCCTGACCCAAATCCAAATAAAAATATTATAACAAAAGAAAGCTAGAGATGAATATCCTTTATGATCATAGATGTAAACATTTCTAAAAAATTTTAGCAACTCAATCCAACAATATTTAAAAAAAAATACATCATGAGCAATATGGTTTATCCCAGGAGTGCCTATGTAATTTCACTTGAAAATTAACCAGTGTGATTCTCCCTGTTAATAGCTTTAAAAGGCAAAACCATGTGATCATCTGAAGAGCTGCTGAAAAAAGTGTTTGACAAAATACACTATCAATTCCTGATAAAAACTCTCAAACTAAGAACAGAAGTGAACTTCCAACAATAAGAAGACAATGAGTTGGTTTATTATTGGACTGGAAAAGCTCTTTATCTGACCAGACTGCCTGGGTGCTTGCTTTGTGACTTTAGGACCAGATAAAGGAAGCAGACTATTTGATGTGCTGTTTAAGGTCTGAAACTCTTCTGATGATCTTCTCATTTTCTTTACTGATGACTGCCACTAGCATACCCACTTGGACAAGCTTGTTTGACAGATTAAATGGCCAATGAAAGCTTCTCAGGGAACTCCCCTGGAGCCACCAATCCTTGCACACATCAGCCAATTCAAGCTGGAGACACAGCATGGTACACATGTGGTTACATGCATATGAACCAGAACTCCCTTGTGGAATTTCGCTCAGATAATGCTGCCTGCCTGTGTCTTCTTTTTCATTCTGTACCTTATCCTTTGCCTCTAAACACTACCCTCAAATGTGTGTGCTCTGTGGAGTCTGATGAATTTCAAATGTAAATTTCAAATTTACATTTATTTCAAATGTAAATAATGATAAAATTTTTTGCAATCTGATAAATGACATCTATGAAAAACTACCAGCTCATACTTGATGGTGAAAGACAAAATATTTTCCTTTAAAGTTAGGAACAAAGCAAGGTGGTTATAATTTTCATTATTACCAACATTATACTTGAGATTCTAGCTGATGCATTCAGGTAGAAAAAAGAGATAAAAGGCAATCATCTCAATCATCTGCATATAAAACCCTATAAAATCAACAAAAAAGCTATCAGAACTAGTGAATGAATTTATAAGATTGCAAGGGTACAAGATCAATTTACAAAATTAATCACAGTTCTATTATGTTAGCAGTGAGTAACTGGAAATTAAAATTATGAAAATAATGTTATTTTTAATAACATCAAATATATGAAATATTTATGTATAAGATTGATAGAAGAGATATAAGACCTATACTGAAAATTATAAAACCTACCTGAGATAAAATGAAGACTAAACAGAGAAATATCTTGAATCTGTAACTTGGATGACTCAATATTGCTAAGACATTAATTCTTTGCAAATGAATCTTTTTTTTTTTTCGGTGGCACTGTGAAGCTTGTAGGATCTTAGTTCCCCGACCAAGGATTGAACCTGGGCCACTGCAGTGAAAACTCCAGGTCCTAACCAATGGACCACCAAGGAATTCCCACAAATTTATCTTTAGATTCAATTCAATCCCAATCAAAATCTCAGTAGACTTTATTTTAGGAATCTACAATTTGTTTCCCAAATTTATGTGGAAATACTAAAGTTTTCCAAATACTAAATTTTTGTTTTTGCTTTTCAAAAACAAAAAGGCAATCAAAGGACTAGGATAAATTATTTCTAAGACATGTATCTGAGAAAAAACTTGTGTCTCGAATTCATGAAGAGGTCCCCCAATTCAATAATTAGAAAATATTACAATTTAACAATGGGTAAATGGCAACCCTCTCCAGTACTCTTGCCTGGAAAATCCCATGGACAGAGGAGCCTGGTGGGCTGCTGTCTATGGGGTCACACAGAGTCGGACACGACTGAAGTGACTTAGCAGCAAACTACTTTAAGACACTCTTATTTCTGTGTTTATCTTTTTTGTGTGTGTAAGCATGGCATAGCCTACATTTCTTTAGATTACCAGCCCCAATCATAATTAACAAAGATGTTTTACATGCATCCAAATTTATAGAGAAGGATTTAAATGAAATCTGCTGCTGTAAAATTTGTATTTTTTTCTTAGCGTTTTTATGAAAGTTATAAATGGAATAAACTACTGTGAATATTCAAACTCCTGAACACAGCAGTTCAGCAATGCTCCAACACTCTTCCTGTTCGATTTTCGTGCCTTTTTTGTTTGGTAGTCTAGACATAGCCTGTTTCTTAGACATGTTTATAAATGGATTGGAAAGGAGGTCTAAATAAAGGCATTACTGAAATACAAAGCGTCTTTTTGTTATACATTGTTGTTATTAAGAAAAGATTCCAAAAGAGGGCTTCTGGCAATGAGTCATGTATTCTGACAGATGTTTTCTACAGATGAGAGTTCAGCTCCACCTTTCCCAAAAATGTAAGTTTTAGAAGGAGAGGTCTGTCTTTTGGAGCCCTTGGGAAATAAGTTATAGTGTAGACTGCGTTTCTTAAAACCACTCCTATCGTTGTTTGAAATCCAATGGCAAAGGTCTTTTCTCGTAAATAAATGATTTTGAAACTTTAAAACTTCCAACATACTTTGTTCCTTGATTCAAAACTACAGTCTTGCAAGAGAACTTGAAAAACAAAGGAATGGAGAAACTCTAGGAAAGCTAATGGCACCCCACTCCAGTACTCTTGCCTGGAAAATCCCATGGATGGAGGAGCCTGGTAGGCTGCAGTCCACGGGGTCGCTAAGAGTCAGACACGACTGAGCGACTTCACTTTCATTTTTCATTCTCATGCATTGGAGAGGGAAATGGCAACCCACTCCAGTGTTCTTGCCTTGAGAATCCCAGGGACAGGGAAGCCTGGTGGGCTGCCGTCTATGGGGTCGCACAAAGTCAGACACAACTGAAGCGACTTAGCAGCAGCAGCAGGAAAGCTAATTGTACTTCATGAATGTGAAATTAAGTGGGAAGACAGATTCCTTGCATCCTAAAATAATGGAAGATGCTTAAGAAAGCTTCCTTAAGAAGCTTAAGAAGTAGCTTACCTTATCCAATCTTCTCTCCCAGGCCCAGAGTGAGTAGGAGAAAGGAGGCAGGAGTGGACGCCAACAAGCCAAGATTCTTCTAGTTCAATGTTCTTCCTATTATACCTTCTGGAATAACAGGAGGAAATAATCTCTGACAAAATAATTAAGACCACTTAGAGAGGTCAAATAAACTGTCCAAGGTCATATAGCTAGTAAGTGACAATGCTGGGACAAGACTAAATATCTGAGACTCCAAAGACCATGATTTATACCATACCACTATTTTCTTTATATAGTATTATATATTTGAGTTTCATGAAAGAAACTTGCTGGTTTGACTCACCATTGTACTCTTTAGCATACCATAAATACACAAGAAATACCAGATAAATCATTCACCAATCCACACATATTGATTGATTTTAATGTATATAGTGTTTAGACTGCACACCAACTACATACTTAGGAGACAATGGACATTTGTGCTGGTTATAATTCTCTGACAGCAAGAATTTTTCTCCTCTGAAATTCTCTTAAGAGATGTCTTTTTCATAACCCAAGATCATCTGGAGTGGTGACTGAAGTTTCCAGTTGATTTAGTCATAGGGAAAAAAATTACAGAAGAATGATATAGATGTTTACTGATACATGGGTATAGGCATATATTCAATTCTACCACTGATTTTTTTTCCTAGAGGAATTAAAAGAGACTGAGCTGAAAGAAAGGTGAGAAAATGAATGAAGGAAAGTTTTCCTAGTCTGATATCTTTATCTTGATTCCCATAGTAATCTGGGATTTGCTCCTTGAGCATCTCTTTCCAGATCCAGAAATGATAATTTCTCATCTTCTATTTCTCTTTCAAGGCCTCAGTCTTCATCTTTTAAAAACACAGTCACTGAAATCTTATTGTTGCCTGTAAATCTAGCCTTAAATGGCCACTGTAATCACTATTCTATTTATAATCAATATGAAGTCATAAAACAATACTTTGCAAGGAAATAACACAGTAAATTTGTTTATACATGTCTCTCACAAATATGCTAAAAACTGGCTGTGCCTTAAAAATATAGCATATGAATAACTGTATATACCACAGTACTTCTGGCAAGCATCATCTCAATTTTTTAATTCTTTGTAAATATTTCAGTTATGTCTGCTAAGTAGTTTTAAAATTTCCTTTAACATACTGCCATTATTAAGAGAAGACTGTACAAAGCTGATATATTTTACATGTTTTTAAAGAGTACGTGCATGTGGTTGAGTTTTTTATTGTTGTATGTCCATTCAGATAAATGAAGTCTATCTCTCCATGTAGTCCTTGCTTAATGCAAAATCCAAAAAAACTAGTGTTGTTACATTAATGCATTTTTAATCATTATAGGTACCACCGTTTAAAATGCAAAGTTTAAAATACTGCATTCAAAAAGAAAAATGTATTTATCTTAATAAATTACACAAAGTAGAACTGCAAATAGCATATTAATAAAGAGTAGCTCTTGCCTATAATTTTTAGTAAAATCTGGGAGATAGAACTTAGTAAATAATTTCCAAAACAACTTAGTAAAATTCAGTAAACAAGCAAATGAATAAAATAAATGATGATGCAAATTAATGTCTCAGCAAACATAAAGAGATCCTCATCTTCATTACTTTAATTAAAATAATATTATATTTTTTTACACAACTACCTAACTAAATCAAACCATTGATAGCATTCAATGTTGGCAAGTCTGTGGTAAAAGGGCACTCAAATATTTGGTGCAAAAAGATAGGAGTTTTAAAGCATAATCTGGGAATATGTATATAATTTTAAAATTTGCCTACTCTTTGCCCCAATAATTTAGCCTTTAAGAATCTAATCTTCAGTTATACTAGCCTAAGTAGCACACACACACAATTCACGCTCTCACACAGAACAATACTGGTTGCAAACATTACATGCAGTTTCAACATCAGTAAAATAACAACAACAACAAAAATACGGTACCTTCATTCAAGGAGTACTATAAAATGATTAAATGAAATGAGATATTGACTTGTAAGCTTACATATAATAATTAAGTGGATAAAAATGCCCAAACCTATATACATACCATGATTCTAGTTTTATAAACAAAGAAACTAATTAATGAATATAATAAATGTATCAGAGTGCATATGCAGATATATATCAATGTGCGGAAATCAGAAAAGATTCACTTAGCAAATTCTGTAATGGTTACATTTGGGAGACAGAATTGGTCTAGTCAAACATAAGAATGACTTTCTCTGTATAAGATAAAAAAGAAAAGAATTTAAGATTATTGGTGGTTTCCTTTTTTTGTGACTACAAGTTTAAAAAGAGGAAGGAAACACTGGTACACTGGCTACTAACCTATAGGTTTATAGCAACACATTATATCTGATCTGTTAAATAAAATCAAGGAATTCTGTACCAAGGGGAGAACAAAAATATTTGGACTGTGACCCAAGTAGAATTAGCCCCACTAGAAATAGTTGCTTTCTGGAAACTAGATAGGTATTTATGATATCCAGGCTTATCTAGGAACAGTTACCAAGTTAATATAGTGGATGGTAAGAAAAATACATCATAAGAACTAGGCATACCAGTCAGTAAGAAAGGATCCAACAATATATAAAGTCGGCACCAAAGAGCTACTGCTGGTTAGAAACTCCAACCAACTCTATTGAGCTACAGATCTCCATAAACTTGGATCCTTGTGGGAAACAGAACAGGATATCAGGGCATACAATAGTATACTATCCAGCTATTGAAATATGGGTAAGGGAGGAAATATCACAGTCCCAGAGAACAAGACAAAGACCACAGTAAGACCAGCTTAAATACTGAAGTGAGATACTGAGCCCCACACTCAGGAGACTGCTCTAGAACAGAAGAGGAAAACAATTCACCTGAACAAAAGAAAGATCTATCTCACATCTTTGCTTGCAGTTTGACTGAACAACCAATAAAATTATTTTTCCTTCCCTCATAGAAAAGAATGGACACTTTCAAATTTTCCTATTGCTCCCCAGGGCACCATAATATTTTAGTCTGCTAGTCTCGAAATTTAAAATTGTCAATAACTTTTTCTCCTTTGCCAACTTCCACAAACCTGGACGACCATAACCCAAGCCCCTATCTTTATTTTGTTCTAATTACTGAAGTGGTCCTCTGGCTTACCTTTCTTTTCCTGATCAAGTTCCTGAGACGTGTCAAGATAATCTTTTTTTCAAATTAAATCTTACAAAGTCTCTACCCATGCCAAGAACACAGCTGTAACAAAATGTTACAGCTTTTTGTGTGGTCAGACAGCCACACTCCCAGCCTCTCCCTTTCTAGATGGTTTGCTTTGCCACTATCCCAGAAAATGTTCCAACTCAAGAAACTGAGGAAAGTTTCCCTCCAAGTATAAAAGTAATGTTCCAACTCAAGAAACTGAGGAAAGTTTCCCTCCAAGTATAAAAGTAATGTTCCAACTCAAGAAACTGAGGAAAGTTTCCCTCCAAGTATAAAAGCAGAGTGGTTAAGATCACAGCCTCTTAAACAGACTCAATTCCTTCAGAATTTGCATAACCACATTCCAGCGATACGACTTTAAACACAGGATTTAATCTAAGCTTAGTTTTGTGGTGTGCTGTGTCTAGTCGCTCAGTCACGTTGGACTCTTTGTGACTTCAGCTTTACCTAACCTTAAATAGGCATGATATTCATAAAACTTTTATTTAATAAAACTACTGTTAGAATTCAACATTATCTTCCATATGAAGTTCCTTATGGTTTTGGCTCAGAGCCTGGCATATAATTAATAATTGTTATCATCACCATCATCACCATTACTTCAAATGACAGCCTTTTTCCTTTTTTATACGCATTTCTTACCAGTGTACCCACGTAGCCTTTTAAAAGTATCAAAAAATATATCTAGCCATGCAAAAAATATTATGATGTTTTATATAAGAAAGATCTTACTGGTATGAAGTACCAGTAACTTTCAAAATGCCTTTCTCATTTTTCAAGTTCTCCTGCTTTTTTCCTCCCTCCATAAACCTATGGTTCATTCCACTCTGATCTTCTGGTGAAAAACCTTCCTTGAACATTTGTCAATCCAAACCTAATCTTTTTGTGCCAAAAGAAAATCAAAGTACAGATATTTACCGTCTTGAACTCATTATTTTCCTAATTAAGGGCTGCTACTACTAAGTCGCTTCAGTTGTGTCCGACCCTGTGCGACCCATAGACGGCAGCCTACCAGGCTCCTCCGTCCCTGGGATTTTCCAGTCAAGAACGCGGGAGTGGGTTGCCATCGTCTTCTCCGTAATTAAGGGCAGTGTTACTTTAATGAACCAAAAGTAGCTGAGGTAAAAATGAATACGGGAATTTCCCAAATTAATTCGAAGGAAACACAGAAGGATTCCCAGCAACCAAAGAGTCATCAAAACCCCAGGAGCGGCTCTAAAATTTCTGTTCATTAAGGCTGGTTCATCGAACGGAACATCTTTATTACGAGCCAAGGATCCAGGAGGACCCTTCCACCGAGGCCTGTGCTTGATGACATTCCAGAAGCAAGAATCCTAGCAGTCAAGGGTCTGCCCCTTCTCTGTATTCCTATGAGCAAGTCAGCCCTGCAGCTGGAGAGACAAGTGGGCTGTGTATATGGGACACCACTCCATCCTGTGGCGCCTGGCTCGTTTCACATGCTCCGTGGCGTGAAAGAACAAGTAATACTTCTCGTGGGCGATGAAGGTGGATGGGGTACTGAACCTGATGGTGCACAGGCAACAGGACCCGTGGCTGCCGGGGGTCTGGAATGCACTAGTCCCTCTGAGTGGGAAGAGGACGTGGGAGGAGGCAGCAGAGTTTCCGGTGCCGGCAATGGGCTGCGGGAAGGCATGGTGGCTGGGAACAGGAGTGGCTGTTTCAGCTCCGTTGAAGCTGTCTGGAGAGAAGAAATGATGAGAGACAGAGGCTGCGAGGAGGTGGCAAGTGAAAGCCGGCAGCGTTCGAAGGCTAACCAGGTATCCACTTGGGGGCGACCTGGCGCTTGCCTACTAGCAGACCCCGCACCAAGCCGGGGGACCTAGAGATGCAAGATGGCGGCCTCGGGCCCAGGTGGCCCACGGGTGCTCAGGCGCAGAGGCACGAGGGCTGCTTGTGTGCCGTGTAGAGGCCTGGAGAGTGTGGAGGCTCGCGGTTTGGGTTATGAGCTTGAGGTCGTTGGCCAGGGGGTGTGGGTGCCAGGAAGGCTTGGCAGGGGTGGGGTCCTGGTGACCCGGCTCGCTCAGGCCAATGGGGTTCTGGGGGCAGTGAGCTAGGTTAGCACACCAGTCCCCTTCAGCTTCCCCTCTCGCTCCTGGTCATGTCAATGGAGAGTTACACTGGGTGATTTTCTGTCACTCTTTAATCCAAATACCCAATTCGTTGTACATTTAATTTGGAACTACATTTTTCTGTTTAATGACCAACCTGCACATTGGTGAAATTGGTCGTTAGCCCACAGAATGTATAACCTTAAGGTTTCAGTGTCCAAAACCCTCCTCATATCTCTGACACCATTATTATAAGTGATTGGAAGAGAAGCCGGTTGATCACTAGCCAACCAATAAACTGAGTAGCTTTAAATCAAATGTCTGCTCTTGTCCAGTCAGCAATGGCCAGAGGTGGGGGTTTCTCCAGACCCACTGCTCAGTCGACAGATACTGTGAGCTACAACAACTTCTCTGAAAAGGAGGCATAGAAAGGACAGGTGAATTGGCTGGTATCTTAGTTGCAGTTTGCTTTGCCTAAATCTCCACCAACACCAGAATTGACATCATCACTGATTAGGAAGATGTAAGGCACTAGAGGGGGGCTTCCTTGGTGGCTCAGATGGTAAAAAATCTGCCTGCAATGCAGGAGATCTGAGTTCGATCCCTGCGTTGGGAAGATCCCCTGGAGAAGGAAATGGCAACCCACTCCAGTATTCTTGCTTGGATAATCCCATGGACAGAGGAGTGGGGCAACAGTCCATGGGGTTGCAAAGAGTTGGACACAACTTAGCACAGCACAAAGCACTAGAGTGCTACTATCTCTTTATTTTGCCTCCTTAGTATAGCTCATTGTTCATTTTTCATTAATCTTCTGTGTTAATACTGGGCTTCCCTTATGGCTCAAAGGATAAAGAATCTGCCTGCAATGTGGGAGACCCAGGTTCAATTCCTGCCTTAGGAAGATCCCCTGGAGAAGGGAATGACCACCTACTCCAGTATTCTTGCCTGGAGAATCCCATGACTGAGGATTCTGGAGGGCTGCATACAAACAGTATCTTTTTAAACATTTAACATTGCTGTAGGACTTATTCAGGTCACATATTCAATGCAAGGAGTTTAGGGGAATGGGCTGTTAACTCAGTTCAGTCGTGTCCAACTCTGTGCGACCCCATAGACGGCAGCCGGCCAGGCTCCCCTCTCCCTGGGATTCTCCAGGCAAGAACACTGGAGTGGATTGTCATTTCCTTCTTCAATGCATGAAAGTGAAAAGTGAAAGTGAAGTCGCTCAGTCGTTACCCCATGGACTGCAGCCTACCAGGCTCCTCCATCCATGGGATTTTCCAGGCAAGAGTACTGGAGTGGGGTGCCATTACCTTCTCCGTAGGGAACTGAGTTTAAAAATATGCAGGAATTGAAAGGAAATTAGGGGAAATGGTTCTTTGTTCTGTATTCAGACACTTCCATCACATCCCTCAACTTCCAGGAGAAACTGGGGGGCTTTCCAAAACTAAATCTGTAAAGGATTCCAGTATGTTCTTTCCAAGACAAGGTCAGACATTGATGGTAGGAAATCCAATACTTCCTTATCTTCCCATTGGCCCCCATAGGCATTATTGACAAGCCACATTCCCAAACTGAAACACAAGGACAGAGCAGTCTTTTCAAATGCACCGTTCTTTCTGCATTTGAGTAGTCATTATATATTGGCATGCATCATCTCCTGCCCCCAGAAGTTGTGTGCAGAAATGTGCAAATCAAATTAAAGTTCAGGCCATTCTGGTATTCCACCTGGAAAAGTAAAAAATGGACTTGGCCAAGTCTAACCACACATTGGAATCAGATAGGAGTTTTGATAACCTATTATTGCCCAAGAGCCACCCCTGAACAATTTAGTCACTATCTTTATAGTATTACCTGTTTTTTTTTTTTTTTTTTTTTTAATTACCCTGGTGATTCTTATGTGTAGTCAGGTTTGAGAGTATAGGCTAGCCCTTAGAGGAATAAAAATTATTGAGAACACATGGGAAGCAGATTCTGGCCAGCTGGCTGTACTTCTCCAAACTTAACAACAACAACAACAAACAGTCACTGGAGGAAATCAGGAAAACTCAAGTATTCAAGAAACTGTGGAAAAGAGGGCTAAGTGGGCAGCGTAGTTATTTTATAAAAAGGGCTGTCACTCAATCATAGCTGCCAAAGCTGTTCTCCACCTTAGGCATGAGGTAGAGTTCACTATATTCAAATTCTTCAGTTCAGTTCAGTCTCTCAGTGGTGTCTGACTCTTGGCAACCCCGTGGTCTGCAGCACACCAGGCTTCCCTGTCCATCACCAACTTCCAGAGCTTGATCAAACTCATGTCCATCGAGTTGGTGATGCCATCCAACCATCTCATTCTCTGTCATCCCCGTCTCCTCATGGCTTCAGTCTTTCCCAGCATCAGGGTCTTTTCCCAAGAGTCCGTTCTTTGTATCAGCTGGCCAAAGGACATAGTTTGTTGAGATACAAAGAAATTAAAAAATAACATATTATTCTTACTGGCCTATTGTAGCTAAGATTTAGTTATAAACTAATGATATTGATACTTAGATTTTTCTGGTACTACTATCAAGATATCAGAAGGGGAGGAACACTGCATGATTAATAATAATTGTCATCTTGTAAGTTATAATGCAGTTTTTCCTCAATAAGTTGTCTCAGGCAAGTCTCTAAATCAAGCTATCTCTCAATTTCCAAGTTTCTAAAGTTGTTCAGTTGATCTATTTGTTTATTCAGTCATCCTTTCATGTTATCAGTAAACTGTTACTGGTTACCTCTAGTCAGGCCTTGTCTAGTTCCACAGCCTTGTCTAACTCAATGAAACTAAGCCATGCCCATGGGGCAACCCAAGATGGGCAGGTCATGGTGGAGAGATCTGACAGAATGTGGTCCACTGGAGAAGGGAATGGTAAACCACTTCAGTATTCTTGCCTTGAGACCCCCATGAACAGTATGAAAAGGCAAAATGATAGGATACTGAAAGAGGAACTCCCCAGGTCAGTAGGGGCCCAATATGCTACTGGAGATCAGTGGAGAAATAACTCCAGAAAGAATGAAGGGATGGAGCCAAAGCAAAAACAATACCTAGCTGTGGATGTGACTGGTAATAGAAGCAAGGTCCAATGCTGTAAAGAGCGATATTGCATAGGAACCTGAAATGTCAGGTCCACGAATCCAGGCAAATTGGAAGTGGTCAAACAAGAGATGGCAAGAGTGAATGTAGACATTCTAGGAATCAGCGAACTAAAATGGACTGGAATGGGTGAATTTAACTCAGATGACCATTATATCTACTACTGCGGGCAGGAATCCCTCAGAAGAAATGGAGTGGCCATCATGGTCAACAAAAGAGTCTGAAATACAGTACATGGATGCAATCTCAAAAATGAGAGAATAATCTCTGTTCGTTTCCAAGGCAAACCATTCAATATCACAGTAATCCAAGTCTATGCCCCAACCAGTACTGCTGAAGAAGCTGAAGTTGAACGGTTCTATGCAGACCTACAAGACCTTTTAGAACTAACACCCAAAAAAGATGTCCTTTTCATTGTAGGGCACTGGAATGCAAAAGTAGGAAGTCAAGAAACACCTGGAGTAACAGGCAAATTTGGCCTTGGAACATGGAATGAAGCAGGGCAAAGACTAATAGAGTTTTGCCAAGAAAATGCACTGGTCATAACAAACACCCTCTTCCAACAACACAAGAGAAGACTCTACACATGGACATCACCAGATGGTCAACACTGATATCAGACTGATTATATTCTTTGCAGCCAAAGATGGAGAAGCTCTGTACAGTCAACAAAAACAAGACTAGGAGCTGACTGTGGCTCAGATCATGAAATCCTTATTACCAAATTCAGACTTAAATTGAAGAAAGTAGGGAAAACCACTAGACCATTCAGGTATGACCTAAATAAAATCCCTTATGATTATACAGTGGAAGTGAGAAATAGATTTAAGGGCCTAGATCTGATAGATAGAGTGCCTGATGAACTATGCAATGACGTTCATGACATTGTAAAGGAGACAGAGATCAAGACCATCCCCATGGAAAAGAAATGCAAAAAAGCAAAATGGCTGTCTGGGGAGGCCTTACAAATAGCTGTGAAAAGAAGAGAAGCAAAAAGCAAAGGAGAAAAGGAAAGATATAAGCATCTGAATGCAGAGTTCCAAAGAATAGCAAGAAGAGATAAGAAAGCCTTCTTCAGTGATCAATGCAAAGAAATAGAGGAAAACAACAGAATGGGAAAGACTAGAGATCTCTTCAAGAAAATTAGAGATACCAAGGGGACATTTCATGCAAAGATGGGCTCGATAAAGGACAGAAATGGTATGGACCTAACAGAAGTAGAAGATATTAAGAAGAGGTGGCAAGAATACACAGAAGAACTGTACAAAAAAGATCTTCATGATCCAGATAATCACGATGGTGTGATCACTGACCTAGAGCCAGACATCCTAGAATGTGAAGTGAAGAGGGCCTTAGAAAGAATCACTACGAACAAAGCTAGTGGAGGTGATGGAATTCCAGTTGAGCTATTTCAAATCCTGAAAAATGATGCTGTGAAAGTGCTGCACTCAATATGCCAGCAAATTTGGAAAACTCAGCCGTGGCCACAGGACTGGAAAAGGTCAGTTTCATTCCAACCCCAAAGAAAGATAATGCCAAAGAATGCTCAAACTACTGCACAGTTGCACTCATCTCACACACTAGTAAAGTAATGCTCAAAATTCTCCAAGCCAGGCTGCAGCACTACGTGAACCGTAAACTTCCTGATGTTCAAGCTGGTTTTAGAAAAGGCAGAGGAACCAGAGATCAAATTACCAACATCTGCTGGATCATGGAAAAAGCAAGAGAGTTTCAGAAAAACATCTATTTCTGCTTTATTGACTATGCCAAAGCCTTTGACTGTGTGGATCACAATAAACTGTGGAAAATTCTGAAAGAAATGGGAATACCAGACCACCTGACCTGCGTCTTGAGAAATCTGTTTGCAGGTCAGGAAGCAACAGTTAGAACTGGACATGGAACTACAGACTGGTTCCAAATAGGAAAAGGAGTATGTCAAGGCTGTATATTATCACCCTGCTTATTTAACTTATATGCAGAGTACATCATGAGAAACTCTGGACTGGAAGAAGCACAAGCTGGAATCAAGATTGCCAGGAGAAATATTAATAACCTCAGATATGCAGATGACAACACCCTTATGGCAGAAAGTGAAGAGGAACTCAAAATCCTCTTGATGAAAGTGAAAGAGGAGAGTTAAAAAGTTGGCTTAAAGCACAACATTCAGAAAACAAAGATCATGGCATCCGGTCCCACCACTTCATGGGAAATAGATGGGGAAACAGTGGAAACAGTGTCAGACTTTATTTTTGGGGGGCTCCAAAATCACTGCAGATGGTGACTGCAGCCATGAAATTAAAAGACGCTTATTCCTTGGAAGGAAAGTTATGACCAACCTAGATAGCATATTCAAAAACAGACATTACTTTGCAAACAAAGGTCCGTCTAGTCAAGGCTATGTTTTTTCCTGTGGTCATGTATGGATGTGAGAATTGGACTGTGAAGAAGGCTGAGTGCCGAAGAATTGATGCTTTTGAACTGTGGTGTTGGAGAAGACTCTTGAGAGTCCCTTGGACTGCAAGGAGATCCAACCAGTCCATTCTGATGGAGATCAGCCCTGGGATATATTTGGAGGGAATGATGCTAAAGCTGAAAGTCCAGTACTTTGGCCACCTCATGCGAAGAGTTGACTCATTGGAAAAGTCTCTGATGCTGGGAGGGATTGGGGGCAGGAGGAGAAGGGGACGACAGAGGATGAGATGGCTGGATGGCATCACTGACTGATGGACGTGAGTCTGAGTGAACTCTGGGAGTTGGTGATGGACAGGGAGGCCTGGTGTGCTGTGATTCATGGGGTCACAAAGAGTTGGACACGACTGAGTGACTGAACTGAACTGAACTGAAAGATAACTAAGTGGATTAGTATGTTTCCGCCTTTAAAATCTCATAGACTCATGAAAACTACTTATGAAGTGGTTATAGTACACTTTGAGTAGGTAACTTGGATAGATGAATAGAGCATTGAAGAGGTCAAGAAAGACCTCATAGGCATGCTCTTTTAGTAGATAGAGGGCAGGAGATTCCCAGTGGTTAGGACTGTACTTTCACAAGGGAGGGCCAGGGTTTGTTCCCTAGTCAGGGAATTACTATCCATCAAGCCACACTGTGTGTACCCCTCCATGCAAAAAAGTAGATCGAATTAGTTAGCATTTAGTAAAATGCTATCCCTCACTAAAATATGAATATGTCCTAAATATATGATATTCGGATTAGGAGTGATTGACTGAGAGAGAAAGTATATGGCCTTTAAAATAATTGGCATCAGTTCAGTGTGGCTGAATTTCAGATTTGAGATGGAGAAGTGAGGAGAGCAAGTCTTAACATGAGGAACTGCTGTTGAATACCAGTGTGTCTTTTTATGCAGTGATGGTGGGATATGAAGAAGAGGTGGCAAGAATACACAGAACTATACAAAAATTATCTTAATGACACAGGTAAACCCAATGGTATGATCATTCAACTAGAGCCAGACATCTTGCAGTGTGAAGTCAAGTGGACCTTAAGAAGCATCACTATGAACTAAGCTAGTCGAGGTGATGGAATTCCAGATGACCTATTTCAATTCCTAAAAGATGATGCTGTTAAATTGTTGCACTCAATATGCCAACAAATGTGGAAAACTCAGCAGTGGCCACAGGACTGGAAACGGTCAGTTTTCATTCCAGTCCCAAAGAAAGGCAATCCCAAAGAATGTTCAAACTACCACACAATTGCACTCATCTCACACGCTAGCAAAGTAATGCTCAAAATTCTCCAAGCCAGGCTTCAGCCGTATGTGAACCATGAACTTCCAGATGTTCAAGCTGGATTTAGAAAAGGTGGAGGAACCAGAAATTAAATTGCCAACATCCATACAATCATTGAAAAAAGCAAGAGAGTTCCAGAAAAACATCTGCTTTATTGGCTACAGCAAAGCCTTTGACTGTATGGATCACAACAAACTGTGGAAAATGCTTAAAGAGATGGGAATACCAGACCACTTGACTGGCCTCCTGAGAAATCTGTAGGCAGGTCAGGAAGCAACAGTTAGAACTGGACATGGAACAACAGACTGGTTCCAAATCAGGAAACGAGTGTGTCAAGGCTGTGTATTGTCACCCTGCTTATTTAACTTTTATGTAGAAATCATCATGCGATATTCCAGACTGGATAAAGCACAGACTGGAATCAAGATTGCCAGGAGAAATATCAATAACCTCAGATATGCAGATGACACCACCCTCATGGCAGACAGTGAAGAAGAACTAAAGAGCCTCTTGATGAAAGTGAAAAAGGAGAGTGAAAAAGTTGGCTTAAAACTCAACATTCAGAAAACTAAGATCATTGCATCCGGTTCTATCACTTCATGGCAAATAGATGGGGAAACAATGGAAACAGTGAGAGACTATTTTTGGGGGTTCTGAAATCACTGCACATGGTGACTGCAGCCATGAAATTAAAAGACACTTGCTCTTTGGAAGAAAAGCTATGGCCAACCTAGACTGCATATTAAAAAGCAGAGACTTGACTTTGCTGACAAAGGTCCGTCTAGTTAAAGCTATGGTTTTTCTAGTAATCATGCATATATGTGAGAGTTGGACTATAAAGAAAGCTGAGCACCGAAGAATTAATGCTTTTGAACTGTGGTGTTGGGGAAGACTCTTGAGAGTCCCTTGGACTGCAAGGAGATCCAACCAGTCCATCCTAAAGGAAATCAGTCCTGAATATTCATTGGAAGTACTGATGCTAAAGCTGAAACTCCAATACTTTGGCCACCTGATGCGAAGGGCTGACTCATTGGAAAAGCCCCTGATGCTGGGAAAGATTTAAGGCAGAGGAGAAGGGGATGACAGAGGATGAGATGTTTGGATGGCATCACCGACTTGATGAACATGAGTTTGAGCAAGCTTGAGGATTTGGTGATGGACAGGGAGGCCTGGCATGCTGCAGTCCATGGGGTCTCAGAGTCAGAAACAACTGAGCAACTGAACTGAACTGGTGGGATAATCACATTAAAAAGATCAATGTGATAACTGTGGAAAGGTTATCTTCAGGGAAACTGAAGAATGTGTGGTTGAAGTTAGGGACACAAGGAGTGAAGCAGTTGTTTGGAAGAGAAGAAGTAATGGCCTGAACTAAGAGCTTTTCTGGTAATAAAATTTTAATTTTGTGTTAGAATGAAAAAATGAACTCCTAACCTTCAAAAAAAACACCTACAAAGTATATTTAATGACATTTTCACAGTACAAATAATGTATACATATATGTTTAGAACTAAGAGGCCAAGGTTTCATTATCTACTTCTAATTACCAGTTAATAAGATTATAGTAATGTGAGAATGAATAAATCTATAGTTGGCCAATAGTACTGGACTTGAAGATAGCTCCAGATTTCTAAACAGCTCCGTATATCTTTACTTATCTCATCTCTACTATAGCCCTGGGGATTTTCAGAAAAATAGCATGTAATGTCAACTCTATACTTAAACTGTAAGAATCAAACCCTTGGGAACTATCAAGTTATCAGTCTTTACTACTGAAAACATAACACGATTTAAGTAGAGCTACTTTAAATGGTTCAGATTACATTTAGGTAATATTTTGAGTGAGATGAAGACAGAAAGATTTTCACCCGAACGACTAGTTTAAATTGCCTACATTTGCGTCCCAGATTGTTTTTTTGTGAAGTCAACCAAGTGTATAAAAAAGCTTCCTTTCCAAAAAGGAAAAGGCCTTTATATTGCTGAGGTCTGGACAAGTGCTAACTGAATATTCTTTCTTCCCAAAAGTAAAACAATCAGAACATTATTTTTAGTCCTTTAAAATTCTTCATAAAGTTTTTAACAAAGTCAACCAGATAGAACTTTATGATCCAGCAAATGTTCTTTTCATTCATTTATAATACATAATGGAGATTATGTATGAAAGAAGAAGTACTTTGAGGCAATAATGTGTACAACTTTGTACGTTTATGCTTATAAGCAAACTGTCTTTTTGAATCTTTAGTATAGATTTAATTGCCAAAGCCAATTCAATTACCCATGGAAGCATTTGTGTTTCATCTTGGAAACTTGCTTACCCTTTAGCCTCACAGTTTGGACTGGTTCTCAGGGTTTACATAGCCTCTTCTGCTTTTCTAATTGTGTAGTGAAAAGAGAGACATGTTGGGCCCCAAAAGGACATTTATTTCAAAATGCTCAAATAATTTCCCTGCTTCTGTCAGAAAAGGAGGAGGAGAAAAAGGAAGAGGAAGAAAGGGAGGGTAGGAAATGAGAATGAAGCCAATTGAATGTTAGTTTTGGAAAGAAAAGCCTATACCACATGCCCATGAGAGACTTTAATGTCTTTTAACTAAAGCAGTGTTCCAAGGCAAAATTTAGAATAGTGCCTCCTGTTCTGCAGGCTCTAAACCAAATGACTATATAAAAATATCTTGTGATAATACTTTAATGATTTAGTAATAAATTTCATTTCAATTATTTTCAAGTACCACAAGAGAAAAATAAAGGCTAACCTTTAGGCCTTTACATGTAAAGCTCAAGTCTGTACTGGAATAAAAAAATTAGAATTTTTCTGTACCCTGGAATACCATGAGAAGGCCAGCGATACAGAAAGATATAAAAGGTTTCTCTGCCATGACACATCATCACAGTTAGAAAGACGTTGACAAAGTGTGAACACTATATTGTCTTGGAGAAAACACTGGCCCAGATTAAAATTAATTAAATTTTCCCATAGTAATTAGCTTAGAAAGCTGTGTTTTTGTGTGACCCATAGATCTGTATATAGTGATCCATAGACAATATGACTACATAGTTTTGGTTAACTGGAAACCACCTACATCATTTATTATGAGGCCATATAAAAAGTATAAAATGATGAGTTCAAAATAAAGTGTTTCATATTAGACATAGCTGTATATTACATAGTTTAAGAAAGTGAGTGATTTATAGTCAGAGGCCTTGTTTTACAATCTTTTCTTCCATTGCAGTTTGAACTGCAACTGATAGGTGGCGCTAACAGGGTATGCTTTGTTGTCTGGGATGAAAATGTTCTAGTCTTTCCTCAGAATTTCAAAAGCATGTTCCAGATTTGCAGTATCTGTTGAGGGAAGGTTCTTCAGTGTTGCACATATTAAGAATCAGTTTTCCAAGTAATTCTCAGAAATGTCATTGTTGTATTTTGTGAAGTGCTTTTGGTTAACTGTTGTTACAGATAATTAAGATGTCTAAATCTGATGTTTCTGATAGACTTCCACTTCTCCAACACTTAGGCATATTTTCCAATTTTTCTTAAGTTTTTTTTTTCTTTTTGTTTCTCCCCCCAACATCTGCATCCCAATAGTGGATCATATAGGCCGTAGTGGGTTTTTAGGAAATAAGGTCTTTATTTCTTGTCTGTAGCTATAACTGTTGGAAAAGGCAATGGCACCCCACTCCAGTACTCTTGCCTGGAAAATCCAATGGATGGAGGGCCTGGTAGGCTGCAGTCCATGGAGTCGCTAAGAGTCGGACACGACTGAGTGACTTCACTTTCACTTTTCACTTTCACGCATTGGAGAAGGAAATGGCAACCCACTCCAGTGTTCTTCCCTGGAGAATCCCAGGGATGGGGGAGCCTGGTGGGCTGCCGTCCATGGGGTCGCACAGAGTCAGACACAACTGAAGTGACTTAGCAGCAGCTATAACTGTATCCTGTTCCAATTCAACTTTTAAATTCTATAACATCTAAACCTTTAAAATCATGCAGGGCCAAATTATTATAAATTATGTTGTACAATATTCTTTTTTATCACTTTTCAGCCACATACTGGTTAAGTCTATCTTGTTCACTTGACAGTTCAATGAATAATTTTAAAATATAAGAGCAGGGATTATGAAGTTTGTAGGAAAAGCAAGTAACTCGGGGGCAGGGGCGGGGGGGAAGAAGAACAAAACAAGGAAATACACCTTTCGGGTCCAGTTTCCTTAGCAATAGAGTGTTAGAATCAGCCATTTTCATGGTTCAGTCAACACAAGTTCAAAACATCTGACCACTGGAAAAATAGGGATTTTCCACATCTACATATTATGGGTTATTTCATAACAACAACAATAACAAAACACTCTTACAAGTTTATTTCCTAGATTTACTCTGTTACTAGAAATTAAAATGTAGTTATCTGAAGGAGTTACCACTGTTATTTTATATTCTATATTTAAAATACATATTTTAAAGTAATGTACATATATAATAATTGGCAAAATGTCTTTGTTCAAAGGATTGCAAAATTAACAGAGCTTTCCTGACACCTAAAGATGTCCATTTCCTAACGGTTATACAAAAAATCCCATAAAGACCCTCTTAAATATATAGTTTTTGGCATTCCATATTAAAAGCAGATAAGGAATTTTTTTTCTATTTTTGTTTAAGTTTTGGCTTCAAAGATTTTGTTTTTTTTTGGGGGGGGGTTGAATTTTAATAAAATTGAAGTATAGTTGATTTATAATGTTGTTTGTTCCAGATATATAGCACAGCGATTTAGTTATATATATGGTGTATATATGTGTGTGTGTGTGTATATATATATATATATATCCTTTTTCTTTTTCAGATGCTTTTCCCTTATAGGTTATTATAAAATATTGTGTATATATGTGTGTGTGTATATATATATATAGCCTTTTTCTTTTTCAGATGCTTTTTTCCCTTATAGGTTATTATAAAAAATGGAGTACAGATCCCTGTGCTATGCAGGAGGTCCTTGCTGGTTACCTATTTTATATAGATAAGGAATATTCTTCAAGATGACAACTCTTCTCTGTGAGGATCACATAGTATTTAATAATAGGCCATGTATAAATGGGGCACTCAAGAATCCTTCTAAATTTGGGACATTAAAGTCTATAATTTTAATATAACATTTTAACATTTTTTATTTTAAAAGTAGTTTAATATCTTAATTTTAAAAATTCAATTCCAGGAGATCTCTAAGTATTTATTTCTTTCCAAAAATATGAAAATACAAAAAGGGACAACGTAAAAGTATTTTTATCATCTAAAGTAAATAATGTTATTAAAATATTTTCATTCCTTCTGTAGATTACCTTTATTTCCAACTTTAACCCAAATGCTCAAAATGTATTTCCATGTATGGGTGCAGCTGAGTTAAATATGTCATCCTTAACATCTGCTACATTGAAAGAAATGTTTTGCAGTGTGAAATGGTTCATATTCACTGCTAAGAATCATATGAAAGTTAAAATTATGGAAAATACTTAATGGAAACTGCTGCTGCTGCTAAGTTGCTTCAGACGTGTCCGACTCTGTGTGACCCTAGAGATGGCCGCCTACCAGGCTCTTCTGTCCCTGGGATTCTCCAGGCAAGAACACTGGAGTGGGTTGCCATTTCCTTCTCCAATGCATGAAAGTGAAAAGTGAAAGTGAAGTCGCTCAGTCGTGTCCGACTCTTTGTGATCCCATGGACTGCAGCCCACCAGGCTCCTCCGTCCATGGGATTTTCCAAGCAAGAGTACTGGAGTGGGGTGCCATTGCCTTCTCCGACTTAATGGAAAAGATAACTGGAAATATGTCACTGAATAAATGAAATTAAAAGGGGGAATATGCAGTCATTTAGAAACTGCAAGTAACTATCATTGTCAAGAAAAGAGCTTCTTATTACTATATGCATGTAATTACAGTTAGGTTATAGCTAGATTGTTACTTTGCAAATCATAGGCTTGTCTATGTTAAATACCTTGAATTTAGAAGATAATCTTGTACATATGGTTTATTAAAATAAAAGGCTTTTATTTTCACCTTGATTCAAAGAAATCTTTTTTGTGATTCAATGTATGAAACAGAATATTAAAATATAAAAAATTTAAACTGTTATGAGAAATGTCAAAATGTCTTTGAAACACACTTATGTACTAAGATATTATATATTCAGATATTCAAAATTGAAAATCCAAACTGTTGATTAGAATTGAACAAGAAGTAGAAATTCTCCTTAGTACCTCAATTTGTTAATGTGGTGTGTTACACTGATTGATTTGCGGATATTGAAGAATCCTTGCATCCCTGGGATTAAAGCCCACTTGGTCATGAGGTATGATCTTTTTAATGTGTTGTTGGACTCTGATTGCTAGAATTTTGTTAAGGATTTTTGCATCTATGTTCATCAGTGATATTGGCCTGTAGTTTTCTTTTTTTGTGGCATCTTTGTCAGGTTTTGGTATTAGGGTGATGGTGGCCTCATAGAATGAGTTTGGAAGTTTACCTTCCTCTGCAATTTTCTGGAAGAGTTTGAGTAGGATAGGTGCTAGCTCTTCTCTAAATTTTTGGTAGAATTCAGCTGTGAAGCCGTCTGGACCTGGGCTTTTGTTTGCTGGAAGATTTCTGATTACAGTTTCAATTTCCGTGCTTCTCCTTAGTACTTCTAAGTGCCTGACTATATACCTTCAACTATATCAATATTGGTAGTACTGGTGGTTTAGTTGCTAAGTCGTGTCTGACTCTTGTGACCCCATGGACTGTAGTCTGCCAGGCTCCTCTGTCCATGGGATTTCCCAGGCAAGACTACTGGAGTGGAATGTCCTTTTCTTCTCTAGGGGATCTTCCCAACCCAGGGATCAAACCCAGGTCTCCTGCATCGCAAATGGATCCTTTACCACTGAGCCACCAGGGAAGCCTCTTTTTCCTCATCCATTCATTCCTTCTTAAATACAACTCAGTCTTTATGAGTGTCTTAATTTAAAATACACACTGATAAAAATTATTAAATAAAGTAATAGTAAATTAAATAATTTAATCTATTTTTGTGATACTATCCATGCATGCATGCTAAGTCTCCAGTCGTGTCTGACTCTTTGCAGCACCATGGACTGTAGCCCGCTAGGCTCCTCTGTCCACAGAATTCCCAGGCAAGAATATTGGAGTGGGTTGCCATGCCCTCCTCCAGGGGATATTCCCAACCCAGGGGTCGAACCTCGTCTCTTATGTCTCCTGCATTGGTAAGCAGGTTCTTTACCACTAGCGCCACCTGGGAAGCCCCAGCTGATATTATCTGTGATAATATAGAGATTTTTAAATATCATGTAGTAGTTATCATAGATGTGAAATTGACTTTATATGATTAGCAATAAAATGCCTCTTATTTCTCTGTACCTGAGACTGGACTCAAAAATATCCTAATTATTAATAAATGAAAGGTTCTCTATAGATATTTCTACACAGAAGTTATGAAATGTATTAGGTATTAGATAAATACTAGATATAAGTATAGATATCTATAACTATATACATTTGTATATAAAGAAAATGTATATCTAAGTGTTTATATATATACATATATATATATAAAGATCTCTGTATATACATATACATGAAATTAAAAGATTCTTGCTCCTTTGAAGAAAAGTAATGACCAACCTAGACAGCATATTAAAAAGTAGAGACATTACTTTGCCAACAAAGGTCCATCTAGTCAAAGCTATGGTTTTTCCAGTAGTCATGTATGGATGTGAGAGTTGGAGTATAAAGAAAGCTGAGCACTGAAGAACTGATGCTTTTGAACTGTGGTGTTGGAGAAGACTCTTGAGAGTCCCTTGGACCGCAAGGAGATCCAACCAGTCCATCCTAAAAGAAATCAGTCCTGAATAATCATCAGGACCGATACTGAAGCTGAAACTCCAATACTTTGGCCACCTGATGCAAAGAACTGACTCATTGGAAAAGACCCTGATGTTGGGAAAGATTGAAGGTGGGAGGAGAAGGGGATGACAGAGGATGAGATGGTTGGATGGCATCACCGACTCAATGGACATGAGTTTGAGTAAACTCTGGGAGTTGGTGATGGACAGGGAGGCCTGGTGTGCTGCTGTCCATGGGGTTGCAGAGTTGGACATGAGTGAGCGACTGAACTGAACTGATATACATATCTATTTGTCTATATAGACAGGTAGAAAGACAGAGAGGGGCAGACAATCTTTCATTTCTTTTAAAAATTAGGGTATAAGTTACCCATGTTTTGAAAGTAAAAAACCTTCCCCTACCTTACCCTAAGACATCTAACTGGAGAAATCATATTAAATTTCTAGTGGTGATTAAGTAATAAAACTTATTCTGTAACATCTTCAAGAAGAGGACAAAAGGAATAACTTCAGCATACAGAGTTTAATTCCAGATAATTGCCAATTTAAGAAATTTATGATCCTTATATTCTCATTAGCTTGCAAATTTGAAGACATCCTTATAGTGCTTAATGGGTATTTGTTGAGCAAATGAATAAAAACCAGTGTTGTCAGTGCTGGTTGCATTTCTAACCTGACCCACAGTTTTTGTTTAGCCTATATATTGTACATAAAGAATAACTTTGTACCAAATCACAAAAAAATATTAAACATAAGGAGAATTCAGTCACAATCCTGTCCTGAGATGCCACAGCCACACCCCAGCCATGCAACTGAAATGTGTGTGTGTGTTAGTCATGCCCAACTCTTTGCGACCCCATGGACTGTATAGCCCACCAGGCTCTTCTGTCCCTGCAATTCTCCAGGCAAGAATACTGGAGTGGGTTGCCATAGTTGCAATATTTTGCGTTTCATGAACCGTTTGTGGTTCCATGTCTGGGACAAGGGGTCTGAAAGGACCAAGGAAGTGGAAATATGGCTTGGAAGGAAAGCTGTCTTAGGAGACTGTGTAAAAGGCTCTCCATTTATATCTCCTTGTGACTCTTTTCCCTTTCTCCCTGTTTGTCTTCCCCATTAACAATGTAGAGATATACAAACACACAGGAATAACAGTTGTAAAATGAGCAGAAAACTTGAGATTCCTGTGGAAGATCCTGTGTACTCAGAGCCACTCAAATGGGCAGTGAATCTGATCACTTCCTTACAGCCCTTGAAGCATCACCTCTGAAGGAAGAACCTCGAAGGAAGCATGACCTCTGAAGGAGAATGACATCTGTATTCTCAGGAGGGGTGGAAAGCAAGGCTATGCTTTCCTCGCCATCGTGCTCTTTTCATGGTCAATCCTGACATGTAAAATCCTGCCCTTACTCAGAACTGAGGTGAAGAAATGTAACCAGCCCAGAAGTCAGATTAAGTGAGAAATGCGCCTCGCCCAGGATTTACATGAAGTAGGAAATACGACAAGGGCGAAAGAGAAAACAATACAGTTATTGTAGTTAGCGTGTGTATATTTGTGTAAGTGTATGGATATTCTTTGGGGCTTCCCTGGTGGCTCAGCTGGTAAAGAATCCACCTGCAATGTGGGAGACCTGGGTTCGATGCCTGGGTTGGGAAGATCCCCTGGAGAAGGAAAAGGCTACCTACTCCAGTACTCTGGACTAGAGAATTCCATGAACTGTATAGTCTATGGGGTTGCAAAGAGTTGGACATGACTGAGTGACTTTCACTATAGATATTCTAGGCAACATCAGATTTTGAGGTGATGAAATAGAAGGCAATTGAGTATAATAGGGTAGAAAGATCTGGAAATCCCCTGGAATATCATTTCGGAAGGGGAAAAGATTTTCCAACTCCCTAGGCTGGAAGGAATACTCTTAATTTTTATGACATTTAGATTTAAGGGAAATATTTAAATTGGATTGATGCAAATTGAGAGTGTGTCTCTACTTTTAATTGTACATTTATTTCCTTAAAAATTGCATTCCTTTGTTTTCAGGCACATTAGATCTTTTCCCAGTATGATCACAGAGTTTCAAAATAAGCTTCCAAAAATAACACAAAAATTGTAACACAACATGTCATCATAACACGATGAATCTATGCATTGGCAGATCCATGATATAACAATGGTCAAAGATTGTGACTTGAAAAATTAATGATTTCCCCCACGTGGCACATTTTAGTTTTACTTCTAAAAGTTTCTATTTCCATATTTACTTTTCCACACTTGCAACCCTAGCTTTGCCACCAAATTCCAAAGTGATTTTAGTGAAAAATTTGTCAAATTAGTTCTTACAGTTAATCTCAGAAATATAGAATCCCTGTATGCACTGAAAGTGTGAGATTTTTTTCCCCTGAAATAAGTTCTGGAATTAGGTTTAAGCAACACATATCCCATATTACCAACTTTCAATCCATGCCGATTTATATCTAAGAAGTTTTATATCTTCTTAGATATTTATCTAACACCAGCCCATTCTTATTTTGAAATTATTGCAATCCAGATCTTCGTCAGTGTTGCAACAGTATTAAGTGAAAATTATTTTAAAAGTTATCACCATGTTACAGTGTAAATGAAAGAAATATAAGATAGCATTATGTGGCTTCAAGTGGAAATTTTTTACAAATCTACAGTCTTTTTGTTACCATAGTTAATACCATACACAGTGTGTGTGTGTATGTGTGTGTGTGTGTAGTAAAGGCTGATTCACTGCTTCAAATTTCTCTCATAGTACAATGGCTCCCCTAAGAGGGTTATAATATTCCATTGACCGGTTTGTGGATTCATTTACTGTGAGTTATTTCTGGCCAGTGGAAAGCACGCAGTTAACTTTTGGGTATTTTTTAAGCAGACACTCTATGATTTTACCAGAGATTGTTTCTGTAGGAATAAATCTGTGTACTATTTGTCTAGTCAAAAACAGACCATGCTGACATGGAATCAGTGGGGGATTGCAAAATGGATCAGAAATTGAGAGGAAAGAGAAAGGGGAAATCTGCTTATTTTAATAACATACCTAAGAGAAAAAACAAAATATGTTCTTTTATACCCCCCAAAAAGAACAAGTTATTGAAATAGTGTGTGCATGGAGCTATATCCAAGAAAAACTTGATTGATTTAACTTCTTTACACACATATTTAACTCTCTTCTCTATATCACATAAGTTTTTGTCAGTGATTTCTGTTCCCCTCATTCCTGGGTATTTTTCATCACTTTTAACACCATCTTGTTGTGCCCTTGATTTAGGAAGAGGTGTAAAGATGTAATTCTCAAAGTGCTGAAAAAAAAGTTCTCTATTTACTTTATCATATACATGAAAAAATAGCATACATATGCATATACATACACACACACACACACACACCACTGCTTTTGACTTTTCAACAATTGATTTTAATAGTGCACAATAAAAAGGATATTATTTGTCTGTTGAGGAAAAGACATTTAATATTTGACAATAACAGATAATCACTTTTAAAATCCCTTTAAGCCACACATATTTTTGTGGTAACTGTGCATTCATTTTCACTGTTAAAGATTGAATAATTAACTTCTAAAGCAAGCGTCTATACTATTCTATTTTTTAGCAGTAATGCTTAAAATGGGGATATAGTGGTTGCCATATAAACTGTTAAAGTTAGAGGTTGAATGAACATGGTAGATGTTTATCATCCTTGCTTTTCCTTTCTCCCATCATTTATATAAAGCAATGACATAGGTTTTTAAAATAGGAACTGTACCAATCCTGTTTACAGATGGCATTTCTTTTGGCTTAGGTTTAACATTATGAATTAGGTTTGGCTTATGAATTAATCTAATAAATGAGTATCCACCCAAGTGGATAGTGAAATCACTGTTCACTATTTCTTCAGGAAAATATAATTCTGTAAGAGTTAATTTAAAATATAATAGGGAAATGTTTTCAATGTTCCTGCTGATTTCTGTAGAAGTATTATATTTCTTATTTGTCTCATGCCTTTAAAAGGGATATTCATTTCATAAATGCTGTGCTTATAATTACTTATTATTTTGCCTTCATAGCTCCTCCTAAAGGTTAACTTTACAATATATTTGTAAATAAATATAATGAAATTTTAAATGATGTTATCACAAATACACAGATCACAATACAAACATTAAAACGTTAATACAGCTGAACATCCACATGCAGAAAATGAATCTAGACATAGACCTTACCTGCTTTGCAAAAAATAGCCCAAAATTGATTAGAGAACTAAATGTATAAAATGTAAATTTATAAAATTCCTGGAAGATAACAGGAGAATATCTTGATGGCCTTGAGTATATTGATGACTTTTTAGTTTCAGTTCCCAATGCATGATTCAGGAAACAGACTTCAGAAGTTGGACTTCATTATAATTTAAAGAAAAAAAAATATATTCTTCTCTGTGAATGAAAATGTCAAAAGAGTAAGATAAGACAAACTAAGAAAATATTTGCCAAAAACATACCTGATAAAATAGTGTGATCTGAAATATACAAAGAACTCTTAAAACTCTAAGAAAGTAAACAAGCCAACTAAAAAATAGGTCAGAAACCTGAGCCAACATCTCCGCAAAGAAGATACCACTAGTGCCACCTGGGAAGTCCAAAGAAGCCTGCAGTTTTCCCAATGGCTCATCAGGTAAAGGAACCCACCTGCAACGCAGGAGACACAGAAGATCCAGGTTCAATCCCTGGGTCAGGAAGATGCCCTGGAGAAGGAAACGACAACCCACTCCAGTATTCTTGCCTGGAAAATCCCGTGGTCAGAGGAGCCTGGCAGGCTATAGCCCAGAGGATTGCTAAGAGTCAGACACGACTGAGCAACTAAGCATGCATGCATAGCAGGCCCTAACAGTTTATATATAAAGAAGATGGCAAATAAGCATGTGAAAAGGCCCTCCACGTTATATCATTTGAAATTGAAAGTTAGAACAACGAGTTACAACTATATAACAGAATGGCAAAATCCAAACTCTGCCAACACCAAATACTGACAAGAATGTAAGCAACCATTGCAAACTGGTATAGCCATTTTGGAAGACTAGACATAGTACCATATGGTCCAACAATCACACTACTTGATATTTACTGAAATGAATTGGAGAATTATGTCTATACAAAAACCTGCACACAAATGTTTATAGCGGTTTTATTTATAATTGCCAAAACTCAGAAGTAACCAACATGTCCTTCATTGGTGAGTGGATACATAAACTGTGCTATGTCCAGACACTGGACTATTTTTCAGTGCCCAGAAGAAATGAGCTACCAAAACGTGAAAAGACATGGAGGAAATTTAAATGTATATTAAGTGGAAGAAGCCAATCTGAAAAGATGCTGTGCTGTATAACTCCAACTATATGACGTTCTATAAAGGACAGACTATGAAGACAGAAGAAAGATCAGTGGTTAATTGCCAGGGTTATGTGAAGGGTGGGATGGGCAGGCATAGCACAGAGGAGTTTTAGGAGAATGAAACTATTCTAGTGATACTGTAATGGTGTACAGATGTCATTACACATTTGTAAAAGCCCATAGCGTGTACAGCAGCAAGAATGAGTCCTAAGGTAAGTTACGGACTTTGGGTGATAATGATGTGTCAATGCATGTTCACCAGTTATGATAAACGTACCACTCTGGTGGGGCATGTTGATAGTGGGGGAAGCTCCGTGTGTGCGAAACAAGGCTTAAATGGGTGCTCTGTAATTTTCTGCTTAATTTTTCTGTAAACCTAAAAAAGTCCATTTAAAAAGCAAAATGAAACCTTAGTGGTATGTTTTCTTTAAGGAACTAAGTAAATTTAAATTATATCGGAAAATGTATGTGACTATAAATTAGCTTCCTTTCCAGGTCTCAAAGTACTTTAAGGACATCACCTCATAACTCCTGTGTCTTTGAAAATCTCTCAGTACTTCACAGGTATTTTTATTAGTTATCAACATATAATTATTAAAGTAGATTTTAATGTTTAATTTTATTTTATAGATTTTTCTATAAATTCATTTCATATAAACAGACAATTATCTGGTAGGACTAATTGCTGATATGAGCAATGGTCAGGAAATGGATAAAAGAGATCTTAAAAATTCACAAATTATCTGAATTTTTAATTTTATCCACTAATTTTAACCTTCTACTAAAATTATTTTCAGAGCTGATAACCAAGATACGGCAAATCCTGTTTGACTTGTAATGCTTTCTTTCTTTGCCCCTTTTCATTTTGGAAACTGCTATTAATAATCAAGAACAAAAAAGCCCAAAAGTGGATAAGAAAATAGGCATAAAAGAAAATCAGTTAGTTTGGATTTCTCAAAACTAGGCAATTTACATGTAGCTGAAATTAACACAAATTTAAAAGTTGAAAGTTTACAGGCCTCGGAACTGTCTAGTACTGAGATATATAAGATGAATCTGACCTAAATGTGGTTAAGTCTACTTAGCTTTTCATAACAATTTTCCTTGCAGATATTGAATTTTAAAATTCACCATTTGATTTAGTTCCTTATTATATTCATTTGTTTTTACAGAAGGGGTATAGAGGGTTATTCAGCATACTAACCCTATGAAGCAACCAATTCTGTTTCAGCAACCTATAATCACTAATGCATCTGTATCTATTCATAGACTTCCAAACAGAATTCAGAATCTACGACTAATACTCATGGAAGTTGGACGGATGACTAGGAAAACCACATCTACTGTGAGAAACAGGAACAGCTAGTGTTCAGTATATTTCAGTTAAATTACTGTACAAATATCCTAGTGGATTTATGAATGGACATTGCCAGAGGGTAACCCATAAATTAACCTGAGAATCTTCATTTAATGTGAGGAATCATTTTAACCCATAGGATGGAAAAATAATATTTTTTTCCTTCTTACTAATGATGAAGTTTATGATGGTAAAATTTATATTACTAATACCCAATATGTAATATTCTAGGAACCATTCCATTTGTAATTCTTTAAGAATCCTGTTGCTGAATGAAAAGGGAACTGTTACAACCACAATTTTCCTGCAGCTCTGCAATATGAATGGTCTTTTTCTAAGTGGCATTTCCATCACATGGATTGAATTTTAAACTATTTTCTCAATGGCCAATCAGACATTGTAAAATAGTTATGCTACTGACTTGGTATGTGTTCAATGTCAAGCCACTTTTTTCCATTGACAGCTTGAGAAGATTGTAAAACCATTAAAAATTTTAAACTTGTGGCTCAAAGGGTTTTCTGCAGTTAGACTGCTTTTAATTTTCACATTCTATTTAGTGAACACCTGCCTTTGCTTGAATACTGAGCCAAAGTAAGACTTATTAGAGGGTTTTTTTTGGTATATTTATTTTGGAGCTAAGATAAAAATAGAAACATATATTAAATATTTAAATAAAGAAAAAATGAAAGGGAACTATTTATAGTTAGCCTTTACATAGTCATATACTTGTAAGACCTTATTTTTTAAAATTTTACATTCAGTTACTTTTAGTAATGAGTATGATTGAAGGAAAGAATGACACGTTGATGTCATTTGAGATTATTGGTTATTCTTGTGGAGTAGTTTAAAAAGCTACTATCAGTATGCTCATTTCTGAGCACCCCTTTGAATTACGTTTCCCTAAAGGCTGACACTCTGTTGTTTACTTGTGTACACCAATATCTCCAATAGAGTCCAGCATGCAGTAGAAGGTTCAGCTAATCACTGCTAAGTTGAATTGAAATGGTTGTCTTTCAAAACTCAGCCTTATTTTCATCAACTGATTCTGAGTACTGACTTTGTATCAGACACTTTCTCAGGTGCTTGAGTTGCAAAGGTGAAAAACTAGTCCTATCCGCAAAAGCTCACAGCCAAGAAGAGAAAAACAAATTTGTAATAATTATCACAGAGGGCAAGTGATATACTAGAGCAGGAATTCTAAACCATAACTTCACATTAGAATCACTGAGAAGTTTTAAAATATTTCCCATGTCCAGGCTCCCTCCCAAACCAACTGAATCAGGATATTTGAGTATTTGAGCATGGTCTCCACCCATCAGTATTTTGAAATTATCCTCCAGGTAATCTCAGTGTGCAAGAGATTGTGAAATACTGTGCTGAGGTAATCAAGATCATAAGAAAGGTGTTCTTAAGTCAGCTTGGTAGAATTAGGAAATGTATCCAGAAAAGTTGGGACTTGAGTTAACCTTTAAAGAATGCAAAAGTCAGAAAGTACCTAATGGGAAGGAAGAGCATTTAGGAAACCTGAGGTGGTTTATTGTGATTAGCATTTAGACTATGTATAGGCAAACTGAGACTATAACATCTAAAAGTTAGATATGTTATATGAAGAGAATACATGATTGACTCTTTAATATTCATTATACTCCAGATAGTTATTCTCCAGATAGTGATATGTGAAGGCTAAGTTGCTTCAGTCATGTCCAGCTCTTTGTGACCTAATGGACTGTAGCCCTCCAGGCTCCTCTGTCAATGGTATTCTTCAGGCAAGAATACTGGAGTGTGTTGCCAGGGGATCTTCCCAACCCAGGGATCAAACTCACTTCTCTTAAGTCAACAGCTTTGGCAGGTAGGTTCTTTACCACTAGTGCCACCTGGGAAGCCCAGATAGTGATACACCTATCAGTAATTTCAGTCTTTGTCTAATAATTGGCCTAGGAGTAATGGGTCTAAACGGGAAATCAAAGAGAAACTTCCTTGCTCCATGGAAAAGAGAAACACTTTTTCTCCAAGCAGGGTGAGACTTGTGTTCTATAGGTACCACTGGGATCTCTCTTGCAAACATGAAATGAGTCAGATTGAAGATAATTAACTGACACAGGTAAAGCCAAAAAACCTGAGAAGCAGGGCTTGACCTCTGAGGTACCTGCCAGCCCAAAGCCCCCCCTTCCTCTAAACTCCACATGATTTGAAATTCAAAATAGCCTTCTTGTTAAGCCACTTGGAGTCTAACTTTCTAGCAGCAAACTCATTGTATCAGTCAATCAAGGCAAAAGATTTTTTATTTTGAAGACAAGAAGTATTGTGGCAATTTAGGAAGGGGATTTTAAAGAAGAAAATAACACTGTTCTACCTTAAAATGGGATCTTTCTGTATGCATTTTTCGCGTGCTTTATATATGTATAAAAAATCTTATAAACAAATCTGGATTTTATTCTTCAGGCTGTAAGTATGTAGGTTGGTTTGGTGATGCCTATACTAGAATCAAAAGAACATGGAAGTTATTTTACAAAACTGTGCAATAGAGATGATATGGAAGAAAAAGAATATTTAGAAGACAGGATTTAAGACTGATAAGACTTGACAACGGGTAGAGTTTTATGGCTAAGAGAAATGGAAGATTCTAGAATAAACTATTTCTTAGAAATATTTGTCTAAATGAAAAAGGCTTGAGATGAGTATGAAACATTGCCTGGTTGGTCCTGGTTTTCATCATGAACTTAACTTTGACAGAGCAAATACTACAGGAATAAAGTTATTCAAGTTTTCTAGTTACTCTGTGTATAAAATAAGGATCAACAATTCTAAATTGTAAATCAGAAGATTTCATGCAGCCAGTAAAATGCATTGTCTAAATCTCATTGGAATTTCAAGGAGAGTAGACCCTGAAATTTTTCTATTGAGCATGTATGGTAAATAGAAGTGAAATACCTTTTACCTATTTTTACTTGTTATAAGTATGTGAACTCTGATAGAGAATCCAATTATATAGTTCATCTTAGATAAATTTTTATTTCAAAGGTATAAAAATATTGTGTATAATTTTCAATAACCTCAGTCCCCAACTTTTACTTCTCATGCAATTTTCATTTAAATAGGAATTCTCCCTCATAGGAACTTTCATTACCTTTAGTTAATGAAATACAGATAGCATTACTTCATTGGTATATTTCTTCTAATATATTAGTTTTCATAGTTTTATATTCTACATCTTTATATTGCACATATCCCACACAATTAAATTGACTTTTATTTAGCATTACCAACACAGTGGAATTAGATGGTGTTTTTGAAATCCAACCCAAGACCTTGTATCTATCATGTTACTACACTTTTGAATTTAATACAGTTTGAGTAGCAGAGCTAAAATTGGTACATCTGAAAGAATGTGACTAAAAGCCAAGTTTTTAAAAAAAATACTGTAAATTATGTGTATTTCCACCTCTTCAAGAACTGTTAATCAGGGACTTCAAATTTACTAAAATAACACTTGGGATATAATATTTCAATTAATTTTCAAGTTAAATTATACACTCAACACTAAGGCAGCTTATAAATCAAATCAGATATTTCAAAGAACTGTTAAAAGGAGAAAGTATGCAAATTATGCTTATTGCATGCTTAATGCTTTAGGGCAATAGGAGGTACAGAACAATGGCTGACGATTACTGAGGACTTAACTCTCTGCCTGCCTGGTACTTCTTTGTTTACCTGATGAAGACTACTTCTTTAAATTCTCACCCCCATGATACTTCTGATACTTTTTCATTTTCCAGATGAAGACTCTGAGGTGCAAAGCGATAAAATATCGTGCCCAGTGTCACAGAACAGAATTTAGTTAAGCCAGGCTACAGTTCTAGGGTCTTAAACCCTGGGATCCCAAATGTATTAATCTGCTGCTTCCCATAGGAATCTATGGAGATAAGGTTAACTGAAACAACTATTGTGAAACACTTTCAGTCCCATAATATCAATTACAAAAGCTTAAAGTACTTAGAGAAAGTAGAAAATCAACACAGACTTTATCATAAATACACAGATTGCAGTTTGAAAGGATTGGACATGAGCATAGTCCTTGTCTCCGAAAACCCTGCAAACCTGGGCAAAGTACTAACATCTCTGGTAAACTGCTTGAAAATAAATACGGCATACTTTGTTTTATCATGCCTTACGTCCTTGTACTTTGCTGATACTGTTGTTTTCTACAAATTGAAGACTTGTGGCAACCCTGCATCAAGCAAGTCTGTTGGTGCCATTCTTCCAAGAGCATTTTATCACTTTGTGTCATTGTATCACATTTTGGTAATTCTCATAATATTTCAAGCTTTTCCATCATTCAGTTCAGTTCAGTTCAGTTCAGTTCAGTCACTCAGTCATGTACGACTCTTTGCGACCCCATGAATCGCAGCACGCCAGGCCTCCCTGTCCATCACCAACTCCCGGAGTTCACCCAGACTCACGTCCATCGAGTCAGTGATGCCATCCAGCCATCTCATCCTCTGTCGTCCCCTTCTCCTCCTGCCCCCAATCCCTCCCAGCATCAGAGTCTTTTCCAATGAGTCAACTTTTCGCATGAGGTGGCCAAAGTACTGGAGTTTCAGCTTTAGCATCATTCCCTCCAAAGAAATCCCAGGGCTGATCTCCTTTAGAATGGACTGGTTGGATCTCCTTGCAGTCCAAGGGACTCTCAAGAGTCTTCTCCGACACCACAGTTCAAAAGCATCAATTCTTCAGCGCTCAGGCTTCTTCACAGTCCAACTCTCACATCCATACATGACCACAGGAAAAACCATAGCCTTGACTAGACGAAACTTTGTTGGCAAAGTAATGTCTCTGCTTTTGAATATGCTATCTAGGTTGGTCATAACTTTCCTTCCAAGGAGTAAGCGTCTTTTAATTAAATAGCTGCATTCACCATCTGCAGTGATTTTGGAGCCCCCCAAAATAAAGTCGGACACTGTTTCCACTGTTTCCCCATCTATTTCCCATGAAGTGATGGGACCGGATGCCATGTTCTTCGTTTTCTGAATGTTGAGCTTTAAGCCAAACTTTGCACTCTCCACTTTCACTTTCATCAAGAGGCTTTTGATTTCCTCTTCACTTTCTGCCATAAGGGTGGTGTCATCTGCATATCTGAGGTTATTGATATTTCTCCTGGCAATCTTGATTCCAGCTTGTGTTTCTTCCAGTCCAGCGTTTCTCATGATGTACTCTGCATATAAGTTAAATAAGCAGGGTGACAATATACAGCCTTGACCTACTCCTTTTCCTATTTGAAACCAGTCTGTAGTTCCATGTCCAGTTCTAACTGTTGCTTCCTGACCTGCATACAAATTTCTCAAGAGGCAGGTCAGGTGGTCTGGTATTCCCATGTCTTTTAGAATTTTCTACAGTTTATTGTGATCCACACAGTCAAAGGCTTTAGCATAGTCAATAAAGCAGAAATAGATGTTTTTCTGGAACTCTCTTGCTTTTTCCATGATCCAGCAGATGTTGACAATTTGATCTCTGGTTCCTCTGCCTTTTCTAAAACCAGCTTGAACATCAGGAAATTCATGGTTCACATATTGCTGAAGCCTGGCTTGGAGAATTTTGAGCATTACTTTACTAGCATGTGAGATGAGTGCAATTGTGCAGTAGTTTGAGCATTCTTTGGCATTGCCTTTCTTTGGGATTGGAATGAAAACTGACCTTTTCCTGTTCTGTGGCCACTGCTGAGTTTTCCAAATTTGCTGGCATATTGAGTGCAGCACTTTCAGAGCATCATTTTTCAGGATTTGAAATAGCTCAACTGGAATTCCATCACCTCCTCTATCTTTGTTCGTCGTGATGCTTTCTAAGGCCCACTTGACTTCACATTCCAGGATGTCTGGCTCTAGGTCAGCAATCACACCATTGTGATTATCTGGGTTGTGAAGATCTTTTTGTACAGTTCTTATGTGTATTCTTGCCATCTCAATATCTTCTGCTTCTGTTAGGTCCATACCATTTCTGTCCTTTATCGAGCCCATCTTTGCATGAAATGTCCCCTTGGTATCTCTAATTTTCTTGAAGAGATCTCTAGTCTTTCCCATTCTGTTGTTTTCCTCTATTTCTTTGCATTGATCACTGAGAAAGGCTTTCTTATCTCTTCTTGCTATTCTTTGGAACTCTGCATTCAGATGCTTATTTCTTTCCTTTTCTCCTTTGCTTTTTGCTTCTCTTCTTTTCACAGCTATTTGTAAGGCCTCCCCAGACAGCCATTTTGCTTTTTTGCATTTCTTTTCCATGGGGATGGTCTTGATCTCTGTCTCCTGTACAATGTCACGAACCTCATTCCATAGTTCATCAGGCACTCTATCTATCAGATCTAGGCCCTTAAATCTATTTCTCACTTCCACTGTATAATCATAAGGGATTTGACTTAGGTCATACCTGAATGGTCTAGTGGTTATCCCTACTTTCTTCAATTTAAGTCTGAATTTGGTAATAAGGAGTTCATGATCTGAGCCACAGTCAGCTCCTGGTCTTGTTTTTGTTGACTGTACAGAGCTTCTCCATCTTTGGCTGCAAAGAATATAATCAATCTGATTTCGGTGTTGACCATCTGGTGATGTCCATGTGTAGAGTCTTCTCTTGTGTTGTTGGAAGAGGGTGTTTGTTATGACCAGTGCATTTTCTTGGCAAAACTCTATTAGTCTTTGCCCTGCTTCATTCCATATTCCAAGGCCAAATTTGCCTGTTACTCCAGGTGTTTCTTGACTTGCTACTTTTGCATTCCAGTCCCCTCTAATGAAAAGGACATCTTTTTTGGGTGTTAGTTCTAAAAGGTCTTGTAGGTCTTCATAGAACCATTCAACTTCAGCTTCTTCATCATTATTATATTGCTTATGGTGATCTATCACCAAAGATCTTTAATGTTGCTATTGGGAGTGCCATGAACTATGACAAAATGACTACAAACTTAATAAGTATATGTGTCTGACTGCTTCACCAACTGGCTGTTCCCAGTCTTTCTCCCTCCCCTCGGGCCTACATATTCCCTGAGACACAACAATATTGAAATTAGGCCAAATAGTAACCCTAAAATGGCCTCTAAGTGTTCAAGTGAAAGGAAGAATCATGTCTCTCACATTAAGTCAAAAGCCAGAAATGATTAAGCTTAGTGAGAAAGATATGTCAAAAGTCTTTATAGATGGACAGCTAGACCTCTTGCACCTAACAATTAGCCAGGTTGCAAATGCAGAGGGAAAGTCATTGAAAGAAATGAAAAGTGCTACTCCTGTGAAACATGAATGATTAAGAGAGTAAAACAGCCTTATTGCCTGTATAGAGAAAGTTTTAGGCTTCTCTGGTGGTTCAGTGGTAAAGAATCCGCCTGCCAATGCATTAGAAGCGGGTTCAATCCCTAGGTTGGGAAGCTCCCCTGGAGTTGGAAATGGCTACCCACTCCAGTATTCTTTCTTGGGAAATCCTATGGACTGAGGAGCCTGGTGGGCTACAGTCCATAGGGTCACAAAGAGTCAGATACGACTTAATGACTAAACAACAAGAGAAATTTTAGTGGTCTGGATAGAAAATAAAACCAGCTAAAACATTCCCTTTAGGCAAAGCCTGATTCAGAAAAGGACTCTAACTCACTTCACTTCTATGAGGGCAGAGAGTAAGCCTCAGAAGAAAAGTGTGAAGCCAGCAGAGGTTCATTCGTGAGGTTTAAGGAAAGAAACCATCTCCATAATCTCAAAGTGCAAGGTGAAGCAACATGTGCTGATGTAGACGCTGCAGCAAATTACCCAGAAGATCTAGCTAAGGTAACTAATGAAGGTAGCTACACGAAACAACAGATTTTTCAAGGTAGACTAAACAAACAGTTGTCTATTAGAAGAAGATGCCCTCTGAAACTTCCATAGCTAGAGAGAAGTCAACACCTGACTTCAAAGTGTCAAACAATGAACTGACTTTCTTACTAGGGCCTAATGCAGTGGGTAACTTTTAAGTAGAAGCCAGTACACATTTACCATTCTGAAAGTCCTAGGACTCTTAAGGATCAGGCTAAATCTACTGTCTCTGACTGTGCTCTATAAATGGAACAACAAAACCTGGATGACAGGACATGTATTTAAAGCTTGGTTTACTAAATATGTATAAGCCCACAGTTGAGACTACCGCTCAGGGGAAAAAAAATTCTTTCAAAATATTGTCGGTATTGTCAGTGTGCCTGGTCACCCAAGAGCTCTAATGGAGATGTATAATGAGATTAATGTTGTTTTTATGTCTGCTAACACAGCATCCATTCTGCAGCCCATGGATCAAGAAGTAATTTTGACTCTCATTATTTAAGAAATACATTTTTTAAAGGAATTTCATACATAATTCCTTTCCTCTGATGGATTCTGGTAGAATAAATTGAAAACCTTCCAGAAAGCATTCACCATTCTAGATGTCATTAAGGCCATTCATGATTCATGTGAAGAGGTCAAAATATCAACATCAACAGGAGTTTTAAAGAAGCTGTTTCCAACCATCATGGATGACTTTGAGTTTAAGACTTCAGTGGATGAAGTAACTGCAGATGTGGTGGAATTAACAAGAGAACTTGAATTAGAAGTGGAACCTAAAGATGTGACTGAATTTCTGTCTATATTATTCAATCTATCTGTTTTCAAAACCATGCTTAAAAAACAATATATAAAATATGATTAGACATATTGCTATTTTTCCACTCCACTTTTACAGAATGCTTTCATTTGCTATTAGATTGATTGGTATCCTTCCACAATTCATGTCCACCTGGTACCTCAGAATATGATCTTATTTGAAAATAGGTTATTTACAGATGTTATTGGTTAAAATGAGGTCATACTAGATTAGAGTGAGCTCTGAATCCAATATGACTGGTCTCCTTATAAGAAAAAAAGAGACACAGTGAACAAAGCCACATAATGATGGAGGCTTGAGTGTATCTGCAACCAAAGACCATCAACGGTTGCTGGCTCCTACCAGAAGGTAGGGAGAAGCGACAAATGATCCTTCCCTAGTGCTTTCAGAGGGCGTGACCTCTGATTTCAGTAGTAGATTTCAGACTACTAGTCTTCAGAACTCTGGGAGAATAAATTTAATTTGTTGTAGTTTGTTAAAAGAGCCCTAGGAATGCATTTACACGAATATTTTTGCACTTTTAGTATACATTTTGACACCAGTGCATTTATACATACAGGGACCACTTTTCTAATCTTTCAAGATAGTTTTCAAAAGTACATGATAGTCACTTTCTATGCTTTTGAGACATAGAACTTTTAAAAACAGCAAAATTGTTTTTCGTGAAATTTTGTCTCACTTTTTATGTACTGCAAAATATTTGTGAAATAGTAAGACGTTATTTTACTTTTCCTAAAAATGTATATTCTTGATCTCACAACTTAATCATTCCTTACTTTTAAGTAATTTTTAAAAGACTTCTTTACAGCAACCTAATTAGATATCTAATACTTGTGATTCTGAGATCATTTCCCAGAAGAAAATGAAATCTGTGTTAGATATCTTTTCCTACTTTTTGGATGATTTCTGTAAGCATTTAAATTATTATCATTTACTTTATTGTTGATTGAAGCTGTAGATTAATATGTCTTTCAAGAGAGTGGTTTGTAGTTCAAAATAAAGTAAGAAAGAGAGTGACCTATATGTGCTATGTAAGAATTCAAAGATCCAAAATGTGTCTTCCTGTTTCCTCTAAGATAATATTGAGAAAATATGCTAGCTTCAGTTTAAGCAAACAGGAGAGTTGAACTTAGGTTTATTGAACTTAATGGTCAATTCTTGATCATTTCATAGAGTGATGAAGTGTAATTTAAGGTTGAAAAAGCAAGTTATAAATTTGTGTGAAAGCGTGAGTTTTCAGAATTCTGACCTGAAGTCCAAAGTACTTTCTTCTGATAATGTCTAAAAATTGCATGTTTAACACTTTCTGAGGTCCTAATGAGAGAGTTGCTTAGTTGTCTTTACTTACCAAGTTCTTATTGGTCAGAATGTTGATCCTCATATTTTGATTACATTATTACATATTTTGTTTTTGTTTAGTCGCTAAGTCGTGTCCAACTCTTTGCAAGCCCATAGACTGTAGCCTCTACCAGGCTCCTCTGTCCATGGAATTCTTAAGGCAAGAATATGGAGTGGGTTGCCATTTCCTCCTCCAGGGGATCTTCCCTACCTAGGGACTGAATCCACATCTACTGGGCCTCCTGCATTGGCAGGCAGGTTCTTTATCGCTAGGTCAACATGGGAAGGCCCATAAGCAGAATACAGTATATCAAATTTCAGCATCCTTAAGCAGTAAGGTTGAAAGAAAAATTTACATGGAAAAGGTAAACCAAGGCCTCCAAACAATATTTATTATTATTTATAAATTTTTATTATTCTTTAATAAATATTCTGTAATATCAAAGTGTTAATTTATTAAAACTCCACAATCCCATCCCAAATTTAGAAAAGATACGACTTTTAAAATATATTTTACAAGTAGCATACTTCTATCTCTCTCTTCATTTAAATAAACTCCTTACTTGTAGTCACCCTCTCTGACTTCCAAGAAGTATTATTTTTTGCTTAATTTTACTGTTTCCAACTAATGGTCAATTACCCACTCAATCAATATTGACATGTAGCAAGTAATGATAATATAATCAGCTTCTATCCTCCTACTTTAACATCTAAAAAATTGTTTCTTTGTGAGGGGGAAAAAAAAAGCACTGCCACTACCTTTGCCTGTCTTTTAGATAACTGCACTATTTTCTTTTTTCTGAGTGATTTACAAATTTTTGAAAACTGCTGCATTCCCTTCTTTCCTTTGCATTCCAGATCCAGGGATATTCTGCAGAAACATTCACTGTGCTATTAACTGTATTCTTCTCTGAGTCTCTTCTCAACTATTATCTTCCACAGTAACTCTACTCTATTTGAAACTAGCCATCACCCATTCATAAAATCTTTCTTTTCTCTTGGCTTTCCGAATATCTGCTGTGTTTGCTACAAACCTCTCTAATATTTCATCTGATAAGCCTTCCATATGGTTTTGAGTTCTTTTCTTTTTCTCTGTGAGACTATCAAGGCTGAATGGGTATTTTTGTATTGTTACCTCCTATACTGTCAGAAACCCATTCATCATCAGAGTATCAGTGATCACTTGGCAACTAAGCCTCCCTTTTATACTTATCTTTAATGCATACTCCAGTTCATCTAATAAAGGGATCTATTCAGAAAGCAATAATCAGCTCAAATACCTTGTATTTAATATAAACCTCACCACCTTCCTCTAAATGGAATGCTTTTTTGATGTTTCTGATTCTGTCAACTACAACAACATTCTCCTAGTCCCAAAAGGATGGACACCATGACTATTAATAACTACTTTCTTGATCCTAAAAAGGAATCAGTTGACTATTCTTACTGATCTAACTTGCTGTCCAGACAACACATAAGCATTCCCTTAAATGAAATTTCAAACTTCTCTAAAATTTATGCTGTTTTATCTTCCTATAGAACCTTTGCATAGGTGTATGTTCAGCCATGTCCATCTCTTTGCAACCCCATGAACTGTAGCCCGCCAGGCTCCTCTGTCCATGGGATTATCTTGGCAAGAATACTGGGGTGGGTTGCCATTTCCTCTTCCAGGGAATCTTGCCAACCCAGGGATCAAACTTGCATCTCCTGTGGCTCCTGCATTGACAGGCGATTTCTTTACTACTGAACCACTAGGGAAGCCCATAGAACCTTTGCAGTTCTAATACATAAATTTTTTTTTTTTTACATTCATAACCTATAGAAGAATATCTGTTTTTTATGTATTCTTGTGTTATTATTTAGCTAGCTCCTGTCTATGAATCTTGTCTTACTAAAAATACAACAAATTTCTTAGGACAGGAATCTGACTATACTTATAAAATATTACCTTTCTGATGAGCACTTCTTTGGAGCTGTTTGGGCTTTTTTCATGTCTGGCTTAGCTGAATTATTGAATTGCTAACAATTTTCTAGTAAAACTAGAGGAGTGTTTAAAACAGAAATGTTTTAGTTCAGAATGAGCAATTATTTGCATATAACATATTTAAAATGAAAACGGAGATCAAATGGAAAAGGTGAAGCAGAAGAAAAACATCTCTAACATTTTACTTAATGCTAACTGATTGTCACTTATTTCAGTCCAGAATCAAAGCAACCAAATGTGGCAAATGTAAGGATCTTTGCATCCTTTAGTGCCTACCGAAGTAAGCACTAATTCCTGTTTTTAAATGATAGAAATTTATTTTTATTCCAAGTCAGAGCATGAAATGGCTGGATGGCATCACCAATGCAATGGACATGAACTTGGGCAAACTCTGGGATATGGTGAGAGACAGGGAGGCCTGGCGTGCTGCAGTCCACCAGGTCGCAAAGAATCAGACACAACTGGGCAACTGAACAACATTTGTTGAGCTTTTATGTATTTGTATATTTTTTTAATCTGTCTTTTTCCACTATAGAATTATATTATTAAAATTAAGTGGATGGTTTTCATTTTCACTAAACATAATTGTAGAATGTATGGGCTTCCTGACACCACCCTTATGGCAGAAAGTGAAGAGGAACTCAAAAGCCTCTTGATGAAAGTGAAAGTGGAGAGTGAAAAAGTTGGCTTAAAGCTCAACATTCAGAAAACGAAGATCATGGCATCCGGTCCCACCACTTCATGGGAAATAGATGGGGAAACAGTGGAAACAGTCTCAGACTTTATTTTTGGCGGCTCCAAAATCACTACAGATGGTGACTGCAGCCATGAAATTAAGACGCTTACTCCTTGGAAGGAAAGTTGTGACCAACCTAGACACCATGTTAAAAATCAGTGACATTACTTTGCCAACAAAGGTTCGTCTAGTCAAGGCTATGGTTTTTCCTGTGGTCATGTATGGATGTGAGAGTTGGACTGTGAAGAAGACTGAGAGCCAAAGAATTGATGCTTTTGAACTGTGGTGTTGGAGAAGACGCTTGAAAGTCCCTTGGACTGCAAGGAGATCCAACCAGTCCATTCTGAAGGAGATCAGCCCTGGGATTTCTTTGGAAGGAATGATGCTAAAGCTGAAACTCCAGTACTTTGGCAACCTCATGCGAAGAGTTGACTCATTGGAAAAGACTCTGATGCTGGGAGGGATTGGGGGCAGGAGGAGAAGGGGACAACAGAGGATGAGATGGCTGGATGGCATCGCTGACTCGATGGACGTGAGTCTCAGTGAACTCCGGGAGTAGGTGATGGACAGAGAGGCCTGGCGTGCTGCGATTCATGGGGTCTCAAAGAGTGGGACACAACTGAGCAACTGATCTGATCTGATGGGCTTCCCATGTGAATCGGTGGTAAAGAATCTGCCTGCCAATGTAGGAGACCCTGGAGACATCAGTTCAATCCCTGGGTCAGGACAATCCCCTGGAGGAAAATATGGCAGTATTCTTACCAGGAAAATCTCGTGAACAGAGAATCCTGGCAGGCTACAGTCCATGGGCTCCCAAAGAGTCAGACATGACTGAACGATTGAGCATAGCACAGTGGTAGAATATGCATGCTTTGTAAGTACATTCTGTCTCAGTTAAATTAGTAATACTTGTCTTCATAAACATAGAAAATGATTTTCACTTTATTTTTATTAACCATTCTTGCTTAATATTTACACGTTTTTATTAAAAGTGTAATTTCCTTTTATAGCACATGGTTAATGTTATTTACTGGTTATATCATCGCCAAAGTCTATGATACTAAGAAAACATTTGTAGCCATCTATATTAAAAAAAAATGGGCTTCCCAGGTGGCACTAGTGGTAAAGAATATGCCTGCCAGGAGACGTAAGAGATGCAGGTTTGATCCCTGGGTTGGGAAGATTCCCTGGAGGAGGGCATGGCAATCCACTCCAGTATTCTTGCCTGAAGAATCCCAAGGACGGAGGAGCCTGGCGGGCTGCAGTCCATAGGGTCGCAAAGGGTCGGACATGACTGACGCAACTTAGCATGCGTTCATAAAAAACATAAATTTCCAAAAATGTTAGCATCTTTTCGGTCTAATCTGAATTTTGTAGCTCATTCTATGAATGTTCATATTAACATGTGTAAAGTAGAGGGGAAAATATTTTTATTAAGAAACACTTTGAAAATATTGGGTGCATTCACATAAGCATGTATACATACACACGTACTTTTAAGAGTAGAAGTCTTGCAAAATGAGATTTTAAGTTAGGTAATTAAATTAGATACACCTGTAAAAATACTGAGTGACTACATAACTATATATGTAACACTGGTAAAAATCACTGTTTTCACTGTCGTTATTTTGATGACTAAATGTAACTTATAATGATAATATAAAAATAAAGGAGAACTAAAATTTCATGACAGACAAATAAAGTCCAAATATTATACAAATCTTTCGTATGCTCAATCTCTTTTAATCCTAATACAAGTGATCTCTTTAGGAAGGACACTGAAGTTCAGAGGTTAACTTTCAAAGTCATTTGACAGTAAACAGTGGAGCAGACATTGAACTCTTGGTTTGTCTGATGTGCAGCCCATGTAGAACATGTACTTAAATGTCACACTTGTTTAAGTTTTCAGTAAAGACTTATTATCTGATAGCAACATAATCTTAAGTTTTGAAAAATAAACAAATGGTGTATATTCATATTCTTGACACCTCATTTGGAAATGCTGAGTTGCTGGCAAATTTTATAGTGTAAATTTATTGCACTCACCTTTGGATCCAAGCCATATCTGACCTATTAAAAGTGAAATATATAGACTATTTTAGAGCCAAGTATTCCCATCCTTGCATCGGGTGTATTTTTAAAAATATTCCTGTTAACCTACAGGTGACATTGTATAAAATATAATAAATTTTTTTATTAGAACAAAAAAGTCAAAAAGAGAAATATACTATGAGATTTATCAGATAGAAAATATAAAATGATATGTTTTTCTCTAACACACTTTTAAACCAATGGAATCTTGAGCTTTTTGTCTTTAAAACTGCAATTTTTGCCATAAACTTCTTGGATTTTTCATTATTTTACAGTAAAATATACATAGAAATCATGGGTCAAACTCTCCCTTTTACATAGCAAAATTATTTTATAAGAAAATGGTTGCTTACATATGGTTAATTTTAGTATGAAGATATTCTTTTAAAGTATAGTAATGTTGATGCTATAGTAGATGATATGACTTCAAGATGTATTTATGACCAGTAGAAATTATTTGCTATTCATTTTCCCTAAAGGTAAATCATAATAGTGTCTCAGTAGTATGTATTTTGCAATAAGAATTTTATGAACAATTGCTTTTAGTTAGCATTTGTTAGACAAAAAAAAATCTTTAAAAATTTAAGAGGACAATAAAATAATAGTATTTCTCACATATATTTTGCTAGGAATTAGGGCAGTCCATTTTTCTCAATCATCAGATTAGTTCTTTCAAGATTGTAAGTATGTGTTAACTGAAACCACTTAGAAATTATGAGTCACATTACAAATAGCCAAATTAACTCTAATTTAATCAAACAAACACATTTTGCTTTGAATTTTTCTCCAACTAAAAAGCGTGCTTGTGAAAAATTAGCATTTTAGAGGTAAAATATGCAGTAATAGCATTAGGGAAGAAGACATTTAGGGATGCTTAAATGCGAAATGCTGAGTTGGATGAAACACAAACTGGAATCGAGATTGCCATGAGAAATATCAATAACCTCAGATATGCAGATGACATCACCCTTATGGCAGAAACTGAAGAACTAAAGAGCTTTTTGATGAAAGTGAAAGAGGAGAGTGAAAACGTTGGCTTAAAACTCAACATTAAAAAATCAAATATGGCATTTGGTCCCATCACTTCATAGCAAATAGGGGAAACAATGGAAACAGTGAGAGACTTTATTTTTGGGGGCTCCAGAATCACTGCAGATGGTGACTGCAGCCATGAAATTAAAAGATGCTTGCTCCTTGGAAGAAAAGCTATGACCAACCTAGTTCAGTTCAGTTCAGTTCAGTTCAGTCACTAAGTTGTGTCTGACTCTTTGCGACCCCATAGACTGCAGTACACCAGGCCTCCCTGTGACAGCATATTAAAAAGCAGAGACATTACTTTGCCAACAAAGGTCTGCTTAGTCAAAGCTATGGTTTTCCCGTAGTCATGTATGGATGTAAGAGTTGGACTATAAAGAAAACTGAGTACTGAAGAATTGATGCTTTTGAACTGTGGTGTTGGAGAAAACTCTTGAGAGCCCCTTGGACTGCAAGGAGATCCAACCAGTCCATCCTAAAGGAAAACAGTCCTGAATATTCATTGGAAGGACTGCTGCTGACGCTTAAACTACTTCAGCTACCTGATGTGAAGAACTGACTCATTGGAAAAGCCCCTGATGCTGGGAATGATTGAAGGCTGGAGGAGAAGGGGACGACAGAGGATGAGATGGTTGGATGGCATCATCGACTCATAAACTCCGGGAGTTGGTGATGGACAGGGAAGCCTGGTGTGCTGCAGTCCATGGGGTGGCAAAGAGTCAGACACGACTGAACTGAACTGATACCAATGGTAATTAAGCAATACGTTGCAATTGCTTCAGTAATATACTTTCATTATTCCAGATAAAATTCCTTTATACACACATCATATAGCTCATGTTGTTGTATATATATGCCCTTGTAAACGAGTTTGGCTACCATGGCAATGTTACATGATATCACAGTTCTTCAGGGACCGTGATCACATTTAAGTCCTCAGCAAAAACAAGTGCCAGCTGAGGAATCATGTTGCTTTGACTGCCATTTGTGGCCTGACTGGATGAAGCTCTCATGCGCTCTGGAGAGAATGTTATGATGAGTAATGAACATTTCAATTGATATTTCTCATTTTTCCATCAGAACATTTAAGGCTAAAGAATGATATTGGGTCTATGATCTTAAGGAAATTCTTAAAACAATTTTCTCACCAAAATATATGTTATTTTCTTTATATATGTTATACTTCAATAAAAATTTTTGCACAATATAAAAGCATGCTATCATTTGTAAAGGAATTTAGCATTTGAGGATTCATATATTTGTTAATATCATGCATATTCATATTTATTCCTCCTCAGTTAAACAACATATAACTAAAAATGAGATAGACCTCTTCAGATCTTTGCATGTATGAGTGCTTAGCCATGTCCAACTCTTTGAGACCCCACAGACCGTATCCTTCCAGGCAACCCTGTCCATGGGATTTTCCACATAAGAATACTGGAACAAATTGCCATTCCCTTCTCCAGGGTATCTTCCAGGCCCAGGGATTAAACCCATGTCTCTTGGATTGGCGGGTGGATTTTTTTTATCACAGAGCCACCTAGTAAGCCCCTATAATGAGAGCTTAAAGTTGATAATCAATAATAGCAAACATCAGTGCTGTTTTAAAATGTTGTATTAGATTTGTTAACTATCTGGGATTTAAATTTTGTCACAGTCCATTAGTAAATTACAACTAATTTAACTTAAGACCTTATAGGTCATTCAGTTCAGTTCAGTTCAGTTCAGTCACTCAGTCGTGTCTGACTCTTTGCGACCCCATGAATCGCAGCACGCCAGGCCTCCCTGTCCAACACCAACTCCCAGAATTCACTGAGACTCATGTCCATCGAGTCAGTGATGCCATCCAGCCATCTCATCCTCTATCGTCCCCTTCTCCTCCTGCCCCCAATCCCTCCCAGCATCAGAGTCTTTTCCAATGAGTCAGCTCTTCACACGAGGTGGCCAAAGTAGTGGAGTTTCACAAGTCATCAATACCTTTTGTATTCTTCTTTAAACAGAGGATTAAACTAGATGAGTTCTAAATTCTCTTCCAGCCCTAGTTTTTGTTGTTCATTTTACATTTCAAAGAATTCAGCCTGGCTTAAACTCTGATGATGCCAAGGTTATTTTAATAATAAAGATACCAATAACAGTATCTAAGTCATATGCTAGAGTTGGAGCAGGTAGGGAGAGGAAGGAGAGGAAAAGGGAGAGAGGGAATGTTTCTTCACTGCACATGGATATTAAGCTGTGTTTTCTTGTGCCATACATTCACTATCAAGTAACGAAAGAAAACTCCATGGGTTACATGTTAGAAATTTGAATGTGCTATTTTCACAGTTAGTTAAATAACATATTTCCCAAAATGATATCAGCTGGAAAATAGGCAGCATTGAGCTCTACAGTGTGTTTGAAAATCTCAAGACACGAGCTCTGTGAACTTCTGCCTTAACACTATGGCAGTTCATGCCTCTTAGACAATGGGAGGCGTCATGTGATATTCTGAACTTTTCCTCGTCATACCTTAATATGAGAACACCTTCTACTGTTCTGACCCCACTAAAGATTAAACATTGCCATTGCCAAAAAAAGAAAAAAAAATTCCCTAACTCAATCTCTGTTTTCACACGTTGGAGAAGAATCGGTTTCAAATTTACTATAACTCAAACCATTAAGGACTATATTTGTCCAAGACAACACCTTGGCTTATACTCCAGACACTGCCATGCAGCCAGTGTGAACTCTCAGTCTTCGGTGTAATGCATTCCATATGCTTCACTGTACTGTAGAGGCAGACAACTGAATCTTTTCACATTTGAGTTGATTCAGATTAGTAGCTCTAAATTGGAGATAAAACAGTTTTAGAGTCATAGATGCTATTTAGAAAGAGGAACAGTAGTTTCTAAGGAATGACATAGCAAAGATAATCATTGTATTTGACACAAGCTTCAAGCCAGTCAATAATTACATAATTATTTCTATGCATTTCTTGAATAAAAAAGTTTATTCAAACCACAGAGACTTTTTCATTGTCCCTGGTGGTCTAGTGGTTAGGATTCGGCACTCTCAAATCACAGAGACTTTTTCTACTTCATAAGACATCTTTTAATTGTATAGAAATAATAATGTTTTCTTGATTATAAAAGTGACATACCTTCATTACACAAAATTACTAAACAACTTTGAAACATCTGAAGAAATAATACAAATACCTGCTAATCTCACCAACCAGAAATAATTCATTAAACTGCTATCATTTTGAGTATACCTGTTGATACCAAAATAGGAAGTTAAGAGATACCTGGAGTAACAGGAAGATTTGGCCTTGGAGTATAAAATGAAGCAGGGCAAAGGCTAACAGAGTTTTGCCAAGAAAATGCACTGTTTCATAGTAAACACCCTCTTCCAACAACACGAGAAGACTCTACACATGGACATCACCAGATGGTCAATATCGAAATCAGATTGATTATATTCTTTCCAGCCAAAGATGGAGAAGCTCTATACAGTCAGCACAAACAAGACCAGGAGCTGACTGTGGCTCAGATCATGAACTCCTTATTGCCAAATTCAGACTTAAATTGAAGAAAGTAGGGAAAACCACTAGACCATTCATGTATGACCTAAATCAAATCCCTTACAATTAAACAGTGGAAGTGACAAATAGATTAAAGGGATTAGATCTAACAGAGTGCCTGAAAAACTATGGACAGAGGTTCTTGACATTGTATAGGAAGACGTGATCAAGACAATCCCCAAGAAAAAGAAATGCCAAAAGGCAAAATGGTTGTTTGAGGAGGCCTTACAAATAGCTGAGAAAGGAAGTGAAAGGCAAAGGAGAAAAGGAAAGATATACCCATTTTAATGTAGAGTTTCAAAGAATAACAAGGAGAGATAGGAAAGACTTCCTAAGTGATGAATGCAAAGAAATAGAGGAAAACAACAGAGTGGGAAACACTAGAGATGTCTTCCAAGAAAATTAGAGATACCAAGGGAACATTTCATGCAAAGATGGGCACAATAAAGGACAGAAATGGTAAGAACATAAAAGAAGCAGAAGATATTAAGAAGAAGTGGCAAGAATACACAGAAGAACTATACAAAATTATTTTCATGACCCAGATAACCACGATAGTGTGCTCACTCATCTAGAGCCAGACATCTGGGAATGTGAAGTCAAGTGGCCCTTAGGAAGCATCACTAAGAACAAAGCTAGTGGAGGTGATGGAATTACAGTTGAGCTATTACAGATCCTAAGAGATAATGCTATTAAAGTGTTGCACTCAATATGCCAAGAAGTTTGGAAAACTCAGCAGTGGCCACAGCACTGGAAAAGATCAGTTTTCATTCTAATCCCAAAGAAAGGCAATGCCAAAGAATGCTCAAACTACCGCACAATTGTACTCATCTCACACACTAGCAAAGTAATGCTCGAAATTCTCCAAGCCAGGCTTTAACAGTACGTGAACCATGAACTTCCAGGTGTTCAAGCTCGATTTAGAAAAGGCAGAGAAACCAGAGATCAAATTGCCAACATCCACTGGATCATTGAAAATGCAAGAGAATTCCAGAAAAATATCTACTTCTGCTTTATTGATTACACCAAAGCTTTTGACTGTATAGATCACAAGCTGTGGAAAATTCTTCAAGAGATGGGAATACCAGACCACTTTACCTGCCTCCTGAGAAATCTGTATGCAGGTAAAGGAGCAACAGTTAGAACTGGACATGGAACAACTGGTTCCAAACTGGGAAAGGAGTATGTCAAGGCTGTATATTGTCACCCTGCTTATTTAACTCATATGCAGAGTACATCATGCAAAATGCCAGGCTGGATGAAGCACAAGCTGGAATCAAGATTGCGGGAGAAATATCAATAACCTCAGATATGCAGATGACACCACCCTTATGGCAGAAAGTGAGAAGGAGCTAAAAAGCCTCTTGATGAAAGTGAAAGAGGAGAGTGAAAAAGTTGGCTTAAAACTCAACATTAAAAAAACAAAGATCATGGCATCCAGTCCCATCACTTCATGGCAAATAGATGGGAAAACAATGGAAATAGTGACAGACTATTTTTGGGGGGGGGGCTCCAAAATCACTGCAGATGGTGACTGCAGCCATGAAATTAAAAGATGCTTGCTCCTTGGAGGAAAAGCTATGATCAAGCTAGACTGCATATTAAAAATCAGAGACTACTTTGCCAAAAAAGGTCCGTCTAGTCAAGGCTATGGTTTTGCCAGTAGTCATGTATAGATGTGAGAGTTGAACTATAACAAAAGCTGAGCACTGAAGAATTAATGCTTTTGAACTGTGGTGTTGGAGAAGGCTTGAGAGTCCCTTGGACTGCAAGGAGATCCAACCCATCCATCCTAAAGGAAATCAGTCCTGAATATTCACTGGAAGAACTGATGCTGAAGCTGAAGCTCCAATACCTTGGCCACCTGATGAGAAGAACTGACTCCTTGGATAAGTCCCTGATGCTGGGAATGATTGAACGCAGAAGGGGACAATGGAGAATGAGATGGTTGGATAGCATCACAGACACGATGGACATAAGTTTGAGCAAGCTCCAGGAGTTGGTGTTGGACAGGGAAGCCTTGCATGCTGCAGTCCATGGAGTCACAGAGTTGGACATGACTGAGCGACTGAACTGATGACTGACTGAATGATATCATGTATATGTGAATTTATAATATACATAGTGAGTGAAAGAAAATAATATACATAAAAATATATAAAATATACAAAACAAAAGATGTATGTTGTGATTGTTTTTGGATTGTCATATGTTTGTAGCCTGCTTTTTATCTTAGAATTATAACTGATTTTCTGTATTCTTGTTACTTTAGAACATGATTTTTAATAGTTGAACTATATTTTTCATAATGATTTAACAGAAAGCATTTGATCAATTTTATTATTAGATATACATTTTTCATATAATGAATATCACTTCAGATAATTTCACACAAACTTTTTGATATTTGTGATTATTTCCTTTGTATAATTATCTGAAATTTTCAAATCAAAAGTTAACATTTGATGCTGATTTTGTCTTGGTAATTTGTTTTAATTATACTCTTACCCGTAGTGTATGTGTCATTATTTTCTTAAATCCTTTGTCACAATCACTTGATTTTTCAGTTCAGTTCAGTTCAGTCACTCAGTCGTGTCCAGCTTTTTGCGACCCCATGAATCGCAGCACGCCAGGCCTCCCTGTCCATCACCAACTCCCAGAGTTCACTCAAACTCAGATCCATCGAGTCGGTGATGCCATCCAGCCATCTCATCCTCTGTCGTCCCCTTCTCCTCCTGCCACGAATCCCTCCCAGCATCAGAGTCTTTTCCAATGAGTCAACTCTTTACATGAGGTGGCCAAAGTACTGGTTTCAGCTTTCACATCATTTCTTCCAAAAACACTCAGGGCTGATCTCCTTTAGAATGGACTGGTTGGATCTCCTTGCAGTCCAAGGGACTCTTAAGAGTCTTCTCCAACACCACAGTTCAAAAGCATCATTCTTTGGTGCTCAGCTTTCTTCACAGTCCAACTCTCACATCCATACATGACTACTGGAAAAACCATAGCCTTGACTAGATGGACCTTTGTTGGCAAAGTAACGTCTCTGCATTTCAATATGCTGTCTAGGTTGGCCATAACTTTCCTTCCAAGGAGTAAGCGTCTTTTAATTTCATGGCTGCAGTCATCATCTGCAGTGATTTTTGAGCCCCCCAAAATAAAGTCTGACACTGTTTCCACTGTTTCCCCATCTATTTCCCATGAAGTGATGGGACTAGATGCCATGATCTTCGTTTTCTGAATGTTGAGCTTTAAGCCAACTTTTTCACTTTCCTCTTTCACTTTCATCAAGAGGCTTTTTAGTTCCTCTTTACTTTCTGCCATAAGGGTGGTGTCATCTGCATATCTGAAGTTATTGTTATTTCTCTCAGCAATCTTGATTCCAGCTTATGCTTCTTCCAGCCCAGAGTTTCTCATGATGTACTCTGCATATAAGTTAAATAAGCAGGGTGACAGTATACAGCCATGACGTACTCCTTTTCCTATTTGGAACCAGTCTGTTGTTCCATGTCCAGTTCTAACTGTTGCTTCCTGACCTGCATATAGGTTTCTCAAGAGCAGGTCAGGTGGTCTGGTATTCCCATCTCTTGAAGAATTTTCCACAGTTTATCATGATCCACACAGTCAAAGGCTTTGGCATAGTCAGTAAAGCAGAAATAGATGGTTTTCTGAAACTCTCTTGCTTTTTCCATGATCCAGCAGATGTTGACAATTTGATCTCTGCTTCTTCTGCATTTTCTAAAACCAGCTTGTACATCTGGAAGTTCACGGTTCATGTATTGCTGAAGCCTGGCTTGGAGAATTTTGAGCATTACTTTACTAGCATGTGAGATGAGTGCAATTGTGTGGTAGTTTGAGCATTCTTTGGCATTGCCTTTCTTTGGGATTGGAATGAAAATGGACCTTTTCCAGTCCTGAGGCCACTGCTGAGTTTTCCAAATTTGCTGGCATATTGAGTGCAACACTTTCACAGCATCATCTTTCAGGATTTGAAATAGCTCAACTGGAATTCCGTCACCTCCACTAGCTTTGTTTGTAGTGATGCTTTCTAAGGCCCACTTGACTTTAACTTTGTCAATTTGGTAGGAGGAAAATAACATATCCTTTAACCTGTATTTTGATTACAAGTAGCTTGCACTATTTTCTATTTCTTAATCACATGCCTTTTTTCTTTGATAATTTAAAATTTTGTGTTATTTGCCCCCTTTTCAGTCTGGCAATCTGTTTTTCTGGCACTGAGTTCTGTACAGATTAGATCCTTTTTGGATTCTGCTTAATAACATTGAGCTGTTCAGATCTTCAGAGAAGGCAATGGCACCCCACTCCAGTACTCTTGCCTGGAAAATCCCAAGGACAGAGGAGCCTGGTAGGCTGCAGTCCATGGGGTCACTAAGAGTCAGACATGACTGAGCGACTTCACTTTCACTTTTCACTTTCATGCACTGGAGAAGAAAATGGAAACCCACTCCAGTGTTTTTGCCTGGAGAATCCCAGGGACAGGGCAGCCTGGTGGGCTGCCATCTATGGGGTCGCACAGAGTCGGACACGACTGCAGCGACTTAGCAGCAGTTCAGATCTTATGGAAATATCCCTCATCTAGCTTTTTTCTTTTAATTTTGACTCTCGATAAGTACAGGGTTATTACATTAAAATCTTCTCCACTAAAATATTTCTACAGTTGCATAGTTTGACAGTCTATATATATTTTTAATAGAAAATGTGAAGGGCTGGTTACTAGACACTTGAAGACAAAAATAGAAGAAAATAATATGACTCAAATATTCACTCCAGGAGTATGCCTATCGAATACATCAGTGGATCAGGAAAACACAGGCATGGCACTTCAGAGGTCATTTTACCGGGTGGATTGTATACATGAGAGAGATTAGTGGTTTTCAGATTGTGTGCCTAGCTCCTTTCATTCTTTGTAGGTGCTACCCATAAACCTGTGGCAGGTAGGTGAGGAGAAGGCAGAACCGTAGGCATGTGCTACCAGAGTCCCTTTATCTGAGTCCATCATGACTGCTCTGCTTCTCATTGTTCACTTCAGATAGTTGGTTCTATAATGAATTTCTTTTGTTAAAAAAAAGAGGGTCCTTCAGATATTTAGGGTTCTGAAACAACTGCTCTAGGAAGTTTTCCTTTCTTTGTGTTAATTTATTTTGTTAATATCAAGTTTGACTGTAAATCACCAGTAAACCTTTCTGGAACTACGAAGAGATTCAATTAAAAAATAATAGAAATTGTAGTCATATAAAAAAATTAGGTTCATGTATATCTAATATAGCTATCTGACATTATTCAGGAATAGATAATATAGAGTCCTGATCATTACCTGTGTAATAATTAGCTTATTTTTAGTATACTTTATATACACTTAATACATAAATGAAGCATAAGTCATGCATAAATGTTAAATCTTAAATTCTATGATGTTATTTGTTTGGGGGAGGATTTTGTTTCACTGTTAAAATCTCTATTTATTTGGAGTTCAAGGGGTTGCATATTTCAACATATTTGAAGGTAGGATTTGTCCAATTGTTATTATTTCACTAAAAATGTGCTATTAAAGAGAAATTAATTATCTTTAAAGCAAAGTCTGGATGCAGTAAAACCTAAAATAAAATGTGCCAAGTACTACTCTAAGTGTATTCCAAAGTACTATAGTTAAGCAATGTTATATAGCTTCTTCCTTTGAACTTAATAATTCTTTTGGCCATACTCAAGAGTTTTTTGTCACTCACCCCAATATCTAGGTTTTATATGCCAGGAGGTTTTTTAAAATCATATTTTGAAGCAAGTGAAAAGTCAAGTGAAATGCATGCAAACTAAATGTATGATCATTTGTGTACAAAATGTTGATAATAGTTACATTGTTTTTGTTAGTATATCATTTACTCATTCAACAAACATGCATTGAATCTTGTCCTAGGTCAAGATGTTTCAAGATATTAGAGTGTTAATTGAGGGGGAAGTGGAATGAATGAATATATATATATATATATATATACACATATATACATATATATAAGTGAATACTTTTAAAGATCTTTATAGGGACTTCTTTTCAGACAGAATAAGATCTTGAGGATAGACAATAATAAAAATTATCACTATGATAACAGTATCTTTCACTGATATAGTAGACTTAGTATTGTTTAAGTCTAGACTTACATGGACTTGCTAGTTTGCCAACATGAAACTATAGAAATAAACATCTTTCTTTAAAAATGAGAAAACCTAGACACAAGAAGTTAATTAACCTGACCACAATCAAAGTGCCAGTAAGTGACAAATATAAGACACAGCCCAAAATGTCATCTTCAAGTCTATGCAATGAACCATTACAGAATGGACAGTACTGATTGAAAATAAAACATAGTATCTGACAGGGAATGACTCTAATTCACATGTAGAGATGGGTGTCCCAGCACAAGTGCAGACACTTGAAGACAAATTCCGCCAAGAATTTGAACCACTCTCTCGTTGTGTGTGGACACAACTGCTGTTCTAATTCCCACGACCGTTAGGTATGCACTTCTGCTCTGGAACAAAGAAACAGAGCAAAAACTATAAAAACCAAAACACAATTGAAGCTGGGCTGAGCATTTTTATCAGTTAATTTTCTTTGCCGTTAGAGATGCAACAGTTACACTTTCCTGATTTGATGCAGCAACTACAGGGGTCCTAAAGCCCAAAGATACAGTGAAACTTAGAGATCTAAGTGTTCTGCTGAGTATGTTTATTGAGTACTTGTGCCAGACACTGTACTTGAAAAACATTACCATAAGATTCCAGAAAGACTCAAGGAATATACAGTTAGTGGTGTGAATTAGGCCTGTAAGGAACAAATTTGAAGTCTACCAAAGCCTGATGTGACAGACACATTTACTGTTCACCAGTCCACCATGTGCTCCAGAATTTTTTCCAGGCCCCTTGCAGGTCTGTTAGGCTTTGTTCTGGCCTACAAGCTGTAAGTAAAAATGACATGTATCACCTTGCATCCAAGTATATAAGACCAGGTGTGTGACCCTCCACTTCCATCTTCCCCTGCTGTGGAGTTTTGTTTTGGAGGAACATGTTGAGATGTCTAATTCATGAGGTTAGTATCTGCCTGGGGAGCCCACCATCTTGCATCAAAATTTGCAGGAATAAGAACTAAACTTTTGCCCAGGGAATAAGATGTAGAGGTTAACTCACCATGATGGCATTGTCTAGTCCATCATCAATAATATACCTGGCTCTTTTTATTTTCCTGCAAAGGCTCTTGCTAAACAAACTCTTTCAAGCATATGAATAGTTAAGTCATGGCGATGCTCCTGATGCACAGAGGAATAATTGAATATCTTCAAATAGGATGTTTTGCCACTCCAGGAATTTCCTGTGTTTCCTTGAGATCTTGTTCTGGAGATTTCCAGGTGTGGTACCACATTGTGAAGCTCCTAATCATGGGGTCAAGAGGATCAACTTACAGAGAGATTTTAGGTCTTACATCATTTTGACAGATACATGTGTGTATATATATATATATATATATATATATATGTAATTTGGTACCTATTGGTGAGAGAGAGAATAAAAGAAAAAAAAAAGTTAAATTACATTCTCTAGATCAGCACTGTCCAAGAGAAATCTTACTTAAGCCACATTAGTCATTTTAGATATTCTAGTAGCTACATTAAAAAAGGAAAAAGAACATTGATTATAATAATATACTTTATTTAGACCAGTATATCTAGCAAATATCTTAACATGTAATCAGTATGACAGTTTATTCATTTCACGTGAAGTCTTTGAAATCTGATGTGCATTTTAATCTTGAAGCACATCTTTATTTAGACTAGACACATTTCAAATGCTCAATAACCACAGGAAGCTATATTTAACAGTGCAGCTCTAGATTTAGCTTAAATTTATTCCATGTGTATCAAGCTTATGTTCAGTTCAGTTCAGTCGCTCAGTCGTGTCTGACTCTGTGACCCCATGAATCGCAGCACACCAGGCCTCCGTGTCCATCACCAACTCCCGGAGTTCACTCATACTCACGTCCATCGAGTTGGTGATGCCATCCAGCCATCTTATCCTCTGTCGTCCCCTTCTCCTCCTAGGCATTGTATTAGGCACACTCACAACATCGTTGAATTCATTCATTGTAGTATTCTTTTGAGTTAACAAATGAATGCACTGACAGAGTCAGAAAATGACAGACTAAAGATTCAAACCCATTCTCCTTCTGGCTTTTGGAGATGTGGTGATGCTCTTAGCAAGTATATTGCAACGGAGAGCTCCATGTCATCCAAGCAAGAACAGTGAAGCCCCCCAATAAGGTAACAGCATTGGTGATGGAAAGAAGGGTGAAGTTAATGAATATTAAAGAAGTATAGTCAGACGACTCTAATGACTGATTGCATATAGACAGGTGAGAATGGAGGGGCTTGTCAAGCATGGGTTCCTGCTTCTGATTTGAGAAACTGAATTGGCAATGATCTGTTCAAAGACAGACTGATATGGGACTTGTTAACCTGAAGTTGAAATTTAGCAATTATGATCACTGCAATTGCTACTACAGTGCAAACAACCTAACCCATTTTTTTGTTTTAGTCACGACTAGGTTATGTTGTTGTTGTTTAGTCGCTAAGTCATGTCCAGCTCTTTGTGACCCCATAGACTGCAGTACGCCAGACTTCCCTGTCCTTCACTATCTCCCAGAGTTTGCTCAGATTCATGTCCACTGAATCGGTGATGTTATCTAGCCATCTCATCCTCTGCCATCCCCTTTTCCTTTTGCTTTCAATCTTTCTCAGCATCAGGGTCTTTTCCTATGAGTAGGCTCTTTACATCAGGTGGTCAAAGTATTGGAGCTTCAGCTTCAGCATCAGTCCTTCCAATGAATATTCGAGTTGATTTCCTTTAGGATTGACTGGTTTGATTTCCTTGCAGTCGAAGGGTTAGATTTGGTTCTATTTGGTCACAAATGCCCCATGATAGTGATTGCTAAAATTTAAGACAAATAATATCTTCATAACGAACTATTTACATGGATTGGCAAATCTTTAGTATTATTACAGAAAGAGGAACACCAACAGCTAATTCAACAACCTCAGATTTACAGCATGTAATGTTTAAAAGCTTCTATGTGCTTCTTTATATATTTTTAAAAGATACTCATTCAACTTTGTCACCACACATGCAACAGTGGAGATTTTTGTGGAGTTTCATAGTTACGTGCTTATCTTCAAAACTGGAAGAATAATTCCAAGTGATGCCACTTGGGCCTGAGCCATCTGCCTTGGCAGGGTCTATTGGATGATGGGTAGGCCATGTACTTTAGAAAATCTGATCTTAATAATCCAAAGCAACTCAGCTTTTTACTCTGATCGAAACACATCATTAACTGCATAATGCAGGATACAGGAGGTGACTAAGAACAAAACTTGGAGGAAACCAAGCATCTCATAAGCAACTGACAGGGACTACTGGCCCACAGATGGTAACTGTTTGAAAGAAAAAAAAAAGCAACCGTTATCTTAGAAAGTCAGAGTTGAGCTATATTTCTCTATATTTACTATATCAGGGAAATCTTCATAAAGTTGTTTGCAGCAAGTGGATGTGTTACTGTATTTGATAATGGGTCAGATTTATTTAAATTGACTGTATCTTCATGGACACTTACTCTAACCTGCACATGGAATCCTCTTAAGTTATTGCAGAAATGCTGCTGCAGATTGCTACAGGTGCTCTAGATTAAAGAAAAGAACTGTTCAGGTTTCCCACTGCTCACACAGCCCACTTTCAAGATCCATAGTTAAGATTTACTGTACTTTATCAGAAAGCTTTCCAAGATTGTTTTGACTTTTTCAATCATGACTATTTTCCTGTCCATTATTACTCATGCCTTCAAGAATTAGCCTTTAGAAATTTGACCAAAGCAATACCTGCAATTCTGAGGTTATAAGCCAAGGTTCATGCAAAATGAATTCCAAGCAGGGAGTATTATCTTGTATAGCTGCTCTGTGTTGAAGAGTTTTCAACTGGTACTTAGACACACATGCAGTATGCAAAAAGCTTTACTTTGACTACCAGTCTCCTTGCTGGTAAATCAACTGTTAGCTGATGGTAGAAGGAATTGTCCTAACCTAGCCCTGGGGCTCAGAGATGATATTCCTCTGAGTTGTACTTTGTGCTTTATTCTACTGGGTTCCCTTGTACTTTGAAGTGCTTTAGGATGCAGTTAGCTCATTACTTTTTTTTGCGCCCCCCTCAGTCACTAAAAGCTGTTGAAAGCCAGCTTATTCCCTTCCAATATACTATTACCTCAACTAACAAAAATATCATTTTAAAAATAAATAGAATTTAGCAAACGATGGACTACAATGAGTTTCGGGTTACAGATTTTTAAGCTGAGAAGGCACCAATCATTCAGAACCTCAGACATTCAGTAGCTTGCACATTTCTAGGCATTGACTCCATTGCTACCAACATTTCACATTATGCTTGTGCAATTACTTGAAACTCTTTCTCAAGCGGTATTATTTTATTATTACTTTTGTCAAAAATCGAAGTGGCATCTATTTGTTTAAACATAAACCTTTCTTATTACTCATTTTTAAAATTCCAGTTAAACTAAAACATGCACCTGGGATCCTTTTACCATTATTATAAGTGTATGTGGCTTATGAATTACAAGCATAGAATTATTTTTTGTATATTTAAGCATATCTTATTTCTCCCTCTTTTCCCCTGCTAAATATCATCTCTGGTTTTCCCTTGACTTTGTCGTCCAATCATCCTTCTAATTTCTTAGGTCAACTGAGGAATTAGCAGATAAGTCGTCATTTAGTCATTTTCATTCTTGTCTTGATCCATTTTCATATGTTCAGTACATTGTATAAAAATACTCAGGTCGTTTCTTAAAATCGTTTATGAATCTAAACTGAATCAAAGTACTAATATTAAACCCTTAAAATATTTTGTTGTAAGACATCTTGTATTTGGCCTTCACTTTCCATTCTGTTTGGTAAGCAAAGAATTTTCCCTTTTTTCATATAAACAAATATGTTGATATCAAAGGCAGCTAGTCTTTCTCTGCCAAGTCTGAATTATATAAAATTGGAGTGTGCAGCTAAATATTTTAGGGAAGCTATACCAACACAACTAAAACACAGAGTTTTTTAGTCATACAAATCATAAACCCAGGCTCACAACGAATGCAATACTTTAAGAATAAAACATGCTACAAATTGATGCATGAAAGACGAAAACACATAAGAATAACCCACCATGGCGCCAGAATTATATTAGTCATGTTAAACTCTTCAAGTCGGAAAACCTGAAACAGAAAACTAAAGGTTTACCTAAAATTTGCCTGTTTAGTTTCGTTTGAATTTTTGTTCCCCAAGATTATGAACTTGTTCTAAATTCAGTCAACTTAAAACTATAGCATTGCTTTTTATGACATGGGAGAAATAAATGGTTTATTTTCCTTAAAATGTGGATGGATAGAGATTTAATGCTTATGAGCTTGATGGTATAGAATATATAATGTAATATATAGCATTTCATTATGGAACTGTCTTGCATTCCTGTGCCTCTACATCACGTAGTTAGATATGTAAAGGAGGCAGTTTTCAACTATAAAAATTTAAGATGCATACTTTATCAATAAAAATAACGTACAACTTGAGTGCAAATGAAAATGTAGGAAGTGAATGTAATTATTCCTCATAGGCATCATTTTAAAGTAACTTTGTTGAATAATATTTGATTTAAGGTGGGCAAAAAGAAGTTTTTGAAACTTGAGAGGCAGTCGTTGTCCCCCCTGCAAATAAGATAATTAGAATGTCATGAAGTGTATATGGAAAGCAACTGGCATTAGGGAAGATTGCATATATTTTGAATTTTTACTCAAATCTTATACATTTACTATTATCAGTCGATCTATATTCCATGCTACTTTACAGCACATTTTACTATGTGGTACTTGAAGAAAACCACCAAATTCTAAAAGAAATCATAAATCTAAATGTAGGAAGAGATAGAAAATAGAAAAACAAAATATGTTCAATGTTATCATACTCTCAGAGTAATGAACAGGTACTCATATCTCCTAGTATATGTAGAAATATAACAGATTTTATTGTGAAATAACTAATTACTGTTGTGTAAGAACAGTAACTTATTTTAAAAATCAGTAAAATATATAGAATCACTAAATAACATGCAGTAGCCAAACTGTTCCTTAAATTTTATAGTGCATAATTCCTGGAGAAAGGCAGTTCTTAAGTTTTTTAAAACTGGAGTGCATCATAAATCACATAAATTACCATTGGGTACTTAGCATATTTTAATATATTTTAAAAATTCTTTATTTCAAAAGAACCAATCCTTTATTTCTTGGAGAAATAGAACAGAAATAATATTTATATTCTCAACAAAACTTTCAGAGACAAATTCTGGTTTCAATGTAATTTTCCGTACTTAAATGCATATATCATGACTATATGCTACCAAGGTGATTTTATCCAGAAGGTAAAATTCAAAATAAAGTTTTATACTATCTGTAGCTAAGGATTTTAAGTTTTTTTATTCCCATCATACTTCATGTCACAAACATACAAAAATGGCAACTCAAAAGAATCATCGTGAGTCTTAAAGTATAAAAATAAATTTTTCAGATTGCTTAAGTTATCTCCTCATTCTTAATTTAAAAATACCTCTGCCTTTATTATTGAATACCATTTCATTTAGCAGAAGAAAGAATAGACATACACACTTATGAAATTTAAAGAGCATAGGACATGTCTAAAATAATTTTGATCATGTTTCCTGCAAAAGATGAGCAGCTTACATTTTTCAAATATTCAACCTCTTGTTGAATGCTTGATATCAAAATCTTGCATAAAATATTAAATGTTTTTCAGAGAAATTCAAGTATATTGTAAATATAGGATAAATACTATACTGTACATAGTTTTAAATGAAAGCTATTGAAATTCTCTACTAAGTTTGGTGATTTTTACCATTCTCCCTATAAGTAGCCATTAGAGGTAAAAAGTATCTTTCAATGTTGGTTTTTATAGATGTAGACACTGATACAGCTATTATAGGAAATGCTGAGGATTTTTCATGTTATTACATTAAAAAAATTCTCTATGGCCTAAATAATGTTAATATTTTTGTTATTCCAAATGTTCTAAGAATGAAAATTTTGAAAAAAAAAAAAAAGCTTTATGGAATAATTAACATATATTTAGAAATTCAGATAAAACAGACCAGTCATATTTGATTCTGGAATGCATCCAGACCTCCTTTTTCACTTTTTTTTTCCTTTGAACCACACTTTTTTCTTCCAAATAACATTTTCCTTATACTTTCTATTAGACATTAGGACTTGATGTTAACTGATAGATGTTTTGAGTCTTCATTTAAAAAGACCTTTTCTGCTAGGTTTCTTTTAATTGTGTGCCTTTCAAAGAGACTCCTCTCATTTCTAACCTTTTCTAATTTTTCTTTACCAGACTTTTAGTCCTACACTCAGCTGACTGACTGAGGCAGGTTGTGGAGAAATTTCTGGACATGTTGTTAACATCGGACACAGTGAGTGAGAAAAAAAACCCAGCACAGTCACAGGGCAGGTTCAAGGAGAAGTGGCAGCTCCTGGAGATGAAAACTTACGTGTGTTTGCTGGTTGCCTGAAACACACTGGTTAAATTCAAATCCATTCATTTCTTCATTGTGTTTCTCCCTCTAAACCACTGTAATGCAAACCAAAAGGACCTTTATGGGTGTTTTTTATTGATGTGTGCAGATCAAGTGTATCTTTTTTTTTTTTAGTGTCTCTTTAATTAGTCCTGTCTGACATTTTCCACAATACGTTGAGTAGACAGTATTATATAAATATTTCTAGTGACTGTCTATGGAGGTGTTTGCCTAAATTTTTCTTAGATAAAGCCTTTAATGCTTTCACCCAGAATCCATAGAGGAGCTACCCGAGTTTGGGAAGTTTAGTGTTGCTCTTTGTACTTTAACTTTTAATATCAGAGCACATATTGAAACCATAAACACAATGAAAATTCAAAAAATATTCCGACGGTATTAGAAGAATACATCCCTTCCTTTTTTATCCTTAAAGAGCCAAGGACTTGGGGAGTGGCAGGAAGAAACATTCTTAAGATCTAAGCCCTGGACGCCATCCTGCGAGCGCTTAAAACCCTTAGAAACGTGCAACGTGAAGAACACCCCCTTTCGAAGTCTAAAACAATATTAGATTCCCAAAACATATCGGCAAAGAAAGCCTTACCGTCAAACGCTTGCAGCAGGTTCCAGCTCAAACCCAGACTGAAAAGTTGAGCAGCTGGTGAACAAAAGTTTTAACCTTTTTTTTTTTTTTTAACGAAGTCTGCAAAACTAATTTCCCTCAAAATAGGGCTCAATTTCCGTTAAAGAAAGCAGCGCTAACAAATCTCAGAATTCCTGATCACTCCCACCCCATCTCACCTCTGAGCATTGGAAAACAATTCGAACTTTCACACGGATGTAAAGGTTATATTGCAAAGCCACTATTCTCCAGGATACTTAAAAGAAAAAGGAGATGGTCAGGCTGAAGCCTGAGGGACAGGGCTAGGGAAAAATGTTCTACCTTGGTGACATTTCTCAAAGATTAATCAATACATTTTCCTAATTCAAACCAGATGCCTGGCCCAGTTTGCTGTCCCCAATAATCCCATTAGCAACTTCCAAGACCTGACCCCCGTCCTCTGGACACCTGAGACAATGAAAGTAAGACGGCGACGCTCCTGGTGGCACATTTGGGGTCCCGGGAGGGATAGGTGAGCGCCGATATTCTCCTGATGCGACAAGTCCCAGGCAGGGCTCAACTGTTCCCGCAGCTCATTATGCGCGGCCAGCGTGCGTGCCTTGTGTAAACGACTTGGCCCCTAGCAGACAGTGTCGCCCTTCAAGCATGTGGCAGTATCAAAGCCCAGCCGTCGCTGGCATTAATTCACCGGTGGCAAGTTTTCTAAGTCATTTTCTAGGATGCAAAATTGTAACCAGGAAGATCCGAACTTTAAGGGATACCCAAGTGTAATATTTGTTTGGTAAATGGAACCATGGCGGCGTGGGAGTGAAAGGGGTGCAATTAACTGATTGATTTTTTGAGCGGAAGAGAGATGGATTTCTGGAAGAAAAGAGGTGACAAGGGGTTGGCTCCTGAGGGAGAGGACTGGAAATGTACATGCAATATACACATCGCTTGTAACTAGGATGAAATCGCTTTAGAATACTCCTGATTCAGGAAAAGTTTTTCTGGGCGGACAAGTGGCAAGGAAATGGAGTGGGACCCGGAAATCGAGGGCGGTGTGGGGGAGGACATTTGAGGAAAGCAGGGGGAGACACCCCACCTGGGACCGCAGGTGAGGATGCCAAAAGCAGAACATCTGCGACTGTCACGGCCCCATGCTTTCTTCCACCCTACCAAGTCTCGTTCCTTGCGGCACAGAGAACGGCCCTTTCCTGCCGGTGGGGAACTTTTCCTGTATCCTCGAATCTGGCGTCTCAGCGCTCTAGCAACCCACCCACAGACACCAGCTGTATAAAAAGCTAGAAGTGCCACTGAGCCCATGACACGAGTTGATGCGAACTTGGAAAACCTTAATCTGAGTGCGCGCCAAACTAGCTCTGATTCTTTTCCTTAATCCTAACTCCTTTCGTGCTTCTCCACAGTTAGGCACACCCTAAGCTTTCCTGCAGGTGACAATGCCCAAGTGACACTGACAGGACACCTTTCATGAGAGAAGTGAGCACGTTGGACTCTGGGTGCGGGGTTGGAGCTGGCGGGCGCCACGGCGCGCCCCGGCCGGCGGAGCGGGAAAGGTAGCCGCTGCCCGCCGGGGCTCGGGTTTAGGCGCCCGGCGCGCCGCTTGCAGTCCAGGCTGTTGGCAGCGGCGGGCGGGCGTGGACGCGCTGCATGCGTCCAGCAGCCGATAGGAAGTGGAACTGGGAGCGCACTGCGCGGACTGAGCGGGAGTTTTGGAGGGAGTTTGCATGTGGTCAGCACTGGGCTCCTAAGCCAGCCCCCAGCTCACATTACACTCTATTTATAACCTCTCAGAGCCGTTTCCCCCTGAAAGCAGTTCTCTGGGACCACCTTCTTTTGGCTTCAACCTCTCCTACTCTTGACATCTGAGTAGCTCAGAGGGAAGCTTCTCCAGGTCCGAGTGTTTATATGTAAAGGAGACTGGCCGCTAGGGCTCAGGACCGGGATTATCCGAGCTCTGCAGAAACGCGGGCGGCTATTGCTTTGGGAGGGGGAAAAGTCACACGGTTTCCAGTGAAAAGTGACAGAGGGTGGTGGCGTTTGGAACCGTCGTGAAGTCTTCTGCCTGGAACCCGAGACTTGCATGCTATGGAACACCCGCTCTTTGGCTGCCTGCGCAGCCCTCACGCCACCGCGCAAGGCTTGCACCCGTTCTCCCAATCCTCTCTCGCCCTCCATGGAAGATCTGACCACATGTCCTACCCCGAGCTCTCCACTTCTTCCTCGTCTTGCATAATCGCGGGATACCCCAACGAGGAGGGCATGTTTGCCAGCCAGCATCACAGGGGGCACCACCACCACCACCACCATCACCACCACCACCACCAGCAGCAGCAGCACCAAGCTCTGCAAACCAACTGGCACCTCCCGCAGATGTCCTCCCCGCCGAGCGCGGCTCGGCACAGCCTCTGCCTCCAGCCGGACTCGGGAGGGCCCCCGGAGCTGGGAAGCAGCCCGCCGGTCCTGTGTTCCAACTCTTCCAGCTTGGGCTCCAGCACCCCGACCGGGGCCGCGTGCCCGCCAGGGGACTACGGCCGCCAGGCGCTGTCACCCGCGGAGGCGGAGAAGAGAAGTGGCAGCAAGAGGAAAAGCGATAGCTCAGGTAAGGGCGCGTCGGGCACCCTCGGCAAAAGGGGGCGGAGAGATGGGAAGATTCTCCCACTAGAGTGAGGCGGCGGGCGTTATGGGACAGGTCTTTTCCTCTCTGGCTCCTCGCCGCCAAAGTCGGCGAGGCTGCTTTGGTCCTTTTATTTGGGGGCACGTGTTTCTCCGAGGGCAGCACTGCAGCCAACTGCGTTAAACTCTCCAAGATTCAAACTAGTTTACCAGAGGGTTGAGAAAAAAAGGACAAGTGACAAGTGTGTGAAATCGATTGCGAAGCGTGACCTTCCATCTGAGCGATGGGGAGAGGAATGCGCCCTGGGATGCAGCGTCCGCTGGGCGTGCGTGCGGGTGCCTTTCCTTGACTTTTCCCGACTCTGAATGGCTCGATTTTTCCCATCGTTAACTGGATTTCCAAATTATTGCACAACATTTGGAACTTGCAGTGGAACTTGGCAGAGCACATGAGAAAAAGTTTTAGTTTTTTTTTTTTTTTTTTTAAATTCTGATTTCAGAGTTCTTTAAATAGCACCCTATTCCAAATGGTAAAATTTCTCTTTCTTGGGGAAGAAGATATTGTCTAGGAATTCAGAGGATTTTAAGGAATGTGTCAGAGAATGGGAACTAAATATACGCTCAGACCCTTGACGAAAGACGATTCTTTATTGTAGTTGTATTCATGTAATGCTAACCAAAAAGAAAATCTGAGTTTCAAAAGTGGAAAGTAAAATCCTCCTCCAGTTGAGTATTATCCGAAACAAGGACTGGGAAACTTAACAGCAACCCGGGTAGCGCTGCTACAAGTGGGTGTGCGTAGGAGGCGCTGATCTACGCGAGGATATCTTGAACCGCGTAGCAAAAGGGGAATCTTAACTAAACGCGAATGCTTGAAGGCACTGGCAGCCAACTAAACTTTAGCAATCCAGAGAAACTAAATAAAGCTTTGCAGTCAACTGTCAAAGCCCTTACCTGTCTCTGTCCTAAGGACATTGTTAAAAGATGCTTTATAAGGAGGGTATGAGCTTTCTTCAGTAGCTACGACGCAACCTGCGTCCCATCTTTTTGTAAGCTGTCGTTTATTTAATATAATATTTACGTATTTTCTTTCTTTGCGGCATTGGTTTTAAGAGCCCTGGAAGATAATTCCAGATACTGCTTTGAAAGACTGGATAATGTCTATCCTTTGTAATAATTTAGATTTCACATGAATGACAGTGATTGAGCCGCATATTTCATGTTCTTTTGCAGCAATGGTATCAGTTATTCTTCAGTGTGACTACGGAATGGGTTCTTCTCTCTCAAACTTAGAGTCTCACATTTACATTCCAAGGTCAGGGTGAACTTCTAATGCCCCATCACAAAATAGTTTTTATCCAAAAAGGTTTCCAGCAGTATCATTCATTTTTAATGGTTTTTACTAACCCTAAGTGAGACACTTTTCAGACAGAGTGGAAAAAGTTAATTATAGCAAGAAGGCTTCCATCTTCATTAGAAAACAAGTCATTTTTAGAATGCAGTCATCCTTTTATAGACTCAGCATTTGATATCACTGTAACTTTTCTGGGATAAGTTCTGAGCGCAGGTTAGCCAGGGACGCTTTTGCAATTTACCAGAGGCTCTTACTGTTCCTTGTACTTTCTGCAGTGAGAAACCTATATGATGGATTGTTTCATGCTTCTTCAACTGAACAAACGCACCTAAGTTTCTTAGGACAAACTGAATTTTCATATAGGCCTATGTTATTTTGATCAAGGAGAAATCAGGAAAGTGAGATCTAACAACTGACTCCCTTCAGTTATTTTAATAATGACTTTCTTAAGAAAATTGGTTATATTAATACTGCTACCGTCCTTTGGTGGGAAATAACCATATAACAAAATAAGTTTATTTTTTCATGCTGAAATTGATAATTAAAGTCCTGGAAAAAACAAAAGTTTTCATCAGATACATAAAATATTAATAGATTACATCTTGAATGGGAAATACAATTAATCATCACCAAGGGTAGAATCATTGGGAAGTTAGAATGAACTTTTTCTTTGATGGGATATTTTGAAACAGCTCTTCACTGTCTAAAAGGAAATATATTTTAAATTTCTTGTTGAATATATGTACAGTCTTTGAAAATAAAGTTTAAATAGCCAAATTTACTATTTTAGATAATATTTGTTAGATTCTTTAAGTAAATTTAAATTCAAGGTATCATTTTTTATTGGAATGATGTTGTATTTGGTCTTTTATAATTTATGCTCACAGCTATTTCATTTCATATTATTATAAGGGCACCTTGATCTAGCAGAAATTAAAGCAAAGTAGAAAGTCAGTGTAATTCTGACATATTATTAACACATATATCTCTAATTGCTTAGAGTACAGTTTTAATGTTTCAATGTTTCCAAAAAAACTGAATTAACATAATGTTGATACTCTTCAAATTTTTAAATTATATTTGACAAAACTCACACCATGCATTACACAGGCCATTTTTATTTTGTCAGACAATGTATAATTAGTATGTATTTCTAGTTGAGAGTGAATGTAGTACATAAATCCAGGGCAAAATCAGAACCAAAATTCTGTGTGCTTGCATCTCACAGATTGTATGTATATGTGTATGTGTGTACTGACTATGTGAAATTCTAATGGAATTTTAAGCACTGGAAAATACTGAAAAACAACCCCAATTTCATCCATGATAATGATGCTGAAACTGTAATAGTTAACATTTTTCAGTGTGCATTTGTATGCGTTTTGCCTCTCAAAAACACATGAACACACGCATACACAAACTCAAGAAGCTTAAGGGTCTAGAAGCAAATATTTACGGACTTTAGACTTCCACTGCACTTTATCAACAATTGAAAACAACAACGTTTAATAGAAAATCACACTATCTTTTATATATGTTAAGCATATTTGCAATTTTGAACCTGCTATGCTTTCTGGCATTATTATCAAAGCCAACATCTGCCACACCTTCAGAGGAACTCTTAGAAATCAAAACTTTACAACTGTACTTAAAGCAATCTATACAAAACAGGTGATTCTGAAAAAAAGTCTATAAATACTGTGAATTACTTCACTTCAGTTACCTTTGATTGTTCACCAAGCAACGTAGTAATAAGTATAAACTGCCTACTTTTCAGTTAGTAGATCAAAATAAATTAATCTAATTTTAGGTTTTAATGCAGGTAATATAAAGTATAAATGTATGAGTATCTTCTGTTTAAATTTATTGAATGAATATAAGTGCATATTTTATAAAAAATCAAAATTATATCAAAAAGGAGTGATTTGGGGTGTCAATTTTACAAGACTTTGAATCATATTAGATTCTTATAAAACTGTAAATATTTTATTATAGCTACAAGATCATAAAATATCTGTTGTCAAATTATGTCTGTCTGGCTCTGCAGATTGATAGGCAAGTATTAGGATAATATACTGGAAATTAAATACAGAGTAATATCTTACTTGCCCTACCTCTAGTATTATAATGTACTTTTTTCTAGATATTTCATCATGTTTTCTGAAAGAAAATAAGTTACATTATTATTCTTTTCTGTGTGACTGGATCATGACTTTCAGCATTTGCTTTAGAATTTAAAATGCAGTCTATTGGATGTGGGTGGTTATAGGCCAGTATTTGTATTGAACAAATTAAGTGCCTCAAATCTATGACATTTAAAAAGTAGCCATTTTCAGTCATTTTCTTGGAATAGTAGATTGATTTTAGATGTGAACATTTAAAGCAATGACCTGACATAAAAAAAAATTCTGAGTACCATTGACCTACATGAGTGTTTGCAAAATGATTACACTCAAAAGTCAAGAGCATTAATTCCTTCAGAATTAAGGTGCTTTATTGTGGAAAGTCAGCAATGATGGAAGGAAGAATGCAAATAAGTACTGAAAAAGTTTCCATTTCTCTGTAAATACCTTTATTTATAGTTATTTGAAAAGGAACAGCATCAAACATAATGCATGGCACTGCTAAAACTTTCATTTGAGTTAAAAACCCTCTCTCAAGCATTTTAAGTTTTAATCTTTGTTTACAGTAATCTTCAATGGAAACCATTATGTTGGTACACTGTAAGCTGATCGCCACTAATAAACCAAAAAATTTATTTTAAGCATTACCTTGTTTGTCTGTGTTTCGAGACATAGATCCTTCATCACAGGATTGGAATTTATCACAACTTATTTATTGTAAGATCTATTTAATTTTAAACAAAAATAAAATAACGAAAGGGACAACCCCTTACCTTAGATTCAGAGAAATATGGCAAACTATTGCTATATTTAGTGAAAGAATTAACTTTTTTAAAAAATAAATAACCTATGGGTGAATTAATAACTGACTTCTGTTAAGAAAGAAAATCTCCACATGTAAACCTATTTATGTATTTGGCCTGGAAATGATGCCAGTTTTATTCATTTACTACATTTAAATATATCTATGCTGGGCAATTTCATTAATTTACTGGTTTAAAAATGGCAGCCAGAAACACACAGAAAATGTGATGGCTTTTTAGATTTTCATTTCAAATAAAAAAACTATGTAATACAATAATATATTGTAGTTTTAAACCATGTTCACTTCAGTAATTTATTCTTAAAATTTCAGACCATTTTTTTCCCAAGAATTGCTATGATTATTACAAACATTTATGAGTGATAAATGATAAGGGTGAAAAATATTACAAAATAAAATACACACAGGAATTCCTTAACTAATATTTGTTGAGTTAATAGTTGTGGATGATTTATTTCTCATTTTCTTGTAATTTTGCCATATTGTTTCTTATAATAAAAATTTTGTGAGGAAAATATATTAGAAAAGGTATGAAGTAAGACTATCAGGAGTAGAATGTGCCCCCTTGATTATAATCATAAAATAAGAAGGATTAAATCTTGAGTAACCAGCTAAATTACATATCCTGGATTATTGCATTGGTGACTGATTCCAATGGTTAAATTAGAAAAAATGGTATAAAACACAAACCAAGGCCAAAGTGCACAAAGTAGAAATTGTATTTTTATTCAAACGGCAAAACGCATTTTATTGTTGTGACTTCTTTTATGTGTTTTAGTCATTAATATGATTTACTTATCAATAATAAGCTTTTTGTAAAGGTTGTAAATAAAATTAAACACTAACACTTCCTATTTTTGTTATGATACTTTTATGATTTTTTTTCTCAGAATAGTTGTGTCAAACTGAAACCCTCGTGTAGAGATGAAGTGACACAATAATAAAGAAATATGAATTGCAACACTGCCTTATTCTCCATACTAATTCTAAATCATAGTCATCAGTGAAGTTCAAAATCCAATTGCAAAAAACCTTTTAGAATGTTTTATTGCTCTGATGAAGTAAAACTTAAAATAGTAAAGGTCACTTTGGGTCTCAGACGTCAATTTGCATTACCTGTGTAGAGGTAGAATTAATTTAAATTGGAGCCCCTTTTTTCTGATGATTTTCTACTTACCTTATAGTAGGGTAAGGAATTTGTTTTCTCTTTAAGAAATCGTGTTAGATTGTATTTTAGGATACAAATAATAAATAATATATCTATTAATCAATCTGTATAAAATTCAGATGTCGCTTTTTGTTCAGATGTTTCAGACGTTTTCATACTTCAGAGTAAATGTTTCTCTTTAAAATCTTTAAAATTTTTTTTTTATTAAATTAACAAAAAATTACTTGGGAAAAATATACATTCATTTGGGATTAAATGAGTCAATTATTAATACTCCTCTATATTTGGAATTTGAATTATATAATTAAAATCCACTTATTCGTGAAAAACTTTTTATAATGTCACATTTTCCACAGCAATATAATGTTTCTGAATGTAATACATTACTGTCTGAAAATCTGATACTGTGTATTGGAATATTGATTTTGTAGGGCTCTGAAATTATTGTATGATATGTTTTTTGATCTCTTCCATGCACCTATGAATAAGAAAAATCAGGTAAAATAGGTATTAATGTGTATACATTTTTGGAAGGGGTTTATATGAAGAAAATTCTTTCAAAAATAATTACGTTGCTGTCTTATCCTATATAGATTTAAAAATTAACAAATTGGAACTTCAACATATCTAATACCATAGTTATGGTACTTTTCAAAGTTAGCATTTCCTTAAAATTTTTTAATTCTAAAATATTTATATTTTTTGGCGACTTAATTCTTACAGCCTTGGAATTTTTACTTTTACAGCAGATACAAGTTTAGTAGGTAATAACTCGTGGTAGTGAAAAACATTAGGGTTTTGTTTAAAGACTTAAATTCAGAAATCATTGCTCTTCTTAGAATCAATTCAATTAGAATATTTCAAATGTATTTAAACATCCTAGTGTTGTGGTTGTTTTTTGTTTTTTTTTGGTACGTCTTCTTTCTAAGATGTTTTAGGTATGTTTCTTGAAGCTGGATAGACTATAGTGGTTGAAATTGTAAATATAAGGTGTTTAGTTTTTATAGTTTATAGTCCCTACTATATTTTAGTAGAAAGGGTAATCGTAGAAAAGACAGGGAAGATGCTGAACTCGGACTTGGCGGCTACACTTAAAGCACACTTTAAAATAATCTATTTATATAAATGTATGTATATACACTAATAGAATCTCAAATTTAATTTCTTCAGAACAGATCATCTGAACGAAAGTATCCACATTAAAGACTATAATATGATGTTAAATGTTGCAGTTACAAAATAAAATATTAAACGTGGAGCATATACAGCTATGTGGAGAGTCCTAAAGACTGAACCTGATAATCGATGATAGTTATAAAATCAAATCTGCCAACACCCTGCCGTTTTTCTTTTATCTTTCTCTTCTTCTGGCTCTTTATTCTGCATACATTTCAAGAGATTTCCGTAATGCTACAAGGAAAAAAAAAAATCCCAGTTATCTTACATGACTGTGGGCAAGAAAATGATTAAGATGAAGTCATCTCTCTCTCAGACTGTGTGGAAACCTAGCGGAGGGTCCAGCTTCAGTTGGTGGATGCCAGTAGAATTTTAAAGGCCGAGAATTTTGCTCTTTGAAAATACAGCTTTAATGCTTTGCCAGAAATGACACCCAAATAAAAACTTATTTTTGCAAATGATAGTTATTTGCAAGGGTACTGGCGAAATACATTCGGTGTCTGTAGAGGCGGCTTCTTACAACTTTCTGGACTGCATAGAAAACTTTTGGATTCTTAGCCTCCTGAAAAAGTAGCAAAGAAAACTGAAGCATATTATTAGTTAAAAAAAAAAAAAGTGTAAAATGGGCAGTGACTTTCATCAAAGAAATAAATGAATACCAAGTAAATTTTACAAATGATTGATTTTATTGTGGTAGTGAGAACACGCAGTTCAGGAAAATAGAATTGTGCCATCAAAAACTTAGTGGGAACTAAATTGATGAAAAGTAGCTTTGATTTTTTAGGATGCCAGTAATTTATTGAATGGCTTTCACCTTTTAAGAACCATACAAAGAGAGATTTACTTCTAATTGTGTAGATTGACATTAAGTGATATCTCTCTTCTTTAATATTTTTCAAAAATAAAATGAATTTTCAGGTATTTTTCTGCCTGACAAAGAAAGTCTCCCCAACTACATGCTATGTTTACTTTGGATTTTTTTTTTCTCCTTATTTGTCGTGTAAACGGGTGTGGCCGTATTAAACTAGAGAGCATCTAGATGTAAATTGCTAAGAAATACCAAAATGGCATGAAAACCAGCTGTTAGACACCTAAATTTAGGGGCTGCTGCCACATGCATTTCCAAGATTATGATCTTTTGAATGTCTACCTTCAAAATTCAAGGAATCCTGCATGCCTTTTCTTCCCAAACTATTCTTCGTTCCTAGAAGAAGAGCACCACATTTTTTTCTTGGATACCCAAATGTTTGGGAAAATAAGAAGGAGCAGCCCTTTTTTTTTTTTTTTTTGCAGTTTTAGTCAGTAGTTGATAGATCACAAAGGATTTATCTAATTTCTTTGTCATTCTCTTAGTAAAATTGGTGGCACACTCATAGGGATGATTGAAGAGAGCTTGATGCTGACTATCTGATGGTGGGCAGTGTGTTGAGAAGCAACGGGATGGAGAACTACCCAGGGTCTGCCCACAATGGGAAAATATTAGCACCTCTAAACATGATAGGGCGAAGAGAGGGAGCTTTTACACTGGAATCCAGTGAGAGCAGCAGAACAGAAGCCTTCCAGCAAAGTTGGGACCTCAGGTAGAAGTTTGCAGCCCAATTCAAATGTCTTGCAATAGCCTACCTTTCATGCTTTCCAATCCCCTTCTGTTGCGTCCCTTTGGCCAGGTGTATTCAAAAGAGGGGGCTTCCCTGTTGGCTCAGTCTGTAAAGAATCTGCCTCCAGTTGCAGGAGACATGAGTTTGATCCCCGGTCAGGAAGAGCTCCTGGAGAAGGGAATGGCAATTCCCTTCTAGTCAATTCCAGTATTCTTGCCTGGGAGATTGCATGGACAGAGGAGCCTGGCAGGCTACAGTCAATGGGGTCACAAAAAGATGGACAAAAGTGAGCAACTAAACCACCACCACAATCAGAAGATAGAGAAGCAGATCACTCAGGTCTCGGTGGATAAAATCCTTAGATATCAACCTAAAGGAATGCAGGCCACCGAAGGGAAATGTCAAGAGTTGTTTTGCCTCTGTCTCTTGCTAACTATGATTTAACTTCTCTGTAGTGTAGTTTCCTAAAAGTTAAAGTGACTCAATAAACATAAAGTACTTAAAACAATGTCTGGCTCAGTAAGTATTGTTGTTTTTGTCTTCTATCAATGTAGGTACAATTTGTTTGTGGGTATTCACGATCAAAAAACAATCTCTGTCTTATGTTGCCTGTTTATTTGTGTTTTACTAGTAATATGCTGTAGGAAATGTTACTGGCCTGAAAGATTATTTTAAATAATCCTCAACTGTCCTTAGAATTATACATCCATCGCATGCCATTTTCCTGAAATGCAGAGTGAGTTTTAAACCAATCTTTATGAGAAACTCAAGTTGCCTTCACTTAATAACTCCTAAGATTCCCATTCCATTGCCTTTTTTGATTGGATATCTCCTAACCTTTCTCAAATGTCTTCTACACTTCTCCATCGACCACTTGTTTTCAAGAGGAAGGTACAAAGAGGTGTTTAGTCAAGAGGGAACAGAACTTAAACCAAAAGGTTTTTTAAATATGACAATGAAATGTCAGGTGTCTGTTGCCATTGTTAACTAGGAAGTTGGACAGAACATTTTGCTGCTGAGTTATAAAGTTCATTGCTGAGAGAATTTACATATTGTTAATGTGTAATATTAACAATATTAACATTATGTAATTATGTAATATTATAATTGTAATGTTGTAATTACATAATATTGTAATTATGTAATATTAACAATATGTTAATATTATTAATAAGAACATTGCTATTTTGAGTGGTTCCATTTGGAGACCCTCATGAATAACAAATCTGCAAAAACTTGAAAAAAAAACCTAAAACTGTATTATATCTCACATTAAATACAAAAGGACAGTTTTATAATGGTGGTAAGTTCTTTTTTCAAAGCAAATATTTATTTGTTTGTGAATTTACTTATATTTAATAAATTGTTGATAACTATTGCTTAGGTTGAGGGAATAGAGTGCAAAACTCGCCCCAAGTTGTAAATTGTGGGGGATTAGCTAGTTTCATTCTATGCAGCTTACTCACCTCTTCTAGGCCTGCAGTTTAATGTGGGGAAATTCAGAAATATATTTCAGAGACATTTTATATTATTATATATGATCGTCTGTGGCAGTTGCTTTTGAATAAATAGTGAAATCAGATACTGTATTAAAATTCTAAATGTCCAGAGCTAACTCTTTCAAAGTTCTTAGACTGACAGCAGTTTAATTCCTAAAATGAGAGTTTCAAAGAACTAGTGATTGCTTCTCTTCTAGATCATGAAAGGGCAGAGAGCAGGTACATGGAGAAGAACAAAACATTAAATGTTCAGTAATACACAGAAGTGACAAGGAAGGGCTGACTGCATCAGCTATTTCATTCCTCTTGGCTTTCAGGATAGGCTTGATTTGTCAGTCTTCTTACTGACTTATAATCTATAATGTTCAACAGATGATCAGAATTATCAAGACACTGGAAGGGACCCGAGCCACCACCCAGTTCCATGAGTGCATTTTTTGATGAGAGAGTGCACCCAGTGAAGTGAAGTAATGTCTGTCAGTTCAGCCAAGTAGTGCCAGCTGAACTTCCATATCCTGACTTCATTCAGCCTAGTGCCCTTAAAAGGAAAATCTCCCAATTTTTCCCAATAAAAGTAAATTACAGCATCATTTAAAATGTTGGCTATTGCTTTTGAGCTAATAAAAGTGTATTTGACAAAATGCTTTACCTGGGTGTAAGCTACCTCTCTCTGAATCTGAATTTATGATTACCTTGGTCATTTTTCACTGTTTTATGAATATGAACACTGTTATTCTTTTTTAGCTTCTTTCTTAGTTTTCTGATGGCATAGTTCTTCCTATGGGTTACCATTATCCCTGTATATTTTTGATCCCTCATACTATGAACCATAGCATTTTAAAGTTTAATATCTGGTAGTGTGCTGATGGACTTTGTTATATGATGTTTATAAGTAATAGGTATTTATGTAAATGGAATCATATTTTGGGTAGCCATTTGTGAACTGAAGACTGTTTCCTGTTTTAAAATGTTTAATGTGCTACTAATAGATTTTGTTTAGTTAGACTTTACCTATAATATATTTGCATTTTGTATTGAGAGTCATAAATAACTACAGGTAGACACCACACAACTTTCCCTTGTCTCAAGTCTTAAATCTAACTCCATTTAAAAATAAGTATTGATCTTATTTTTTAATTGAATACAATCTTTTTGCCCAGAATGTGCTAAGGAATGTTAATAATTGGCCATTTTTTGCCTTTGCTAAGCAGGCATACCTTCCCTCTTTCTCCTCCGGTTCTGCCGACACTCGTCTTCCCCACAGTCTGTAAACACCAGACCCATCTACTCATCCCCAATGCAGAGAACCACATAACCTCTGGAACACTCTAACACTGAACTCTCACGGTAATTCCAGATCCTTAGTTCTTACTAGACTCTCAAAAACAAAATTAAACATAAAATACACAGTTGGTTCTTCCAAGAAATTTTTTTTACCCTCTTTTGTCTACACACAACTCTGTTTCCAATTTAAAATAAATAATTAGTCTTCTACCTAGTTTGATGATTTTCCACTCCTTTTCCAGCAGACTTAACTTCAAAACTCAGTCATGCTGCTTTTTCCTGCACTGCTGCTGCTGCTACGTCGCTTCAGTCGTGTCCGACTCTGTGCGACCCCATAGACCGCAGCCCACCAGGCTTCCCGTCCCTGGGATTCTCCAGGCAAGAACACTGGAGTGGGTTGCCATTTCCTTCTCCAAGCCCAAATACATTCCATTGCTTACCATTCCTTATTTTCTATATTTTCTTCATATTCCTACTTCGATGTTTCTTGCACTTAATTTTGTTTTCCCCCCAGGATTTTTGATGTAGCTCTCTCTTCTCAATGTATTTACTTCTGTTCATTCTTCCCTAATGAAATCCTTTATTCAACATATAATCATATTTGGACTTTGTAATTTCTCTTCTTGAAATTCTGCATTAAACTGAAGGTATTCTGTACTTACAGTACGAATGTTTCATTATAGGCTTTGATGAGTATGCATGGAGTGGCTAATAGTTGCCAATGATACAACACTAGATTTTACTTGTGCTGCTTCTTGTGAGCTGTCACGTTTTGTTTAATATCATATATATCTAATATAAATTATATATTACAAACAATTAAATGTCTAACATAATCTCATACACATAATATATACATAATTGTATAGATACACTTAGATCAGTTTTTTTCTGTCAAAGTCATCTTTCATTTAATCTTTGAAATACAGTGTGAAATGTTAGTTTAAAACTATCTTCTGATAATTCCTAATGTGAGTACCTAAATACATATAGTTTCATTCAAGAATCTTTCCCACAAGATTTTCTACATCTTCTATTTTTTAAGGAATGCTAATATTACTTACTATCCAATGTTTATTTTGTTTGCTTAGGATTTAGGGGTATATGTTAATTGCATTCCATCTAACAGTCTCCCAACCCAATCATTTAAGGCTTTATTGACCAGCTGGGTCAATTGGTCTGATACTGATTTTGCTTTTGTTTTTTTAAAACCAGTATTTCCTCAATAAACTTGTTTATGTCTACCTCTTTTTAATAATTTATTATTTTGAGAAAATTGTATAATCACATATAGTTATAAGAAATAATAAACAAGGATCTCAATGTGCTTTAGTTTTCCCCAGGGTTAATATTATAATATAATAATATAACCAGAAATTGATCTTGATAAAACTTGCTAATCTTACTCGAATTTCACTAGTTCTGTTGTACTCCTGTGTATATTTATGCATGTGTGTGTGTAATTAGCTCTGTGCTGCCTGCCAGATTTAATTTTATTTTGATCCTGTAGCCTATAACATCTTTTTCCTATATATATTTATTATTTTCATTAAAATACAGCTTGTGACAACTTCCCAGGTCAATACTACTCTAAGTTAATCATTGCACTTCTCTTACCACATTTATGTCTGTATACTGCATAACAACACAGTTAAACTTTGCCTCATGGTTCTCTTTGCTGTTCCTATTCCACATGTCTCTAGTCTGTGATTTGCATTACATGTATTCACAAAGAAAAAGTGTGCCTTCTTTATCTTTTAATGTGGCATTTTGCATTAGGATAGGTGCACAGAAGTGCTTGGTAAATCCCATTTGGGGCATAGAAAATGCTTCATTAATGTTGAATGAATTGTCTATAGCAGGGGTTTTCTGAAATTCTCGGTTCCAGGATTCTAGCAGTTGGCAAATTCAGAAGATTGTTGGCCAATCCATAAGGGAGTTGAATGAATATTGACTTTAAGTAGTTATCTGTATTTGTTTCTGAATGATTTTTATGGATGCTTTCTAAAGTGAAATACCTTTGATGACATGGCATATATTTGCCGTTTGTGAACTGATGAGGCATAGAAACATACATTTGTTAGAAACTTTATAAATCATCAAAAATCGTCCACCTTTGAAGAGGTAAGATGTGTTTATTTTTGATAATTCAGTGATTATTAAGCCAATTTCCTGTTAACTAATATATAGGAATGCCTCATTCCATTATTTGGGAGTAAGATGTGAGATTCTCTGAACATTCTGTGCAGCTATGCTATGAATTGTTGAGCTTTTGCACATTACATACAGCCAAGTAATCATAGTACTTAAAATATCTGTTTAACAAAGCCAAAAAAATTATATTGAACTTGAAATTATCAGGCAACTGGGGAAAATATGGAGTATTAATCCATATTGTAGTATTGAATAGTGGCACAGATAGTTGGTGATTTGAAAAAGAAGATAGATTATTTTCTAATTTTTCAAGTAGACTGAATTTTAAAAAAGAAATGTAAGGTCCCTTTTCTGAGCACCCTGATATAGTGATGCTGATTCAATCTATGATGCCTCAGTCTGTATCATTCTGCTTTGAGTATAACTAACTGGCTAACCAGATCACACAATGGTATGTGATTAGAGAATTTGGATCCAAGACACTGACAAGTGACCACACATGAGGTGGCCTGGCTATTAAGGAAAAGAACAGTGACAGAGGAGTGGGAAAGCTAAATAAAAATCATCTCACTTGTTTTGAGTTTAGTCATGCATCACATGAACTGTCTCATGAAAAGAAAGTTTGCAACAAGACTACTTGTCCAAGTAAATTAGCATTTATTTCTATAAAAAAGTAAAAATAATCCATACTGCAAAACATTTTAATAATTTTTTAAGAATCTATTATCCATGACTCTGACACTGATTCTATTTTAATAATTCCTTCAACTCATAAAGAAAAATAACTCTCAGATTTTACATGCTTCTGGACCTTTTTGATAACTTGGTATCATAAGATTAATTTAGGGTTTCCCAGGTGGCACGATTGGTAAAGAACCAACCTACCAATGCAAGAGATGTAAGAGACAGGGTTTGATCCTTGGCTTGGGAAGATCCCCTACAGGAGGGTGTGACAACCCACTCCAGTATTCTTGCCTGGAGAATCCCATGGACAGAGAAACCTGGTGGGCTATAGTCCATAGGGTCACAAAGAGTTGGACATGACTGAAGGAACTTAGCACACACATATGCATAAGGTTAATTTATTCAGACCAGTAACTCTCAACACTAATGTTACATTGGAATGGTCTGGGAACTCTCAAAAAATTCTAATACTTCATAGATTATGATTATGTTATTCTAGAGTAGATCTGGAATTTACAAAAATTTATAATAGAAAATCATAATATAAAAGAGTAGAGATAATAATATAATGAACACTCAGCATGGCACATCTTAACTCATTTATGCCATTCTACTCCTCCCTTGCCTTGTCCCAATTACTTTGAAACAAATCTCAGGTAGCTTGTTATTTCATCTGAACACTGATACTTTTAAAAAGCTCTCAAGTGATTCTAACATATAGCCAAGACAGAACTACCAATAGAACATTCTTGTTTCTAGGTTGAAAATTTATGAGAGGCAGAGACTCTGTATTCTAAATCTTATCCTTTCCTTCACATGGAGAGCTTTGTTAGACATGGTCGCTCAATAAAATATTACAAAATTACTAGAAATGCCCATTTCTGTGTTTATCACCAATAATCATATTAGTCTCCTGTGCTGTGTAGTACGGTAGTACTAGCCATATAAGACTATTTAAATTTTGATTAATTAAAATTAATTAAATTTAAAAACCAGTTCCTTTGTATTAGTAAACACATTCCAAATACTCACTAGCCATATGTGGATACTGGCTAATGTATTGAACAGTGCAGATATAGAACATTTTGATCTGTTAAAAAGTCTAATTGAACAGTGCATCCAGACAGCTTTACTACTCTGTTCAGCTACTGAAAGAGTAATCAATTCAATTGTTCAGTGGTAAATTAAAATGAAGTAAATGAAGAATTAAAAAGCAAATGACAACATATGATGAATGTAAATGTAAAAAATAATAGAATTTTGGAAGTGGGAAGACAAACAATGAAAGCATATTAAAAAATGTAAGGTCAACTAGGGAGATTCTTCAGAAGGCCTCTTGAGGAATAGGGAGGAGAACATTTTTCTGGGAAAGGGTGGGGAACATGCCAGGAATTAGGCTAGATTTTCCAGGGAGAAAGTATGAAAACTTAATAGAATCAGACAGTGGCAATTAATGAGAAAGAGTTATTGACTTTCAAAGCCTCTCACAAGATCTGATCTTTTACAGTCCCTGGTATGAATTCCAGAATTTCAAGTCAGGTAGCTGACAAACTGAAAGAGCATATTAGACAAGACTTTTTGGGGGAAGAAAATGAGGATAAAGTATTCATCTTGGCGTTTGAAAAGAGCAAATGCAAGGAAAACTGAAGTATAAGGAGACTCACAGCTGTCCTGTGAACCATCTGGGTCTGCTTGGCTGCAGCCATACATTACACGATGAAGCTGCCAACCGCAGAGTTCTGAATATGTGGAAAGCAGGACTATTCATCAGAGGATTCATTTTTAACAGAGATTAATTGGTAACTAATTGATACTTGAACTGCTAGTGATCTGTGGGAGAAAAGGCAATATTAACACTACATATTAAGCCAAGATACCGCAGGATACTTTCACGTTAGAATTTATGAGTTGAGAGTGTATGCTCATGTAGGAAAGTATAGAAAAACATTAACAATTGTGTTCAGACCATCTTAGAAATGCAAAAAAAAAAAAAAAAAAAACAAACACACATTACATTACTGGGCCAAGCATATGTAAGTGTCCAGGCAACTCTCATTGTTTTTTGAGAGGTTTTGGAACAGAATCAGGCCAGACCAAATGTAATTTGTAATAAAGTTTTATTGGCAGTGTAGAAGACGAGTAAGGAAAACATTTTAGTAATTTTCAGTGAGTGAAATTTATGAGTTTGCTTTTATATTGAAAATTTGCTCATAAGCTGTTGGTGGCCATTGGTGTGTGAATGTGTGGATGTGGTAATCTCTATTACTAATAGCAATTTTTTTTTTTTTTACTTTTTTCCCCAGTTTAAAAAGTGTGCTTTTACCATGGACACAGTAATGATGGGTTATATTTTTTATAAAAAACACTTAGAATAAATAGTCTGCACAGGCAAAGCATCTCTTTTTTTTTTTAATAAAACATCTTTAATTAAAGTATGACAGTTGATTGCAATAAGGTAGTTGAATGGATGTTAGTACACAGTATAAATAGGTGAAATCCAAGTTGGATGGTTTTACCTTGAAAACTCAGGTTGTGAGAAAGTCAAAATAAACCTATAGAAAATTTAAATATGTTATTCAAAGTGGGTGGAATAAAGAGGTTCCACAATTTAACTGTTTCCTAAAGAGGTGCTGAATGAGAGAGAGACTGCTTTATACAAGAGTCAAAGGCAGAAAAAGGGATTTTACTCACAAGATAGTTGTGCCTCAGTTCTGTGTCTCATATCTGTCTCAGTTCAGTTCAGTTCAGTAGCTCAGTCATGTCCGACTCTTTGTGACCCCATGAATCGCAGCACGCCAGGCCTCCCTGTCCATCACCAACTCCAAGAGTTTACCCAAACTCATGTCCATCGAGTCGGTGATGCCATCCAGCCATCTCATCCTCTGTCGTCCCCTTCTCCTCCTGCCCCCAATCCCTCCCAGTTTCAGGGTCTTTTCCAATGAGTCAACTCTTTGCATGACGTGGCCAAAATATTGGAGTTTCAGCTTCAGCATCAGTCCTTTCAATGAACACCCAGGACTGATCTCCTTCAGGATGGACTGGTTGGATCTTCTTGCAGTCCAAGGGACGCTCAAGAGTCTTCTCCAACACCACAGTTCAAAAGCATCAATTCTTTGGCGCTCAGCTTTCTTCACAGTCCAACTCTCACATCCATACATGACCACTGGTAAAACCATAGCCTTGACTAGACAGACCTTTGCTGGCAAAGTAATGTCTCTGCTTTTCAATATGCTATCTAGGTTGGTCATAACTTTCCTTTCCAGGAGTAAGCGTCTTTTAATTTCCTGGCCGCAGTGACCATCTGCAGTGATTTTGGAGCCCCCCAAAATAAAGCCTGACACTGTTTCCCCATCTATTTCCCATGAAGTGATGGGACCAGATGCCATGATCTTAGTTTTCTGAATGTTGAGCTTTAAGCCAACATTTTCACTCTCCTCTTTCACTTTCATCAAGAGACTTTTGAGTTCCTCTTCACTTTCTGCCATAAGGGTGGTGTCATCTGCATATCTGAGGTTATTGATATTTCTCCTGGCAATCTTGATTCCAGGTTGTGCTTCTTCCAGTCCAGAGTTTCTCATGATGTACTCTTCATATAAGTTAAATAAGCAGGGTGACAATATACAGCCTTAACGTACTCCTTTTCCTATTTGGAACCAGTCTGTTGTTCCATGTCCAGGTCTAACTGTTGCTTCCTGTCCTGCATATAGGTTTCTCAAGAGGCAGGTCAGGTGGTTTGGTATTCCCATCTCTTTCAGAATTTTCCACAGTTTATTGTGATCAGACATAAATACTCTCATATTTTCTCTACTCTTCTTATAATACGAAAAACAAAATGCAAAAAATTCTCATTTTACCTTTTCTAACACAATTCATTTTCGACTGCCTGTTAAGGAAGCTGTATTAGTATTTTAGATAAAGCTGAATTCCTTTTTTAAAAAAATGACTCAGAGGATGACTGAATAAATGGTGGTGGTGTTGTTTAGTCACTAAGTCATGTCCTATTTTTTTGCCACGCCATGAACTGTAGCCTGCCAGGTTCCTCTGTCCATGGGCTTCTCCAGCTAAGAATACTAGAGTGAGTTGCTATTGTCACCTCCAGGGGGTCTTCCTGACTCAGGGATAGAACCTGGTTCTCCTGCATTGGCAGGCAGATTCTTTACTGCAGAGCCACCAGGGACCCCAAAAGGGTGAGATGCATCCCTGGGTGGGGTCGAACCACCAATTTTTCAGTTAACAGCTGAACATGATAACCGATTGCACCACAGAGACACAAAATAAATGGTAGTTAGTTTCAAATTATAGCCTCCCCCTGGTCCCAGAAATACACAGGATACACACAATACCTTAGGTATTTCAGTAGCCTCATAATTCATAAACTCAGACATAATTCGCTAAACGGGTACTCTGTGCTAGGGACTTAGTTCTGTGCTGTGGGTACACTAACATGAATAGAACACCTTGAGGTTTCTGGAAGGGTCCACAACATAGCATGGAAGGCAAAGACGGAAACAACCAGACGCAACAATATGATAGAAGAAATAATAGTGTAGCAAAGATGATGAAAATATTTGGAGAAGTCCAGGAAGATTTCAGAAAATGTATGAACCTCCCTTGTTTCTCTCCCTTCTTCTCCTTTCTGAAGTTATGAGCACATGAAAATCTATTAAACAATGGCCTGGATCAAGTCATCCGGGGAGAAAAATATGAATAATGATTTATGAAATGCAAAGCAGGTTTTGGGCCCCTGAGATCATGCACAAAATCTGCCCCTAGGGCATTCTTAACCAAATCCTTAATTTTTATGATTCAAGGATTCCTTTGTTTTATGCACCAAGAGGTAGTAATTGATTGTAGATAGCTAAATTTTATAATTCAAAAATTTTATTCCCAGGACATTGTTTGATAAAATCACAGTGAAAGGTAAAAGATTTTGCTAGCTGGCTAACTATATATTTGGGAGTGTATTTGGCAGGATATTAATGTTACCTTAATAAGGCAAGAAAGGATTAAGTCCATGAAGAACATTGTGGAGTACATTTTTAGGCAGGACTGTGATACTATTGCTGCTGCTGCTGCTGCTAAGTCGCTTCAGTCGGGTCCGACTCTGTCCGACCCCATAGACGGCAGCCCACCAGGCTCCCCTGTCCCTGGGACTCTCCAGGCAAGAACTCTGGAGTGGGTTGTTAGCTGTCCCATATCTCAAAGGCTCACTTTGGTGGAATATTGTGAACATGTGAAATGACTTTTAGTCCTTCCTTGGTTTTCCTTCTTTGGCCTTCTTGGCATTTCTCTCCATCTTTATCTTGAAAGCTCTTAAGACTTCCCTGCAGACCATATTCAAGTAACTTCACAGAATGTTAGACTTGGAAGGGATTATAGAATTTATCAAAATCATCCTTTCAGTCTTGTTGTTGTTTGGTTGCTTAATTGTGTCTGACTCTTTGTGACCCCATGGACTGCAGCATGCCAGGCTTCCCTATCCTCCACCATCACTCAGAGTTTATTCAAACTCATGTCCATTGAGTCAATGATGCCATCCAACCATCGCATCCTCTGTTGTCACCTTCTTCTCCTGCCCTTAACCTTTCCCAGCACTGGGGTCTTTTCCAAAGAGTCAGCTCTTTGCATCAGGTGGCCAAAGTATTGTTGTTTCAGCTTCAGCATCAGTCCTTTCATTGAATATTTAGGGTTGATTTCCTTTAAGATTGACTGGTTTGATCTCCTTGCTGTCCAAGAGACTCTCCAGGGTCTCCTCCAGCACAAAGTTTGAAAGCATTGATTCTTCAGTGCTCAGCCTTCATTATGATCTGACTCTCACATCCCATGACGACTGGAAAAGCCAGAGCTTTGACTATACAGACCTTTGTGAGCAAGATGAGAAAATTGAGGCTCAGAAAGTGGCACCGCTAAAATAATGTATGCAGAGCTGGGGCTAACAACTTCCAACTCAGTAACTTTTTCTTATTGCTATAATCTTCTCCAGACTGGCAATATTATCATTTAATTACCACTGTCTATTTTTGTTTTGAATAAATATATGTGTTAGTTAGCTGATTTCTTTTACTTGAATCTAGAAGGGATAGAATTTTCATCAATGGGATCCCAGTATCTGCTTTAACTTGACATTTATTTCCTGGTAAAATTGGTCATTCATGGAAGAGGAACAATTTGGGCCATTCTGAAGTTGATGCCTGTTCATATTTACCCTGAAAATTTAAACATTAATATATATTTTATCAGTGGTTAATGTAAGAATTAAATCTATAGTGTTGTTATGCTTGAATTGACTTCCCGATCTAGAATTTGAGGGTTTCCCAGTGTTTCAAGCAGAGAAAGCAATGGCACCCGACTCCAGTACTCTTGCCTGGAAAATCCTATGGACAGAGGAGCCTGGTTGGCTGCAGTCCATGGGGTCGCTAAGAGTCAGGCATGACTGAGCGACTTCACTTTCACTTTTCACTTACATGCATTGGAGAAGGAAATGGCAACCCACTCCAGTGTTCTTGCCTGGAGAATCCCAGGGACAGAGGAGCCCGGCGGGCTGCTGTCTATGGGGTCACACAGAGTTGGACACGACTGAAGCGACTTAGCAGCAGCAGTGTTTCAAGTGCTCTTTCTCAGTTCCAGGCATCTTATTTGAATCCTTTTATTTCATCACATTTTGCTTTAATATTCTTTTAGTTATCTACCAAAACATATTCAGTGTTACCAATTCATCAGGGTGCTTTTTTTCCTTCTTAGTTTAGGGTAATATTAGCTTTCTTTGCTCATTTTCTTTTCTCTAAGTTATTGTGGAAATGTATGTAGAAGAAGTCATATCAGTTCACAAATTTGACTATTATTGAATCACATGGGTTTGATTTGCCAAAATGTATGACATTGTCTTCAGCATTCAGAGTGTACTTAGAAGAAAGCCTGAACTGTAAGAAAAGGATTTTTTGTGTGTGATGTCCACTTAACTAATAAATCTGTCATCACTGACTGGTCTCCATTTCCCCTGAAATAAACAAATCACTATTAAGTTCTTTGAAGCAGGAGACTGCCAGGAAACACGAAAGTCACTTTTGCTTCATCCTCCAAGATAAAGTATTTAATTTAATAAGTGGAATGAGATGCAACAGAAGGAGCCATGGGGTCTTCACACCTGCTAGAAAGTCCAGCAGCTCTCCACAGAGCAGGAATTCAAACAAACTTCAGACCTGACGTTCAGCAGAAGTGCAGAGATGAAGCCAAGAATAAACTCTGGAATAAACCTTGAAAACTTCATAAGTTGAAAGCCTGAATTGTGGAATCCTAGGAAATTAGAAGAGGAAAATGGAAGAATCTGGAGGTCCATGACCCTCAACTGAATTAGCCCTATTGTTATTTTTTCTTTAGACTATTTCATTTTCTCCTTTAAATCAAATGGCAATTGATCCTTGTGTAAGAATGCATATTAGAAAGTCAGGGTCTTGGTTAAAGATTAAACATCAAGCATCCATCACTGAGGGCTTTACTGTTTGTTTGCTTGCTTATTTAATTTCAGAGAAATCCAGACCTGTATTTTATTCTTGTTTATCTCAGTCAAAATAAATGGGTTACTTTAAAGTAAATGCACATGTAGTCTAACAAGGAAATCACTAGGAAAATATGAAGTCTAGTGAGAGGCAGAACAAAAGAAGCAAAATTTTAGAGTTCCTTAGAGAGACCAAAAAGCAAATAAAATACAAAGGAGATAAGAAAACCCAAGTGTTTTTACAGATGAAATTTAAAAGGGTTATACATTGCTATTTTCCTTAGATTTTGTGTTCATTATTTATAATCAAGAAATTTATTTGTCTCACGAACAGCAATTTTCTCTCTCTTAAAAAACAGTGTTTATGTATTTGGGCTGCATAGGGTCTTCGTTGTATCACACTGATCTTTGCTGAGTGCTGCCGGGTCTTTCATTGCAGCAGGGGCTCTCTAGCTGTGGCACATGGGTTTGGTAGTTAGGATTTGGACTCAGTCGCCTGCGGCATGTGGGATATTAGATCCCCAACCAGGGATCCAACCCTCGTCCTCTGCAAAGTGAATTCATAACCACTGGACCACCAAGGAAGTCCCAGAAACAGCAAATTTCTCTTAATTTGTGTCATTTATATGTAGCTCTGTGAGCACCAATTGCTGTGGTTGATATTTGTTTTGGCAATTATAATACTGCAAGAGAAAAAAAGAAGAAGCAAGACACACTTGATCCAGATTACATTTTTTTGTTTGAACTAAAAACTTTATCTCAAGGTTGAGAAACCTCTTGACTCAGGTGATAGATACATAGGTAGATGCATACATACATATAAATACATACACACATAGATTCCAAATAGATAAGGGCCAAGCGTGTACCTGGGCATATGAAGACAGTGAGTTGTTCTGTGTGTGCCAGTAGCCCAGTGGCTGAAATTGTGCCATTGCTCAGGCTTCTCACTGCCTTCCTTCCAGTAATCTGTGACTAATTTAAGGATGCCCACACTGGTGCAGCTATTTATAATGGCTCTGCCTCCAGAAAACTTGCACATTTATTTTACCTTTTAGAAATAAATTTAGTGCTATGCCAATAAGGTATTTTTAAGGTTACTGTCGACATTATTCTTGATTGACATCAAACAGATTTGGCACCAAGATGAGAGTTCTTTCATTTCATTGTTTTTAAAATTGAATCTCTCTACCTATCACATTATTATCAATAAACTTAAAATTACATTGGTTTTCAGAGAGTCCTGATACTTTTAAACAAAATACAGTTTCTAGCTATGAAAGAGTGCCATACCACTATGCTCTGTGCAACCTCAGTCATTGAGAATTGCAATAGGAAAGTTGATTTTCTATCCACAGGTTTAGCTTTGGTTATTTATAAATGTGGAAATGAACACTGCTTTAGTATATCCAAGGCTTGAGTAATTTATATTTCTCAATTATTTGATAAGAAGGTATACAGGCCTTTTAATTCTAGGGCTTCTACTCCTGCAGTATTGATAATACCTTAGAAGATAATACCTTGACCTCCAGAAGGTGAAGAATTCATTGTCCCTTAGGCTATTACTTTCTATTTATGGGAATCAATGATTGGTTTAATGGAACTGTGTTTTTATATTTTCATATGCAGGACATTAAATCATAAATCTCTTGGAGTCATTTCATTCTTTATAAATCTCAGGATGAAATACAAATAAATTACCAAAAATACTCAGTCCCTGCACTGTGTGGATATTAAAGAGGATGTGGAAAAATATTGAAGGAATGGGGGCTTGCTCCAATTGTTTTAAGCCAAAAATATCAAAATTTGGCTTATAAAACTGTGGAAACTAAAAGTCTGCTTATTCCTATAGGGAATTAATGCATTACTCAACCTTGAAAAATTATATTGCCTGGCAACTACAAAATATGTTTAATTTCCAATCCTATCTTTACTCCTTTATTTTGAATCCAGTATCATTCTCCAGTTCTGTTCTGCTGACAGTTAAACTCTTGTTGGAATATTGTACAGCTGATATTCCCCTCATGCTATAGGAACAAGCTAATATATCTACCTTATTGATTATAGATTTGATTCAAGATTTCTTTCCATATCTGCTTAATTGCTTTTAATTTAAGAAACTGGAAAACTGAAGAACACTAAAAGTCAAGCCTTTCCTTAAGGAACAAGTATTATGTATTAATATGGGACTCTTTCATGAAGAACTCAAAGTTGCTAAATATAGAATTTTCTAAATAATAGTCTTTGGTTGACTTTATTTTTCCTTTTCAAAAATAATCCAGAAGGCAAATGGCAGTAGTGGTGTTGATTTTCCATTCCAGATTTCCTTAGTCAACACCAAAAAAAAGACTACTGAAGTTTAGTGTGGAGGAGCAGTCATGCTCTCCCTTTTTATTCCAGGGTGTAAGGGCTGTTTTGCCTAAAATAAATATGAAATGGTTAACTATGCAAAATTCTAACTACAAGATTATTTGATTTTACCGCATTGAATGTGACTCTTTCCATTGCATAATGCTATCTCGTGTTATATGATTAAATATAATCATGGTGGTAGTAGCATCTATATCTGCTACCCCAGCCAGTCATTATCTGTTACTGTAAAATTTGTCAATTAGCTCAAGCGGATAGAGTGCTAATGATGCCAAAACCACAGGCTCAGGTTTTGTGACATTAGGTTCTTTTAGAGAACAGCTTTTGTGGCTATAGAGCACCGCCCTAATCATTGGCAGCCATATAGTAAATGCATTCTGTGTTACACCGGGAACCCTGCGTGTTTGCTCAGCTATAAATGGAAAACCCGTTCAAGGAAGCCACTTTGAAATGGTTGATCATATTTTTAGGATGATTGATTCATCTCCCTGAGTTGTTTAGTCGTTTGGTCATTTATAATGTGCATTTTGAGTGCCTCCCATTGGCAAAGTGCTGTACTTTAAAAAAAAAAAAAAAAGGAAAAAGGGGCTTCCAAGGTGGCTTAGTGGTAAAGAATCTGCCTACCAGTGCAGGGGATTCAAGAGACAGGGGTTCGCTCCTTGGGTCAGAAAGATCCCCTGGAGAAGGAAATGGCAATCCACTCCAGTATTCTTGCCTGGGAAATCCTATGGACAGAGGAACCTGTTGGGCTATAGTCCATGGGGTCACAAAGAGTTGGATACAACTGAGCAATTGAGCACATGGTTGATTTTAAAGGGAAAAGTCTAAAGCCCAGGTCCCATATATATTATGTAGGTGCCTATTTGACTGAGTCAGTTTAATGAATGTGTTAATGTGCTCATCAATTAAGAGTAAAATTGAAATAATTTGAATATTCCTCTCTCAAAGCATGCTAATGGCTTAGCTCCAGATCTCAGCTACAGATTATGAAAGTCTGATAAGGAAAGAAGATAAACCACTTACTATAGGAAAATCATTCCTGTATTAGTTAACAAAGGCTATCAATTTTACATTCTGAGCAAATGCTTATATTTTCCTTAACCTAATTTCCTAGATTAAAAATGCTGTTTTTTACACCTATATCTAACAAGAATCCCTTTCCAGTTTATCGCAATATTTCCTTACTCATTTTTTACATGCAAGTATGAACATTGATTTAAGTATTCTTCAGTGAGTACTGACAATGTATCAGTCACAGTGCAAGAACTTTAAAATGGGATTCAGTTCAGTTCAGTCACTCAGTCGTGTCCGACTCTTTGCGACCCCGTGAATCACAGCACAACAGGCCTCCCTGTCCATCACCAACTCCCGCAGTTCACTCAAACTCACGTCCATCGAGTCGGTGATGCCATCCAGCCATCTCATCCTCTGTCGTCCCCTTCTCCTCCTGCCCCCAATCCCTCCCAGCATCAGAGTCTTTTCCAATGAGTCAACTCTTCTCATGAGGTGGCCAAAGTATTGGAGTTTTAGCTTTAGCATCAGTCCTTCCAGTGAACAACCAGGACTGATCTCCTTCAGGATGGACTGGTTGGATCTCCTTGCAGTCCAAGGGACTCTCAAGAGTCTTCTCCAACACCACAGTTCAAAAGCATCAATTCTTCGGCGCTCAGCTTTCTTCACTGTCCAACTCTCACATCCATACATACCACTGGAAAAACCATAGTCTTGACTAGACGGATGTTTGTTGGCAAAGTAATGTCTCTGCTTTTTAATATGCTAAACATTTCTAAATGTTTAGCATTTCAATGCTAAAGGTTGGTCATAATTCCTTCCAAGAAGTAGGCATATTTTAATTTCATGGCTGCAATCACCATCTGCAGTGATTTTGGAGCCCCAAAAAATAAAGTCTGACACTGTTTCCACTGTTTCCCCATCTACTTCTCATGAAGTGATGGGACCAGATGCCATGATCTTAGTTTTCTGAATGTTGAGCTTTAAGCCAACTTTTTCACTCTCCTTTTTCACTTTCATCAAGAGGCTTTTTAGTTCCTCCTCACTTTCTGCCATAAGGGTCATGTCATCTACATATCTGAGGTTATTGATATTTCTCCTGGGAATCTTGATTCCAGCTTGTGTTTCTTCCAGTCCAGCGTTTCTCATGATGTACTCTGCATATAAGTTAAATAAGCAGGGTGACAATTACACCCTTGACATACTCCTTTTCCTCTTTGGAACCAGTCTGTTGTTCCATGTGCAGTTCTAACTGTTGCTTCCTGACCTGCATATAGGTTTCTCAAGAGGCAGGTCAGGTGGTCTGGTATTCCCATCTCTTGAAGAATTTTCCGCAGTTTATGTGATCCACACAGTCAAAGGCTTTGGCATAGTCAATAAAGCAGAAAATGATGTTTTTCTGAAACTCTCTTGCTTTTTCCATGATCCAGCAGATGGTGGCAATTTGATCTCTGGTTCCTCTGCCTTTTCTAAAACCAGCTTGAACATCTGGAAGTTCACGGTTCACGTATTGCTGACACCTGGCTTGGAGAATTTCGAGCATTACTTTACTAGTGTGTGAGATGAGTGCAATTGTGCAATAGTTTGAGCATTCTTTGGCATTGCCTTTCTTTGGGATTGGAATGAAAACTGACCTTTTCCAGTCCTGAGACCACTGCTGAGTTTTCCAAATTTGCTGGCATATTGAGTGCAGCACTTTCACAGCATCATCTTTCAGGATTTGGAATAGCTCAACTGGAATTCCATCACCTCCACTAGCTTTGTTCGTAGTGATGCTTTCTAAGGCCCACTTGACTTCACATTCCAGGTTGTCTGGCTCTAGGTGAGTGATCACACCATCGTAATTATCTGGATCATGAAGATCTTTTTTGTACAGTTCTTCTGTGTATTCTTGCCACCTCTTCTTAATATCTTCTGCTTCTGTTAGGTCCATACCATTTCTGTCCTTTATTGAGCCCATCTTCGCATGAAATGTTCCCTAATGTCTAATTTTCTTGAAGAGATCTCTAGTCTTTCCCATTCTGTTGTTTTCCTCTATTTCTTTACATTGATCGCAGAGGAAGGCTTTCTTATCTCTCCTTGCTATTCTTTGGAACTCTGCATTCAGATGCTTATATCTTTCCTTTTCTCCTTTGCTTTTCGCTTCTCTTCTTTTCACAGCTATTTGTAAGGCCTCCTCAGACAGTCATTTTATTTTTTTGCATTTCTTTTCCATGGGGATGGTCTTGATCCCTGTCTCCTGTACAGTGGGATTAGTTATTTTCACACCAGGCTCATTTTTGTCCTCAAGGAGTCAGTTGGCAATACAGAGAGAAATATAGCTGTCACAACTTGAAGGAAGGTGAAATGTTACTGGTATCTATTTAGCAGCTGAGGATACTACTAAACATCTCCCAGTGCATAGGACAGTGCCCCCAACAAAGCATTCCCTGGTCCAAAGGTCACTAGTGCCTAAATTGAGAAATCCTTGGGGCAAAAGGGTAGGGCCAGAAGGATGAGGAGAATCTAAAGAATAAGGTCAGGTTCTTGCTCAAAAGGCACAGCCACCTAATCCTGCCCTGATTGCAACCCTCAAATTAATATAATACACTTTTAGCCCACACTGTCTTGCCAATGTTTTTTCACCAGCATTGCCGCATTCTCCATGTGCTAGGCTTCAGTCCCAGAAGAGCATTGCTTTCCAAAGGGAAGGGTATTCTGTGCTCGTTTTTGTTTGTAAACTTTGGTTCTTGCTGTTTTCTTTGTCTGAAATACTCTTATTTCTACATCTACAGAAATTCCACTCATTCTTTAGGACTCACTCTAGAAGTCACTTCCTCCTTCAAGTCATCCTTAACTAGCCTAGAAACAGTATTTACTCCCTTCCTCTCAAGAGTCTCGTACCTTATTGTGTACCCTTTATTTTTGAATGAATTATTTGCATTAAAATTATGTATTAACCCATATCTCCTAACCTTAATGGCAGAAATTGAGCCATGAGCTTCAAGTGTACAGCATAGCGTCTGACACAGAGCTTCTATTTTAAGTATTTGATAAAAGAATACTTATTTGATAAAATAAATACCTGAATCAACTGTAGAAAGAGAACGAAGGACCTAAACTGCACAAAAGTTTTAAAAATAAATAATCTTGATTCGCTTTACTCTGAATTAAAAATTCTAAGTCTAGACATTATTCATCCCTTGACAGCTAACATAAGTATGAAATCTGCATTCCACGCAGGAGAGTAAGAGTTCTTTTCCTTTTCTCCTACTACTAATCCCTATACTTGAAAATAAACACATGGAAATTGCTGGCAGAAAAGACGCAATGTTATGGTTTCTATATCACTCACATTTTAAAATAACATTGCATACATAGTTTCTAAATAAGTTTATAGATTAAAAGTAAATTTGGGGGCTTCTTTCCAGAAAGATATACTAGATGTACTTTTGTCAATTCATTCCATTAAGTACAGCTGAAAATACTGGACTCTGTAGATAAAAAGATACCTTAGAAGATTCTGAAAGGTAGAGAAAGGAAGGTAGAATGGCAAGAGACTTTGACACCAAGAAATGACATGGTAATCAGGTCCCTGAGTTGGCATTTGCCTCCTGTGCTGTCAAATGGAGTTGAAGAAGACAGCAATCTCAAAACACCAAAAAACACAAACAGACAAACAAAAAAGCTCTGACAAAAGTCTGTTGTCTCTGGGCAAAGGTTCAGAAAAGGGGTAACCTCACAGAGCAAAATACTTCAATACGGCAACTGCTGTACTCAAGCGAAAAAACTTTTGCTCTGTGAAAGCCCCTGTTAAAAGGGTTGGCACTTAAAGAGGAGGTATTGATGAATTTCACCTCGTTGTATAAATCTACAGAGAATGATGGTGAATGAAAGTTATCCCAAAGGTTATATATTGTATTATTTAAGTATATAATATACTTGAAAGGCAAATTTATAGAAATAGAGGAGATTTGTTGTTTAGTCACTAAGTTGTCGTCTCCAACCCTTTGCAACCTCCAACTCTCTCCAACTCTTTGCTGGAATGCAGCTTGTGAGGCTTCCCTGTCCTTCACCATCTCCTGGAGCTTGCTCAAACTCATGTCCATTGAATTAGTGATGCCATCTAACCATCTCCTCCTCTGTCTCCCCCTTCTCCTCCTGCCCTCAGTCTTTCTCAGCATCAAGGTCTTTTTCAATAAGTCAGCTCTTTGCAGCAGGTGGCCAGATTAGTGGTTGCTAGAAATAAAGAGGGGGTGGAGCCCAGAGATCATTGGTGTGGCTGCAAAAGAGTAATATGCGAGGTGGAAACATTCTGAATCTTGATTGTTTCAGTGCCAGCATCCTGATTGTGATTCTGTGCTCTACTTTTGCAAGATTACCATTTGATAAAACTGGGTAAAGAGTACGTGGAATTTCCTAGTGTTATTTATGCCTGAATGTTAATCAGTAATCTCAAAATTTTAAAGTTAATTTAATAAAACATCACAATGGCTTGGGAGTTCTTTAGGATATCTTATTATATTAAAAACATGTTTATTTAACTTTTTATAGAGGCCATGATACAGTTTATACTCACAGTATATATTTTCTTTTCCAAAGAGAAGTTGTCAGTGCCGCCTTCCAAATAGGAGCTAGTTCTTTTGGCTGAGGATAGAAGTTCTGCTTACATGACTGGTGTTTACAAAGGATGTCACAACATAAGTTCCATGTTTTTATGCCACATACATTTTGTTGAAAATATTGTAAATTACTTAAGAGTATTTGGGGAACATGAGTAATTCCATAGGAGTTTTACAATGAATGGCAAGGTTCTAAAGAGCCATGCTAAGAATACCCTGTTACAACTCATTTCACCTACCACAGTTTCTTTGAAGCAGTTAAAAAGAGAGAAAGAAAGAAAAAAGCAGAACTGCATTTGAAAACAAATTTTCAGAAAAAATCAAAAGAAAATGAGTCAGTTGCTGAGATGCCTCTATGTTCAAAGGGAAAGCCTAATATTCTATCATCATACTTAAGAGTAAATGCACCCATGCATGCACACAGTCACTTAGTCGTGTCTGACTCTTTGCAACCGTTTGGACTATGGCCCACCAGGCTCCTGTCCATGGGATTTCCCAGGCAAGAATACTGGAGTGGGTTGCCATTTCCACTTCCAGAGGATCTTCCTGACCCAGAGATTGAGACATCACACTATTAAACATAGTATTTTGCAAGCTGTTTAGGTCCCTTGTTGGCAGAATCTAAGACTGAAAACCTGCTGAGTTTATCAGTGGATGGATTCTAGATCATTCCTTCTTCCCAAGATATGCTTGTTAATGTCTAGTGGCCTTATGTTGGGGCAGCAAAATTACCTAGTAATCATGTCAGTTTATTAATAATGTGGTTATCTGTAGTTGAAAACCTTGAGAATTTTGAAACTGTTTGGCTTTGGAGTTTTTATATGGGAAAGGTTTAAGTCATTAAATGTTACTCAGGTGTTTTTTTTTTCCCTCCTTATTTTGCATTTCTTTCAGTAGGACCTCTTTTGATATGGCTCAAAATGGAGTATTTGGACAGGATTGTTTTGTACAATGGCTAAATGCACAGAATCTGCAGGAAGAATCATCAGGATTAAACCCTAGCTTTGGCCTTGTTGGCCATGTGACCTTGAATGTGTTATTGGAGCTCTCTGTGCCTCAGCTTCTTTGTTCTTGAAGGATTAATTAAATCAATAAATGTAGGTGCTTAGAATACAGCGTGGTACTTAATAAGCACAACTTAAGGGTAGCCATTACCATTATATCAACATCAAGAATGTGTAAAATTACATTATATTCTTAAAGAATTTCTCTTTTTTAGTGATTAGAAATGATATTGTATTGGAATTTTACCAGAGACAATAACTTACCATCTTTGATCACCAAATTCATGCTAAAATTAATTGATTGGTTTTTGTTTTAATTGGTTTTAATTGCTCTGAACAGGAGTATGAAGATTTTCACAGATGTGGGCTCAATCCCTGGGTCAGGAAGATCCCCTGGAGGAGGAAACAGCAATCCACTCCAGTATCCTTGCCTGGAAAATCCTATGGATAGAGGAGCCTGCTGGGCTTCAGTTCATATGGTTGCAAAGCATCAGACATGACTGAGCGCACATGCATACACACACATAGAGGACATGTATGTCATATTTCATTTAGAAATACCAGAATTAGACATTGAAAACAAACCTTTTACTCCCATTGCTTTAAAACCATTAATGGCTTTCATTAAGGGAAAAGACTCAGCATGAAAATTGAAGTCTCTCACAGGCCCTGGTTTCAAATCCCTTCTTGCCTCACATACTCCTTTCTAGCACTTGGAGGTAGTTGGTGTTCCTGGCACATTCATCATCCTCCTTCTCAGTCCTTTGTCCACTCTGATCCTAATGTAATTCTCGGTTTCTCTTTAGGCAAATTCTTCCCCATTTCCAAATTTGGCTCATCTCTGCCTTCTACAGGTTCTCGCTTAACTAAAATCAAACAGACTGAATGCTTCTCTTCTCTTTTCAAATCACTGTGGAAATACCTATGCCCTACCCTCTTCAGTGTATTGTTTTATTTTTTTCAGAATGATTGATTTTGTATTTCAAAGTTTATAACTACAATAAAGTACAAAGAAGAGTATAATTGGCATCCATTTTTTTTTTTCTCTCTCTGTCTCCCTCCCTCTCTCCACTCTCTGTGGCCCAATCCTCCCCAGTGCTGTGAGCTCCTCAGGGGCTGGAAGAATTTTTACTCATCTTCGTGTTCTCTACTGTGCCCAGCACAGTTACTGGCACATAGGAAGCATTCAGCAAATGTCTTATGAATAATTGCATTCACAAGAGATGGACCTATCTTGGGACAGAGTACTGAGATCAGTATCATTTGAACATATGGTCCCTACCTTGACAAAACAGGAACATAGTTTTATAGGCAGAGTAAAAGCAAATTCAGATACTTATCTGGTGTGTTAGGCTAATTGGTTGTTGTGGTAATCAGTGTGAAATGCCAAACCTGACTCGGGGTGTTATTTGCCTTCTCAGAGGAAAATTACACAAAGCGTGTGACTAGTGGGTTGTGTGGGATGAAGAAAAACTGGAATCACAATCCTTTAAGGATTTTGAACCTGGAATTGAGAAAACTGTTGTGTCACTGACAGTTTAGAAAGGATAGCTAGTTTAGTTTTGAAGATCTTAACAGGAAATCTGTTGACTCATGTGTGCTTACTAAGTCACTTCAGTTGTGTCCCACTCTTTGCAACCCTATGGACTGTAGCCTGCCAGACTCCTCTGTCCATGGGATTCTCTAGGCAAGAATACTGGAGTGGGTTGCCATGCCCTCCTCCAGGGGATCTTCCTAACCCAGGGATCGAAACCAGGTCTCCCACACTGCAGGCAGATTCTTTACTGTCTGAGCTGTCAGGGAAGCCCATAATCTCTATGGTGTTGTCTCAATTTGAAAGCCTTTTCTTTTACTTTTCCATGACATAGCAGGCTCTCTGCTGAACTAAAGCCTGCCCTGCGTTCCAGATGGCTCGTCAGCAGCATGGTGTCCTGCTCTATCTTTCCTTGTCCTGTGAGCCCATAAGCTCGGCACCTGTACTTCTGCTGTATCCCCGTCTTTCCCACTGGGATAGAACTTTCTTTGTTGTTTTTTCTTTCAAAAACACATTACTTACTCAGCCTGTCATTCAAGGCACCACATGTCCTCAACCTATTTTTGAGGGTGATTTTGTCATCTAGTCCACATGTGCTATATACTCTGGGTACTTCTTATAGTTTGTACTCACTAGTCAGCCTCTAACCTTACTTTTTACTCTTAATTTTCCTGTTACCTGGAAAGGTGTCTTCTGCCATCTCCCACTGTAGAAGCCCTGCTGTATTTTAAAATACTAGCATAAATATGATCTGTTCATGAAACTTTCATGATTCTTCAATTTCATGTGATTTTTTTCTTCTTTGATTAACCATGGGTGTTTGTATCTCTGTTCTTTGATGTTTTGAATCGTTTTTGAATGTTTAAAAATATCCCTTTTCTTAATATCTTCACCCAACACACACACACACACACACACAATAAGTGACTGATTCATTTTGAGTGTCTGATTTTGGTATTTATAGATGAAATATGACATATACTTCCTCTATGTGTGTGTGTGCGCTTAGGTGCTGAGTAACTTAATGAAGTTACATGATATATTACTTACCAGTTAGTACATCCTCAATAAATATTGAGTGGAATTTATATGGTGATTGACAGCTTGAAGATGGAAAACTGTTAAGATATGAAAATTCATAATGGAAGATAGCAGATTAAGCATAGCCTTTTGGAGAATTCTTCGTTTTGGGAGGAGAGGATAAGGGGAACAGAGATGAGGAAGCCCAGACAGGGTGACTTGCTTTGGTTATTTAGGGAGTTGTCGGAGGGCCTCCCTAGAACCCAGGTCAGCTGAGGCTTAGCTAGAGAACAACTCGATTTCATGTAAATCAGCTCTTATTAATCATTCCCAGAGTGAGACATTTCTGCTCCTATTTTATAGTTGTACTAGCAAGTGGGTGCCAGAGGAAAAGGGAATTCCCTGGGTAACTGGACTGCAACCTCAAACCTCTTCACTTCCTTTGGATGATTAATTATGTTGCAAGCTTCTTAACAAAGGACCCTTGATTCATATCCTGAAGCACTAGGGTATTAAGGCTGCAGCACTTTCCTAGTATCCTAGTTCAGTTAAATTTTTCTCAAAGCTGGTTCCTATTTCTGGCAGTAACTCTTCAGTTCTGGAACTTTAGTTCCAGCCAAAATAAACTATTGTCTCAGGTCTGTATTTTTCCTGAAGCACCATGGCATTTTTATGGAATGTGGAGACAGTTTTATGTATGACTTTAATGGTAACAATAAAGGACACAGATCTCCTTCTCTGGCCCGCTATCCTTCCCGCTCTAGTACAGCCGTGATTACACAGCCTCCAAAAGAGGGCCATCTTAAACCTTCCAAAGGAAATCTATCATTTATTTTCTGTGTGATCACATTTATTTTCTGTGTGATCACATTTATTTTCTGTGATCTTCACTTTCCTACTTTTATTTTTTTCCTCATTTACAGAGGCATCAAATTATTTTTTTTGTGTAGTCAGTTACATTTTTAAAGAAAAGAAAGAAATCCCCTACTACATTATATGGTTCCTAATTGTCTTGTTATTTAATTAAATAATGCTATTTAAATCAACTTTTAAAGTAGCTGTACTTTGTAAACATTTATTATTTATGCTGTTAATGATAATTCAGAAAAGAAAATATTACATTAAGTCCTGAAGGCTTTTTAGATATGAAAGACAAAGCTTGCCTAGTTGATATTTTTTCCAAATATGTATTAACTTAATTAAAAAACACATGTCCTAAGGATGGATTTGAATCCTTTGGGAATATCTCTAGCATGATAGGATCAACATGTTAACATTCAACATTTCCAAGGCCATATTTTCCCACTTCAATGAATGGATAAAGGAAATTCTTCTGAGATTATTATGTTTCCATTATTTGAGTTTGTCTTGTGAACCCTCCAAAACATGATTTGTAAATTGAGGAATTTAAAACTAAAAGAAAGTTCTGAAGTCAAGTCTTTGAAAGAAGATGAGCTAATGTAGGCATACTAATCCTCGCAAAAGTGATTGTTCTTTTCAGTTAACTAAAATTTAAAAGTCGTCTTGTTTTGTTAATGGTCATCTTTTAAAATGAGAAATTACGTTCTAGCCATTTCAGGAAAATAGCAATAATAAACTTTCCATGGTTTGTAGTTCTTTTTTGCTATTAAAAGCAATTATAATGTTTAAATCATGTAGAGTTGCCTCTAGAATATAATGACTGTTCACAGCAGCTTTAGTTTCATGTTCCATAAAATTGAGCTTCCTGCCTTTACATTTTAGAAGCTAGATCATGATCCTTGCGCTTTTGCTATGTTAATGCATACAATTGCTGAGGAAAGGAAATAGTGTAACATGAGAAGACAAAGAAATTGAACCATCAAAGTAGACTTTTCCATAATAAGCAGAATCTTGGTGCTTGTTGAACTTAGCGATAGCATTTACTAAAACATATCTTTGAGCCATATGTCTGGAAATGTCTTACCACTTTAATGTGGAAGGCACAGAGACCTCAGCAAGACACTGTTATGACGAGTTCATGAGGCAAATCTGAATTATTGGTGAAAATGGGCAATGAAACTATTCTTCTAAAACTCATTTCATGTACATTCAAGTTATCATAGGTTTGAGGAAATTGTATGATGGTTTATTTTTCTCAACAGAAACTTTACTTAAGCTAATAAAACTTTCTTCTTATAGAACTATTGTAATACCTAAAATAAGAACTTGTTCTATTAGTCTTATCTATGAACATTAGACAATTTTAGCTTTAGCTAGGGTTTGTTTCACATAATAAATATATTGGTTACATTTGTTTCTTGGTTGTGTATACCTGTCTATATAAATACAGAGAATGTGTAGTTAATACTGCATGTAAGTTGTATTTAGTGTGGCAAATACATTTGGAGATATACACATCATATTCAGTACAGTTCCTTGAAGATAATGAGCTATTAAAAAAGAGAAAACACTTATTAAAATCAATTAATATCCTAGAAAGGAAGACCAATACAGCATCAACAAAACATTTACTAAGCCACTAATATGGATATTACGGCTTCCCAGGTGGCACAGTGGTAAAGAATCTGCCAATGCAGGAAACACAAGAGATGTGGGTTTGATCCCTGGGTCGGGAAGATCTCCTGGATGGGGAAATGGCAACCAACTCAGTATTCTTGCCTGGAAAATTCCATGGACAGAGGAGCCTGGCCAGCTACAGGCCAGGGGAACTCAAAGAGTCGAACATGACAGAGCAGACAGACAGACAGACAGACATCTGGTTGTTAATTTTAGGTCAGTGTGATTTATTTAAGTGAAAAATGCTAGTGCTTTTCCCAAATTGGTGTTTAAATGAAATTATGAATTACGGAGCATTCTCTTTTCATTAGAAAAAACTTAGGTTCCATGGCAGTCCATTCTGAAGGAGATCAGCCCTGGGTGTTCTTTGGAAGGAATGATGCTAAAGCTGAAGCTCCTTTGGCCACCTCATGGGAAGAGTTGACTCATTGGAAAAGACTCTGATGCTAGGAGGGATTGGGGGCAGGAGGAGAAGGGGATGACAGAGGATGAGATGGCGGGATGGCATCACCGACTCGATGGACGTAAGTTTGAGTGAACTCCGGGAGTTGGTGATGTACAGGGAGGCCTTCCTGCTGCGATTCATGGGGTTGCAAAGAATCGGACACGGCTGAGCGACTGAACTGAACTGAGGTTCCATGGAGTATTTTCTTTTAATAAGTCATTGCTTTATAGCTTATTAAGCACACTAGGAGCTCTGTTTGTAATATAATGAGCAATTAAATTATAATCACTTCAGTACAGTATTTCTAACAGCCTAGATCTTTCATATCATGGGTTTTACTGAGTTTGACATACTTCAAACTCAAGTGGAAAACTTTTCTGTGTTGCAAAGATAGTCTCTTCTTCAGTTGAGAAATAGTGTATTCCAGAGTTGACGGAAGGAAATGTATAGGTATTTGAATGAGACAATACATTTGAATCAGTTCTAATGAGGTGGATGAAACTGGAGCCTATTATACAGAGTGAAGTAAGCCAGAAAGAAAAACATCAATACAGTATACTAACGCATATATATGGAATTTAGAAAGATGGTAACAATAACCCTGTGTACGAGACAGCAAAAGAGACACTGATGTATAGAACAGTCTTATGGACTCTGTGGGAGAGGGAGAGGGTGGGAAGATTTGGGAGAATGGCATTGAAACATGTAAAATATCATGTATGAAATGAGTTGCCAGTCCAGGTTCGATGCATGATACTGAATGCTTGGGGCTGGTGCACTGGGACGACCCAGAGGGATGGAATGGGGAGGGAGGAGGGAGGAGGGTTCAGGATGGGGAACACATGTATACCTGTGGCGGATTCATTTTGATATTTGGCAAAACTAATACAGTTATGTAAAGTTTAAAAATAAAATAAAATTAAAAAAAAAAAAATTAAAAAAAAAAAATGAATGAGACAATAATAGAAAACCAGTATCACTTTATTTAGTGTCTAGGGAGGAAAAAATGCAATTATATTGTAAAAATATATTTTCAAAGTGCTATAGAAATTTTTTCCCAGGTAGAATGTTCTATTTATTTATGGGGATGTTTATAAAGCACCTTCATGTATATTATCTCATGTGTTCATTTAATAAATCTATGAGGCTGGCAGTAAGTTGAAGGATTACAACTATTAAATAAATGAACAGGGTTTTTTTCACACCACTGAGATTTTCACATCAAATGTACTGCCATTTCCATTTCCAAAGCTGTTGCCAGAAAACTTGGTGTTTCAGTGTAGATTAATTGACATTTATTGTGTGGCTCCTTACATGGAGCTTAATTATAAGCACATTCTTTTTAATGTACAGTATTTTTTGTAAAAAGCAGTCATTATGGAATGAGTATAATTTGATGTTGTAATTAAATATAAGCTTAAGAGTAGGAAAATTTTCCCTTAGTACTGCCGCAAGTACATACAGATAAGCACACACTTAATATATGTGAAACAAAATGCACAGGACACAAAAATACACATACTTATTTCTCAGAATGCTGCAAAGCTTGTATACTTTCCTTCTGTTTGCTATTTGTAAGCCAACTCTTTCTAGAAACTAGGTACACTGAATGGTTTACTTACATTTTCTGCTACTTAAAATAGCATGATAACCAAGAAAGCAGTTAAGAAATGTTTGTTTTATTTCTTTCTTGACAGTCCTGACATTTTAGGTACTCCATTGTCTTCCAAACAATTGCTTATATTTTTCTTTGTTTTAGGTCACAAGTTGCGTAAGTAATTTCAATGTGGAAATATCTTCAAAAGAAAATATCAATATCCATCTTAAAATGAAATTATTCTTGCAATGGCGGGAAATTTGGAGGTCTTTTAGTTTCCAGTACTTTTAGTTGTCTGTGCTTTTAGCTTCCATTACTCAGGTGTTGAAGGTGGTCTTTTTCTTCTTGACATCTTTCATTCTATGCTTTAGACTTGGCACCGCTATTGTTTCATTTAAACAACAAAAGACTCAGATGTGCTGGTCATTGCTGCATACCTCAATAATGTATGATTAGCAGCAGCTCACTGTATGTTGCACAGGATGAAAAATGTATAGCAACTTCTAGCTCTTTCTCTGTCACAGTGACATGAGCATAGCCTTTGTGATTTACCTGCCTTAATGAATTGCCAGATCAACATAGCCAGAAGAATTATGTTAGATTAGGCTAAGAATAGATAAGCCTAATCTTCTTTTCTAGAAGGTTCTAACTATAGATGGTTATCCATGCTCCTATGATAGCTTCTAAATACCAGAATCTAGCTTTATGGAGTAGTAAGGTGTGACAACAGTGTGCTAGAGAGCCAGTTAGTAGTAGCTCTAGAAAGGCAATGTTAAGTTTTCAAGAAGTTTGAGAGCTAGTTGATATCACCCTATGGTGAGAATATTCACAACATGAAAGTGCAAATTAGACAAAATTCATTTGCAGTCATTCAAAAAGAGGATTCAAATATTGTATAAGTAATTGAAAATTTGAAAATCTAGACATGCTTTATATATCTGCCAAAATTTGCATATGTGGCCAATGATGACTAAATAAAACAAAATAGTTTAAATATCTAGAGTATAAATATATATGCATGCACACACACACAAACATATATACACTTTTTGGGGGGCTTACTTTGAAAATATGAGGTCTTCCCTCATCGCTCAGTTAGTAAATCATCTGCCTGCAATGCAGGAGACCTGGGTTCGATTCCTGGGTGGGGAAGATCCCCTGGAGAAGGAAATGGCAATCCACTCCAGTATTCCTGTCTGGAGAATCCCATGGACAGAGGAGCTTGACAGGTCCACGGGATCACAAGAGTCAGACATGACTTAGTGACTAAACCACCACCACTTTGAAAATAAAAGACAATGGCATTTAATTACACTCAGGAAAAATGTATGCTTTAATTTTGACTACAGTTTTTAGTAGCAAAACTGTAAAAACAAAGTATGAAAGAAATAAAATCATACAGACTTGCAAAACCCATTTATTTTTAAAAAGGAAACATAATTAAACCTTGTTGATTGGCCAAAGAAATTATGAGCACAGCTGGGTCATTTAAAATGTGTGCTGGTTGAAAGAGCTAGAAAATATAATTGCCTCCTTTTGAAATCAATTTCATTTTTAAAAAACAAATCAAGATGTATTTAACTAAAAGTTAGGTGGGAAGTGACAGCTAAGTGATTCAAATAAAATTAAAAGACTAATAAATGTGATTTAGTAAAAAATTCAGTTAGTTAAATCTTACTCATGATACATTTTAAGTTTAATAATGTTATTAATAATAGGTGTATATTATTGGATTCATAATACATGTCAGATATACACACTGTAAATTTGCTCATTTTCCTCTGTACAGCAATCATATGTGAATTCTGTAAATGGGGACTCTGAATTTCAAAAGACTTAAGATCACACAGGTTGTAAGTAGCTATAGTGGATTTCTAACTCAGATTGGCTGGCTTCAAAGCTCCTGCTACTTTCTCTCAGTCATTCTTCCTTTCTAAATATATAAAATTTGTAAATAATATGTAAAACTGTAAAATGTATATAGCTTTAATTATAATCACAATTCTGTTTAATCAATCCAAAAGTTTTAAAAATGTATACTATTAAGACTTTTCCACTGATTGAAAATTATTGCAAGAAAGCAGAGGATACACTTTATATGTGTGTGGGTGTTGGAAAATTACATTTTAGGAGTAAATTTTATACTCCTCTTGTACAACACAGGTGTTGACCCACAAGTATCAAGTACAACAAACATGCTTATACTTCAAGCCCCTTTCCCTCCACATAGAGTGAAATACTGAATGCTATTTAATAGCTAATTTTCATTTCAAAAATTATGAGCTCTGCTCTGTGACATATGAAAAAATTATTAAATTCTGAGTTTTGACAGAATGCCTTAACTCAATGTAAAATTACAAGCCATGAATTGTCCGCAGGGCACAGATGAAAGCTTTATTTTGTCACAGACTTGACTTTATGTTCATTTATATGCTGTCTTGGTAGACATTCAAAATAAGTGTAGAAGATTTTGCAAATCTAATATAAAAAGTAATTATGATCATTTTTATTTTTCAGACTTCAGTGAAGAGTGAATTTCCTAGTGAAATTCTTAACTGTGTTATCTTCAAGTTAGTCTTGAAAATATTCTGAATGCATAGACAATAATTGCATTTAAGTTCTTAAGTTTCTATATAAATGTAATTTCATTTAAGACTTCTAAAAAGTATTTTGGGGCTTCCCCAATGGCTCAGCTGGTTAAAAAAATCTGCCTGCAACGTAGGAGACACAGGAGACGCAAGTTTGATCCCTATGTCAGGAAGATCCCCTGGACAGGGAAATGCAACCCACTCCAGTATTTCTTGCTGGAAAAATCCCATGGACAGAGAATTCTGGCAGGCTATGGTCCAAAGGGTCACAAAGAATCAGATGAGACTGAGCATACACGCACATACACAAAGTAAAATTTTAGAAGCTCCTTATATAGTTAGCAATTCTTAAGGCTTGACAAAATGTTTTATGCCACATGTGGGAATAAAGGAAGGCTTCATGGGTAGATGTTTATCACAAGTTAATATGCAAATATACATATGTATCTTTCTAAAATTGCTCCCCCCCCATGAAATGGACAAATAATAATATTATCCAGGTATCTCTCACAAGTTGCTCTTAACAAAAGCACAGATTATGCCTTCCAAAATATCAACTTTTGACAGCAAACATCAAACTGCCATGATAGTATACCCAAAATGATTACTTTTAATTACCTGCGGATGTATCTTAAGAAGCTTTCATCCACAACTTGACGGTAATCTACCTCAGGATAAGCACTATGTCATATTGTTCTATGTCCTAGCACATTACATAATGAACTATTCATGTTTGTGTCTAACAAAGCACACTCTCAGCATATAGTATTTGGCTATGGATGCCTGATTCAGAGATGGATTATAGCATAAATTGGTATGCAAATGCCACTTTATTATTGAGCTTCAGAGTTCAACAAGATTGTTAATTTCTAATACTCCTTTCTCTACAAACCAGCAGATCCCAGACTGACCATCATTCCTACCTTCTTTTGTCCAAAACGTGTGACTCTATAAATCAGTGTCTCTGATGTCAATCTCTTCCTTCATCTCTCAGAATAATGTTTAAATAGTAAATGGACTCTCATCTTTTTTTCTTATTTATTGCAGCTATTCTGGTTTCACTGGTCTCTGTCAGCAAACAGCTTTGTGTACATATTCTTTAGTGCATAACCCAGTAGTTCTTAACATGTTACCATCAAAAGTTCTTTTAAATTATTTCATCTTTTTGGTTAGAGCTCATGTTTCAGATTTTTTTCAAAGTAAATTTCATTTCAGGTTTTCCCAGATCAAACTACATATTAGGTAGCAAATACTGGTAATAATTATGGGGAGAAAGATGATGATATATGACTTGTATACGTTGGGAATCATCAGCAGCACTTCTTTTGTCTTTTTAATATTATTATGCTCAAACATACTCGCGTCAGAATTTTTCATTATATTTTTGAAAATTATTAAATTACAAGTTGATTTAATCATAGAGCACTGATTTTATTGTATTTTTTATTTTTTTAGAAAGCATGTACTACTCTAGTGTAAACAGAATTCTGCCTGTTGAGAGTATATAAGTAATATTCCTTGAATGTAAGTCCTAAATTCTTAGCCTTCTCCCAGTTGTGAAAATTCCTTTATGAAAGCAGTCACAAATTGACTTAATACAGATTGGTTACCCTGAGATGGGTTTCCTTCTTGCCAAGACAGCTGCAGTGGAGAAACAGATCACAGAGCATTGAACACTACCAGCAGCAATCAGAAGGCAACCAACTGCTGCTTGGTGCCTGGGCTAGAACCCTGAGTTGATTGGGATTTTCCAATCTTTTTTATTTTATTACTGTTATCTATTACTTAATATTTTATATGTTTTTTATACTTGGAAATTAAAGCAAAATCAATTTATAAGTCATTTGCTATTAATATCCCCATATAATTATTTCTACAATTACTATTGTGGTTAAAAAATACCTATGTGATTTATTTCTCAGACTTTCTATATGAATAAAGTTGTAAGTAGACAATATAATGGGTTCATAATGCTGTTCAGTAAACACTTACGATCTTATTTTTTACCCCATTTAAGAATGTTAGTTAAACATTTTATGTACTCAGATATCAAGGCAGAAAATGACTCTTCTTTGCCTAAAACTATATACCTGGCTACTAGGATTCTTTGCAGGAGAAGAAGCACGCACAGTTATACACACACACACACACACACACACACACTCACACACACACAATTTGACTCCAGTTTTTAACCTTCAAAGGAGACAAAAATTCATACAGTGATCCAACTGGGCCTTGTGAAGTGTCACTTCAACAGTTTCATTGGAAATATCACAATTAAACCTGCAGCTTCATTTGTAGACTAGCCAAAAATAATACACAGATCCCTTTAAAGATTTGTCCATTTTTCGATGTAAAATAAAATTCTGCTAGTTGCTGTGTAAAATCTAAACTTCCTGGGTTTTAGGTAGACTTTTGTTTCTAGAACTAAATTTTCATATGCTTGAAAAAAATGTCTAACTCCTAATTCTATCAAATCTATCATTTTCAGTTGCTGAGGTCCTTAGAGCCCAGTCCCCACTAATAATTGCTAGAGCTTGCAGTTAATTGCTGAGTGCCCAGAGTATGCAGTTACGGTGCTAAATGATTTACTTAATTTAATCCTGTTCACTTTAATTCTGTGTTAAATATGAGGAAAAGGCAAGTTCATGGTTGAATAAGCAGACAAATGGCAGAAACTGTGCTCTTAACATCTGCTCATTTGGCATCTTGGGTCATAAATATTCTGTGTAGTTTTCACAGCCATATTTGTTCTAAGTCGATTCAGTGGTTCAGTCGTGTTTGACTCTTTGTGACTCTATAGACTGTAGGCCACCAGGCTTCTCTGTCCATGGGATCCTCCAGGCAAGAGTACTGGAGTGCCTTGTCCTTCTCCAGGGGATCTTCCCGACTCAGGGATCAAACCCGTGTCTCTTACATCTCCTACACTGGCAGGCAGAGTCTTTACCACTAGTTCCACCTGGGAAGGGGTAGCTATATTTAATATCACAATTAAATAATGATGTTTCTTGAATCCTTGTTCTTGTGAAGAGGCCATGCAATAGGTAAGGATATTTAGGGATCTGAAAGAATGCTTTCATGTCTCTTTCTATAGCTGAATGACACTTGAACCGTAAAAACATCACCTAATAGTATGTGATCTCTGATAAGCATGTTTAGTCATTCTGAGTCTTTTTATTTCTCCTCCTTAACTACAGCAAGTGGAACTAAAAGATTTGTGGGAATCTGTTCAAGTTCTAAAATTCATGCATTTTAAATCAAGGTTTATTAATTAAGCCAACTTCATTAATTTAATGATATGTATTTACTAAAATAATGAATTTATCATAGCTCTTCTGGGCTTTAATGTATCATTGAAACATGGGATTAAGAAAAACACTTCATGAACAGTCTAGTCATTGGCTGGGATGAGATAAGGCTTGGCTGTGGTATAAGGGTGGTATTGTTTATACATAAGGCATTTACAGTAACTTCTGATTCAAGTTGGTCATTCCAAGAGAGAGTTGCATAACTTGCATTTATTAATATGTCATCTCACAGATACAGAGAACATATTGGTGTTTGCCAGAGGGAAGTTATAGGCCTGGGGGCTATGGAATGGGTGAAGGAGATCAACAAGTACAAACTTCTGGTTATAAAATAAACAAGTCCTGGGGATGTAAAATATGGGAATAAAGTCAATAATATTGTATTAAAATTGTGCGATTACAGAAAACAACTAGAATCATTGTAGAAATCATTCCACAGTATATATATGTAAATGCTGAATCACTATGTTGTATATCTGAAACTGCTATAATATTATGTCTATTTTCCTCAGTAAAAATATATGTAATAAAAATAAAATAGATATCTCAGCAATAACTCATTTCAGTTCCCTACTTTTGTGCCTATCAATATATGAATCCAGTTTTACCTTACAACTTCTTCTAAATGGAGTCCCTTTGTTTTTAAGTAATGAGATGTGAACAGTTGATTTTATTTTAAATTCACTACCTTGCCTTTTTAAGTTATTTATTTACTATGTAGCCCTTTCTGATAGTAAGGTGCAATCAAATGGTTCTTCCTTCATGACATAAATACAGGGTGAAATATCAAAGAACTAATAAACTTTGATGAAACTAATATGATTGATATTGTACAATTCTAAATATATTTAATAAAGACTATTTTTGCTAAAAATTTAAAAAGAATCCAAAGACACACTAAATGGAAATATAATGCAACTTATTGTGAGTCAGATTTAACATAAATTTAGTTCTCACACCAAATTCAAGAGCTTTCCAGGTGGTGCTAGTGGTAAAGAGCCCACTTGCAAATGCAAGAGACACGGGTTAAATACCTGAGTCAGGACCCCTGGAGGAGGGCATGGCAACCCACTCCAGGATTCTTGCCTGGAGAATTCCAAGGATAGAGGAGCCTGGCGGGCTACAGTCCATGAGGTCACAAAGAGTCAGACACAACTGAAGTGACTTAGCATGCACCAAATTCAAGTATTTAACACAAAAACAAAATCAGCACATGTCTTCAGGGTAAATGTAATTTTCTCCAATTTTGCTATACACTTCTAGGCTTAGTTACAGAAGCCCAGAATTAATTTTCTGCCTCTAGCTACATCCTAGAACAAGGGAATGTGACAGAATCAGGCTCATGCACCTACTTGGATTGTACTTGATGGCAATGGCTTTCACAAGAATCAACATTGTACCTTCAATGGGAGCAGGAAGCCTTAGGGAAGAGTTTTTGACATACAGCTTTCCATTATATTTTCCCCCATCTTATTAGTTTCAAAGTGCACTGCTCCTCTGGGATCCCAAGAAGTGATCTTGTTTCTTAAATACAATGCTTACCACATTCTGCCACTATTTATTTCTTCTGAAAGGGAAAGTGAAAGTCACTCAGTTGTAGCCTGCAAGTCTCCTCTGTCCATGGAATTCTACAGGCAAGAATACTGGAATGGGTAGCCGTTCCCTTCTCCAGGGGATCTTCCCAACCCAAGGATCAAACCCAAGTCTCCTGCATTTTAGGCAGATTCTTTACTGTCTGAGCTAACAGGGAAACCCTTATTTCCCCTACTAGAATATAAATGTTTGATGTCAACTATTGTTCTCATGGACGGAGGAGCCTGGTGGGCTGAAGTCCATGGGGTCGCGCAGAGTTCGGACACGACTGACGCAACTTAGCAGCAGCAGCAGCAGCAGCAGCATTGTTCTCATTTATTTAGTAATTGGGGGTGAGCAATTAAAATGGCATTCACATTTATATTTTAATACACATGGAAGCAATAGTCAAGGGCATGAAGCAGATGCAAACCTCCAGATCCACTCCCCATTCACCTCCTATTCAGCTCTTATGTCAGCAAATGACTTGGAGTTACATGGTGTTACTGTGTCCCTGAGAGGTTGAGGAAGGAAAGAAACACGTTTTCAGAAATCAGGAATCTAGGTAACTTGACAGTGGCCAGAAGAATTGTGACGTCTCTAATTTACATCTGTCAATGGGGCAAAAAGCACTGAGATCCCTTTCTATATCAAACAGCACCATACAGTTTTTGCAATGAGGGCCTAGAAAATTCAGCACCAATTCTGCTAACAGTTTGATAAATCCCTTGGATGTACAATAACAGAACTTCCATAAAGTTTATTTTATATTATAGAAGAATAGTCTGTATCTTCTAAGAGTGTAAGGGCTTGCACTTATGCTGTTGTTCCGAGCCCCTTTTTTGGCAATTCACTGTATATTTTTTGGCAAGTGACTTTAATATATTTTTATAGCAGTAACTCTTATAAATTATTGAGCTTTTTATTTATCTTCATGTCTGCTTTGCGCCTCTGGATTCTAGACTCTAGGTAATTTAACAGTAAGATATTTGCATTAATTCATCTTCATATTCCCAATGCTAAGCACCTAATTTTGAATCTCTTCTGGATTTTTGATTTTCATGCTAAAATCACAATCATGGAAATTGTGATTTCCATGATAACCCTAAGGGGCCTTCATCTGTTATAAAAATTTGAATGACCCTCAGCTTAAAAAAAAAAAAAAAAAAGAGAAAGTGCCACTAAATATTGCTTTATATTAACTAATTTTTCAAAGCACACGTCTATCATGTAATTGATGGCAGATGAAGACAAATAATATTAACTCCAATTTATTTCTATAAAAAAGTACCAGATCAGTGTTAGGATTTTAAAATTTAAAACCCAAGAGATTAAATGGTATACCAAGTGAAGGAACAGATTGCACATAGTTCATAATTCCCACCCTCAGCACTACTGACATTTTGGACCGGATAATTCTTACTATATTTATATGCAGGGAAATATGAACCCATTCAAGATAAATGGGTGGTGATGGCTGTCCTGGGCATTGTAAGATGTTTAGCAGCATCGTGGCTTCTACTCACTAGATGCTCTAGCAAGCCCCAGCTCCACTTTAGTGTTATCAGATATTGCACAGGACTCCCAGTTTAATTTAAAATCCAGATAAACAATGAATAGCATTTTAGTTTAAGTATACCCCAAGTATTGCATGGGACCAAAAGAACTAAAAACTGTCACTATTTCAGATGACCTGATACTGTATATGGAAAACCCCCAAGGACTCTACCAAAGTACTGTTGGAACTAACAAATAAATTCAGTGAAGTTGCAAGACACAAAATTAATATACAAAACATATGTTGCATTTCTAAGTTAATTTTTGTTGGAGTATAGTTACTTTACAATGTTGTATTAGTTTCTGCTGCTGCTGCTGCTGCTAAGTCGCTTCAGTCGTGTCTGACTCTGTGCGACCCCATAGACGGCAGCCCACCAGGCTCCCCCGTCCCTGGGATTCTCCAGGCAAGAACACTGGAGTGGGTTGCCATTTCCTTCTCCAGTGCATGAAAGTGAAAAGTGAAGGTGAAGTCGCTCAGTCATGTCTGACTCTTCGTGACCCCATGGACTGCAGCCTAGCAGACTCCTCAGTCCATGGGATTTTCCAGGCAAGAGTACTGGAGTGGGGTGCCATTGCCTTCTCCGGTATTAGTTTCTGCTCTATGGCAAATATATCCCCTCTTTTTTAGGATTTCCTTCTTATTTAGGTTGGGCTTCCTAGGTGGCTCAGCAATAAAGAATCCACCTACAATGCGGGAGCCACAGGAGATGTGGGCTCAATCCCTGGGTCGGGAAGATCCCCTGGAGAAGGGCACAACAACCCACTCCAGTATTCTTGCCTGGAGATTCCCATGAACAGAGGAGCCTGATGGGCTACAGTCCATGAGGTCTCAAAGAATCGGACACGACTGAAGCGACTTAGCACAGCATGGCACTCATTTAGGCTACCACAGAGCAGTGACATACACTAGTAACAAGTCATCAGAAAGAGAACTCAAGAAAACAATCTCATTTACAGTCATATCAAAAAGAATAAAATATTTAAGAATAAATTTAATCAAAAAGGTGAAAGACCTGTACATGAAAAACTTAAGATATTGACTAGAGAAATTGAAGAAAACACAAATAAATGGAAAGGCATTCTGTATTCATGGATTAGAAGTAAGACTGTTCAAATGCCCATATCTGATTTACATTGGCCAAAATTCCTTTAACTGCTGTTATCTTAAAATTATAGAGGAGGAAGGAAGCAAAGAGAAGGACTTAGTTGTAGTATCTGCCAGTTTATCCAAGGAATACAATGCAATGCCAAGGTAAGATTATTACCTACTGTGAGAAACCATCTACATATAAGGTATGGATGACTTTAGAGACCCAAATAACCTATGTTTAAGGAAGCTCTGAGATATTTGTTTTCATATTATTTATATCCATATTCATAGTTAGTTATTAAATAGTTAACAATTTAAGAATAATTCTGTGGTATTATCAGTCTCTCTTTTTCTCTCATTCTAAAATGTAATCTAAAAGTGTACAGATTTTAAAAAGTACCTCAGGTCTTCATATTCTTTCCGTTTATGCAATTACATCATGTAATTTTGCGTGATTGTGTAATGTTGCTAATCGTAATACTTGCTTATGTGGGTAGCTACTGCTAAATATTGACATGGTCATATATACTGAATTTTGATTCTTCTCACTTTCAGAATTAGTTGTAAAAAACATGCCCAAATGTATTGTAAAAAAGTCAAATCTGTAAACTAAAATTTATTCTAATATAATAGTAACTATTCTATTTCATAAAAGTTTCAGCTATACACGGTTAATCTTTCAATTATCTCCCAGCAATAAGAGCCTAAATGCCTTTAACAGAAATAAATAGGATGTTCTTTATAAATTATCTGTTCAAAACATACAATTGGAAACACAAATGTTAGAAAAATAAATATATCTTCTGTTTCATAATGTGAGATTTATCTGACTTATTTCATTCCTGAAAGCATAACTAGACAATTGCATGAATAATCAAGGAAGCAATGAGCAGGGAGACTAGGATGATGAAAGAGTGTATCTACCAGTTGATAATCACTGGTCCAGCCCATAGGATGATTTTTGCATGTTAAATACAACTATTATCAATACTAAACTGTTATTAAAAATAGAAATTTCTTTTTTTTTAATCTTTGATAATTAGGCTTGGTAAAGAATCCACTTACAATGCAGGAGACCTGGGTTCCATCCCTGGGTTGGGAAGATCCCCTGGAGAAGGGAATGGCTACCCACTCCAGTATTTGGGCCTGGAGAATTCCTTGGACTATACAGTTCATGGGGTTATAAAGAGTTCGACACGACTAAGTGACTTTCACTTTCACTTCTTTATAAGTAAAGAGAAACTGTTATAATGGCTATAGATTTTTCATATCAATGCTGTAAGAAATAGTGGATAGTTTCAATGCTAATATCTATTCTAGATTTACCACAGCAATTTTCAACTCCCCCTCCTTTTTTTTTTCACTTACACACTTCAATGTATAAGAGACACATTCTTTAGTAATAGAAGCTTAGTATGGCTGTGGTTCTCAGATCTGGACAGTGGATCAGCTAGAGGATTAAAAAAATCCCTGGGGAAGATCGTTTACTCTGAAAAAAAAACCCTGGAAAGTTTGAAATGCCCACTCATTAAAAATCTTGAGTAGCAAGTTGGAAGTGTTTCTCATAAGACAGGCGATTTCCCGTTTAAATGTGAAAATTACTAGCATCAATAGGATTATTCTATAAAGTTCCCTACCTCTATCCACAATTCCTATGCCTCTGTAAATGTAATTATTAGCTTCCAATATCTGCTATTTGTGGAGCTTTGTTAATAGCAGAGCATCTCTCATTTTGAATAGCCTACAAAACATTAATACAAAAAGTTGCAAAGAACGATAGACTGTGGCTTAGCATTCATTCTTTCTTCAGAATATGAAATAAGTATTCATTTTAGTCTGAGCTATAAGAGCATTCCTTTACATTTTGATATTTTTACAGACACTGGTAAATTATGTTCTTCATTTAAACGAGTTAATAAGTTTACTCAGGGTAGCCAAAAATACACTCAATCAGACTTTATTATTTCTCTTTTGCTAAGAGGTATTCTGTGCCACTAGTGAACAGATCAAGCCCTTACATTACTTGTCTTCCATAAAACATTATTATCTTTTGGCATCCTCTTGCACTAGGGGAAATAAAAAGTCACATGTGGAGAAGTTCTAAATGCTAGACAGAAATGATCCTTGGAGGGCAATTTTTATCCTCCACGGAAGTACTGCAGACTCCTTCCATTAGCATAGTCCCAGGGAGCAAAAGGTTAGAGAACTGGGACTGCCAGCTCTACCTGAACACATAAGTCAACATTTCCTCCAAGCGACGAGGGAGTGTGAGAGTGCACCCACATGTGCATTAAAGTATCTGAGACGAGAAATAACAATTGTGATATTTTACATTGCAATGCACTGTACAGATGGTGACATTTTGTTTGTGGTTGTAGGGAAGAATGGAAGGCAGTTTCCAGACTCCCCTCCCTCAGCACCTACCATTTGGCGTAGGATATGGGAGGCTGAAGAAAACGGAGGGAGTTTTGCCTCGGTTGAAACAGCTGGGAAACAGATGGAACTAATGTGCCATTTGCCAAAAGCCTCATCCAAGGCTCCCACCCATTTTCCACCCAAGAAGAGTTAGTCAGGTGAAGGTAGAAGGAGCTTAAGGGTCAGTAAATGATGGACTTTGGAAAGTGCAGGCAAGAAAAGTCCAAAAAGATGTTTGAAATCCAAGATTATAGAAGTCCAGAAATGCAGTCCCAAGGAGCATGTTTTTAATAGGAAGGAAAAAGTGTGAGCATCATGGGTAAAAACCACAACAGAATCATAGATTCAAGGGTGGAAGTGCCCACAGAATTAATTGACATTGGTGCTACTCTACTTAAATTGCATTGACAGTCTCTTTTAGGTAATGAAGTCAAGATGCACATACCCACTCTTTGTCATGTAAATTACAATGTAATTATTCCTGGGTGATCATTATAAATGTTACTGCACAATTCACATGGTTTTAGTCATTGGATTTCACTTTGTGAGCTACTTAGGTTTGGAATTCAGGCACTTGGTTAAGTTGCTTTTGGATATAAATGTTGAATTATAGCCAGACTTTTGTTCAAATTCAGTCATTGGATGTATAAACCATCTTCTTGTATATTTCTAGTTTCAGGGGGCATGCATATAGATAGATACACTGCATGTAACCCTTCTTCCAAGGACTGGCCCAAGTTTTGTATGTTTGTGTGTGTCTGTGGTATTTTTGAAGAACTGTTGAATACTGAGGAAGTAAAAGAAATTGGTTTCAAAAATAAACACCACTTAATAGGCTTTCCTCAATGTGAGTTTGTTCATTCATGCTTATATAAGGGAATGTGTTAACCATGAATCATTCAAATTGAATTGCTCATGAGAAAAAATGCTCTGGCTTTGCTGTCAGTTTCCAGACTTATATTACTGAGGGGAGTAAAGCATTGTCCTCTCATAAAGAATAATTAGCCACAGATTTCAAACTGAATGTGGCTCCAAATTGGCGAAAATACTTTTGATTCACGTGAGAACATGCGTCCTTGTGAGAGGGACCTATCTGAATATTCTGGGCTGTGACTGAGTTTGCCTCTGCCAGAACAGCCCATGGAAAAGTTAAGGGGAAAAAAAAAGAAAGCAATCATCGGAAAGTTTTGTTCACACGTTACCAGAATAGCAAAATGCACGGAAGATGTGGAAGTTTGCAAATCTGTAGCTAAAAGAGTGGATAATGGACAGCAGGTTCCACTTAGAGGCAGGTAAATTGGTATTGTGCAAACACAGCCGACCTGAGAGCTCACACATCACGTAATAACTGACTGATCCGGTCCCAGCGACTTACAGTAAAATACAGTCAACCTGTGTCTGACATATCGCAAACCACTTTTCACACCGGATGAAGCCTGCCTGCCCTGCTAAGGTAGGGAGCCAGTCAATACAGGGTTAGGTAACGAGCCCGGAAATGCGATCTATGAGTCCGAAGAATTTCCGACACCGCCATCGTACCATTCAGTGAAACACGCCCATGATCCCGCAGAGAAAAAGTAACGGCCCTGCATGCCAAAGTTTTGATGTGAACCTATTGCCACTGCTGCTTACTTGGGTGTGTGTGTTAGTCGCTCAGTCATATCAGACTCTTTGCGACCCCGTGGACTGTAGCCTGCCAGGCTCCTCTGTCCATGGAATTTTCCAGGCAAGAATATTGGAGTGGGTTGCCATTTCCTTCTCCAGGGGATCTTTCCGACCCAGGGCTGCTACTTAGACCTAGAAAACTTTGCATTTGGCCAGCTTTGATTCTGTTAAGAATCAAATCGAAACTGTTTAGCTTAGGGCACCTTGTCTAGTAGATTTCCATTATGCAGGCCCCTCTTAACTTCAGTTAGACTTCCCTCAGCCAGACAGGAAAAGAGCACTAAAAAACCCCAACATCTTTGCACATACCATGTTTAAGTATCATTAGATGAAGAAGCGAATATTGCTTTAAAAGACCCTTCAGTTCAGTCACTCGGTCCTGTCTGACTCTTTGCAACCCCATGGACTGCAGCATGCGAGGCCTCCCTGTCCATCACCAACTTTCGAAGTTTACTCAAATTATGTCCATTGAGTCGGTGATGCCCTCCAACCATCTCATCTTCTGTTGTCTCCTTCTCTTGCTTTCATTCTTTCCCAGCATCAGGGTTTTTTCCAGTGAGTCAGTTCTTCGCGTTAGGTGGCCAAAGTATTGGAGTTTCAGCTTCAGCATCAGTCCTTCCAATGAATATTCAGGACTGATTTCCTTTAGGAAATCGTAAAGCTTTACCTTACTACATTGTCAGTTTAAAAAAAATGTCACTTTTTAGGTAATCTGATGGTAATATGATTGAGCCATTATTTTTTCTGTATCATTTATCTCATTTGGCTTCATAGAAGAGTTCATTGTATCCCTATGTGATTAAGGCATTACTATTTATATGTAGATGCTCAAAAATAACTAGAAAACTGAATTTCGAGAGTATACAGACATGCTACTTTATCTTGATTATGTTTATATTTCACTGAGGATAAATTTGACATGAATTATTAGAGCTGGCATGATTAAATATTACTTGGTTATGTAGAATTTTTTTCACTATGGATATGCATGAATATTAAGAATGTCTTCTAACCTACTTCTCAGGGATATTATACGGACAAGTTAAGATTTGATTTTGTTGTTTAGTCACTTGGTCATGTTCAGCTCTTTTGCAACCCCATGAATTGTAGCCTGCCAGGCTTTTCTGACCTTGGGATTTCCCAGGCAAGAATACTGGAGTGGGTTGCTCCTTCTCCAAGGGATCTTTCTGACCCAAGGATTGAACCCCCATCTTCTGTATTACAGAAAAATTCTTTACTGCTGAGCCACAGGGGAAGTCTGATAAAGAAAATAGTCTACATTAATTATGTCTTGAACTCGTAGGGAAAAAAATGCCATGATATACTGTAAGTTATTATTTTTATAGGACATTATAAGATGTTGTGTTTGGCTAGCTATGTTAGATGTTATGCATCCTATGTTTATCTCAAATATAGTGAAAAATCATTTAAATTCTGTTCATATTTTGAGTTAAATGAGCAAAATTTTATTTATAGATTCCACGTTGCCCTAAGAATTATGCTAGAGCATTGTTATTGCCTTTAAGGAGACTGCACTTCAATAAAAATTTAAAAGGCAATAAATTCACACAGACATACTCATACACACACACACTTGAATATACACACTTATGTATGCTTAGTCCGAGCTTGAACTGACTTTTGTGGTCTAGTCACTAAATTTGAATTTCTCAAATAATCACATACTGAGTCACCACTATTTTTAGGATCCCTCTGTTCAATTAAACTTAGAACTCAAGAATTTATGTTGAAAAACTTATTAGAAGAAATCCTGTATCTGAATAGTTTTAGATAAAAACTTGTTTAATAGAGAGGCTTTGTTTTTTCTTGTTATTAATATTATAATAGCATATTAAGTGAACGTGTTAGTCACTTAGTCATGTCTGACTCTTTGTAACTCCATTGACTGGGGCCTGCCAGGCTCCTCTGTCCTTGGAATTCTCTAGGCAAGTATTGGAGTGGGTTGCCATTCCCTTCTCCAGTGGATCTTCCCAACCTAGGGACTGAACCAGTGTTTTCTGCATTGAAGGCAGATTCTTTACCATCTGTGCCACCAGGGAAGCATATTAAGAACAGTTAAGTTTTTTTTGTTTATATTGATATTCCAAAAGAAGAAAACTAGACACAGCCCCAATTTGGCTGTGAGTCATCTCAGGGCACATTGGAAAAAAAATGCAATTTATCTCACCCTGTCAAGATAAATCTTACTGTCTTTGGTTTCTCTCTATTTTTACTGTGTTTAATAGAGTACTTGGAAAAGTAGTTATTCAGTAAATGTTTCTGTTATAAATGAAATGATTGAATGTGTTTGAGTGAATGAACTAAATCTAATTCTTTTACTTTTTTTCCCCCAGACTCCCAGGAAGGAAATTACAAGTCAGAAGTCAACAGCAAACCCAGAAAGGAAAGGACAGCTTTTACCAAAGAGCAAATCAGAGAACTTGAAGCAGAATTTGCCCATCATAATTATCTGACCAGACTGAGGCGATATGAGATAGCAGTGAATCTGGATCTCACTGAAAGACAGGTAATGTTGGACATTGTCATTGTATATTTTTAACTGCTTTGGATCAACAATCTTCTCTCACCATTTAAAAAATATCTAGATCAGTTCAGTTCAGTCACCCAGTAGTATAAGACTCTTTGTGACCCCATGGACTATAGCATGCCAGGCCTCCCTGTCCATCACCAACTCCTGGAGTTCACTCAAACTCATGTCCATCCAGTCGGTGATGCCATTCAACCATCCCATCCTCTCTTGTCCCTTTTTCCTCCTGCCTTCAGTCTTTCCCAACTTCAGGGTCTTTTCAAATGAGTCAGTTCTTCCATCAGGTGGCCAAAGTATTGGAATTTCAGCTTCAGCCTCAGTCCTTCCAATGAATACTCAGGACTGATTTCTTTTAGGATTGACTAGTTTGATCTCCTTGCAGTCCAAGGGACTCTCAAGAGTCTTCTCCAACTGCTGCTGCTGCTAAGTCGCTTCAGTCGTGTCCGACTCTGTGCGACCCCATAGACGGCAGCCCACCAGGCTTCCCTGTCCCTGGGATTCTCCGTGCAAGAACACTGGAGTGGGTTGCCATTTCCTTCTCCAATGCATGAACGTGAAAGTGAAGTCACTCAGTCATGTCTGACTCTTAGCTACCCCATGGACTGCAGCCCACCAGGCTCTTCCATCCATGGGATTTTCTAGGCAAGAGTACTGGAGTGAGGTGCCATTGCCTTCTCTGGTCTTCTCCAACACCACAGTTCAAAAGCATCAGTTCTTCATTGCTCAGCTTTGTTTATGATACAACTCTAACATTCATACAGGAGTACTGGAAAAACCATAGCTTTGACTATGCGGACCTTTGTTGGCAAAGTAATGTCTCTGCTTTTTTAATATGCTGTCTAGGTTGATCATAGCTTTTCTTCCAAGGAGCCAGCATCTTTTAATTCCATAGCTGCAGTCACCATCTGCGGTGATTTTGGAGCCCAAGAAGATAAAGTCTCTCACTGTATCCATTGTTTCCCCATCCATTTGCCATAAAGTGATGGGACTGGGTACCATGATCTTTGATTTTTGAATGTTGAGTTTTAAGTCAGCTTTTTCACTCTCCTCTTTCACTTTCATCAAGAGGTTCTTTAGTTATTTCTCACTTTCTGCTATAAGGGTGGTGTCATCTGCATATCTGGGGTTTTGATATTTCTCCTGGCCATCTTGATTCCAGCTTGTGCTTCATACAGCCCAGAATTTATGATGTACTCTCTGCATAGAAGTTAAATAAGCAAGGTGATAATATACAGTCTTGACGTACTCCTTTCCCAATTTGGAACCAGTCTGTTGTTCCATGCCCGGTTCTTACTGTTGTTTCTTGACCTGCATACAGATTTTTCAGGAAGCAGGGTCTGGCAGTCTTATCTCTTGAAGAATTTTCCAGTTTTTTTGTGATCCACACAGACAAAGGCTTTGGTCAGGGTGGTATTTTTCAGGTATATATATATATATATATATATATATATATATATATGTGTTGGCAATTTGATCTCTGGTTCCTCTGCCTTTTTAAAATCCATCTTGAACATCTGGAAGTTCTTGGTTCATGTACTGTTGAAGCCTAGCTTGGAGAATTTTGAGCATTAGTTTGCTAAGGTGTGAAATGAATGCAATTGTGCAGTATTTTGAACATTCTTTGGCATTGCCTTTCTTTGGGATTTGAATGAAAACTGACCTTTCCCAGTCCTGTGGTCACTGCTGAGTTACTTACCAGACTTGCTGGCATATTGAGTATAGCACTTTAAGAGCATTATCTTTTAGGATTTGAAATAGCTCAGCTGAAATTCCATCACCTTGCCTAGCTTTGTTCATAGTGATGCTTCCTAAGGCCCACTTCACTTCCATTCTAGGATGTCTGGCTCTAGGTGAGTGATCACACCATGGCATGGTTATTATGATCTGTAATTCTAGATATCTAGATCTGTGATTCTCAAATATCACTGGGTAGACCAATTTTCTCTTTCATGATGAAGCTTTTGCCCAGCATAATGATATAATTAAGGAAGAATAAAATAAAGTGAAGTGAAGTTGCTCAGTCGTGTCTGACTCTTTGCGATCCCATGTCCATGGGATTCTCCAGGCAAGAATATTGGAGTGGGTTGCCACTTCCTTCTCCAGAGGATCTTCCCAACACAAGGATCATACCCGGGTCTCCCGTACTGCAGGCAGACTTTTTACTGTCCGAGCCACCAAGGACTCCCTGAAGAATAAAATAGTCATATTTATTTATTTATTTTTTACTTTACAATATTGTATTGGTTTTGCCATATGTTGACATGAATCTGCCACAGGGGTACATGTGTTCCCCATCCTGAACCCCCCTCCCACCTCCCTCCCCATCCCATCCCTCTGGGTTTATTCAGTTTATGGAATCATCGTTTGTTCTGTGATTGTATCTTTCTTATATTTTTTGTTTTTAAAATATTATTTCTTTTATATAATGATGGCATATGGAGAGGACTTTTATTTTTCATATTCTTTAATTTTTAATTGATGATTGCTTTACAATATTGGTTTGATTTCTGTCATACATCAACATATATTAACCATAGGTGTACATATGTCCCCTCCTTTTTCAACCTCCCTTCCACCTCCCACCCCATCCCACTCTCTAGGTTGTTATAGAGCCCCAGTTTGTGTTCCCTGAGTCCTACAGCAAATTCCCATTGGCTATTTATTTACATATGTCAGTGTATATGCTTCCATGTTACTCTCTCCATTCATCTTGTTTATTTTTTAAATCTCCTTATTCTACATAATAGAAATTTGGGAACCCCATGTTAGTATCCTTTATTGCTCAGTATAGGGTTTATGTTGCAGTAATACATTAACCCTCAAATCTGAATGACATAAGAATAAAGTTTATTGTTTGTTCACTCTCCATACTAACTTTGCAAGTCCAGCATTCCAAATAATCACTCAGGACCCAGTCTGACCTTCTGGCATCCTGACATGTGGTGTCCTTGGTAACTGCAAGAGGTAAGAAAGAGCTGGAGGTTCATGCATTGACCTCTAAATGTTTTCACCTGGAAATGACCCATGTCACTTCCATTTACACTCTAATGTCTGGAAATAGTCAATGGTACCACTTAAATTTAAGGGAGCTGAGGCATGGTAGGCACAAGGGCACATAGATCATTGGTAAATATCTACCCCACTGCCCAAAATATTTTTGAAATTGTATTTGTCTCAGAAATTAAAAATTCTGGTACCCACTCATTTAGAGAAACTTTGAAATGATTAGTGATCTATGAACACCAGTTAATAAGACATAAATAATATTTTAATTAATTACGTTTTAGATCCTTTCTTGGATTTTATCTGAATGGCAAATGATTTGCTCGAATAGTTTCCCTGAGCACTCTTTTATATATGGGTTCTGATTTTCCCTAGAAGAATCTAGCCTACTGATGGTTAATAGTTGCTAATCTTTAGAAAAACATTCCTGAAAGGCAAACGCAAACATCTTTATGGACAGTGCAGTTATGATTGGCACTCTTAGGAGCAGAGTCTCATTTCCTCTTTCACTGTGTGCACCTCCTCCAGGGATCCCATTGGAACCAAAGAAATATCAACAGGGTGTGGACAAATGAATACTATCTTAGGAGAGCGAGTTATTTTATCCAACTTCTTAAATCATTTGCTTTCCTTCTGTTAATTTCTATATTTCAGCTTTTAGTAGGATCATTCTGGGTAGTGAAAATATACAGAGGAACACTTTTATGTGGTTCTATTTATTGGCAGTTTATATTTTATTAAATATTATGACTAGTACCTAAGTTATGGAGCACAACATTTTCCTTCCCTTGAACTTCACATACAAAGTTCTCTCCATAAGTGTACAACATTTGGCACGATGGAAAGCAGGATCCAAAATCTACATCATCAAACATCTGCTTTTTTGCTCTATTTTTTTTTTTAACTGAGAACAGGAAAAATATGATGGAGGGATGGAATTACACATTAATGTTTTTGTAAAGAGAATGTGAATTCTAGGAAATGTAACTGTATTTAAAGTGATACATAAAGGAAATAAGAAACTAGAGTTAGCTTGTAATCTACAGAAATGTGAGATGTATAACTATACTCTTAATTAAGAGAAAAGTAAAAATCTGTGCTTTCTTTGCTGGAGATGTCCTATGGTTCCCTGTCATTGTCTGATCATAGAGGTTTCACTTTTGGCCAAGAATAATTTCTTTTTAGGAGGAATTCTGTAAATTTTGTTTGGAAATTTTGAAGGCATTTTGAGTATTTCTTCTTTCTTCCTGACTTGCCATTCTTGGAAAAGAATTATAAGCAATTATATGAAAAATTATATCATATGTATATGTACACACACACTATATACACAGGACTTCCGTGGTGACTCAGATGGTAAAGAATCTGCCTGCAATGCAGGAAACCCAGTTTGGATCCCTGGGTGGGAATATCCCCTGGATATAAGAATGGCTGCCCATTCCAGGATTCTTGCCTGGAGAATTCTATGAACAGAGGAGCCTGGTGGGCTAAATTCCATGGGGTCTCAAAGAGTCAAACACGACTGAGTGACTAAAACTTTCACTTCACTTTTCATACTATACACACACACATGCCCAATTTTAATCTTTGTCTTTTTTAAGAGTCTCTTTAAAATTCTGTGTCACTTAGACTTTGCTGTGTAACAAACCTCTTAAAAGTCTTAATGGCTTTAAATAATAACCAGCACTTAATTTCCTCAAAGTTTTGAGGATCAAAAATTTTTATCTGAGCTCAATTGGACAGTTCTACTTCTGGCCTTACCTAGAGCCCTTGTGCAACTCTATTCAGCTGGTGGGTGACTGAGAACTGGTTGTTCTAGGCAGCCTCACCTGGGACAGCTTGCCTCTGTCTCTGTTGCATGTGTGATTTCATCTTCTAACAGGCTCCCTGGCGTTCTTCAAATAGTGGTAGAAGTATTCAGTGTGCGTGGGTGTTCAAAGCCTCTGCTCGGATCATGTTTCCTAAAGTCCCATTGTCTAAAGCGAATCATATGACCAAGCTTGGTAAGAGATCACCACCTATGGGAGTGGATACATGGAAGGAAGGCAAAAATTTTTGGAGGTCATTAGGGAAACAATCCAACTATAGTCTCATAAAGGGAAAAATTACAACAACAAAAGTAAATCCTGAGATAATTAGGTTTTCAAATAATTGCAAATTTGGTATTGTTCAGAAGTTTTTTATCCTATAAATCTCTATTAATTAGTTTGCCAAGTTAATAAAAGATATAATGGATATATGTGGAATCTAAATTCCAAATCAAAATTATGTCTTTAGTTTTTGTTACTAAGAAAAATTCAATTGTTATGAGAAAAAATCGGAACAAAAACCCTGTATTTGCCAGATGGAATTGTGTATTCTTAGGCAAGTAACAATCTCCCCAAGGCATAAAATGGAAATTAAAACTACCTTCTCTTTCTTTTACTCAGGTTTATATGTCACAATGTATGTGAAAGAACTTTTAGCATAAACTATAAAACAAATCTATATCTCAGAGGGGGAAAGCTTCTTTGCTATGAAAGGCATAGTCGGTTAATCCTTTTGTAATAAAAATACCTCTCATCCCAGGAAGATATTTTCAGTTAATTTTCTCATGGTTGGGCTTTTAAATTTATAAACATAGAGTTATCAATCAAAGCCTTTTCATTCATCTTCTTTTAATTGAGATACAGCTATTCCATTTCTTTGATTTTGCATTAATGCCATTCATACATATCTATGTAATCTATGTCTTGATTTAAAATATTAAATAGCATCCCTTTCATAGGGTTTCCACCTGTAAAATATTCTATTCTAGATTTGCGATTTTTCAATTTCATTTTACTGAAAGATTTATTTTTTCCATACTTTAAAATAACATAGGATTTATTAAAGTAACTTAAATGTATACACCAAAGAATATTATATCTACTCCCATATTGTTCAGTGTTTTCCTAAACTTTAATAGGATGTTTAATCTCCTAAAATATTTTTTCTCTATTTTTTAAAAGCCTTTCAAGATTCAAATACAGAGAAAGAATAGATATGTTCTATATAATGTAAAGGGAAAAAGCAACAAATACTGAATCATTTTCACCAGTAGCAAAATTATTTCACAGAAATAACTTTCTCCTAAATGAAACTTAATTTATAAACAGAAGCAGTTTTAAAGGTACTTTTATTTAGAAAACTTACATAGTTGCCTATAAAATATGTATATGTATAACTGATATTTTATTTGTAGATACTGGTCCTTTGTTTATATCACCCAATCAATATCAGTTCAGTCATTCAGTGGTGTCTGACTCTTTGCAACCCCATGGACTACAGCATGCCAGGCTTCCCTGTCCTTCACCAACTCCCGGAGCTTGCTCAAACTCATGTCCCAATCAATATACCTGCCACATATTCTACAATGGGCTATACATGTGATTGTAAATATTTGAAATAATGATTAGATTTCCTTTTAGAAAAAAAATAATATATGCTAAACCCTTAACTATTACTCAGGACTCAAATTTTCAAATCTGGAGGAACAGCTCTGAAATCTCCCAAGAAATTGGACTTTAATGTTTGTGTCTCCCACATGGCAATGCCGGTACAGGTAGGGGACATCCATTATCCCCTTTGAATTCCATCTGGCCAAAGAGGAAGAAGAAGGGTAAAGAGAAAAGAGGTTTATCCTGCACAGTAATTCCATATTAGCACTTAGGTATTAAAATTGTTTTATGTTCAATAAAAATGGAGACACTGGGACGAAGTTAAGCTTTAAATATTTTAATTATGTGCTTAGTCATTCAGTCCTGTCTGACTCTTTTCTACCCCATGGATTGTAGCCTGCCAGACTCCACTGTCTATGGGGATTCTCCAGGCAACAATACTGGAGTGGGTTTCCATGCCCTCCTCCAGGGGATCTTCCCAATCCAGGGATTGAACCCAGGTCTCCTGCATTGCAGGTGGATTCTTTTAATGTCTGAGCCACCAGGAAAGCCCAAGGCTGTTTTGTGTAACAGTTACCACTGTAGTAACCATCCGTTAGTAACATTAGTAACAGCAAAGTAACATCCATTAGTAACAGCTTCTAATTTACACCTTCACGTGTACAACATATTCTTCTATACTGTTCTCAACAGCTAATAATCCTTAATTGGCAGAGTCACTTGGAATACTTTGAAGAGCCAGTCTAAAGACCCTCCTGTCCCAAGGTATTTTTAAGTTTGACAAGCTTATTCTGGCTTTTTCATCCATCCAGACGCACTTGGAAAAAACTCATGCCAAAGTTTTAATATCTCACAGTGGGATGAAGAGGGAAGGCAGTTGCATAAAACTATAGGAGTGTCAAAAATGGACATATTTATAGAGTCAAGACTGCCAGATATAGAAAGAATGAGAGCTCCTTCCATGTCACAAAATCATTTTACAAAGCTAATCAAAGGTGCGATGTTGTAGATTTGTAAGCTCACTGACCAGAATAAACAGACTGAATTAATGATTCCGCTGCCAAGATAAATGGAATAATCCCACCTAGTTGGATCACATTCCGTTAGTGGAAAGGAGAGGAATTATGTTTTGTTTGTTACTCATAAATCATTAAATGGCTCATCACCAAGTGTTTTCCAAATAGACATCAACTTTTTGGATGACTATGAAGGAGAATTTTTCCTGGGCCAAGTAAATAGTGGTTTTGTCTTTTACTGAGCATTTTACACAACCTTCTCCTTTGTAGGTTAATTTCTATACATTTTTATGAGTGCTTTTAGTTATTTAGCTAATAAGTTATATCTGCAAGATCAGACATATTGTCTATTCAAGGTAACCTTGTGTAGTCCATGATTTTAGATATTTCCTCATATCTTTAGAGTAGTTTTTAACAGTCATCGGAGAAGGCAATGGCACCCCATTCCAGTACTCTTGCCTGGAAAATCCCATGGATGGAGGAGCCTGGTGGGCTGCAGTCCATGGGGTTGCTGGGAGTTGGACACGACTGAGCGACTTCACTTTCACTTTTCAGTTTTATGCATTGGAGAAGGAAATGGCAACCCACTCCAGTGTTCTTGGCCTGGAGAATCCCAGGGACAGGGGAGCCTGGTGGGCTGCCGTCTATGGGGTCTCACAGAGTCAGACACGACTGAAGTGACTTAGCAGCAGCAGCAGCAGCAGCAGAGTAACATGTTTCTTTTGCTTGCGCATGGTATGACTTTGGGATTGGAATGAAAACTGACCTTTTCCAGTTCTGTGGCCACTGCTGAGTTTTCCAAATTTGCTGGCATATTGAGTGCAGCACTTTCACAGCATCATCTTTCAGGATTTGGAATAGCTGATCTGATCTGATTTGATGGTATGACTGCTATTTTGAGAGATTAAATATGATTGGGGTCTGACCAGAAAAGTGGGAGTAGAGAATAGGGTGAATGAGTTGATGGTGGAATATAAAATAAGCTTTAATTTTGGGAATTTCCTCAATAAGGAAACAGTTTATATTTAATCAGCAGATCAAAAGTAACATTTTGAAACATATCATGTATTGCAACACAGATCATCATTTAAAGTGTAATGTTAAAGAAAAACATCTTCTGCTGTGAAAGATTACTCCTTTTTCACATTATCCTTGCAGTCACATAATTTTTTTTTTCATATAATGTAAGGTAAAGTCTTACTAAGAAGTTCCTGAAAATTTTGAGGAGCCGATTCAACTTTTGTGTTGGTATGTTCAACTTTAAAGAGATATTCTGTTATCTAAATATGTATATACAGTATTGCATATGTTCCATGACATCTATAAAAGAATAAACACAAGTCTAATAAAGGACAATTTCTAGAGAATTTGGGTATAGGACACTTTCTACAAGTCAATCTCCCTATGTCTATGACTCTTCATGAAAACCTCAGAAACATAGTCAATTTAGGATTGATTTTAACTTCATTTCTCTTTAGCACTTATAATTTTTATGCAAGACAGTTTTTTTCAATTTAAAACATTTTTTCCAGTTATTGAAATTACTGAATACTTTAGTGTCAATATATATTCTTATGACAGTAGCAATTGCCATTACAAGTTCTTAGAATAATTTTGGAGACAGCCCCTAAATCTAATAAAAGTGAAGTGAGGGCTTACATATATTCTGATATTAAACTTGCTCGTCAAGAAATAATCAGAATATTTAATTAGATTGAATCTTAAGAATTCCTAGTATTCTACTATTCTTATAAGAATGATGAGTTTATGTGTTTCAATAACATATTTATATTTCACAAATTTCACAAAATTAGACAGTGGCTAGGGAAGAGGTCATTTCTTAAAATAGTATGCACTGGTTGTGATGTGTTGCTATTGTTAAACCTTAAGCCAGAGATTAGACAATATGTTGAGAACAAAGGCCGTCATTCTAGCTGATCTTAGTAGTTTAAACAAGGTAAGTACCAGCAGTGGATCAGAATACATAAATTCCATGTATTCAAGACTGCTGTTTAGGAAATTTTTAACACAGTAATGGAGAAAAGTGCCTAATTTAGTTTTGATATTTCCACTCAGATTTGCTGAAGTCTTTTGTTCATGATCTACTGAAGTGACAGGATTTCACTTAAAATAAGTAAAACTCATATCCATTTTTTTAATCTTGCGTAGAAATACGATTAGGAGTAGTAAAATTTCACTGTAAATTTTTACTCATAAATAGGTCATTTGAGTTGAATTCCATCATGTTTGACAGAAAGAGGTATAATTGTTAGCATTTAGTACTCCAGGACATTTCTAAAGGGTCAAAATAAAAGTAATCAGTCCTCTAAGAATTTTGCTCATCATGTGAATTATTACTCTGGCTGCATTTTGGGAAAGGAGAATGTAATACGTACGATCAGCTTGTAATAGTACTGATTGCATTAACCTTAACCCTAACCCTAATTTCATTTCATGGAGAATTTCATTTGTTTCCTAAAAAAGATTTTATTTCTTGTTCAACATGTTATTTGCTCATGACTACCAATGGCTAATGTGTATTCAGTTTGTCCAAAAACATGTGAAATAGTAAATGTTTTATGACTACATTAGTGAGCCTGGTTCTCAGGCATTCTAAGGACAAAAAAAAAAAGAGGCTTTGAAACCGAAAATTATAGAGGCCAGGAAGTGATTTCCTGGTCATAAACATTGTTTTAAAATAGAAGAGAAAGGTGAGAGGCAGTCCTCTATGCAGGAATTCAGTCTTTAGTAATGGAATATGTCCTAACCCCCTTTACCCTCCAATCCAACCCCCCCCCCAAACACACACACACACACACACACACACACACATGCATGCACACTACCTCCCAACCCCATGTTGCTCTGCTGTAGAAACAGCAGAGTCAACTGGCAGCTCCCATGAACTTCTTGGAAACAGCCAAGGGATTCCTTCTCTTAATCAGATATAAATCTATTCAGGCAGGACGAGTAAGGAAGCTTTCTTTTCCCCCATTTTTCATCCCTACCTTAGAGAGCAGTCTGGGCTCTAATTTTGCAGTTCATCTACTGACTTTGCCACTGAATTACTTGGATGCATCTTACTAGAGTCTGTTTACATTAGGTTTACTAGATCAGCTGCCATGATCAATTTAATCACACAGGTGTGATTAAATTTCCAAATTGTATTTATACAATTACTCCTTTGCATGCTTTCACATGTTAAAGATGTGAATAAATATTTGTTAGACAGTGTCTACAGTATTTCAAGTGTTCATATACAAATAGAAACAGTTGGAATATTAAATCTACAAATTCCAGATGTTTAGAGACATCTAGATATGTCACTGAAATATTTATTTTCATCCAGATGTTATGTGTTATGATTGTTTCTTCAAAAGACAGACATTTATGGTATTCTATAAATAAGGGTAATAGCGTCATGTAGATTCTACTTTCTATCAACATTTTGCCTCAGGCCATTTTAGGAAATTGTATGACAATCCAGATACATATTTCATTTGTGTTCTCCTGATGTATTGTGAACCCTCAGATGAACTTATACATAGAAGGCCATATGTGAATGACTGAATAAATTAAAGAGATAAAATGAATGTTTAACAAATACCAAGAATGATTCTCACAATATTTTATTACAGAGAAATATTAGATTCCTAGATTCTGAAATACATCATTTAAGCAAATTAGTGACAATAAGATTCTCTGAGCTGTTTTCTTTACTAATATGTGAATAAATGTTTTTATATTTATTTATATATCAGTTTGATCATGCAGGCAATGTGAATACAAAATACTTTAACTAAGGGATCAAAAGTGAGATTTCATAATAATCAGATATTCTGAACAGTAAGGTTTATAACTGAGCACCTTAAATGTTTACAGCTAATACTATAGGTTATTATTTCATTTGTTATTTTTTATTATGAAGATTTTGTTCAAAAATATTATCTTCATGTAGTCATTGATAGTCTACAAGTCTAGTTTATATTGCTTTGATTTCATGAAAAATAGTATTTTTTCTTTACTCAGATTCTTATGGGAGAAATTTTTATCTGAGTTGTTCATCATACTATGAAACAAAATATACTTTATATGGAATCTTGCCTTAGAGCCAAACTTTAAAAAAGGAAATAATAAAAAATTAATTAACCAGCATTTCCAGAGAAATTGCAGATATGAGATAAATTGATTTTCAGTTCAGTTCAGTCGCTCAGTCATGTCCGACTCTTTGCGACCCCATGAATCACAGCACGCCAGGCCTCCCTGTCCATCACCAACTCCCGGAGTTCACTCAGACTCACGTCCATCGAGTCGGTGATGCCATCCAGCCATCTCATCCTCTGTCGTCCCCTTCTCCTCCTGCTCCCAATCCCTCCCAGCATCAGAGTCTTTTTCAATGAGTCAACTCTTCGCATGAGGTGGCCAAAGCACTGGAGTTTCAGCTTTAGCATCATTCCTTCCAAAGAAATCCCAGGGCTGATCTCCTTCAGAATGGACTGGTTGGATCTCCTTGCAGTCCAAGGGACTCTCAAGAGTCTTCTCCAACACCACAGTTCAAAAGCATCAATTCTTCAGCGCTCAGCTTTCTTCACAGTCCAACTCTCACATCCATACATGACCACTGGAAAAACCATAGCCTTGACTAGCAAACCTTTGTTGGCAAAGTAATGTCTCTGCTTTTGAATATGCTATCTAGGTTGGTCATAACTTTCCTTCCAAGGAGTAAGCGTCTTTTAATTTCATGGCTGCAGTCACCATCTGCAGTGATTTTGGAGCCCCCAAAAATAAAGTCTGACACTGTTTCCACTGTCTCCCCATCTATTTCCCATGAAGTGATGGGACCAGATGTTTTAAGCCCAAATAAAGCAATAAAAGTTTGCAAAATTTATATAGCATACTCCAAGATGGGCAGATTTGTTTTAGTTGTACGCAAAATATTTGATGATACAGTGTCCCAGCTCCTAAGGTACTACTCTAGGTTACTAGGACGAAAAAAGCAGAGGCACACAGGATGCCAGTAGCAATAACATCATGAGATTCCCAGAGGAGGGAAATGGTTTTCTATAATAATTTTGTGGCAACAAAGCAGTGTGTGACATTGATGTAGGGGTAGGGTTCATGCCATCTATGGACCATTCGGGGAATCTCTTATTAGGGGATTAGCAATGACACCAACTACAACTGCAAGCAATTTAAGGATATTCTGTAAAAGATGAAGCTAATCTTTATGCATCTCAGTATATGCCAAAGGCCTCACATATAGCCCGTAAACTGCCCTTGCGGGCCGGAATTATTTCTTATTTATTTGTATACGTTCTTTGGTCTAACCCCTCTTACCTATTACTAAGCATGCAGTAATACTGAGTGTATGAATGAGTGAATAAATAGAGATTCCAAGTCATCAAGAAAGCATGAGATTAGTTTAACTGTACTTGGTTTATAAATACAGATTTTTATATGAAACAAACTTGTAAACTTTAATCAAAATAATTTCCTTATTTTAAAAATTGTCAAGCATTTGAATGATTATTCTTTCACTGTCTTCCAAAAGTATTTTTTCAATCTAGCCAACAAAGCTGGATTAAGTGATAATAAATTAAACTATAAAGCTTCTTTATTTATAAAACCATGGTGTTATTATTCTAATGGCAATATTGACATAATTTGAAATTACTTTTATGGACTTGCTTTTAATACTGTGATGGTTGTGGAAAAATATATGCACCCCCAGATCTTCCTCTCCTTATTTTAGTTTGTCCCAATATTTCATAGTATGTTTGAAAATACATCTGGACACACTGAATTTCTGTACTTTTCCTTCACAATTTATAAGGTGTACTCATCACTGCATGTGTTGCTGTTTTGTTCCATTACTAAATTCATGGAGTTCTCATATGAAATACGTAGCCTGATCCCTTGAGAAAATACATAAAGGTGTTAGAATTATTAGATTTATTATATAATCATCAAATGCTTTCACCTACGTGCACACATCTATAAACCACGTATATATATGATGTGTGTGTGTGCTCAGTTAGGCTTGTTCCACTCTTTTGTGACCCCATGGATTGTAGCCCACCAGGCTCCTATATACACGGGACTCTCCAGGCAAAAATACTGGAGTGGATAGCCATTTCCTCCTCCAGGGGATCTTCCCAATCCAGAGACTGAACCCATGACTCTTGCATCTCTCACATTGGCAGAATTCTTTACCACTGAGCCACTTGGGAAGCCCTTTAATGAAGTCTTTCATTAGTCTGTTTAAGAAAATGAAATGGCAAAATTTCACATGGTAGACACAGGAAACAACACAAAATAGCCTATACTGTTTCTAAAATCCATACCATCTAATTACATTTTTCTCATGTCGAATTGCACATAACAGGTTTTATACTAGTATTACAGAATTACTGCACTCCTTCTCCTAAAAAAGGAAATAAGTGTAGATTTAACAAAATCTATTCTTCCCATTTTCTGCCAAGATTATTTTGGCTGGATATTTCACTCTTCAGTGACAATGATGATGATGTGTTTCTTCCATCTGGATTTGTCCATGGAGAAAATGTCTCTATGGAGAATCTTGAAAGGCTCATTATTCCAACAGTACAAATATGAAAATTGAGGCAGAGAGAAGTATAATTTTCTCAAATTCACGCAGAAGTGAAGCCAGAAGTAGAGCCCAATTCATGTGGAAAAGATCTAATGAAACATGCAATGTCAAGCTTACAGTGGTAATTAAATTGAGTAGTATAATTACCTAAATTACAGTACAGGAAGATAGTGTCATATTTACAAACCTAATTATATTGAGTAGGAGAATTACCTGAATGATACTAGTCATATGGATAGCATACTTTATATGCTTTACTTTTCTAACCTGAAGGCTTAAAATGTATGAGCTTGAAATATAACAGGAACAAAACAAAATAAAATCAATTTGAAGCCAAACCAACCCCAGGTTTAAATTCTGGTACCACATTTACCTATTTTTGTGTTCTTAGGCAAGTTGTTTAACCTTTGAGTCTCAACTTCCTCATCTATAAAAATTCGTGTTTGGAAAGTGCATATGTAGCACCTATCGGTCGGTATAGCTGCTTAGCCCTGAGTAGATATGTGATTAAAAATCACATCTTATCATTTGGTTATTAAGTAACAATAATACAAGAATATCAATCCACTTGTTTTTAATCAATCTATTTTAGTAAAAATTCTGAGTTTCTACATTTTCTTATTTTTTTAATATAATAATATATATATGGGTAGTGTATAATACAAGATTTCAATTATAGTCTGATAGAACAATGAAAATGCAGAGTTGAGAAAAGACATAGTTTAAAGATTTTTTTTTTCGTGCCAGCAGCTGAGAAAACTGTACTAATTTTGATGGAGTATTGTGATTTATTGTGATTTGAAGACCACTGAAATAAATACATCTTTAGAAATATAGTACCTTTCTCTTTAGCTTCTCTTAGTACTTTGAATTTATAGAAATTGAGATTGTTTATAAAATGAAAATGGAGAATATTCAAAATATTCCTGGAGTAGAATATAACAGAACTATCTGTGTCAAATAGGAAGACTTCCTATGAAATTATAATAATTAAGATGATTTTTTTTTGTCAAAAGGAGAGAACAGCTGAGTGCATCAATAAAGCTATGCATGCATGGAAACTTGACATACAACAGTTGAAAACAATAATTTCTGGGAAAAGGGTGGACTATTTGTTAAATGGTCTTGGAACAACTTATTATACAACTGGAATAAAATAAATTTAGAAATTTTCTTTGCAGTATATACTAAAATCAATAGTCAGAGTTAAGCACTTACTTTGATTTGAAAAGCAAACCTTGAAACTTTTTAAAAGAAGACATAGAAGAGTATCTTAATGGTCTCAGAAGAAGGATTTTTAATGAAGAAATGAAAAAGATAGTCATAACAGAAACATTTGATAAATTTGAATATAATAAATTTTAGAGTTTCTGATCATCAAAAGATATCCAAAAGGTCAAAAGATACCCAAGGAAAGGAAAAGAACACACTATAAACTTATAGATTGTAATAACAGCCATATAACCCCAAAGCATTAAATTAGCATCTGGAACATATTTTATGAGTCCATAAGGAATGCAACTGAACAACAAAATAAGGAATGAAATTAAATCAAAAAACATTCACTGCAACCCAAAGATGTGGAGGCATTTCACAAAAGAAGAGATACAAATGGATCATAATCACTTAAAGATGCTTTACCTTATTAGTAATCAGGAAATGGAAAATTAGAACATGGTAAGATAACATTTATGGTCATTATATTGGAAAAAAATTTACTTATAAATCCAAATACTGACACTAAGATGTGGATCAATAAGAACTCTTACACTCTGGACTGTGAAAATGGATGACACTTTATAAAATAATTTTTCTATATTATCACGTTAAATTCAACATTCATACACCCTGTGGCCCACTGATGGCAACTCCTGGATGTATACTCAGAGAAGTTCTATCACACGTTTATCACAGCATAACTGCAAGAATATTTATAACAGCATCAATTATAAAAGAAAAAATAGTTCAAGTGTCTATGAACAGGAGAATGGGTGGGTACACAGTGATATATTCACAGAGTGGAATTGCACACAATCATAAAAAGAGAATGCCATGCCTTGAATCAACATGGACTAGGCAAGAAACCTAGAGTTAGTGGTATGTATAGTATAGATAAACAATGAGGTCCTACTTTATAGCACAAGGAACTATATTCAATATCATGGGATAAACTATAATCAAAAAGAATATGAAAAAGAATGTGTAACCGAGTCACAGTAAAAACACAACAGTGTAAAACAGCTAGCAGTCAGTCAGTTCAGTCGCTCAGTCGTGTCCGACTCTTTGCGACCCCATGAACCGCAGCACGCCAGGCCTCCCTGTCCATCACCAACGCCCGGAGTCCACCCAAACCCATGTCCATCCAGTCGATGATGCCACCCAACCGTCTCATCCTCTGTCGTCCCCTTCTCCTCCTGCCCTCAATCTTTCCCAGAATCAGGGTCTATACTTCAATAAAAAGAAAGAAACCAAATAAAATGGGACAATATTAACAAAAAGAAAAAAAACATGTCTTATAGTTAAAAGCATTCCATTTTGATAAAACTAAAAGACAAGAAGAATTAAACAGTACTTTTTAGGGTCCATGTGTGGTGAGAAAAGCTGTTGTCTCTGTTTATTTGTTTCAAATAAAGGCTTGTGCTCTGTGTGCTCAGTTGCGTCAGACTGTTTGCAGCCCTTTTCACTGTGGCCCATCAGGCTCCTCTGTCCGTGGGATTTCCCAATCAGGAATACTGGAGTGGGTTGCCATTTCCTCCTCCAGGGGATCTTGCTGACCCAGGGATCAAACCCACATTCCTGTGTCTCCTGCATTGCAGGCAGATTCTATACCCACTGAGCCATCGAGGAAGCCCAAATAAAGGCTTAAGGAAGATATACACAAAATTCAGGCTTGTGGTAACTTTAAGTGGAGTAGGCAGAGAAATGCAATGTAAAAGGAACACTTAGCTTACTTAGCTTAATAATATACAAAGATGAAAAGTGCAATAGGAAAGGAACTAATTTCTTCCTAAACAAGAAAATGAAATGATGCCATTATTATGGTTGTAGCCGTGGATGGTCATTTAATGCATACATACAATTTTTGTTTTATTATGTGCATGCATGCTAAATCACTTCTATCATATATTAGGTAACTTCAGTTAAGATTTTAGAAGGAAAATAGATCTCTACAAAGCTGATATGATTAACATAATATACAAACTCAGTATTAGCATTTAACAAGTATTAGTGAAAATTTTGGACAGCAAGGAGATCAAACCAGTCAATCCTACAGGAAATCAACCCTGAATATTCATTGGAAGGACTGATGCTGAAGCTGAAACTCCAATACTTTGGCCACCTGATGCGAAGAACTGACTCACTGGAAAAGACCCTGATGCTGGACAAGATTGAGGGCAGGAGGAGAAGGGGACAACAGAGGATGAGATGGTTGGGTGGAATCATTGACTCAATGGACATGAGTTTGAGCAAGCTCTGGGAGATGTTGAAGGACAGGAAAGCCTGGTGTGCTGCAGTCCAAGTGGTCACAGAGTCAAACACGACTGAGCAACTAAAAAGCAGTACCAGGGAAAATTTTTGATCTTGTTTTGAGGAAATCAGAATCACATATTTGTAATGTAAAATCAAAGTATTAAGGGAGGAGAAAAAGCATAGTTCAGAAGAAGATGGACTCACTCTGAGGTGAAATGGCCAAATAAAGCTCTGTGAGTGCAGCAGTGGACTGCAGGGGCATAGAATGACGTTCCAGACGGAGCTTCATCAGGAGCTCCCTGAGTATATTTTAGATTGGTCCGGGAATTGACAGCAGGGGGAGGGGGCAAAGTGGGTGTTGTTTGACCAAAACAATTACTGAATGGTAGTTCTAATGCACAGAAACTCTTTATAAACTAAATACCTTTGAACAACCTAAAATGATACAGTACTTTCCCATCTATTCTTTTACATGCTGTGTCATAAAATGGGCTTCCCAGGAGGGCTAGTGGTAAAGAACCTGCCTGCTAGTACAGGAGATGTAAATGATGGGGTTTTGATCACACACTTCAGTATTCTTGCCTGGAGGATCCCATGGACAGAGGAGCTTGCAGGGCTACGGTCCTTTGGGTCACACAGAGTTGGACACGACTGAAGCAGCTTTGTTGTTGTTCAGTCACTCAGTCGTGTCCGACTCTTTGCGACCCCATAGACTGCAGCTCGCCAGGCTTCCCTGTCCTTCACCATTTCCCGGAGCTTGCTCAAACTCATGTCAATTGAATCCGTGATGCCGTCCAACCATCTCGTCCTCTGTTGTCCCCTTCTCCTGCCTTCAATCTTTCCAAGCATCAGGGTCTTTTGAAGCGACTTAGCACATGTCATAAAATACAAAATACAGGACTTGGGACCTTCTGAATGTTTTAAAATTATTATGAACATGGGCCCTGATTAAATTCAATGGTGACTTATTTTCATATTCATTATTTCACAGTATATTTGTAAAAGCTTTGGAAAAGCCATTTTTTTTCATTGATGACCAAAATGGAAGAAAAAAGTTTGTCCATTTCACTTTCTTTCTTTCTTTCACTTGTTCCCTTTCTTTGTTAAAGGTGAAAGTGTGGTTCCAGAACAGGCGAATGAAGTGGAAGAGGGTAAAAGGAGGACAGCAAGGCGCTGCCGCTCGAGAAAAGGAACTGGTGAATGTGAAAAAGGGAACGCTCCTCCCTTCAGAGCTCTCGGGAATTGGTGCAGCCACCCTCCAGCAAACAGGGGACTCGCTAGCAAATGAAGACAGCCACGACAGTGACCACAGCTCTGAGCATGCACACTTATGATACAGACAGAGGGGATCAACTCCATTCTCAGGAAAGAAATGTGGTGATGGCAAGCCTTACTCGAACATCGTTTACACAGAGAGAGGACTATGACCTTGATTTTTAATATTATTAAGTTCAGGCATCCCGAGTCTGTTTTTTCATGATTTACAGAGGGTTTACACTAAGTGCCACTTACGAAAGATGCTTCCACAGAGAAGATGGAGGTGAACTTGCTTTGAATATTCCAGAGGTGTTGGTCGTGTGTATGACAGTGAGCAGCCTTTGTGTTTGCTTTTGCTTGCACTGAAAATTAAATTGCTATCAAGAGCAAACTATGAAGCATTTGTATTGAAGGTGCCTCCAGAGTGAAGATACAGAAGATGAATTGGCTTTGAACATTGCAGATGTCCGAGGTCATGTGTGTGACAGTGGGCAGGTATTTGCTCTCGCTTGCACTGACAATTACATTACTATTCAAGAATAAACCATGAACCATTTTTATCCCAAACAGCCACAGTGCCTGAAATCATTCTTAAGTGGGTTAAAAAAAATGTATTTTAACTCTGTATATATTACCCTTAAGTCATTTTCCTGTCTTCACTACGTTTAGCAATGCATTCATATTAGCTGATGAAAATAGCCACTCACGATGACAAACAGAACCAGCTTCTTGTATTTTTATACATTTTGTCATCCCAGAAACAATCAGCACGTGCTTACTTGTGTTCAAGTAGAGAAAATACATTAGAGTCTGATAGGGAATATTCTTGTACCACAGACAAAACAAATCTTATGTTGCATTTTCTATCAACTGCTGCTAATACATTATTATAAAACTTACCTAGCTCCTCAATTCTTCCTATCTATAGCTTGGAAAAAAAAATTTAGGATCATAGGCAAATCAGTTACTTGCAGAAAGAGCTTTTGTATGACAGACATTGTCTGATTTTATTTCTATAAAATGTTAGCTGTTGTGAATATGATTTAATTAACAAGAAAAAGGGTATCCCCCCGATTGACGATGGTAATAGACAACTTGCAAAACAAAATTGATTCCTCAAGTTGGTAGAAGGTAAAATTCTGAATGTCTTCAAATTAAGTTCAGTGAAAACACATTTTTTTCATATATGATGTATTCATGCAGAACAACAATTTTTGTATTTTGTAAAAAAAATGTTAAATAAATGATCCTTTGTAAATAATTTTGGTCTTCCTACTGTGATTTCCTATTTAACAAGCTTTACTGTAAATACTTCAGAAACTCCCCAATTCATGTGCAGTTGGGTAAAAGCAGATGATCATAATTAGTGTATCATCTATTTTTATTTCTGAAATTTTTTCTTATGAAAAAATCCTTGTGTAATAAAAAAGCATCTGAGAACAGGCATATGGTAAGCCATTTCCCTGAATTGAAGAATATGCCAAATAGATTTCATTGTGTGTTTTATGAAATAAAAGGAGAAAAGTAATATTATTCACTACAATGAGAGAAACCAGTCATATATTTTTAAGCTTATGTATAATAGACATGAATTCATCCAAGGATTGTTTTTACACAAAAATATCCAGAGTTTTTAATGTGAAAATAAGCTCCATAAGCTAATCTGAATTCTCAGCCCTAGAGGAAATTACCAATATAAGAAGTCCAGGGCTATACTGAATGTGCTTGGTATCATGCAGATTGTGCATACACTGGATACCTACATCCTACTTAATAACTTTATGGCACTGTTCTTCACGTGTCCCATATTTTAACCACAAATATTTGGAAATATCCAGCAGTTCCTCCTACCCTTTGATTAATTAGAAATAAAAATAAAGAACACTGATCTGTGGAAATTTCCCAAAACCTTATTATTTGATTTCACTTGCTTTAGAAATGTGAGACTGATAAAAAAAATACATTTGGTTGATTTTAATTTGCTTAGTCTAGTATGATATATACAAAGCATTCAAGAAATAAAATGATTTGATTGTTTATATCACATTTTTCCCTTTGCATAATAAATTTTATCATAGCAGTTAACAATATTTCTAAATTAACTGGAGAGGGCAGGGCTCAGATTAACATCTTCCAGGCAGAAAACACTCTTCTATCAATTACTTGAATGAATACACATTACATTTGTACCAATGACATCTACTTGGGGGGATTGAAGTTCTTATTGTAGAATTTAAATTCAAAGCATCTTGACAAATTGAAGAAGTGGAAAGATAAAAATTAAATTGAGTTCTATAGGTACAAAGTGGGGAATAATTCATTTTAGCAGGAAAATAATTTCCAGAAATAGGAGGAACATACAGCTTAGGAGTAGCTAAAAGGAAAGTTAAGGACCATGGCCAAATAGAAATTACAATTTAGCATGATAAATGAAATAGGAAAAAGTAATTCTGAATTGATATGACATTTAGGAAACGTGAAGCATTTGTATTGTGGACATGCCTTTATTAGGGAGTTGTGAGCTGTTCTAAAATGATGTAATGAAATTTGACTACAGAGAACATTAAGAATCACCAGACAGAATAGGCCGCTGGCTGACCAAAAGGGGGCATCATTTTTATTCACAGTGTATTAAAATGATACACCACATAAGATGCTTGAACACTTAAGCAAAATAACAACACACTGATAGGTAAGCAAGCAAGCTAGATTAATTTTAATTGGAAAAACTGTCTTTTTAGAATATTTTTATATTATCTTAAAAGAGGCGCCTGTTTGCTAGACAATAACTCAACATCCTTGCTATAAGGGAACTTAAGACATTCTCACATAGTATCAGGTTTAATTTATTCCAGAAATGACAGCATTTAAAAGAACTTTACTTGTTTTGATTCTCCACTAGGATCCTGGCTTTCCATGGTGTCTTTTCACATAATGCCCTTTCCATATAATTCTGTGTGAGACTTTGTAACTCCGTAGGAATTTATAATGGCATGAAAGTACCTTTCTCTGAAAATAGTATGGAGTCATGGTGAGAGTAATTTTACCCACAGGATTTAGAGGGACGAACACTACAAAGCTTTTCCAAAAACTGATACACATATTTTTACCTCATTATTAATATGATCCCAATTACTTCCTACTTCCCATACTCACCTATGGTTGTTAGCCTATATGTTCCTCTTCAGAGTCTTGAGAACCAAGCTTGCCATTTTTTTTTTTTTAAACAAACTAAACTCACTTAAAATAACCCCAACCACAGTTTTAATATACTCCTGAAGGACATTACATAAAGTAAGTGTGAGACTGACCTGTGATATGTTCAGTTTGACGACAGACTACCACAGGTCAGATTGATTAAATGAAATGGTGCTTAATTGTGACCACACTCTTATCTGGTAGCCTCATGAAGACTCGAGCAGAATCCTTACTGTTACCCTGATTACTAAAATGTATTAGTGACATGAAATTGTGCAGGCCTCTTTAACTGGATTTAGGCTTACTTAGCAATGTTTAAATCATGTGTAGATGTTTCCTGAGGAGAAATGCTGTGCATGCGTTCTCAGAATATACATAGGTAACAAAGTTTTTATTACACAAATTTTAGAAAGTATTTATCAGTAAAAATGTATATTTTGAGTAATAATTGAAACATAGCATACACGCTGCTCTGTAAACTGTTTGATTCGGTTTTAATAATATAAGCTTATTTAATACCTAAATAGTATTCCCTTAAGTGGATGCAGTATGCAATATTTAGTAAATCCCTTATAGTGAATATTTACTCCCCCCCCAAGTATTCCCTACATAATATTGAAATGAACTACTTTTTACATTCCTCTAGCAAAATCTAGTTTTTCCCATGAAGTGATTTTATAAGAAGTAGGTTATGTGGGACAAGGAAGTGTGCTTGTTGTTAGGAATTTTTGTATAGATTGCTGATTTCCCACCTAAAAATATCCACTTACATACCTACTACACTTATTTCACTATATTTATGGCAATAATAACCATCATAGTTCTTATTACTTTTAAGCAGAAGGAAAAGCATGTTTTAACTTGCTTTTAATTTCTAATAATGTTGAACATCTTATTGTGTTTATTGACAATTATATTTTTATTTATTTTTTTTTTTTTAAATTTTATTTTATTTTTAAACTTTACATAACTGTATTAGATTTGCCAAATATCAAAATGAATCCGCCACAGGTATACATGTGTTCCCCATCCTGAACCCTCCTCCCTCCTCCCTCCCCATTCCATCCCTCTGGGTCGTCCCAGTGCACCAGCCCCAAGCATCCAGTATCGTGCATCGAACCTGGACTTGCAACTCATTTCATACATGATATTTACATGTTTCAATGCCATTCTCCCAAATCTTCCCACCCTCTCCCTCTCCCACAGAGTCCATAAGACTGTTCTATACATCAGTGTCTCTTTTGCTGTCTCGTACACAGGGTTATTGTTACCATCTTTCTAAATTCCATATATATGCGTTAGTATACTGTATTGGTGTTTTTCTTTCTGGCTTACTTCACTCTGTATAATAGGCTCCAGTTTCATCCACCTCATTAGAACTGATTCAAATGTATTCTTTTTAATGGCTGAATAATACTCCATTGTGTATATGTACCACAGCTTTCTTATCCATTCATCTGCTGATGGACATCTAGGTTGCTTCCATGTCCTGGCTATTATAAACAGTGCTGCGATGAACATTGGGGTACTCGTGTCTCTTTCCCTTCTGGTTTTCTCAGTGTGTATGCCCAGCAGTGGGATTGCTGGATCATAAGGCATGTCTATTTCCAGTTTTTTAAGGAATCTCCACACTGTTCTCCATAGTGGCTGCACTAGTTTGCATTCCCACCAACAGTGTAAGAGGGTTCCCTTTTCTCCACACCCTCTCCAGCATTTATTACTTGTAGACTTTTGGATTGCAGCCATTCTGACTGGCGTGAAATGGTACCTCATAGTGGTTTTGATTTGCATTTCTCTGATAATGAGTGATGTTGAGCATCTTTTCATGTGTTTGTTAGCCATCTTTATGTCTTCTTTGGAGAAATGTCTATTTAGTTCTTTGGCCCATTTTTTGATTGGGTCATTTATTTTTCTGGAGTTGAGCTGTAGGATTTGCTTGTATATTCTCGAGATTAGTTGTTTGTCAGTTGCTTCATTTGCTATTATCTTCTCCCATTCTGAAGGCTGTCTTTTCACCTTGCTAATAGTTTCCTTTGATGTGCAGAAGCTTTTAAGGTTAATTAGGTCCCATTTGTTTATTTTTGCTTTTATTTCCAATATTCTGGGAGGTGGGTCATAGAGGATCCTGCTGTGATGTATGTCAGAGAGTGTTTTGCCTATGTTCTCCTCTAGGAGTTTTATAGTTTCTGGCCTTACGTTTAGATCTTTAATCCATTTTGAGTTTATTTTTGTGTATGGTGTTAGAAAGTGTTCTAGTTTCATTCTTTTACAAGTGGTTGACCAGAGTTCCCAGCACCACTTGTTAAAGAGATTGTCTTTAATCCATTGTATATTCTTGCCTCCTTTGTCGAAGATAAGGTGTCCATATGTGCGTGGATTTATCTCTGGGCTTTCTATTTTGTTCCATTGATCTATATTTCTGTCTTTGTGCCAGTACCATACTGTCTTGATAACTGTGGCTTTGTAGTAGAGCCTGAAGTCAGGTAGGTTGATTCCTCCAGTTCCATTCTTCTTTCTCAAGATCGCTTTGGCTATTCGAGGTTTTTTGTTTTTCCATACAAATTGTGAAATTATTTGTTCTAGCTCTGTGAAGAATGCTGTTGGTAGCTTGATAGGGATTGCATTGAATCTATAGATTGCTTTGGGTAGTATACTCATTTTCACTACATTGATTCTTCCAATCCATGAACATGGTATATTTCTCCATCTGTTAGTGTCCTCTTTGATTTCTTTCACCAGTGTTTTATAGTTTTCTATATATAGGTCTTTAGATTCTTTAGGTAGATATATTCCTAAGTATTTTATTCTTTCCGTTGCAATGGTGAATGGAATTGTTTCCTTAATTTCTCTTTCTGTTTTCTCATTATTAGTGTATAGGAATGCAAGGGATTTCTGTGTGTTGATTTTATATCCTGCAACTTTACTATAGTCATTGATTAGTTCTAGTAATTTTCTGGTGGAGTCTTTAGGGTTTTCTATGTAGAGGATCATGTCATCTGCAAACAGTGAGAGCTTTACTTCTTCTTTTCCAATTTGGATTCCTTTTATTTCTTTTTCTGCTCTGATTGCTGTGGCCAAAACTTCCAAAACTATGTTGAATAGTAATGGTGAAAGTGGGCACCCTTGTCTTGTTCCTGACTTTAGAGGAAATGCTTTCAATTTTTCACCATTGAGGATAATGTTTGCTGTGGGTTTGTCATATATAGCTTTGATTATGTTGAGGTAGGTTCCTTCTATTCCTGCTTTCTGGAGAGTTTTGATCATAAATGGATGTTGAATTTTGTCAAAGGCTTTCTCTGCATCTATTGAGATAATCATATGGTTTTTATTTTTCAATTTGTTAATGTGGTGTATTACATTGATTGATTTGCGGATATTGAAGAATCCTTGCATCCCTGGGATAAAGCCCACTTGGTCATGGTGTATGATCTTTTTAATGTGTTGTTGGATTCTGATTGCTAGAATTTTGTTAAGGATTTTTGCATCTATGTTCATCAGTGATATTGGCCTGTAGTTTTCTTTTTTTGTGGGATCTTTGTCAGGTTTTGGTATTAGGGTGATGGTGGCCTCATAGAATGAGTTTGGAAGTTTACCATCCTCTGCAATTTTCTGGAAGAGTTTGAGCAGGATAGGTGTTAGCTCTTCTCTAAATTTTTGGTAGAATTCAGCTGTGAAGCCGTCTGGACCTGGGCTTTTGTTTGCTGGAAGATTTTTGATTACAGTTTCAATTTCCGTGCTTGTGATGGGTCTGTTAAGATTTTCTATTTCTTCCTGATCGAGTTTTGGAAAGTTGTACTTTTCTAAGAATTTGTCCATTTCTTCCACGTTGTCCATTTTATTGGCATATAATTGTTGATAGTAGTCTCTTATGATCCTTTGTATTTCTGTGTTGTCTGTTGTGATCTCTCCATTTTCATTTCTAATTTTATTGATTTGATTCTTCTCCCTTTGTTTCTTGATGAGTCTGGCTAATGGTTTGTCAATTTTATTTATCCTTTCAAAGAACCAGCTTTTGGTTTTGTTGATTTTTGCTATGGTCTCTTTTGTTTCTTTTGCATTTATTTCTGCTCTAATTTTTAAGATTTCTTTCCTTCTACTAACCCTGGGGTTCTTCATTTCTTCCTTTTCTAGTTGCTTTAGGTGTAGAGTTAGGTTGTTTATTTGACTTTTTTCTTGTTTCTTGAGGTGTGCCTGTATTGCTATGAACTTTCCCCTTAGGACTGCTTTTACCGTGTCCCACAGGTTTTGGGTTGTTGTGTTTTCATTTTCATTCGTTTCTATGCAAATTTTGATTTCTTTTTTGATTTCTTCTGTGATTTGTTGGTTATTCAGCAGTGTGTTGTTCAGCCTCCATATGTTGGATTTTTTAATAGTTTTTCTCCTGTAATTGAGATCTAATCTTACTGCATTGTGGTCAGAAAAGATGCTTGGAATGATTTCTATTTTTTTGAATTTACCAAGGCTAGCTTTATGGCCCAGGATGTGATCTATCCTGGAGAAGGTTCCATGTGCACTTGAGAAGAAGGTGAAATTCATTGTTTTGGGATGAAATGTCCTATAGATATCAATTAGGTCTAACTGGTCTATTGTATCGTTTAAAGTTTGTGTTTCCTTGTTAATTTTCTGTTTAGTTGATCTATCCATAGGTGTGAGTGGGGTATTAAAGTCTCCCACTATTATTGTGTTATTGTTAATTTCTTCTTTCATACTTGTTAGCATTTGTCTTACATACTGCGGTGCTCCCGTGTTGGGTGCATATATATTTATAATTGTTATATCTTCTTCTTGGATTGATCCTTTGATCATTATGTAGTGACCATCTTTGTCTCTTTTCACAGTCTTTGTTTTAAAGTCTATTTTATCTGATATGAGTATTGCTACTCCTGCTTTCTTTTGGTCCCTATTCGCATGGAAAATCTTTTTCCAGCCCTTCATTTTCAGTCTGTATGTGTCCCCTGTTTTGAGGTGGGTCTCTTGTAGACAACATATGCAGGGGTCTTGTTTTTGTATCCATTCAGCCAGTCTTTGTCTTTTGGTTGGGGCATTCAACCCATTTACGTTTAAGGTAATTACTGATAAGTATGACCCCATTGCCATTTACTTTATTGTTTTGGGTTCGAATTTATACACAATTTTTGTGTTTCCTGTCTAGAGAATATCCTTTAGTATTTGTTGGAGAGCTGGTTTGGTGGTGCAGAATTCTCTCAGCTTTTGCTTGTCTGAAAAGCTTTTGATTTCTCCTTCATACTTGAATGAGATCCTTGCTGGGTACAATAATCTGGGCTGTAGATTATTTTCTTTCATCATTTTAAGTATGTCTTGCCATTCCCTCCTGGCTTGAAGAGTTTCTATTGAAAGATCAGCTGTTATCCTTATGGGAATTCCCTTGTGTGTTATTTGTTGTTTTTCCCTTGCTGCTTTTAATATTTGTTCTTTGTGTTTGATCTTTGTTAATTTGATTACTATGTGTCTTGGGGTGTTTCGCCTTGGGTTTATCCTATTTGGGACTCTCTGGGTTTCTTGGACTTGGGTGATTATTTCCTTCCCCATTTTAGGGAAGTTTTCAACTATTATCTCCTCAAGTATTTTCTCATGGTCTTTCTTTTTGTCTTCTTCTTCTGGGACCCCTATGATTCGAATGTTGTAGCGTTTAATATTGTCCTGGAGGTCTCTGAGATTGTCCTCATTTCTTTTAATTCGTTTTTCTTTTATCCTCTCTGATTCATTTATTTCTACCATTCTATCTTCTAGTTCACTAATCCTATCTTCTGCCTCTGTTATTCTACTATTTGTTGCCTCCAGAGTGTTTTTAATTTCACTTATTGCATTATTCATTATATATTGACTCTTTTTTATTTCTTCTAAGTCCTTGTTAAACCTTTCTTGCATCTTCTCAATCCTTGCCTCCAGGCTATTTATCTGTGATTCCATTTTAATTTCAAGATTTTGGATCAATTTCACTATCATTATTCGGAATTCTTTATCAGGTAGATTCCCTATCTCTTCCTCTTTGGTTTGGTTTGGTGGGCATTTATCCTGTTCCTTTATCTGCTGGCTATTCCTCTGTCTCTTCATCTTGTTTAAATTGCTGAGTTTGGGGTGTCCTTTCTGTATTCTGGCAGTTTGTGGAGTTCTCTTTATTGTGGCGTTTCCTCGCTGTGTGTGGGTTTGTACAGGTGGCTTGTCAAGGTTTCCTGGTTAGGGAAGCTTGTGTCGATGTTCTGGTGGATGGAGCTGTATTTCTTCTCTCTGGAGTGTAATGAAATGTCCAGTAATGAGTTATGAGATGTCTATGGTTTTGGGGTGACTTTGGGCAGCCTGTATCTTGAAGCTCAGGGCTGTGTTCCTTTGTTGCTGGAGAATTTGCTTGTTATGTCTTTCCCTGGAACTTGTTGGCCCTTGTGTGGTGCTTGGTTTCAGTGTCAGTATGGAGGCGTTTGATGAGCTCCTGTCAATTAATGTTCCTTGGAGTCAGGAGTTCCCTGGAGTCAGGGATTGGACTTAAGCCTCCTACTTCCAGTTATCGGTCTTAATTTTACAGTAGTTTCAAAACTTCTCCTTCTATACAGCACCACTGATAAAACATCTACGTTAAAGATGAAAAGTTTCTCTACTGTGAGGGTCACTCAGAGAGGTTCACAGCGTTACATGGAGAAGAGAAGAGGGAGGAGGGAGTTAGAGGTGACCCAAATGAGATGAGGTGGAATCAATAGTGGAGAGAGTGGGCTAGCCAGTAGTCACTTCCTTATGTGCACTCCACAACTGGACCACTCAGAGATGTTCACGGAGTTATACAGGGAAGAGAAGAAGGAGGCCGGAGACAGAGGTGGCCAGAAGGATAAAAGGGGGAAATGAAAAGGCGGGAGACAGATCCAGCCAGTAATCAGTTCCTTAAGTGTTCTCCACCGTCTGGAACACACAGAAATTCACAGAGTTGGGTAGAGTAGAGAGGGGTTAGGGAGGAGATACAGGTGACCTGGTGGAGAAAATGGAGAGTCCAAAGGGAGAGAGAGCAGTCAAGCCAGTAATCTCGTACACTAGTGAAAAATGGGTCCTGAAGATTGGGTTCTTAAAGGTACAAAATTGGTAACAAATACATAAAAACAAAAATTAGAAATTAGAGTAGAGTTTGGAATTTCAAAAATGCGATGTTAATGAAAAGGAGAAGGAAAAGAAAGAGAGAAAAAACGAACAAAGAAAAACAAACAAGGTCGTGAAAGTAATAAAGAAACTACAGGTACAAAATTGATAACTAATACCAAACAGCAAAAATTAAAAATCCAGAGTAGAGTTTGGAATTTCAAAAATACAACGTTAAAAAAAAAAAAAAAGAAGAAGAAGAAAAATAAAGAGAGAAAACAAACAAACCAACAAAAACAATGTCGCAAAAATTATAAAGAAAATACAGGTACAAAATTGATATCAAATACCAAAAAGCATAAATTAAAAATCTTGAGTAGAGTTTGGAATTGCAGATATACGATGTTATATAAAAGAAGAAGAGAAAGAAACAGAGGAAAAAAAAAAAAGTCACAGCAATTATGAAAAAAACTATAGGTACAAAATTGATAACATATATCAAAAGGCTAAAATTAAAAATCTAGAGTAGAGTTTGGAATTTCAAAAATGCAATGTTAAAGAAAAGAAGAAAAAGAAAAAAGAAAAAAAAAAAAAAAACAAAAACCACGGTCAAAAAATTATAAAATATATATATGAAGTTTGCTGAAGAAGAAAAAAAAAAAAATAGGGTCTTTTTTTTTTTTTTTTTTGCAAAGTAATAGTTATAAAAGTGAAAATTAAAGGACAATAGAGGACTTAAAAAAAATTTTTTTTTAATTAAAAAAAAAAAGAAAGAAAGAAAGATTGATCGTAAAAATAGTAAAAATATATCTAGGTCTTTCTCTGGTTTTGTTGTGAGTATTGTGGGTTCAGTTCATTTTTGGCAGTTCCTTAGTCCGACTTATATTTCTCAAGATCTATAGGCCCCTTCCTATGTAATCCGTAGTAACCACAGGGTTTTAATCTATGGCCTGTAGCTTCCAAGGCGTTTCCCTCTGTTAGAGCTTCTTCTGCTTGCTGGTCTCTTCAGTGTCTGGTTCCCGCCCTGACACAAAGGGGACGGTGGAGGACCCTATATTTTTTTTTTTTTTTTTTTTTAATTTAGGCTCACTTGTTCAGCCGCGCTGTGGGGAGGGAGGGAGGGATGCTGCAAACAGATAACACTGGCGTGCGCTCGAAGTGCCTCGGCCACACTGGGTCTGCCCCCGCTCACGGCGCGTGTAACCTCCCTGCCCACACTGCTTGGGCTCTAGGTTGTTCCGCCGGGAACAATCAGAGGCCGGCCCTGGACTGAGCTCCCAGGTCCAAGCCGCTCAGGTTCAGGCACTCGGGTAGTCCTCAGAGGCGCAGACTCGGTTGGGCCTGCGTTTTGTGTTCTTCCCAGGTCGAGCAGCTCAGGCGATGAGGTGCTTGGCGGGCGCCAATGCTGCGACTTATCGCCTCCCCGCCACTCGGTTATCTGGGTGTAAAACCGGCGCACCTTCTCAGGCAGATGTTGACCGTCCAGACCCCCAAGAAGTTTTAGTTAGCAAAGAAGCCTGCTTACAGTTTTATAGATAGTGTCTCTCTGGGGCTGCGATTGCCCCCTTCCGGCTCTGGTTGCCTGTCACCGGAGGGGGAGGTCTGCAGCCGGCTATCTCTGTTCAGTCCTTTGTTCTGTGCGCGGGCCTGGTGGTGTCTTAGGTTAGGGCTGGCTTTTCGCGTGGTAGATATCCCACAGTCTGGTTTGCTAGCCCAAATTATTTCGCTCAGATAGCGCTCAGGACATTCGGCCCGATTCTTACTCTAAGGGACACAGCCTGTGCCGCACTTCCCTGCCCAGCCCCCTCTTGCTAATGCCGTGTGCAGGCGTCTGCGCTGCTTCTCCGCTGGGGGAGTTCCCGTAGGGCTCACAATCCGCGATTTTTAATTGTTTATTTTTTTTTTCCCCTCCCTTTTATGTTGCCCTCTGTGCTTCCAAAGCTCGGCACAGATTCGGCAGTGAGAGGGTTTCCTGGTGTTTGGAAACTTCTCTCTTTTTAAGACTCCCTTCCCGGGACGGAACTCCGTCCCTCCCTCTTTTGTCTCTTTTTTTGTCTTTTATATTTTTTCCTACCTCCTTTCGAAGAGTTGGGCTGCTTTTCTGGGTGCCTGATGTCCTCTGCCGGCATTCGGAAGTTGTTTTGTGGAATTTACTCGATGTTTAAATGCTCTTTTGATGAATTTGTGGGGGAGAAAGTGTTCTCCCCGTCCTACTCCTCCGCCATCTTGGCTCCTCCCGACAATTATATTTTTAAAATCATTGCTCGGATCCTTAGTACTTTTTAATTGGTCTGTTTTTCTCATGAATGGATAAGGTTTTACATATTAAATGTATTAATTTTCTGTCATATATTAGATGCCTATATAATTATGAAATGAAAATTTCTCAATTTTACTATTTCAGTTGCAAAAACAGTAATTACTATAAGAGAAAAAGCCTTATTTCTTATAAAAAAACATAGACCAAATGAGTGTATATTTTATTTTATTCACAGTCAATGAAAGTGAAAGTGAAGTCACTCAGTCATGTCTGACTCTTTGCAATCCATGGACTGTAGCCTACCAGGCTCCTCCGTCCATGGGATTTTCCAGGCAAGAGTGCCATTTTCTTTTGCAGAGGATCTTCCCTACCCAGGGATCGAACCCAGGTCTCCCGCATTGTAGGTAGACACTTTACTGTCTGAGCCACCAGGGAAGTCAAAATTTTCACCTTTATTAAAAATGAAACATTTTAAATTAAAATGAAACATTTTAATTAAGAATTAAACATTAAAATTTTAATTAAAATTTTAAATTAAAAATCAGTCAATATTTTTGCCTTTATTAAAGCATCATTTTAAATATAAAATAGTTACACTGTTCCATGTAATAAGAGACTGTGCATATGATATCTTGATATTAACAAATATAATAATTATTCAAAATTTTTGGACTTCTGGCTTAAGGAAAATAGCAATAACAAAAACAAATCTCAACATTTCCATTAAAACATTTTCTCCCTCTACTGGCAGTAGCAAGCTTACGAAAATATACAATAAACACCATTTTTTTCTCTTAAAAAATAGGAAAATTTAAACTCTACATAATGACAAGTATTTTCTAATGAGAAATACTTTACAAATAAAAGTTCTTCTAGAAGTTACCAGTCGTGTCTTCCAAGCAAGTCACATAGCCATTGATAAAACACTGGATGACACAATTGCAAAGATTAAAAAAAAATACCTTTAAGAAGTATGAATGCAGTAAACTTTCCTTGATTGCAATGAAAACAGACAGGGAGGAGAGGGGAATGTGAATTGAGCCCTTAAGAAGAAGAAACAGTTATTTTAAGAAAAACTTTTTCTTGATCTTTAATTATTTTTTTAAAATAGCAATCAAAACTGACTTCTACCCTTCTCAAACAGTGATCTGTGGACAGCCTATGATATCCACATATAATATCTAGCAACAAATTAGAATTTTTCAGTTTACAAAGGAAAAGTAAGTTTATATAACTGTATTACTAAACATATCCAAGATCATAATAAATAGATGAACTTTTTAAAAGATAAAAAAAAAAAGAAGAAAAAAAACCTGACTTCCAGATATATTAAAGAGCCTGTGTGATTGCCAACATTATTTATGAAATTACTGGTGATAATTAATTGTAATTTTTAATAAATAAAATTATTTATTAAAATTTTCCTAGTGCTTGCAAGGCATTACAGAAGTTGCTATGAGAGCCAAATAGAAATCATTTCTCATTCCTCATTAAGTTTTTTTTTAAAGCATATTAAACATAATGACAAAATTTAAATTATTAAAGAATAGCCTTATGGAGAAACCTATGTACCATTCTGATACTGTAGAATTGGTAAACCAAAGAACTTATTCAAAGTTATTTTGCCTTAAATTTTCTTTATTTTTTCCCAAGGTTTCTTAGTCAATATTTGGTTATTAGTCAATTCAATTCACTCAATCAATAAATATGTGTATACTAATTACATGTAGTGCTCTGTGCCATCATTTTATATATTGTGTTATTGATTTCTGTTCATATATTCCTTCATCTTAAAGCGCATTTGAAATGACTGTATATTTAACACTTCTATATATTTACTCAGTCCACAATTCTATATACTTAACTCCCTTTGGTTAATGCAGAAACCCATTTACATCTCTTGAGTGCTGGGTAAGGACAGTCAAGGTGTCTTTAAGAGAGGAAGCACTTGACGAGGGCTGGCTCACATCTATTATTCATCATTTCTACGTATTTTACTATCATTATGGGTTTCCTAGGTGCCCCAGTGGTAAAGAACCCACTTACCAATGCAAGAGATGCTGGTTTGATCCCTGGGTCGAGAAAATCCCCTGGAGAAGAAAATGGCAACCCACTCCAGTATTCTTGCCTGGACAGAGGAGCCTGGCGGGCTACAGTCCATGGAATCAGGAAGAGCTGGACATGACTGAGCACATGCACAACAAGCATTATATTTCTGCCAACAGATTTTTCAAGTACTGTAGAAAACCAATGACGAACATGACCATTAATGCTCCATATACTGAAATTTACTTTAATCATTTATTTTATTCCTGCTTCTTACTCAGAAAATATAAATTTTTTTTAAGTTTGTTAGACCATTACATGGAACTTTGTTAGAGCACACAAAAAATTTGTTCCTTGTACTTCTTTTAGATATTTGAGGATAGCTACAGTTTTCTTTATCATTCTTTCCAATGAATAACCAAATTATAAAAAATAATTTAAAAGTGACTTTTAAAGATATTCAAAGTAATTTTGATGAACATATTTAAAGTTAAAGAAAGTTTACTCACAATTAAAAAAAAAATCATTTCAATAGTAAATTCCTATGAAATAGTTACTCTTTTCCAAACAGCGTTTGAAGTTACAGGTGTTTCTCTGGGCAGAAAGACAGAAGAATGCAGTGGTCCTATGCTGAAGTCAATTACAAATTGTTTAGGGAAATTAAACACATGAAAATAGTTGTCCTCCTCATTTGTATTCTTTTGCTATATTCAATTCTCCACACTGCAGTCCTTTTAAAATGCAAATAAGATTAATAAGTGGCTCATGGTGACTCTTGCAAATATAAAATTGCAAGTGAAAGCCACAGTCCCTAATGAAACCTTTGCAGATGTTTTTAAAAGGCAAATCAGATCATGTCCCCCTTTTGCATACAATACTAAAACCTCTACCTGGGCTCCAGACAGTCAAATCTGACTACAAACTGGTGACTTGTCTGCCAATACTTTTTCTGCACGGCCTCAGCTCCAAGCACTCTTGGCTACCTGCCTACCCTTGACCACGCTGAGTTCTTGCTTCTCCCATTCAGGCCTGCATTTCCTAATCCCTCTGCCTGGAATGCTCTGACCACATATGTCTTGGACTTACTCCCTCACTTCCTTTAGACCTCCACTTCCTCATATAGGCAATCCCTGATCTTAAATAAAATGGCACCACCCCTCACATTCTACCCCTTTAAATAGTATTATTTTTTTCTTTATTTTAAAAATATTTATTTATTTATCTGTCTGTGATGGATCACAGTTGCATCACACAGGATCTTCCTTGCAACAGGCCCGTTCTTTAGTTCTGGCAATGTGAACTCTTAGTTGCAGCATGTGGGCTCTAGCTCCCTGACCAGGGATCGAACCCGGGCCCTCTGCATTGGGAGTGCAGAGTTTTAGCCATTGAACTGCCAGGGAAGTCCCCAGGTTTTGTTCGGTTTGTTTGCTTTTCAGCTGTTAGGTAAGTATCTACTGATTTTTTACCCTTATTGATTACAGGCTTCCTGAGAGCAAGGACTATGTCTTGGAGTCATTACTCTGTCTCTAGCACCTTGAACTGTCCTTGGAAGCCCCAGTACCAGCCCATACCCTGAATCCACGTGAATTAGAAAGAAAGGACACTCCTGCCTCAAATTATTAGAACGTCACCACCTGTGACCAGAGAGTTCCTTGTAAAACTGCTTGGTAATTGTGAAGTAAGTGACATCCTCGGGTGGCAGGCAACCTGGGAGCATGATTTGCTCTATTATATAAACATTGCCCCTGAGCTGACAAGGTTGTTACTAGTTTCCTTTGCCCTACACGCAACAAGCCAAATGCTGAGAAACCAAGGTTTACAACAAAGTTTATGCACAAGGCAGTCAAACAAGGAAACGGAAAACAAGACTTAGCTCTGCTTCCCTGAAGCCAAGAGGGTTGCAGTGTTTATGGAATGAGCAGGGATGAGGAGGGTGGTCCTCAGTTCAGTTCAGTGGCTCAGTCTTGCCCGATTCTTTGCGAACCCGTGAATCGCAGCACGCCAGGCCTCCCTGTCCATCACCAACTCCCGGAGTCTACTCAAACTCACGTCAATTGAGTTTGTGATGTCATCCAGCCATCTCATCCTCTGTTGTCTCCTTCTCCTCCTGCCGCCACTCCCTCCCAGCATCAGGGTATTTTCCAATGAGTCAACTCTTCGCATGAGGTGGCCAAAGTATTGGGGAAAGGTGATTCGTGCAGAAAAGAGGTGAGGTCATCTGCGCAGGCGCATTGGGTTGCTCACCTCTGCATATTTTAAATGGAGATGCCCAGAAGGATCTGAGGGTGGAGTTTTCTAGTCCTCTGCCTTTCAAAGGCCATTCATGAGACACCACTCAGGTCAGTTTTAGGATCAGCAGTCCCAATTAGTCTTATCCAGCTCGCAGTGGAGAAGAGCTGACTCCGAGTTCCTATAGAACAGCTGGGCTACGTGAAGCTGAGCAGGTAGGCAGTTAGAGGAAAAGAGAAAGGAAAAATAGCTAACACCGGCTCCTTAAAAGCAGAGGGGTTTTTACGGGTGGTTACTATATCTGTTATTCTGCAGGACAAGCTCAAGAATTCCTGTTAGCCATCAGCTTCTGTTAAATCTGTGGGGCAGGGTTCAGTTGTAGCAAGAATATTGGTTGAATTAATTCATGAGTGAAATGACATGACGTCCATTCAAAGATATACCTGTAGATCTAAATTTGTTTAAAATGTCGCTCAGGAACACTTTCTTACTGGGCAGTCTGTGGGTGTCATAATTCAAAACAAAAATGTAGTTATAGTCTTTGAAATTGTACTAAAAATATATGAAGTCGGATGAGAAAAAAATAGAAAGAATAGTTAAGGAGAATAGGCTTTAGCAGATGTTCATTTGGACAGAAAAGGGAAAATTTTCCTTTTGCTCAGATGCCTGTCTTGAAATTCTCACAATTTTTTTGCAGACATTTTGGCTGGTTTCCAAACATACATCATTGCTTGTCTGGTATGAGGAATGCCATCTGTGCTCTATGGAAATCCTTTTTTAAAAATGGACTGCTAATTATACTCCAGGCAGGTGCTGTTAAAGTGAAATCAGGTGTCAAGCTTACAATTGTCTAAAATGACTATGCTATATTGAAAAAGAATGGCAAACCATATTGTAAAATGGAATTTAAGCATAACATGCAAGTGTTCCATTTTTGGGGTGTTGCAAAGGTCAGATTGCAGAGCAAAGCTGTAAAACTTTCAAATTACTTCCACCATCAACAATGGCATAAAGCTTTAATTTAAATAAATGATATAGAGTACATCAAAGTTACACATTTCCTCACTGAAATACCTCCCAATTATATTTTTTTATGAAAAATATATGAAGGAGGAACAGTGAGCTGAAGAGTATGACTACCAATTCCAAAGTAAACACATTTTGGAAAATTAGTCGAAATTAAAATTTTATGGTAATTAAATTGAACCCATTATATTATCAGAATAAATAGACCCAGTGGCATGTTTTAGGCCCCTGCAGGGCAAAATAACCAATTTATTTTTCTTAAATATATTAATTAAGTAGAATTATTATAGGCTTTCACAGTTAGACTACAGAATTACAATGACATACTCATTTGATAGAGTGCTAAGCAAGATAGAAAAACATCTCAAATTTTGAAGTTTGGGTATGCTGCTGCTGCTGCTAAGTCGCTTCAGTCGTGTCCAGCTCTGTGCAACCCCATAGACGGAAGCCCACCAGGCTTCCCCGTCCCTGGGATTCTCCAGGCAAGAACACTGGAGTGGGCCGCCATTTCCTTCTCCAATGCGTGAAAGGGAAAAGTGAAAGTGAAGTCACTCAGTTGTGTCTGACTCTTAGCGACCCCATGGACTGCAGCCTACCAGGCTCCGCCATCCATGGGATTTTCCAGGCAAGAGTACTGGAGTGGGGTGCCATTGCCTTCTTCAAGTTTGGGTATAAATGTATCTAATACAAAAAAAAAATGTCATCATCATTATAAGAATCTAACTTTGTCATTGCTTATGATGTGTGATCTATTTCCCTTTTGCAATATGGTTAATACTGAACTGTACTAATGCATTATATCATTTAATCCTGATAGCAACCCTATTAGAGTCCAGTATTGTCTTAGGCTACAGATGAGATCATTGAAGCTTAGCCAGTTAAAGCATCTTGCCTAAACCCACATGCCACTAAGTGGGTTTTATAGTCAAATCTGTTGAACCCCAAAACTTGTGCTTTGACCACTCCAAAAATAGCCTCTTCCTACGGGCATAGCAACTAAACAACAACAACAAAACAGATATATTAAGTAGAAGGATTTCCCAAATCAGCTCAACTAATCGCAGAGGAAATGTCACCTGTGTAGCAAAATACTGAAATTTACATACCAATAGATCTCAGCTAGAATTCCAGCCACAGTCACTATAGCCAAATCAAATAGAGATACAAACAGGAAGTTTAAAAGGCCTTTCCTTTACCATGAATCTAGTGGGTCTCTTAAGAGTCTAGAGACTTAAAGCAGGAAGCTTCTTCTTATATCCAATTCCAGTTAGCTTAGTTATCTTGTTTTGTTACAGAGTCCCAGCTCCAAGGGCTTTCCTGGTGGCTGAGAGATAAAGAATCAGCCTGTAATACAGGAATTGCAGGAGATGCAGATTCGACCCCTGGGTTGGGAAGATCTCCTGGAGGAGGCATGGCCACTCACTCCAGTATTCTTGCCTAGAGAATCCCATGGACAGAGGGAGCCTGGCAGGCTACAGTCCATGGGGTCCCAAAGAGTCCGACAGGACGAAGCGACTTGGAGTGCATGCATCAAGCTCAAATTGCTCACCACAGGACAGGCCACTAAATACAGAGACAAGTTGTTTGGATGAAGAATAGCAACTTGAGGACTTCCCAGGTGGTGCTAGTGATAAAAGAACCCACCTGCCAATGCAGGAGACATAAGAGATGTGGGTTCCGTCTCTGGGATGGGAAGATACCCTGGAGTAGGAAATGGCAACCCACTCCAGTATTCTTGCCTGGAAGATCCCATACTCCAGTATTCTTGCCTGGAAAATCCCATGGATCGTGGAGCTTGGTGGATTACAGTCCACGAGGCTGCAAAGAGTCGGACACAACTGAAGCAACTTAGCATGTGGTGTTGGAGAAGACTCTTGAGAGTTCCTTGGACTGCAAGGAGATCCAACCAGTCCATCCTAAGAGAAATCAGTCTGGAATATTCGTTGGAAGGACTGATGCTGAAGCTGAAACTTCAATACTTTGGCCACCTGATGTGAAGAACTGACTCATTTGAAAAGACCCTGATGCTGGGAGGGATTGGGGGCAGGAGGAGAAGGGGACGACAGAGGATGAGATAGTTGGATGGCATCACTGACTCAATGGGCATGAGTTCGAGTAAACTCCAGGAGTTGGCGATGGACACAGAGGCTTGGCGTGCCTCAGTCCATGGGGTCGCAAAGAATTGGACATGATTGAGCAACAACTGAACTGATAGAAGCTTTATTCAGAAAGTCAGCAGACAAGGTGGTAGATTAGTCCCAAAGAACCATTTTACCTGAGTTACAGTTCAGGCTTCTTTTATACTGAATGGAGAGAGGAGTGGCTGGTCGTTGCAGGCTTCTTGGTGTAGGAATCATTTGTTATGGTGGCTGTCCATGAGGGTCTGGTCACAACAACAATGTTCCTATAAACCTGAAATGAGACAAGTATTATTTTCTGTTCTGGGGATTCTCATAAAGCTCAGTGCCTTGAGAGTAGGCTATCATGTATATTTTAGGCAGCAGTCTTCTGGAGGCACAGAGCCACCATAACTAAGTACAGGCCACGGAACACAAGAGTTAAAGCTGAAGGAACAGATCCAATATGGAGTCGTATTTGTTTTTCTCTGTTACAGTTTCTCGGGTGGTGCTAGTGGTAAAGAGGCCTGCCAGTGCAAGAGACTTAAGAGATGTGAGTTTGAACCCTGGGTCGGGAAGATCCCCTGGAGGAGGGTATGGCAGCCCACTTTAGTATTCTTGCCTGGAGAAGACAGAGGAGCCTGGCAGGTTACAGTCCATAGGGTCACAAAGAGTTGGACATAACTGAAGCGACTTAGCATCCTACAGTGGATTATAATTATCAAATAAAACTTGGAAAGTTGTTACTGCCAGATGCTGGGCTGTGCATAGAGTTAGAAGCTTACATATCACAGGAGAACCCAGAAAAACAATAAAAAGTAGTTTGGAGCTGCTTAAAGATAAATCAAGGTGCATTAAAACTTGTAAGGAGTTTATTTGAGCAAAATGTGATTCAGCTGAGCAGTGTCAAATCAGAAGTGATTAGGAATACTCTGCTGACAGGAGCCTGCTGCTGCTGCTGCTAAGTCACTTGAGTCCTGTCCGACTCTGTGAGACCCCATAGACGGCAGCCCACCCAGCTCCTCCGCCCCTGGGATTCTCCAGGCAAGAACACTGGAGTGGGTTGCCATTTCTTTATCCAATGCATGAAAGTGAAAAATGAAAGTGAAGTTGCTCAGTCGTGTCCGACTCTTCGAGACCCCATGGACTGCAGCCTACCAGGCTCCTCCATCCATGGGTTTTTCCAGGCAAGAGTACTGGAGTGGGTTGCCATTGCCTTCTCTGGACAGGAGCTTGGGGAGAGACTTACACAGGAAAAGTTTGGAAGTAAAGTAAGAAAATTATTGAAAATTATAGCTTACAGCCTAATTGGCTGTTTGGGATTGGTTGTCCTTAATTTCATTCCCTTGAGGCATTTATAGGCTTAGATTTTGGTGTGCCTACATCACTTGCCATTGCATTAGAGCCACCTCACTGCTAATTACCTTTACATAATAAATGTCTGTATTATAGCAGGATTAAGTTCATTAATATGTGTCAAAAACAGGAGACTAGGCCCTAAATTGAGCTTTGTATATGCTAAATCCCATGTCAACACAAGACTTTAAATTTATTTTTAATTGGAGGATAATTGCTTTACGGTATTGTGTGGGTTTCTGCCATACATCAACATGAATCAGCCATTGGTACACATATGTCCCCTCCCTCTTGAACTTCCCTCCCACGTCCCACCCCATCCTACCCCTCTAGATGGTCAAAGAGCACTGGGCTGAGCTCCCTGTTCATACAGCAAATTCCCTCTGGCTATCTGTCTTACATATGGTAACGTATATTTTTCAGTGCTACTCTCTCAAATCATCCCACCTTCTCCCACCCCGAATGTGTCCACAAGTCTGTTCTCTTTGTCTGTGTCTCTATTCCTGCCCTGTAGATAGGTTCATCAGCACCATCTTTCTAGATTCCATATATATGCATTAATATAGGATATTTGTTTTTTCTTTCTCACTTACTTAACTCTGTATAATAGGCTCTAGATTGATCTGCCTCATTAGAAATGACTCAGATGTGTTCCTTTTTATATCTGAGTAATATTCCATTGTATATATGTACCATAGCTTCTTTATCCATTATTCTGTTGAGGGACATCTAGGTTATTTCCTTGTTCTAGCTATTGTAAATAGTGCTGTGATTAACACAGGGGCACATGTGTCTTTTTCAGTTATGGTTTCCTCAGGGTATATTCAGATTCCTTTGTAGTTCAGTGGGTAAAGAATCTGCCTGCATTGCAGGACACCCAGGTTCAATTCCTGGGTGGGAAAGACCCCTGGAGAAGGAAATGGAAACCCACCCCAATATTCTTGCCTGGAGAATGCCATGGACAGAGGAGCCTGGCAGGCTACAGTCCATGGGGTCGCAGGAGTTGGACACAACTTAGTGACTAAACCAACCAGGGTATATGTCCAGTAGTGGGTATGCTGAGTCATATGGTAGTTTTATTCCTAGTTTTTTAGGGACTCTCCATACTGTTTTCCATAGTGGCTGTATCAACTTGCATTCCCATCAACAGTGCCAAAGGGTTCCCTTTTCTCCACACACTCTCCAGCATTTATTGTTTGTAGATTTTTTGATGATGGCCATTCTCATCAGTGTAATACAGTAAGATAACAGGGGTGATACCTTACTGTAGTTTGGATTTGCAGTTTTATAATGATGAGTGATGTGCCTCTTTTCATGTGTTTATTAGTCATCTGTTTGTCTTCTTTGGAGAAATATCTGTTTAGGTCTTCTGCCCGCTTTTTGATTGGGTTGTTTGTTTTTCTGATATTGAGCTGCATGAACTGCTTGTATATTTGGAGATTAACTTTTTTGTCAGTTGTTTCATTTGCTATTATTTTCTCCCATTCTGAGGGTTATCTTTTCAGTTTGTTTATCGTTTCCTTTGCTGTGCAAAAGCTTTTAAGTTTAATTAGGTCCCATTTGTTTATTTTTGTTTTTATTTCCTTTACCCTAGGAGGTGGGTCATACAGGATCTTGCTGTGATTCATTTCAAAGAATGTTGTGCCATGTTCAAACCAAGACTTAACTATAATTTTTGCTGTCCCAGAGATGGAATTGTCAGTCAATCAGGAAGCACTTAATCTGCACTTCTTAGGTAGACAGTTAATTCATAATATATCTTTGCCATCCCCTTATAGAAAGTAACTTTGAAATAATGGACCCACTTCTTTGTCAATATAACTCCTTTGTTCCTGCTCCTTTCTGCCTATAAAAGTCTTTCATTTGGCACAAGTCCTCAAAACTCAGATTGGAATTCATTTTTTGCTAAAATAAATGCTTAAGTTTAATATGCCTCAGTTTATCTTTTAATAGTCCTTGTGTCAGAAGAGGGAACTGAAAGAGACCGCCAATGGCCCCAGAAGCAATGAAGAGCAGACGACGGTACCTGTCAAGTCCCTTGGGTTTACTGTTTTCTCACTGCCTCTGGAGGTGGTGGACAAGCCCCTCTCTGAACGTAACAGTGCAGCTTTTACATCATGAGCTTTCAGACTTTATCTGAGCATTTCTGAGTCTGGGGTAGGACTGCGTCTGATGGAGCCAGTGTGAGGTCTCATGTAGGTAAAATTTTGCTTTAAAGCTGAATGAGTAGGTTAACTTTACCAAAGACCATCTTGAATTAGAGCAGCCACAGCAGAAAACTTTTAACCTAGATTAGTTTATCTATTTACCAGGTGCTCCAGAGAAAAAGGCGTGTGTGTACATGGACATGTTCAGTCACTAGGTCCTGCCTGACTCTGCAACCCCGTGGATTGTAGCCTGCCAGGATCCTCTGTCCATGGGACTTTTCAGGCAAGAATACTGGAGTGGGTTACCATTTCTTACTCCAGGGAATCTTCCCAACTCAGGATGGCACCCACATCTCCTGCATTGGCAGGTGGATTCTTTACAGCTAAGCCACCTGGAAGCCCAGAGAGAAAGGGGTTGTGGCCAAACATTCACCATAAAGGATAGAGGGACATGATTTTTTCCTCTTCAGCAGTTTCTAGTGAACAGGAAGAGGCTTTCTGGGACACCTTACTTGTTCCAGAGCCTGTAGACAAGATAATGGGAAAACTGACAGAAGATGGCAAAGGGTGAGAATTACTATCAAAGCTCTCCCAGATCTCTACTCCTCTTGCCTGGCTGAGAAAGGAAGGCAAAATTTTACATTGCCCCTTTCTTTCATGTTGGCCAGAAAAAACATTTGTAAAATTGGATCTCTGAATTGTGACTTGTCAGTTGCTCTCAAGTACTCTTCAGTTATTGATCGTTCCAGGGACAGCTATTGTCTCCCGTTTGGCTTCTTGGTCTGTGTCCTAAGAATCTGAATTTTTGCCTGACTGGGGCATACATGTTTCTGCGTCTTCAGGCAGCTTAACTCTCAGGTTGAATGCGCCGCCCCCCCCCCCCCAAATGGCTGAACAGAAATTTGAATTTCACTGCATTTGTGGCTAGGGTCCTACCAACTGTTGGCAACTTTCAGGGAAATCGTCTAAGTCTTTCTTTTCTTTTTTTTTTTTTTTTTTTTTGAGAGTGGCTCTGGATCTCAGGGGGATCCCCAGTGGCTCAGATGGTAAAGAATCTGCCTACAATGCGGGAGACCTGGGTTCGATCCCTGGGTTGGGACGATCCCCTGGAAAAGGAAGGGATACCCACTCCAGTACTCTTGCCTGGAGAAATCACATGGACAGAGGAGCCTGGTGGGCTACAGTCCATGGAGTTGCAAAGTGTTGGATGTGGTTGAATGACTAATACTTTTCCCTTCACTGGATCTTAGGAAAGTAGTATTCTCTTCACTTTCTTTGAAGGTGCTTCTTACATTCATGGGATTGTTCAGTGCTGCCAGGAATATTTACCATTCTCAGCTGAAACTCGATAAGTTTTTCTAAAAGATTTTTTTTTTCTTAGTAGCTCTATAGTCAGAAATTGGTGAGATGGGGAACACATGTATACCTGTGGTGGATTCATTTTGATATTTGGCAAAACTAATACAATTATGTAAAGTTTAAAAAAAAAAAAAAAGACTAAAGGCCTTAGCTAAATGAAGGTGGGGGGACAGAAATGGAGGTCTGAAAAATGGGGTTTGTCTGAATTGCCACCTCTTATTCTGATAGTCATTGCCTTAGAAAGACAAAATTATCTTTTTAATCATTGCATTCGTGGAGATATTTGAAATTACATAGTCTGATGTTTATCTGAAACAAATGATTTTTCTGATTACTGTTAATTTAGTGGTATACAATAGTTCTACTTGTTCAAGGAAGGATATTTTAGATGACAGGAAAAAACTGATGCAATTTTTTTCAAACTCTGAAATTTTCAACTTGAAAAATGGAAACGATTATGAATGATGAGTTCTTTTCTATTGTTACTATATAATAGTTTTGATTGCTGTACTAAACTGTCAATGTGTTTTCATATTGCTCTTATTAATTTTAAGACCCACAAGGGAAAATAAAAAATCCTCAAGTTGGAGGGAAAAAAAAAAAAGAAAGAAATTGGTGAGATTGAAAGCTGATATTCAGAGCCCAATAGAAATGTTTTTTTAGGTCCTCTTCCCTAAGCTAAGATTCTGAGACTTTTGTGGAAGGATGTATTTAAACATTCCAAAGATACATAGTTCTAAATCTAGAACATAGAAAGTTTTTATTTCTATCTTAGTTGAAGGTCTTCTCCCTGATACAAAGAAGCAATGGAAGATAATGTAGTTGGATGGCTGGGTCACTCTCTTGATGTCATTCAGGTTGCAGCCCAATTCTTTGAGGGATTAGAAACAAATGAGAAAAGAGTGGAAATGCAGCTCCAGAAACAATTCAAAGCCCACCCATCCTTTTAACCAGTCCCTAAACCACCTCCTCGCCTGGAGAATCCCATGGACAGAGGAGCCTGGTAGGCTGCAGTCCATGGGGTCGCTAAGAGTCAGATATGACTGAGCGACTTCACTTTCACTTTTCACTTGCATGCAGTGGAGAAGGAAATGGCAACCCACTCCAGTGTTCTTGCCTGGAGAATCCAAGAGACGGTGGAGCCTGGTGGGCTGCCATCTATGGGATCGCACAGAGTCGGACACGACTGAGGTGACATAGCAGCAGCAGCAAACCTCCTTCTGGTATGGAGCTAACAGAAGCAGAAGATATTAAGAAGAGGTGGCCAGAATACACAGAAGAACTGTACAAAAAAGATCTTCACGACTCAGATTATCATGATGGTGTGATCACTCACCTAGAGCCAGACATCCTAGAATGTGAAGTCAAGTGGGCCTTAGAAAGCATCACTACAAACAAAGCTAGTGGAGGTGATAGAATTCCAGTTGAGCTATTTCAAATCCTGAAAGATGATGCTGTGAAAGTGCTGCACTCAATATGCCAGCAAATTTGGACAACTCAGCAGTGGCCACAGGACTGGAAAAGGTCAGTTTTCATTCCAATCCCAAAGTAAGGCAATGCCAAAGAATGCTCAAACTACCACACAATTGCACTCATCTCACACGCTAGTAAAGTAATGCTCAAAATTCTCCAAGCCAGGCTGCAGCAATACGTGAACCGTGAACTTCCAGATGTTCAAGCTGCTTTTAGAAAAGGCAGAGGAACCAGAGATCAAATTGCCAACATCCACTGGATCATGGAAAAAGCAAGAGAGTTCCAGAAAAACATCTATTTCTGCTTTATTGACTATGCCAAAGCCTTTGACTGTGTGAATCACAACAAACTGGAAAATTCTTCAAGAGATGGGAATACCAGACCACCTGACCTACCTTCTGAAAAATCTGTATACAGGTCAGGAAGCAACAGTTAGAACTGGACATGGAACAGCAGACAGTTTCCAGATTGGGAAAGGAGTACATCAAGGCTGTATATGGTCACACTGCTTATTGAACTACTATGCAGAGTACATCATGCAAAATGCTGTGCTGTATGAAGCACAAGCTGGAATCAAGATTGCTGGAAGAAATATCAATAACCTCAGATATGTAGATGGATGACACCATCCTTATGGCAGAAAGCAAGGAAAAACTAAAGAGCCTCTTGATAAAAGTAAAAGTGTAGAGTGAAAAAGTTGGCTTAAAACTCAACATTCAGAAAACTAAGATCATGACATTTGGTCCCATCACTTCATGGCAAATAGATAGGGAAACAGTGGAAACAGTGACAGACTTTACATTCTTGGGTTCCAAAATCACTGCAGAGGGTGACTGCAGCCATGAAATTGAAAGAGGCTTGCTTCTTGGAAGAAAAGCTATGACCAACCTAGACAGCATATTAAAAAGCAGAGACATTATTTTGCCAACAAAGGTCCATCTAGTCAAAGCTATGGTATTTTCCAGTAGTCATGTATGGATGTGAGAGTTGGACTATAAAGAAAGCTGAGCACAGAAGAATTGATGCTTTTGAACTGCAGTGTTGGAGAAGACTCTTGAGAGTCCCTTGGACTGCAGAAGATCCAACCAGTCCATCCTAAAGGAAATCAGTCCTGAATATTCATTAGAAGGACTGATGCTGAAGCTTAAACTCCAATACTTTGGCCACCTGTGGGAAGAACTGACTCATTGAAAAAGACCCTGATGCTGGGAAAGATTGAGGGCAGGAGGAGAAGGGGACAACAGAAGATGAGATGGTTGGATGGCATCATTGACTCAGTGGACATGAGTTTGAGCAAGCTTGGGGAGTTGGTGATGAACAGGGAAGCCTGGAGTGCTGCAGTCTGTGGGGTGGCAAAGAGTGGGACACAACTGAGCAACTGAACTGAACTGAACTTAAACTGACTGGCCAAAGGATTGGAGTTTCAGCTTCAGCATCAGTCCTTCTAATGAATATTCAGGACTGATTTCCTTTAGGATGAACTGGTTGGATCTCCTTGCAGTCCAAGGGACTCTCAAGAGTCTTCTCCAACACCACAATTCAAAAGCATCAATTCTTCGGTGCTCAGCTTTCTTTATAGTCCATCTCTCACACCCATACATGACTACTGGAAATACCGTAGCTTTGACTAGATGGACCTTTGTTGGCAAAGTAATGTCTTTGCTTTTTAATATGCTGTCTAGGTTGGTCATAACTTTTCTTCCAAGGAGCAAGCCTCTTTCAATTTCATGGCTGCAGTCACCCTCTGCAGTGATTTTGGAGCCCAAGAAAATAGAGTCTGTCACTGTTTCCACTGTTTTCCCATCTGTTTGGATTTTGCTATTATTCATATTATCTATCTTTGCTCATTGATAAACAAAAGTTTGTAAAAAAATTTTTTTTCTAGAGGTTTAGATCAGATAGATAGAATACCCCACGTCCTCCTTTTATTGGCCCCAGTCCTTTTCATTGCCAATGGATTAAACCAGGCTTCCATCTGAGTGGATGACTCAGGAGCATCCCTGCCTATGACATTACAGCAAGCAGTTTCAGGGAGTACTTTGAGTAATCATAGACATTTAATGTCTTGGAGTACCTTTATATGAGCTCTGCCATAAGGAGCTCTCTGAGAGCAGGGCATGAGTGTGAGCTGAACTTTAAGCAGATGAACTGATACCCTGGATCAATTATTATTGGTTGGCTCTTATCTTCTTTTACCACTTTTCTGAAAATTGATATAATTCAAATTTTAAAAATTACCCAAATCAACTATTTGATTTTTTTTCTTTTTTTTTTTGCAATCAATCACAAAAGTCATTTATTTCAGAGAATTCAATAGGGAAATGTTTTCTGAAATGTGGCACATGAGATGGTTTTAGGGAATATCCCAAATGAACATTTTTATAACAGTTATTCTTTTTAGTAGGAGAATATTGGTTTCCTATTTATAGAAATGGTTTACTTACATTTAAGTTTAAAAGTCAAGGTGATTTCTCTATCTTGTCCATCTGAAGCTTATATAATATCTCACACCAGCTATACCTCAAAAAAAGGCAAATAGAGATAAAGAAAATAGTAAGTAATAGCATGGATGGTATATGAATCTTGGAAAACCACAAATAAGTAAGGTTTGGGGAGTACTGTATTAATGGAACAAAGACCAACTGGTTATATAGCAACTCAAAAGTAATGATAATAAGATATTTTGCTCACTTCCTACCCTCCCCTCAGCTTTTATTCAGCTTACTGTATATCATGCTGCTGCTGCTGCTGTCGCTTCAGTCGTGTCCGACTCTGTGTGACCCCAGACGGCAGCCCACCAGACTCCCCCGTCCCTGGGATTCTCCAGGCAAGAACACTGGAGTGGGTTGCCTTTTCCTTCTCCAATGCATGAAAGTGAAAAGTGAAAGTGAAAGTGAAGTCGTGTCCGACTCTTCGCGACCCCATGGACTGCAGCCCACCAGGCTCCTCCGTCCATGGGACTTTCCAGGCAAGAACACTGGCGTGGGGTGCCATTGCCTTCTCCACTGTATATCATGCACTGTGCCAAGCACTATCTGTATTAGCTGATTTTATCTTACAACAATTTTCTCTATCAAAACAAAGGGATAAAATTTTCCTCTCATGAAATGCTTTGTAACCCCTCTTATTCATTCTTCATGTGTATCCAATATATACATTCTTTTTAGATCTCTGTTACTCTTTCTTTACTGAAATAAAACATTTATATGTTTATATTGAATGCAATAATTTCATATTTTACTTTTAATAATGTTTCTAAATGGATTAATCAAGATTCATTGGTTGTTTCCTTTTAAGGCCCAGAACTGATTTACAAACCACTTTTCTCAATGGAAAGAAGTAAAAGTCCTTGGAAAGGAAGTTTTATGTGAAGTATGCTGACAGGGATAGAAAGAGAGAAAGAAACTAACAGAATTTAGTGTGTTCAAATAAATATAAATTTGATGAAAATTTGCAAACAACTGAAAATGTAAATCATCTTTTAGTTATACAGTTTTATACTATAATTAAAATTTTGTGTATAACCCAGAATTGAGACAAGAATGTCTTTTGTAAAGTTGCAGACTGAAGAGGAGAATATATTTCCAGCATGCACTGATGTTTCAGTAGCATCAGGTTCTCAGCTGATTGAAAAAAAAAAACCACAATGAGATAAAAGGTTTTAAAAATTGACTAAGTTTATGAATTCTATTTCAAATGTGTGAAGTAATACTTTCATTTCATTTTCATAAATTGACTTTTATTTTGTGCTCTTAGCAGTTCATTAGCAACATGACAGTCTGTACTTCTTAGATTTTCACCACAATGCTATTTCAGTTGAACTTTGACAGGTGGCATTCACATCATGTATATTCAGGCTGCCCAGTGATGGGAAATACAAAGAGTTAGGTCCAGATGCGTAAAAAATACTGTTTTCCTAGACACTTTTCCTATAACAGGACACATCTCCACCTGGAACAAATCCACAGATATTTCAAAGCATAGTCAATCGCCATCCAAACTTATTAGCTCTTTAATTTCCTAAACCTACTCCTATCTTATGTCCTACTCAGTTGATACCACTATCATCCTCCTAGATGGTCAAATTGTAATTCTGAATCAAAACTGCCTCTTCCTTCTGATTCCTTCTCTGCCCTCAAACTCAGTGTGATGGTCGATACTTCAGTTAACTTCATGTTATAGCCAGCCCTGTCACTCCATCTTTACTCTCATCACCTTGACCAAGACACTCATTAGAGACCCAGATGATTTTACCTTCTTCCAAAAGGGATTCATTCAGGTTTGCTTCCGGCATTCTTTTGGGTAGGAGCACGTAACTTTACTCAATTGTGAATGAAGTATTTTTTTAGCTGAATTTGTCTGTTTGAGCTGGTCTGTTTCTCTTTTTTGAAATTAATTATTTTTATATGAATATAGTTGCTTTACAATGTGGTGTTACCTTCTGCTGTACAGCAAACGGAATCAGTTACATGTCTGTGTGTATGTATGTGTGTGTATATATATATATATATATATGTATATATATATATATATACATCCTTTCTATTTTGGATTTCCTTCCCATTTAGGTCACCACAGAACATTGAGTAGAGCTCCCTGTGCTATACAGTAGGTTCTCATTAGTTATACTCCGGGAGTTGGTGATGGACAGGGAGGCCTGGCGTGCTGCGATTCATGGGGTCGCAAAGAGTCGGACACAACTGAGCGACTGAACTGAACTGAATTGATACATAGTGTGACTAGTGTATATCGGTCAATCCCAATCTCCCACTTCCTCCTGTCTTCCCCTTTCCACCCTGTTATCCATATTTTATTCTGTATGTCTTCTCCATTTATCCTTTGTAAATAAGCTCATCTATACCATTTTTCTAGATTCCATACATATGCATTCATATATGGCACTTGTTTTTTCTCTTTTTGACTTACTTGACTGTGTCTAATCGTCTCTAGGTCCATCCACGTCTCTGCAAATGGAGGCTGGTTTGTTCCTAATTCATCCTTATCCTAGGTTGTTCGATCCTGTCTTCATTTTTGGAAACTGAACTATAACTTTTGTCCCACATGCTACAGCCATTCTTAGTCCCATCAAATTATTGAAAATTCTGCTGAGATTCTATGTCAGTCATTTTTTAAACTATTTAGCCTCTGGGCTGACGCTTAGAGTCCGCAAAATGGTTTAATGCAGAAACAGTGCTAAATGTCAGAATAACTAAAGTTCACCTCCTTTCTCCCCAGGACAAGGCCTTTTCAAGTCCTGCCTGGATCATTCCCTAATGTCTTTAAACAGTGATGCTCAAAAAAAAATGTTTGAGGTGAAGTTCACATAACATAAAATTAACCTTTTCAAACATGACCAATCCAGCGGCATTTAATACATTCACAATGTTGTACAGCCACTATTTCTGTCTACTTCCAAAACATTTTATCACCCTAAAAAAAAACCCATAACCATTAAGCACTTATTTTCCGTTAATCCCCTCATGTTGGCCTTCCCTGGTGGCTCAGAAGGTAGAGAGTCTGCCTGCAATGCAGGAGACCTGGGTTCAATCTGACAACTCGATATCTATGTACAATTTAATAAAAATTAATCTAGGTGTAGATAGACCTATACCTTTCACAAAGATTAACTCAAAATAAGTCATAGGCCTAAATATAAAATGCAAAACTGTAAATTTTATAGAAGATAAGCTCAGAGAATATCTGTTTAATGTTGGGTTTGGCAATAACTTTTTAAATGGAACACCAAAAATGTACTCCATTAAAGAGAAATGTGATATGTTGGTATTTTTAAAATTATAAATTATGCTCTGTGAAAGATACCTTTAAAACAGAAAATACAAGTCAAAGCCTGGGAGAAAATATTTGCAAAACATATAGTTGATAAGACTTTTTTTCTGTTAATGATTATTATCCAAAACATACAAAGAAATCATAAAATTTAACAGTAAGAAAGCAAGCATCTGAATTTTTAAAAAATGGGTAAAATATATTGCAAGACCCTTGACAAGATATACAGATGACAAATAAGAATATAAAAAGATGTTCAACATCATAAATTGTTGTTGTTGTTATTCCATTGCTAAGTCCCATCTGATTCTTTGCAACCCCATGGACTGTAACACACCCGACTTCCTTGTCCTTCACAGCCTCCTGGAGTTTCCTCAAATTCATGTCCATTGAATCAGTGATGCCATTCAACCATCTCCTCCTCTGTCAGCCCCTTCTCCTCCTGCCCTCAGTCTTTCCCAGCATCAGGGTCTTTTCCAATGAGTCAGCTCTTGCATCAGGTGGCCAAAGTATTGGAGCTTCAGTTCCAACATCAGTCCTTCTAATGAATATTCAGGGTTTATTTCCTTTAGGATTGACTGGTTTGGTCTCTTTGCTATCCAAGGGACTGTCAAGAGTCTTCTCCAGCACCATAAGTCATTAGGAAATTTAAAAGCAAAATAATGAGATAGTATCAATATTATCTACCATTAGATTTAGAATATACATATTAGATTTTTAAAAAGGGAATACCAAATTTTGGCAAGAGTGCAGGACAATAGTTGTTATTTATTGCTGGTGAGAATGCAAAAGTATAACCATTTTGAAAGAGAGTTTGGTAATTTCTTATGAAGACAATGTTACCATATGATCCAAACACAAACTCCTCAGTGTGTACCCAACTTACATGAAATTTTAAGTCTACATAAAAACCTGCACATAAATGTTTATGGCAGCTTTATTCACAGGTACCAAAACTTAGAAGTTAAAGAGGTTACTTTGATAGGTTAATGGATAAATCAACTGTTGTATATACATACAATAAAATGTTATTCAATTATAAGAATAAATGAACTGTGAAGTCCTAAAAAGATATAAAGGAAGTTTAAATTCATATTGGTGAATTGATCTGAAAGGCTATGTAATGTATGATTACAAATGTATGACATTCTGAAAAAAGCAAAACAGTAGTAAAGTGAGCAGTGGTTGTCAAAAGGAGTGTGTCTCCAGACACATAGTCCCAATTAGCATATTTTATTCCCTTTGTATTCTCACCAAAATATCAATCTTCTATTGCCAATATCTGTTTGATCATTGAAAAACCAAAAGAATACCAGAAAAACGTCTACTTCTGCTTTATTGACTATGCCAAAGCCTCTGACTTTGTTGTGTGGATCACAGCAAACTGTGGAAAATTCTTAAAGAGATGGGAATACTAGACCACCTGACCTGCCTCCTGAGAAATCTGTATGCAGGTCAAGAAGCAATAGTTAGAACTGGACATGGAACAACAGGCTGGTTCCAAATCAGGAAAGGAGTACATCAAGGCTGTATACTGTCACCCTGCTTATTTAACTTATGTGCAGAGTACATCATGCGAAATGCTGGGCTGGATGAAGCACAAGCTGGAATCAAGATTGCTGGAAGAAATATCCATAACCTCAGATATGCAGATGACACCAGGCTTATGGCAGAAAGTGAAGAAGAACTAAAGAGCCTCTTGATGAAAGTAAAAGTGTAGAGTGAAAAAGTTGACTTAAAACTGAACATTCAGGAAACTTAGATCATGGTATCTGGTCCCATCACTTCATAGCAAATATATGGGGAAACAGTGAGAAACTTTATTTTGGGGGGCTGCAAAGTCACTGCAGTTGGTGACTGCAGTCATAGAATTGAAAGACGCTTGCTCCTTGGAAGAAAAGCTATGAGCAACCTAGACAGCATATTAAATAGCAGAGACATTACTTTGCCAACAAAGGTCCATCTAGTCAAACCTATGGTTTCCAGTAGTTATGTATGGATGTGAGAGTTGGACTGTGAAGAAGGCTGAGTGCCGAAGAATTGATGCTTTTGAACTGTGGTGTTGGAGAAGACTCTTGAGAGTCCCTTGGACTGCAAGGAGATCCAACCAGTCCATCCTAAAGGAAGTCAGTCCTGAATATTCATCGGAAGAACTGATGCTGAAGCTCAAACTCCAATACTTTGGCCACCTGATGCGAAGAACTGACTCACTGGAAAAGACCCTGAAGCTGGGAATGATTGAAGGCAGGAGGAGAAGCTGATGGCAGAGGATGAGATGGTTGGATGGCATCACAGAGTCTACGGACATGAGTTTGAGCAAGTTCCAGGAGTTGGTGATGAACAGGGAAACCTGGCATGCTGCAGTCCACAGGGTCGCAAAGAGTTGGACACAATTGAGTGAATGAACTGAACTGATTCATCTCCCACCTTCTCCCTCTTTTCAATTCCTGTAGCCCTTATTGACTTTACTATTACATTTTCCCCTAAGTCATCTTTTTATATCCTGTTTCCACAACACCATTGCAATTTCTTGTCGGTATGAAGGGAATTTACTGTCTCCAGCTCAGATAATGGCCATAGTTTATACATTGAGATGTGATGTGTCCTGCACTGAATAGTAACCTTGCAGTCAGAGAAAGTCCAGGAGACAAAATAGTACAGAAGAGTTTTCTCTTCTGAAGGCAAGGTGGCATGTTTTGACTTTTATTTATTCAAGAATACTTATTGAAAATCTTATTTTTTGTAAGAACCTGGATTAGGCTCTAGGATACCAACAACGAAGAAAACACTTCAGCATTTTTATTAATTATTTTTCTAGGCATATTGAATTTGCCTTCGAAACCTTCTAGGGCCTATTCCTATTAAAGAAAAATTATCCATCTTATTCTAAATAAGTATTTGCAAAGTTACAGAGAAAAATTCTAGTACTCAAAGCAGCAAGGAAACTCTTTGAGGGAAAAGAACTGTTTAAACTAGAGCCATATGCATCCTTTTCTATGTGACCGTATTATGCCAAGGAGACAGGCCTTTAACTCTGCTTTATACATTAGCACAGTGGAGTTTTTCCAGGCAGGCCAGGGTTTATGCCAAATTTGCCTCAGTGAAATCTATGGAGCAGGCCTTCCTATTTTAAGAACTCATAAGCCTTGAAAACAGAAATCATCCAGTATCTCCATTTTCAGAGTTCATAATGTCAGTATTTATTTCAGCTTCCTCTAACTTGCTTTGAAATAGGTTTGCACTTTCTGGTGATTCTTAAAAATTAGTAAATTCTGTAAAAGTCAGAAAGTCATATTCTGTTGGATCTCAGTTCATCCAAAGTTTCTCGGGATATTTATATTTTTATATCAACAAGAAACCTGTTATGTAATACTTGTTTGCAGCAAGAGTTATTAAAAGCATGCTCTTTAGATTTTTGTTGGAAATTAGAAATGAGTTCACTTGAAAATTTTTTCACATCAGTATCTGTACTCTGGCAATTTAATAAGGATTGCAGAAAATTTAGAATGAATTCACTGGCACCCTTATTAATTATATGGGATGATTAAATGTCTTTACAAAGATGGTAATAGCAACCTCTGCTAATAATTATTAGAACCATAATTACGTCAAAAGTTTTACTTCCTTTTGAAGCTGTATTTATGTTAAGAATTCTCCACCAATACATGATTAGGGAGAAAAAGAAGAAAAATAACCCAAACTCGAGTCTACTCACCCATGTACAGTAAAGCCAATCTACTAACACTGGATTATACTGAAGGAAAGTACATAATTAATCATAGAGTATCAAGCAAGGAAAATGGGCAGCTCATGCTCAGAAGACCCAAACTCTTTGATGGCTTTAGGGAAGTAGTTTTAAAGACAGTATGAGGGAGGAGGCTGTAGGGTATGTGATCAGCTTGGACTCAACTCTTGGATTGGCATCATGGTGAAGTTTCAAGCATCATCAACTTTGTAGTTATAGCCGGCATAGGATATAGTGTGCCTCTGGGCTAGACACTGCTGTTTGTCAAGGGGAGTAAAATTCCAGCTCTGTTCTCACCCAGAGACTCCAAGGACTAATCAAGTGGCAAACACTGGGCTCTGCTAAAGCAAAGAGATAAGGTGCCCACTCCTGAGGTCAAGGAATACTTCCCTGTCTACACATGTGCAGGAAGGCTTCTTGGGGGTTGAAAAGGGAAGTGTGTATGTGCACCCATTGGCCTCTGCAGTGGGATCCGTCTTAGAAACAATTTGTGCATGCATCTTGGAGAGGGTCCATGGACTAGTCAGGTGTGAGGAAAGAAACAATTGGCTAAAGGTACACAAAGACCCGGAAGGACTACCCTATGTAAGTGATTTACGTTACTTTTTTGCTGTGCTCCTCCTCACTTAGGACACCCACATTCCTCTCCAGATGTGTTTCTCTGCCTAGCTTCTGACTTAACTGCACTTCTCCTCATTAGAGAGGAGGCCCATACCCTTTCTCTCTCTGGAGGTGTTCATCTGCCTTGCATCTGTCTTAAATAAACAACCTCTTTTGCTGTGTGCTCTCCCATACATCTCTAATGATAAGCTTTGCACCTATTTTACAGTTTTTGCTTCCTTGAAACATTCTTGCTTTCAAATGAGCGAGAGAACTAGGGCCACTTTGCTTCTAGGCTCTAGCCCCTGGTGGTCTGGTGGCTAGGACTCCTGGGTTTTCATCCAGGCTACCCATGTTCAATCCCTGGGAAGGGAACTAAGATATCTCTTCAGGCCTGCTCACTGCTGTCCCTCTGAGATCATAAACACAATAGGGTCTGTGTTCTTGTTGTTGGTAGTTTTCATCTGGTGGGGATCTGCTTCCTGTAAGAGCTACTTAGGAATGTTTGCCAGGTCTTTATATCTTTCAAGGAACCAGGAATTGGGTGATTCTACTATGTGATGGATTGATAGTCTAAATTGTTGCCAGTTTGCTATGGTTTTTTCTGTCGTCATGTATGGATGTGAGAGTTGGACTGTGAAGAAGGCTGAGCGCCGAAGAATTGATGCTTTTGAACTGTGGTGTTGGAGAAGACTCTTGAGAGTCCCTTGGACTGCAAGGAGGTCCAACCAGTCCATTCTGAAGGAGATCAGCCCTGGGATTTCTTTGGAAGGAATGATGCTGAAGCTGAAACTCCAGTATTTTGGCCACCTCATGCGAAGAGTTGACTCATTGGAAAAGACTCTGATGCTGGGAGGGATTGGGAGCAGGAGGAGAAGGGGATGACAGAGGATGAGATGGCTGCATGGCATCACTGACTCAATGGACGTGAGTCTGAGTGAACTCTGGGAGTTGGTGATGGACAGGGAGGCCTGGCGTGCTGCGATTCATGGGGTCGCAAAGAGTCGGACATGACTGAGCGACTGATCTGATCTGATCTGATCCCAGCCCAACTATTCTTTGATTCTACATCTTCACATTTCTTAAGCATTAACTCTTGAGTTATGTCATTAACTCATTAGCTCTTGAGTCAGAATGTTTCAAGAGAGGGCTGAGAGACAAAAGCAAAAGCCTCTTAAAAGGACAGGGCCACAGGGGCTTGTACATGGTTTCAATACCCCCTTTTCTTCGATATTCCTCAATCTTGAGGGGATTGGGTTTAGGGAAAGAAAAGAAGTGAAGTTTTGGATAGACAGTTAATCATAAACTCACCAGAGGTACTCAGTTTTAGTGGCATGCAGTTTCAATATCATAAGCATGGAAAAAGACCAAACTTCAAAATTGGAAGTAGCATTCCTTTTGATGCATATCTTTTTTGAATCATTATAAAGTTGAAAAATCATGAGTTGAATGCTCGTTAAGTTGGGGACCATCTGTATGCATTATTACAAAGGCTGTGAGGAAATTTCGATTGTGACAAATATGTTCATCATCTTGATTATGGTGATGGTTTCATGGATATATACATACATATGTGAATAATGGACTTTAAATATGTACAGTTTGTTGTATGTCAATTATACCTTGAAAAAGTTGTTTGAAAATACTTTGATCCAGGTTGCACTTGGAATGAATCTTTTATCCTTGTATGATTTTGGAAGAATATACAGTGGTAATTTGGAAAATAACTGTCATTGAATTATGTTGTTAAGCTAATGATGACCTATACAAATTTTCCAAGATGATATTTTTCATTCAAAAGCTAGATGTTTTGTTGAATTGGCAGACTTACTTCAGTTTCTTGAAAATATCTCTAAGTACTACAGTTAGAGCAGCCATAGTTGGTTGTTCTTTTATGTCAAAATGACTTCCATGAAAAAAGTGGACAGTGAAGCTCACAACTCAATCATGAAAGTGCTTTTTCTTAAGATTTCCCTTGTTCTTTATAATTCAAAGGTGAGGCTTGAAGAGTACGCCCATCCTGTCACACAGAATATTAAAAAGATGTGCACTCAGGGTTGAGGTTTAATGAAATTAACAAGTTTAATTGCATCAGCAAGGACATGTTTATTATTTTTTTTTAATTCATTGATTTATTTTTCGCTGTACTGGATCTTCGTTGCTTTGCACAGGCTTTCTCTAGTTGCAGCGAGCGGGGGCTACTCTGCACTGCGGTGCACGGGCTTCTCACTGAGGTGGCTTCTCTGGTTGCAGAGCACAGGCCCTAGGCTTCGGCTCCTGTAGTTGCAGCGTGCGGGCTCTGGAGTTGTAGTTCCGGGTCCTAGAGTGCGCTGCTTCAGTAGTCGTGGCACACGGGCTTAGTTGCTCCTGGGCATGTGGAATCTTTCCAGACCAGAATCCAGTGTCACCTGCATTGGCAGGTGGATTCTTACCCGCCATGCCACCAGGGAAGCCCAAGGACATGTTTAACTGTCACTGTCTCTTTGTTTGTGTTTTGCCCGGCCAGTGTGCAGGGGTGAAGAGTACACTGATTCCTAGTATAGTTTGGTGTCAGGGGTTTCACCCACCTGTTGCTTTTGCACACAGTAAAAAAGGCAAATACTGTCTTAGTGCCATTATGAAAACAGTGTGACTTGTAAGCCCCTAAAAGAGTCTTGAGGAACCACAGGGTGTTGCAGACCACACTTTGAGAACCACTGGAAATGATGACATAATTGCAAGATAGAAAAAAATGTTGAAATATCATAAAGGCAAGTAGTGGAAACAAAGCAATTAAAAACACCTGGGAAAAAGACTAAACAAGTAAATTCTGTTCCAAATATAAAGCAAACTAACATGTGGTGCGATTTTTAGACAGTTCAGAGAGTGTCTTAAACATGATTGCTGCTAATATTTTCATTGCGTCGTTCATGGTTCGTGACATTGGAACATAGGAAAAAGAAATACAGTCCTTGTCTATTCTTTGGCCAGTAGTGAACAATATTTACATAGTCATATAATTCAAATGTTGTTTATTTATTTTCAACCTTCAAAGGATGGGGTGTGGATATGGAAGGGAGGAAAGGTGGAATAAAGAGCAAGGCTAAACTTGCTAAAAAAAAAAAAATAAGGGAAGCAAAAGATACCACTGGACATTCGATTGAACATGGCACTCAGATTTAAATAAAACATTTAAAGTTACAATTGTAACAAAAGTATAAATAATCCTACAAAGAGTGACATTTGAAGAAGAAGATGGAGAGAAGTGTGATGTCATGAATTTTAGCAAAATCTTCAGTTTCCAAGACAAGGTGGCCACTGACCACCTTGTGGAAACTGAAAAATCAATAATAGAGTAAGAGTGTCATGGAAATAGCTTCTGGCAGAATTTAAAGTATAAATAATAGAATTCTGTTTCTAGGGAATAGGACTGATGTAAGGAGGGAGAATGATGCTTTTCAACATTGCATCTTCTGTAGTTTTTTAAAAATAAAATTAGGTTTTGAAATATATATTGTATTGAATATATTGCATATACATATTAATTATAAAATCATTTTAATTTAAATCTTTATGTAGTTTATTCTATAAATTACAGAAAAATATTATCTTATATGAGTTGTGGTTTAACTCATATGCACTGCTCTCATGGTAATGTGTCTTTAAATTTGATCCCCTTGAGTTTGTATGCGCTGTTTATTCTTTATAGTCTAATGTTTAGTACAAGGTCTGGCATATGCTAGGTTCTTAATAACTCCTAAGTAAATGCATGGCTGCCATGCTATTGTTGTGGGTCTGTGATATCCTTTAAATGATTTTATCTGATACAACTTCACTTTTCTCTACCTATTCTAGTGTAAATAAAATTACAGTCTGGTGGTAAGTGCCCTTTTTCAAGAAAGGGAAGGAAGGAAATTAATACTTGTTGAGTGCCTACTCTTTGCCTCATGCACCATTGATTTAATCTTTATACTAATCGTATGTATGAATTATGATAATAAGACCATTGTATTCATCCTGCATGCCCTGCTTATAGGTGCAGTGTGCTCAGTCACGTCTGACTCCATGACCCAATGGACTGTAACCCGCCAGGCTCCTCTGTCCATGGGATTTCCCAAGCAAGAATACTGGAGTGGATTGTCATTTCCTCCTCTAGGGGATCTTTCTAACCCAGGGATCGAAACTGCATCTCCTGTCTCCTGCATTGGCAGGCAATTCTTTGTCCCTGAGCCACTTGGGGGCGCCTCCTGATAGAGTGCCAGGCAAGTAGAAGAGCCTCAGTGAAGAGTCACTGAAGAAATAAATACCATTGAAATAAAATGATTTTAGTTGAGAAATAGAGGAAGCAAAGCATCAGAAACTCTAAGCAGCTTTTTCAGAGTTGCATTAGAATCGCTAAATGGTTTGAAATGTACCAAAGGCTCCGGCCAAGCCCAGAGCCTGGGAATTCATGTCCTGCCCAGGTGTGGTACCTGTCAACTCTGTGTGACAGCTCAGCATTATGACTTTTGTTTTCTAAATTAGTCTGCTTCTATTTGCTTTCAAGGAAAGGTCTTTATGTCTGATCCTTGAACAGTCTTCCAGAATAATAATGGCAATGTCTGTTTCATCTCTGATTAACTACTGGCCGATTCTCCACAGCTTTCCTGGAGGATGCTACAGCTCTGCAAAAGGACTTCGAGGGCCCAAGTAAAAGTGAAAGTCGCTCAGTTGTGTCTGACTCTTTGTGACCCCATGGACTATACAGTTCATGGAATTCTCCAAGCCAGAATACTGAAGTGGGTAGCCATTCCCTTCTCCAGGGTATCTTCCCAATCCAGGGTTTGAACCCAGGTCTCCCACATTGTATGCAGATCCTTTACCGGCTGAGCTACCAGGGAAGCCCAGTACCAGAGTGGGTAGCCTATCCCTTCTCCAGCAGATCTTCCCCACCCAGGAATGGAACCAGGGTCTCCTGCATTGCAGGCAGATGCTTTACCAGCTGAGCTACATGGAAAGCCCATCTGAGGGTCCAAATATCCCCTAAAAAAGCTTGCAGGAAATTGATACCAGGGATAGTAGCTGTTATGTTTCACATTCTTACAACCTCCAGGAATCTGGCTGCCTGAATTTTATCATGTAGCCTGTTAGGGAGTAAGATTCAACCAGGCCTTGATTTAGCATCGCCTTTGAAGCTTCCCCAGACAACCTGGCTTAGTCATGAAGGTCTAAACCACGCGTATTCCATTTTCTGGTAGATATGTCAGTGCCACATACATAAAATTTTAAGTATAATGCACGTACCCCTAACCTATAGATGCTGGCCAAAAATTAAGCTTTTGATTTAGTGTTCTCTGTACTGAGTCCATGCTACCCTTGGTAGCCAGACTAATAGTAAATGTCCTATAAATCTCTAAAAATAGACCACTGCCAATTTTGATAGTCTGCAAATAGTTGGGAAAACAGTATGAGTCACTTTTTCAAGGATGTTCTCTTTTTTTGTTAGCTTAATATTCCATGATAAGGTTAAATGACAAAAGTAAATTGTACTGGCTCAGTTCTGAATAGGATTGCAAATCTAATAAGTGGCTGCTTATTTCACGTTGTTCTGTCTGTAGCTTCTCTCCAACTTGCACTTCACGAGTTGTGTTTAGTTGAGGTCCATGGTTCAGAAACTCAAGCAGGAAGCATCTGGGAATTCTCTGCTTTCAAGTGTGCATGAGTTAGAAATAACCTGGAGAAGTGAGAACACCGCTTGCTTTCCAGGTGGGCTACATTTCTGATCCCACTCAAGTTTGATGGATTTCATTACATCTTCTAGATATTTCCATAACTAAATGGTTTTAATGTGAGGCATTCTGAAGTTAGTAGGTGGAGAAATTCCAAGGTTTTTTTTTTTTTTAACTTTTTAATTTATACTGGTTTTTAAATTATGGCTGTTGTTAGAATCAGGCATCAATATTTCCGTTTTCACCTCCCAGGAGGGTCAATGTGACTATTTTCTGCCTCCTTTTTGTTGCCACCTTTCCAGTTCTTCCTGCTAAGGCACTGAGAACATTGTATCCTCAGCCTGGGCTCCCGTGGTTGTCAATAACAACACTGCAAGCTCCTCAAAGTTAGGCTCTTTATCTTTGCACCTTTCATTCCTGGAGGTTGTAGGAATGTGAAACATAAAAGTGAAGCATAAAATTAATTTTTAATTTTTATTAATAAACAAAATTAATATCACTGGTGTTAATTTTCTGATGGTCAAAAAAATGTTGTATTTACCTTCATCATAGTTCTCTTCTACTTTGGTTGCTTTTGAAATTATAAATATGACCTTGAATAATTTAAGCACTCTTTTGGACCCCCAGTTTTCTCATTTGTAAAATGGAATACAAATATAGACATCAGAAGTTAAGGATTAAACAGTGTAATACAATATTAGTTCAACCTTAGTCATGTGAGTGTCAAATTTGAAAATTCTTCCAGCCTAGTCATTTATTAAATGCTTCTTTTTTGATCCTTATTTTTCAGATTTCTTTATTTTTAATTGGAGGATAATTGCTTTACAATATTGTGTTGGTTTCTGTCATATATCATTATGAATCAGTCATAAGTATACATATGTCCCCTCCCTGTTGAACCTCCCTTCCACCTCCCACCCCATTCCACCCCTCTAGGTTGTCACAGAGCACCAGTTTGAGCTCCCTGTGTTGTACAGCATATCAGATGTCTTTAAATTAATTGCACTTAAAAATGATACAACTAGGGCTTCCCTGGCAGCTCAGTGGTGAAGACTTGCCTCCTAATACAGAAGACATGGGTTTGATCCCTGGTCTGGGAAGATTCCACATGCTTCAGAGCAACTAAGCTTGTGCCCCACAACTTTTGAGCCTGAGTTCTAGAGCTCAGGGGCTGCAATTACTGAGCCCATATGCCACAACTACTGAAGCTCACATGCCCTGTGCTCTGCAACAAGAGAAGCCTCTGCAATGAGAAGCCCACGCACCACAATGAGGAGTAGCCCCTACCTGCTGCAACTAGAGAAAAGCCCAGGCAGGAACAAAGACCGAGCACAGCCAAAAATAAATAAATGAATAAAATGAAATTATTTAAAAAAAATACAACTACTTAAAGAAGAAACATGACTGCATACTCAGGAATACTTTCTATAGATGGCAGTCTTAGAAAAACAACAAAATTAAACATCATTAAATATTTAACATATGCAAATCAATATGAATAATAAAATTTTAATTTATAAAATGCTTTATAAATGAAGAAAGTTCTTGAATGAATAAAGAGAACTCTTAAAAAATATTTGGTGATGAACTCGGCATTGAACTCCATAATGCTGTCTAAGACGAAGATGAGATTCTTTAAGACATTTCTGTGTTCGTTCTTTTGATATCAGTTAGCATAGGAATCAGAGAAGGCAAAGGCAACCCACTCCAGTACTCTTGTTTGGAAAATCCCATGGATGGAGGAGCCTGTTAGGCTGCAGTCCATGGGGTTGCTAAGAGTCGGACACGACTGAGCGACTTCACTTTCACTTTTCACTTTCATGCATTGGAGAAGGAAATGGCAACCCACTGCAGTGTTCTTGCCTGGAGAATCCCAAGGACAGGGGAGCCTGGTGGGCTGCCATCTATGGGGGTTGCACAGAGTCAGACACGACTGAAGCGACTTAGCAGCAGCAGCAGCAGCAGCATAGGAATACCAAATGATATGTGTGCAACAGGAATAAATATTGTATACTACTTGGGTTGTCATTTAAAATTTTAATAGAGGTGGGCAACCTTACTGTCTGTACAGGAGAGGTGCAGATGTTTGTCAGTTTATCTCAAGATATGTTGAATTAACAAAGAGACACTACACATCTGAAGATTCTTTGAGGAATTTTCAGTGTATCATAGGTGAAATGTTAAGTATGTAAACTAGCAAATATGCTTTCTTATGAAACTTCTAAGAAAAGTTGATTTTTTTTTTAGGAATATTACAAGTAAATTTAACAAAAAATATATTTAACCTGGCAGAGGGTTTAGACAAAACTGTCGAACGTTTATCTTGAAAGAATACTGAAAGAGATAATGATAACACAAGAAAAAAAGACTAGCCCAAATAATGTATTAAAGGACTTTTAAAAAGGAAAAGCCCTTATTGCTGCCTAGTTGGAGGAGACTCTGCTGCAGGTTGGAGCTAGCATGGAGCTGGAACTTGCCAGGCGTGCCCCGTTTGCTGTTGGGCTTAGAGGCCTCTACCTAAAGCAGGCATGATCTAGGTTCTTAACCTACTACCCAAGCCGTGGGTGCACAGCATAGGGCATTGTACAGTCCTAGAGATGGGCATGGCTATTCGCAAACCAGGTCATAGTGTAATAATAATACCTATCAAGTTGGAAAATCCTGGGAAGTTGTGTGCCTCAAACACTGTCTTTCTGTCTCTCTCTGTCTCTCTTTCTGTCTCTCTGTGCCTGCCTCCCAGTCTCTCTATTGCTGTCCCTGTTTTGGTTATGCGTGAAAAGCTGACATACTGAGCTCTGTGGTTGAGAACAGACATCTACCTGGCCAGTGCCAGGAGAAGCAGAATTGACACAACCTGGAGGTAAGATGGATGTGAGAGTGGGAGGACTCAGAATGGATCTGTAGAGAAATATCTACACTTAAAAAGTGGCAACATTCACAGACATAGCATACAGGAAAGATAAGCAGCCTTGACAATAGTGATATACGGGGAGAGTGGGGCAAAACAATGATGAGCTCCATATTAACATCTCAGGTTCTAAATATGTCTATAGTATCGAAGTAGGGATTTCCAGGAGTCAGTGTATAGTCAAAGAAGACTAGTTGAAGAAGGGCATATTTATACTATTCGTAAAGGATGAGAAGGATCCAGTGATTTTAGGAGGCTGGGCAAAGCATTCCAGGTTGAGGCAAAAATAAGCTCAGGGAGGCTGAGGTGTGTTTGAAATACTGACATAAGGACCACAAGGAGTAAAGAGAAAGGGACGAGACACAGGGAGGTTATTGCTGGGATCTGTTCACGTTCTCCACTCAAATCTAGGTAAGGTGGGCATGGGGCTGTGTCCTCATTATGATCGAAAAGCAAGGAAATGGGATATAAAATTTTAAGGTGGAAAAAGTATTGCTATGATTAGCATGCTAGAAAGATTTTTCTACTTGTTGTGTGAGCAGTGGATGCAAAGCTTGCTGGGGAAAAATGGAAAGTGTCAGAACCAGAGCAGTGGTATTCAATTTTTTATTATAATTTGTACTCAAATAGAGGGCTTCCATGGTAGCTCAGCTGGTAAAGAATCTGCCTGCAATGCAGGAGACCCCAGTTCAATTCCTGGGTTGGAGAAGACTCTTGAGAGTCCCATGGACTGCAAGGAGATCCAACCAGTCCATTCTAAAGGAGATCAATCCTGGGTGTTCTTTGGAAGGAATGATGCTAAAGCTGAAACTCTAGTACTTTGGCCACCTCATGCAAAGAGTTGACTCATTGGAAAAGACTCTGATGCTGGGAGGGATTGGGGGCAGGAGGAAAAGGGGACGACAGAGGATGAGATGGCTGCATGGCATCACTGATTCGATGGACGTGAGTCTGAGCGAACTCCGGGAGTTGGTGATGGACAGGGAGGCCTGGCGTGCTACAATTCATGGGGTCACAAAGATTTGGACATAACTGAGCAACTGAACTGAACTGAGGATAGGCTACTTAAATAGAAATCAATTTTCAGCTCGTGAGATGTGTGTGTCTGTGAGTGGTATGTATGTGACTGAAACAAAATTTTATGAAATGATGCTTGATTTTATCACTGGTCAGGAATACTGACATTTTACAATAGTTTTATTATCATTTTTTGGTTCAGTTTTAGTCTTTTTAAAATTCTACTCACATCCCACCATATCGATTTCACAGCCCACTAGTTGGTTGTGATCCTACACTGATTTGCTGGTCAGGCTTGACAGCAAGTAAACTAGACATGGGAAGTAAGAAAAATGGAAGCATCAAGGTAAATCCCCAGATATATGCTGTATTGTTAAATTTGACAAAATAACTGAATAATCCCCAGAAAGCCACTGTGGAAATGGGAGCATCCTGTGAGCTATATAATGAGCCTATGGATTAATGTGTTTTTTGTGTTATAAATACCAACATTCATAAGCTATGACTGTGTATATAAATATTTGCATTGATATATGGTTTCCTTTTTTTCCCATTATGTTTTTAAGAGTTAAATGGGTAGGTCATAAGGTAAATCTATGTTGAATTTTTAAAGAATCTGCCAAGCAGCCTTCCATAGTTATTTGTTCCATGTTCCATACACACCAGTAGTATATGAAAGCATCAATTCTTCTACATCCTCACAAATGCTTGCTGTCACCAGTCTTACAGATTTTATTGATATTAATTGGTGTTAATGGTTTTAATTTTCATTTCTCTAATGACTAATGATATTGACCATTATTTAAGTACTGATTTGCCATTTGAAAGATGTCTGAGGAAGTGACTCTTCAAATCTCTTGCCCTTTTTTTTTTTTTTTTAGTTAGGTTGCTTTTGAGTTTTGACTTTCTGAGTTACTTGGTTATTTGTTTATTCTGGATCCAGGCCTCACATTAAATATAGGATTTTTAAACATTTTTCCCAGTCTGGGGTTATGCTGTTATTTTTCTTAATGGTGTCTTTTGAAGAGGGAAAGTATTAAGTTTTGACGTAGTTCTGAGGGAGTGGGAAAGGTGGAGATGGTATGTGGCTTCAGATACATTTGTGTGAAGTATCTTCTTTTACTTAAATAGTCCCTATAACACCAGAGTTTCTTTCACGAGTGAATAAAGAAAGCAGCAAGCAGATCATGAGGCATAAAATGTATTCCTTTGAGCAGGGCAGGTGACAGTCATGTGCAGGAGTGTTCCAGAGGGGGCAGCAAAAATGAAGAGAAATTATCTTTGAGAAATCTCTGATTTCAGCTGACACAGAAGAATTCTTGACCAGCTGATGGCAACAACACAGCACAGTGATTAATTATGAGGCAAACACCTTCTGGTAGTATGGGGTGTCATGCAGCCTTAAGGGCAGAGTTTTACATGCAGGGTACATGAGCAACATGGACCTGTCCTTTTCCAACCAGGAACCCTGACCCCAAGTAAGATTTCTGAACCTCCTGGAGAAGGAGGGCATCGGGAAGTAGCACAGAGGCAGGTGTGACTGAGAATTGTTTTTTCTGATGCTCGTGTAAACCTTTATTTGCTCTACTCTCAAATGAAGTTCCAGACATCACAGTTACATATTTGAAGTTTAAAGCAGCACAGGTCTTTATACAAAATCTTGACTAGGTTTAATCCCTTTCTCCCAAGAAAAAGTCTGAAGTAAAAGTCAACTATGATTCAAAAAGTAGTGATCTCTTTATTTGGGGAGATGCTGCTTGAAGTAAAAATTAAAAGTACATGAAAAATATATCAGTTTGCTTGGATCGTAAATTGGTGTCCTTAGATGTCAGTTTTTTCCATTGGCATCATCAGCATCCCATTCGATTCTGGGTCTTCTTAATTGCAATCTGTGCGTTTGTGTGGACAATAAAAATTTACAGTTGCCTCCCGAGAACGCCTGTCAAAATGGCGGCACCATCTAATGAGACAGTATCTGTTTATGAATTAAATAATCTATTATCATTAAACAATTATTTACTTCATGACAAGAAGAAATGAAAACATCTTACACAAGTACACTCACTAAAGCTTAATAAAACACAAGTGAAACAGGTGATAAAAACTAAGCAAGAAAAATGTAGGCAGAATCAGTGTGGCTCCAGGGGTGAGTTTCGTATGCCCCCACTTGGATTCTACACACTTGCTGAATTTATATTGTGAATTTGGCACTAAGCTACATATTAAACCATCTGAAGTGGGAAACATGATTAGGTAGGTGATGGATAACATCCATAAAGTTAAATAATGCAGATGCTGTTCAGGAGAAATACATTATTTCGGGGTACTGAAACAAGAGAGAAATTCTTAACCATATGTCATAGAGAATGATAAGAACTGGATTTATGTTTGTGATGAATTGCTTCAACTCTGTTTCATAAAAGAAGGTTCATAGCTCCTCTCATCAGCATGCAGCAATTCCTGTGATGGATATTTAGGTAAAGCACTCTGTCTGATCTGCTGTTATGAGAAACACACTTTTGTATGTAGTGTAGAACACTAAAGTCACCTTTTTACTTATTTTCAGAAATATACATCTTTTATCATGATTTTTGCTTCAAATCAGGGGGCATTAATTACTGTTACCAAAGATGGGTGGCCATTCTTACCCTGCAAGAGTAACAGCCCCAAAGACACCCTAAGGAAGACAGCAGTTCCCAAACCATGCACTATCATACACATTCCCAGAGGTGTTTGAAAGTGTTAGATTAACAGTCATTCTCTAGGGAATTACAATTGAGAATCTGCAAGTTGAACAAATTAAAATAAATTTCTTTGTTGCTGGTTTTGTTGGAAGTTTTAAAATACTTACTACATACAAAATTAACCTTTAAGTAGTACATATATATAATACTTTGTTTCCCAAACTTAATCCCCACCCCCCCAAAAAAAAGCCTTCTCTTTGCAGAGACTCTCCTGAGCTATTTCAAGAAATACTCTTGAGATCTTCCGCATTCTTTTATTCTGTATTGTGCATTTGGATTAATTCCAACATTGACTGAAAATCAATCCTATAAAGAACGAGTTACACGCATTCGGACACTGATACGAGTGCAGAACTTTGAGTTGCTCTTTTGGCACTGACTACTGTTAAAATAACAATGAGATGTATTAGCTTGATGGGATTTTAAAGAAATAACTTCTGAAATACTATTTGTTTTTTATGCTCTGAACTCAAGTGCATGCCATAAATTTCTTTAAAGATCATGTTCTACCTGATCTTTGCCTTCTAAGTCGTGGAAAGGACTTTGGCCAAAAGTAATAAAATCTGATCTAAGAAAATAAAGAGGTTGATCTAAGTTTCATACGGTGCCATTTTAATACAAAAGGATTCAAAGACTCTTGTGCATGCATGCTAAGTCGCTTCAGTTGTGTTCCAATCTTTGTGACCCCATGGACCATAGCATGCCAGACTTCTCTGTCCATGAAATTCTCCAAGCAGGAATACTGGGGTGGGTTGCCATTCCCTGCTCCAGGGGATCTTCCTGACCCAGGGATTGACCCACGTCTCTTATGTCTACCTGCATTGGCAGGCAGGTTCTTTACCATCTAAGCCACCAGAGATGCCCTCAAAGACTCTTAGAAACAATATTGAAAATTGGGCAACATATAGCTATAGTCTAAAAAAATGTTTTCCAAATATATAGGAATAAAATAGGAATGAAGATAATAAACTTTGCATTAGGACAGCTTACATAGTCTACACAAATTTTGCAGCCATACAGATCCAAGAAAGAGAATGAAAAATCCAAATAATCCTGGATATACCAAGTGCTATAAAGCATGCAGAGCGACTGGAACTCTTATACTGGTGAGAATGCTAAACACTTGGGAAAACAGTTTGGCAGTTTCTTACTATTAAAAGTATATGATTACTAATAATATAGGAATAAGTTATAGCTTTTTGATTACTCCCATAATGAGATTATTCATAATAATATACCAATTATAATATTTTGTTTTCTGTATTAGAAATAAAATAAATTTATTACACAAAAGAAATCTACTAGGCATGATTTTCAAATAAAAATGAACATTGTTCATGCATATGAACATGGTTGAAGAATCTGTATATGGAAATCATTCTTACGTTTTGTTTGTAGCTATTCTGCTCTTGCTGGTGTTTTTTCTTTCTATTCATAACTACTTCCCCTATTTTGAGCTTTAAACTGCAGATATATATATCCAGCTGCTACAACTTTCTCCACTGAGATATCTATAGCGATCATATCATATGTAAAGCCAAATCCCCCAGTTTGTCTATCATAGTCAATAGCCACTCCATTCTTGCTGTTGTTCAGTCCCTGTCATGTTGGACTTTTTGACACTCTACGGACGGAAGCACACCAGGCTTCACTGTCTTTCACTATCTCCTGGAGTTTGCTCAGACTCATGTCCATTGAGTCAGTGATGCCATCCAATCATCTCATCGTCTGTTGTCCCCTTCTCCTCTTGCCTCAATCTTTCTCAGCATCAGGGTCTTTTCCAATGAGTCTGCTCTTCATATCAGATAGCTAAAGTATTGGAGTTTCAGCTTCAGCATCAGTCCTTCCAGTGAATATTCAGGGTTGATTTCCTTTGGGATTGACTGGTTTGATCTTGCAGTCCAAGGAACACTCAAGAGCCTTCTTCAGCACTGCAATTTGAAAGCCTCAGTTCTTTGGCACTCAGCCTTCTTTCATCTGCTTAAACCAAATTTTTGAAACTATGCCTCTTCCTTTATCCTTTCTGTTAGTAAACCTTGTTAGCTTTATCATCAAAATGTATCCAGAATCTTTCCACTCCTCATTACTTCCACTGAAGCCTTCCTAGTGGAAGTCACCCACGTGTAGTGCCTCTACAGGATCAGTGACTTCTGAACACTCCCTTGCTTTCATTCTCCTCTTCTAAAGTCCATCCTTCACATAGAAACCAGACTGATGGTTTTAAAATACCTACTATAGATTATGTGATTCTTCTGATCAAAACCCTCCAATGCCAGTTTGCTATATTAGGCCACTGTTAGCCTCAAATATTGGAGAAGGCAATGGCACCCCAATCCAGTACTCTTGCCTGGAAAACCCCATGGATGGAGGAGCCTGGTAGGCTGCAATCCATGGGGTCACTAAGAGTCGGACACGACTGAGCGACTTCACTTTCACTTTTCCCTTTCATGCATTGAAGAAGGAAATGGCAACCCACTGCAGTGTTCTTGCCTGGAGAATCCCAGGGACGGGGGAGCCTGGTGGGCTGCCGTCTTTGGGGTCACACAGAGTTGGACACAACTGAAGTGACTTAGCAGCAGCAGCAGCCTCAAATATGGAGAAGGCAATGGCACCCCAATCCAGTACTCTTGCCTGGAAAACCCCATGGATGGAGGAGCCTGGTAGGCTGCAGACCATGGGGTCATGGAGAGTTGGACACAACTGAGCGACTTCGCTTTCACTTTTCCCTTTCATGCATTGGAGAGGGAAATGGCAACCTACTCCAGTGTTCTTGCCTGGAGAGTTCCAGGGACGGGGAGCCTGGTGGGCCATGGTCTGTGGGGTCACACAGAGTCAGACACGACTGAAGCGACTTAGCAGCAGCCTCAAATAATAACAAAGCTTTTTTAAGCACATTGTAAGTATGAATTTTCCTTACATAATGCTCTGATTGATGAATAGTTCTCCTCTCAGTAGTGATGCAAAGAGCAAGACATCTTCCATTTAGAGACTTTGTCATTCATCATGTAACTTCTAAAGATGGACCTAAATTTATACATCGTGTGAACTCATCTATGTAAAATAATGTCCCTGAAAAATACCTTAAACGTAAAATGTATGTTAAAATATTGACAAGGCTCTAAACTGATTGGTGGGATTATACTGGTTTACTTTTTTTTCTCATGTTCTGCCATTTTCTACATTTCCACAGCTAATATACATTGTTTTTATAATCTTAGAAAAATGAACTTTTAAAGATGGTGATATTAGAGCAGGTTTCCAGTCTAATCCCCAGAAATTTCACTCAAATGACTAAAAAGGATGTATGAAGAGGTGTTATGAGTGATGACGCCACCAAATTCATATGTTGAAATCTTCCCTCCTCCCCAGTATGACTGTATGTAGAGATAGGGTCTTTACATCAGTAACTATGATTAAATGATGTCCTATGGGTGGAGCCCTAATCTGATAGGCCTGGTGGCTTTACAAAAATAGGAGAGGCAACAAGTATATATGTACACAAAGGAAAGGTCATATGAGGACAGGGTGAAAAGACACCAGTCAAAGGCCAAAGAGAGAGGCATGGGAAGATACCAAACCTGCCACCACTTGGATCTTGGACTTTCAGCCTCCAGAACTGTGAGAAAATAAATTGAGTTTTAAGTCAGCATGTCTATGACATTTTGCTAAGACAGTTTTAGTAAGTTAATATAGGAGAGAAAGGACTTCATGAGTTCTGGAGTAAATGGCAAGCTAAATATCCCCTTATTCAGAGGGATAAAATTGTGGTAGCACCAAGAAAAAAGAAAAAAAATGAGGGTCACCTTTCTTGCAGCCACCTTGAAGCTCAACTGTATGTGTGATTCTTAATACTTAACAGAAGGAAGACTACGCAATGAGCTACTTCTCCAAGCCAGGTTTGCAAAAGCAGAGTTTGATCCCTCCACAGCAGTGGGGGGGATCAATACATGTAATCTGCATGTGGTTAGGACTGATGGTGAGAACTATGGCTAAGATGGACTTGGTTGAGTTGGAGTCATTTTGGCTTTTGTTGCCAAAGACAGCAGAGGAGGACGCTATCACCCAGATTGGAGGGGAGTACAGAATTTCTCACAGAAGAGAAAGCCCAAAGGCTGAGAACCTGTTCCATAAACAAATTCTCATTTTCCCTAGTTGTCCTAAAACCAAAGGACAAGGTTAGTTGACTAGAAACGAAGCCCTCCGTGATGGGCCATGGACACTCCAGTCTCAAGAAAGAGAAATTACAAGAAGGATATCTTAAATGGTCTTTTTGTATGAGTAAAATAGGTCAAAGAGAAGATTCAAAAAGCTGGCTAACACTACAACAGTTCCAACTGGCTGAAAAACCAGGAAGAGACTGGTACAGACTGGTCATGTTCAGAGCTCCTCCTCCACCCCCTCAGGTTGAATTGATAAGATAAAACTAAACTCCAAAGTGACAGTAGACCTGAAGATATAGTCCTTCACGTGTGTGTGTGTGTGTGTGTGTGTGTGTGTGTGTGTGTGTGTTTGCGGAGGGTGGGAGAAGGGGGAAGCCCCAAAAGACCTATATGGATTCAAGGATAAATAAATTGAGGTTGAGGCCAGGGAATGAGATCGACAAAAGTAGATGGAGGGCATCTGTTTAAATATCCTGAGTATTACCAGCCCCAGGAAATAAAGAAGAATTTTAGACAGCACTGTTTTACACTTGAAGAATATAAATAGGAAATCAATTTGAAGAAAAAAGAGATTATATGATAAGAAATTGGAGAAGGCAATGGCACCCCACTCCAGTACTCTGGCTTGGAAAATCCCATGGATGGAGGAGCCTGGTAGGCTGCGGTCCATGGGGTCGCTAAGAGTCGGATACGACTGAGTGACTTCACTTTCACTTTTCACCTTCATGCATTAGAGAAGGAAATGGCAACCCACTCCAGTGTTCCTGCCTGGAGCATCCCAGGGACGGGGGAGCCTGGTGGGCTGCCGTCTATGGCGTCGCACAGAGTCGGACACGACTGAAGCCACTTAGCATGATAAGAAATAGTAGTACTAAGAGAGTTCAGGAAAGGATTTAAGAAAACAAATGATGTTATTGTAGAATTTAAAGTAGAACCAGAAGGAAAAAAGAAACAGTGAAGAAAAATAAACCTAAAGCATAAGCTTGAGCAAATCAGAGAGCATCAGAAAACAGATGAAAATGGTCAGATACAATATGTGAATGTGAAAGACAAATGAGATCTGCAAAGCAGGTGAATTACATTTGTGAAGAAGTGTAAAAAGAGAAATGGAGCATAAATAATAGACAACAATATAATAACAGAAAGTTTCCTTAAAGGAAAGGAAGATTAGAATCTAAGGTTTAGGGAGGCTTGCCACTTTAAAATATTCCAACCAAAGAAACAATACACCAAAAATGATTTGATTTCAAGGGCATATAAATATTCTATGAGCATCCAAGTAGCAGAAATAACTAGGGGGAAAAAAGTTGTACTCAAACTTCACATTAATCTGAAATGTTCCATACTAAAAGAAAATACAGAACTACAAATAGAAACTCTCCAATCTTCTCGTTCAGTGAGCACCTAGGAAATTATTTTTACATGATTTATAATTTCAAGAACATTGAGACTAAGTACAACAGGAATAAGAGGTTATGATGAAGAAAACATTTTATAATTACTAAAAAGTGTTAGGTTATAAATTTATTATGTTATAAATGTATTGCTTCTTGTCTTTCAAAATTGATACCACACTGTCTGATCTGTGAAAATGAATCTGAGCCCTGTACTATCCAACATGATGTTAGGCTTTGCTGGGGGATAGGCCCTGGACCATTATTTTGAAGGAAAGTGCCCTGTACTCAGTTGGCAGTGCCCCACAGCACTGGGTGGGGAGAGGAGGATTCTCCAGTGCCCAATTCCTGCAATGCTTGGCAACCAGCAGCTTTACTCACTCAGGAGGTTTTGTAGGGAAGTGCCTTGGTGAAATACTTGGTAAAGAGCTTTCTTCATCATCCAAGAGGGCAGATTTGTGTTTTGAAACCTTGGAAGCTTCCTGGATGAAATCTGAAACTGTCCCCTATATATGGAGGCCAAGACGAGACCAAAGAGAGAGACCATTCCAGATTGGGACGTGGCAGGTGCAACAGGCAAGACAACTTCCATACAAGGCTTATTTTCAGCAGCCACAGAGCAAGTAGATCTCTGCACCCATATTCCAGAGTCTTTTAAAGTTTTTATGAGATCTTTAATTGGTTCAGTCATTAGTCAGTCCAGATGTACCAACAACACATTGCTCTCTCAAGACTGTGTCCTTGAAAATGACTCTGGCTTTGGGAAGGGTGGGCAGAAGTTATATATATATATATATATATATATATATATATATATATATACACCAAGGACAGGGGAGGGGGTGAGGAGATTCCGATTGCCTCCAACTGGGTCCAAGCTAGTAAATCACTCTGCAGTCCCATCTTTGAACATAATTTCCAGCAAGTCCCTTAGTCCAGTCCTAGAGGTTGTGGCTGCTCCTTTCATATGCTCTTCCTACAATCTTTGGAGTTCCTTCAAATTTTATTGGTCACTCCATCATTACTCCAATTCCCCATTATAGCTGACAATTATTTATATTATACTTTCCCTGCACAAGTTATTGTAATTTCTGTATGCAGGTCAGGAAGCAACAGTTAGAACTGGACATGGACCAACAGACTGGTTCCAAATAGGAAAAGCAGTACGTCAAGGCTGTATATTGTCACCCTGCTTCTTTAACTTATATGCAGAGTACATCAGGAGAAATGCTGGGCTGGAGGAAACACAAGCTGGAATCAAGATTGTTGGGAGAAATATCAATAACCTCAGATATGCAGATGACACCACTCTTATGGCAGAAAGTGAAGAGGAACTCAAAAGCGTCTTGATGAAAGTGAAAGTGGAGAGTGAAAAAGTTGACTTAAAGCTCACCATTCAGAAAACGAAGATCATGGCATCTGGTCCCATCACTTCATGGGAAATAGATGGGGAAATAGTGGAAACAGTGTCAGACTTTATTTTTGGGGGCTCCAAAATCACTGCAGACGGTGATTGCAGCCATGAAATTAAAAGACACTTACTCCTTGGAAGGAAAGTTATGACCAACCTAGACAGAATATTAAAAAGCAGAGACATTACTCTGCCAACAATGGTCTGTCTAGTCAAGGCTAAGGTTTTTCAAGTGGTCATGTATGGATGTGAGAGTTGGACTGTGAAGAAAGCTGAGCACTGAAGAATTGATGCTTTTGAACTGTGGTGTTGGAGAAGACTCTTGAGAGTCCCTTGGACTGCAAGGAGATCCAACCAGTCCATTTTAAAGGAGATCAGTCCTGGTTATTCATTGGAAGGACTGATGCTGAAGCTGAAACTCCAATACTTTGGTCACCTGATGTGAAGAGCTGACTCATTTGAAAAGACCCTGATGCTGGGAAAGATTGAGGCAGGAGGAGAAGGGGATGACAGAGGATGAGATGGTTGGATGGCACCACTGACTCAATGGACATAGGTTTGAGTGAACTCTGGGAGTTGGTGATGGACAGGGAGGCCTGGCGTGCTGCGATTCATGGGGTCACAAAGAGTCAGACACGACTGAGCGGCTGAACTGAACTGAACTGAATGGGCATTATCAATGGACAATATGAGAGGTTCCTGCTGCTGCTGCTGCTGCTGCTAAGTCACTTCAGTCGTGTCCGACTCTGTGCGACCCCATAGACAGCAGCCCATCAGGCTCCCCCATCCCTGGGATTCTCCAGGCAAGAAAACTGGAGTGGGTTGCCATTTCCTTCTCCAATGCGTGAAAGTGAAAAGTGAAAGTGAAGTCGCTCAGTCATGCCCGACTCTTAGCAACCCCATGGACTGCAGCCTACCATGCTCCTCTGTCCATGGGATTTCCCAGGCAAGAGTACTGGAGTGGGGTGCCCTTCTCCGTGAGAGGTTCCTAATCAGTTTTAAAAATGACTTTTGATTTATTTGTTTATTTTGGCTGTACTAGGTCTCATTTGCAGCATGCGGAATCTTTAGTTGTGGCATGAGAACTCTTAGTTGCAGCATGTGGGATCTAGTTTTCTGATGAGGGATTGAACCTGGCCACCTCTGCAGTGAGATTACAGAGTCTTAGCCACTGGACCACCAGATAAGTCCTTTAAATGACTTTTTTTTTTTCTTGACAGAAAGTTTCTGATGTCTTTTTGTACTGAATTATTTGCAAGTGGCAAATTTGGGCACAAAAGAGCAGCATATTTTCATGCCTTACATTCTCATGAGACATTTGTTACTCATATCAGGCACTTTCCAACCATTTTCATTTTAATTGGATTAAAGAAGGGACTGTCACTAAGGCCCCATTGACTAGGAAGTTCTGACCAAGATATTTGGACAGAAAGGCACCTGGAGATATCTTGCACTTCCGTTTTTTGGTTCAGGTAAAGTGTTAACATTCTTTGTTCTACATGCCTTTGCTCTACCTAACAGATTTGCAGTGAAAGTGCCTACCTCTGTTGAATTTTGAGAGGCGACCAAATTTTTGAATTAGAGATTTATATTTAGCTGTGCTATTCCTCACATATATAGGTAAGAAAATATATTTAGTAAAACATACAATCATATGTGTAAACTTCGGGAAAAAAAGAAAGACAACTTTTGAATCTAAGCCAGTACAAAAGAATAAGAATCCAGAAAATAAGGAATACAAAGATTGGCAGTGAGCATTGGCATCATTTAAATAGCGAGCTATGTTCAAATGATTGTAGTAGATAGGTTCACTTGTTCCAGGCAAGCTGACTGAGTTCCTGTGATGTAAGTGCTTCCAAATCAATCAGATGCAGTGAGTTAAAATACTGATAGAATTCTGTCAAGTTTTGTCTTAATAGGGTCACAAGAGCAAATATGAAAAAAGTCATTTTAAATTTCCGAAAAACAAAATTAATAAATGAGCAATTGTTCTACCGGTTACCAGAATTTATTATGATAATGCAATAGTTAAGAGAGCTGGGTACCAATGTGAGAATAGATACATCAGTGGAACTGAGTAGAGAGCCTGAAAAGAGTCCTGCTAAGCAGACAAATATATGAAAAATATTGACTCTAATTCTTGATATGGGAAGAACTGGGATCCACCAAAGGCAGTTAGGGAGGATATAATATGAAATAACAACAACTTGATGACATATACAAAACCAAATTCCAGTTAACTAAAGAAATAGCACCTGAAATGTAAATGATCATTTTTATAGAATTCTAGTTAAAAAAAAAAATTATGAGCAAGAGCCAAAAGCAGAGGTAATAAAAGATAAGATAATAGCACAGAGAAAGTTACAATTGCTATTTGACAACATAGTTATAGAAAAGTTAAAATAAACACAAAAACTGAGAGAATATTTGCCACATATATGAGACATATATACATATATAGAATAGACATAGCCTATAAATCAATACAGAAAGACAATATAATAAAATCATGTGCAACATATATTAAAAAATAAAGCACACACAAAGGAAAACAAATGGCTAATGTATTGAAAAGATTTTCCACGTTCCTGGGGAAATGCAAATTAAAACAAGATGTCATTTTTCACCAATCAATTGGCTGAAAACTGTAAAAGATTGATAGTAGCCAGTGTTAAGCAAGAGGGAAATGCAATTTTGGCAGTGAATTTGGCAGTGGCTAGCAAGATATAAATTTTATAAAGCCTTCAACAACATAATTCCACTGCTAGAAATCTACTTAATTCAAAAATGTGCACAAATGTTCAAAGTATTTATACTGTGATGTTCGTTGCTGCATTAAATTTATTGGCCTAACCGCAAGACTACACATAACTGCACGACGATGGAGAAACAGTTAAGTTGCGATGGTATGCTAGTCCTTGGTTGACTTTTCCCTTAGATCCAGTCCTCCCCTTCTCCTTCTCTGCTGTGCTCTCCAGGGCCTGCTCCTGCAGACTTCTTTTCCTAGGATCCTTCCTCACCTGGCTTTGGGCTCCTTTAGGTTAAGGGGAAGTACTGCTGAAAGGTTGGTTTGCAGGAAGAACTGAGAAGCCGCAGAACCTACTTTTGTTCCCTCTCTGCTCTTACTTGACAGGCCCATCATGGTGCTTTTTCCCTGGGTGACCACAGTCCCCAAGCTCTATTCACCTGACCTCCATATTTTGTGCCTATAATTTAAGAGTACTAGTGGTTTCTTGGGCTTCGCTGGTGATTCAGTCAGTAAAGAATCTACCCGCAACGTGGGAAACCTGGGTTCAATCCCTGGGTTGGGAAGATCCCCTGGAGAAGGGCTTGGAGGAGTGGTTTCCTATTGATATTAATCTTTAGATTCTCTTTATTCCCATTTGGCTTTTTTTACTTCTTTCATTATCTCTGTAATTAAGTCTTTGAATTAAAATTCTCTACTTTATATACTTTAAATTATTTTGATTGCCTGCTTGGAATGCACATACAACTGTGCAGCTAGTTTAAAAAAAAAAAAAAAGCTGTATTAACATATACCGAGTGGAAGAATGTTCCTGATAAGTTGCTGACTCCAAGAAGCAAAGTTACTGTATCATTTTTTTAATTTTAAAATACTTTACCTATACCTTTGTTTAGTATGATCAGTTTTTTTTAAACAAAACAATGTGTATGTTTAAATATTAAATGATAATAATGGTGATAATAATTAACCTTTGTAGGGAAAAACAGATATGACAAATGCCCATCAGGATAGGTTGTTAGTGTGAAGTAGAAGGGAGGCATGTATGTGAATCTTTTGAGGGGAAGGGCTGCACCTACTTTTGACTTTATTCATTTATTTTTAAAAGTCTTTTAACTTTATATACCTAAATGCTTGGATTTTTCCCATGATGCATAACATTTGTAATTTCAAAACATTCTTAAAGCAGGTAGTAAAGCATTGTGTCTAATATGATCACTTTTCTTAAATACATATTTCTGTATGTGTTCATTTGTAATGGGAATCCTCCTGAAAATACAGTCAGTTCTGCAATATTTTGGAAGTGTGAATTTGCTCCAAAAGGATTAATATATAATGGAATAATTTGAACATGCCTTCTATGTGTGTGTAAGTGATTTTGTCAGGGAGAGTTCCAGGTGAATGCTAAAGGTAGTACCTAACTGAACCCAAAGGCTTGTTGCTGTTGTTGTTGTTGTTGAATTGCTAAGTTGTGTCCGACTCTGTGACCCCATGGACTGGAACACACCAGACTTCCCTGCCCTTCACTATCTTCTGGAGCTGGCTCAAACTCATATCCTTTGAATTGGTGATGCCATCCAAAGATTTCATCTTCTGTCATCTCCTTCTCCTCCTGGCCTCAATATTTCCCAACATCAGGGTCTTTTCCAATGAGTTGGCTCTTTGCATCATGTGTCAAAGTGCTGGAATTTCAGCTTCAGCATCAGTCCTTCCAGTGCCTTCTGATGAATATTTAGGGCTGGTTCCTTTAGCATCGACTGGATTGATCTCCTTGCTGTCCAAAGGACTCGCAAGAGTTTTCTCCAGCATCATCATTCAGAAGCATCAGTTCTTCGGCACTGGTCCTCTTTACGGTCTAAATATCACATCCATACATAAGTACTGAAAAAAAAAAATCATAGCTTTGACTATATGGACCTTTGTCATCAAAGTGATGTCTTTGCTTTTTAATATGCTGTCTACATTTGTCATAGCTTTCCTTCCAAAGAGCAAGTGTCCTTTCATTTCATGACTATAGTCATGGCCTACAGTGATTTTGGGGCCTAAGAAAATTAAATCTGTCACTGTTTCCAACTTTTTCCCTACCTATTTGCCACGAAGTGATGGGACTGGATGCCATGATCTTAGTTTTTTGAATGTTAAGTTTTAAGACAGCTTTTCACTCTCCTCTTTCACCCTAATCAAGAGGCTCTTTAGTTCCTCTTCACTGTCTGCCGTTAGAATGGTATTATCTGCGTATATGAGGTTATTGATGTTTTTCCCAGCTTGATTCAAGCTTGTGATTGATCCAGCATGACATTTTACATGATATCATCTGCATATAAGTTAAGAAACAGGGTGGCAAAATACAGCCTTGACATACTTCTTTCCCAATTTTGAACCAGTCTGTTGTTCCATGGAAGGTTATAATTATTGCTTCTTGACCCGCCTACAAGTTTCTCAGGAGTCAGATAAGGTGGTTTGGTACTCCCATCTCTTTAAGAATATTCCACAGTTTGTTGTGATCCACACAGTCAAAGGCTTTAGTGTAGTCAATGAAGTAGAAGTAGATGTTTTTCTGTAATTCCCTTGCTTTTTCTATATTTCAGTGGATGCTGGCAATTTGATCTCTGGTTCCTCTGCCTTTTATAAATCCAGCTTGAACATCTGGAAGTTCTTGGTTCATGACGTTTTGTAGCCTGGCTTGGAGAATTTTGAGCATTACCTTGCAAGCATGTGAAATGAGCACAATTATCTGATAGGCTGAACATTCTTTGCCATTGCCCTTCTTTGGGATTGGAATGAAAATTGATCTTTTCCAGTCCTGTGGCTACTGCTGAGTTTTCCAAATCTGCTGACATATTGAGTGCAGCAATTTCACAGCATCATCTTTGAGGATTTTAAATAGCTCAGCTGGAATTCTGTCACTTCCACTAGCTTTGTTTGTAGTAATGCTTCATAAGAATCATAAGAAACGTTACTTGACTTCACACTCCACTCCAGGATGTCTGGTTCTAGGTGGGTGACTACACCATCATGGTTATCCAGGTCAGTAAGATCTTTTTGGTATAGTTCCAATGTGTATTCCTGCCACAGATATCAAGGGAACATTTCATGCAAGGATGGACATGATAAAGGACAGAAATGGTAAGGACCTAACAGAGGCAGAAGAGATTAAAAACGGGTGGCAAGAATATACGGAAGAACAGAAAAGCTTAGGGAGACACAAAATGCACACACATGTTTAATGCATGTGCCTTAAACATCTGCCACTGTCCACAAGTCTGACTCAGTGTTGTGAGCCATTGTATCCAGATCCCTGGTTTTACAGCTTGCCATATGGTTTCAGATAAGCCTCCTTCATACTCCATAGTACAATGGACAAATCTTCCAAGACTAGCTTCCACAAACAAAGGTCAGGTCAGATCTTTTTCAAGATGAAATACCATATTGTAGTTTTTATGCATTTCTTCATCATATAACATGTGCCCAGCTACAAACTGGCACTTGGCATGTACCTCTGTAAGGATTAAATAATGTGCTGCTGCAGCTGATGATTTTCATCACCCCCTGAAAGGAATTCAAGGTGGAGAACAGAAATGAGGCACTCTGTGCTCTGGGAAAACTGGCAGAACAGGTCTTCAGATAGTGAGATATTTTTAGAAGCCCAATTCTTGTATATCCTCATACTAGAAAAACACTAAACTCCTTGATTACATCTGCTCCTTGTGACTAGCAGCGAGCTTCTAAAAAGTAGCAGAAACTTTCTGCAAAAAATATATGCTTGATTGCATGTAGTAGCCCTCAACAAAATCACACATATACTGACCTTTCCCCCTACCTCTTTGGAGAAGCTTCTTAGAGCTATCTGAAATGCTGTGTCCCGGGCTATTGTCCTCATTTTGCCCCAAATAAAATTTAACTTGCAGCTTTCATGTTACATATTTTAAGTCAATACATACATGTATAAAAGTGTGCTACCATTTTTATTAGGTTCTGATTTTTTTCTCCTTGTTGACCTTTAAGAAGTTTTTGAGTATTGCATTGTAATCCCATTTTTCTCATTAGCCCCATGGTTTTTTATTGTACAGACTTGCATAGTGTAGTGCTTTTTAGTAATAAGCATGTCATATGATAGTGGAACTAATTATACATACATCAAAATGTTAATAGTGTCTCTGGGTAGCAATTTATTTGTTGCTTATCTATAATGCCTGTTTATTTCTCCGAGGACAGTCATGTGTCAATAACCTAATTACATCTACATAAACATTTTTGAAAGATGAGGTGGGAATCAAAGGATGTCCATAGCCTTTGACTGATTTGGAAAGCTTCACTTACTCATTGTTGATGCAGTCAGTTAAGTGCCTTTTAGCCTACCTAAGTGGCACAAACAACCCATGCTCCTCCTGGAAAACAGAGATAAGGTCTCTCAGCAACACCTTAACTGCTGCTTCAATCCAAATCCCCATTAGCACTAAGAAGAATACAGATGTGAATAGTTGGCATGCCCTTAAATTGGTTTGCAAACATTCAGATGTGAACATGATACAGATGCAGGAATACATAGGCAGTCACCAGTAAGATATATTTGGTGCTTACTGGCTTTTGAGGTTAGTCTTATTACCTGAGATCAGAATACCTTGTCTCTCAGAAAATGTGACACTGTTGGGAGACTACAAACCTGAGCCCAATGTTAATGTCCAAAGGGAAAGAAAAACAGGTATAATATTTTCTTCATGTGATTTGCATCTTGAATTTCCACCCACTTTTTCAGAGCGAACTTTCACTTGCCATCACTTTGTTCCTTCTCTCCAAGGAGGTATCATGTGGGTTTTTTGTTTCTCGTTTTTTAGTGATAAATTACTCCACCTGCAGCTAAACTCCGTTGTTTATCTGTGATCTGGGCAGAAGCCCTTCCTCCTCTTCCCCTCCCGACCGTGGGGCGGCTTCTGGGTCAGCGCCCTCTGAACTCTGAACTCGTTCCTGATTGATCCTTGTTCTTTCCTGTCTCGTCACACCCCGTCTGCACACAGACTCTGCTGTTGGCTCTGCTCCGTGGGGCTTTGTTCCTCACGGGTCTCTCTCTGACAGAGGGCTTGATCCGTGCAGCACAGCTCGTTCTCTGTGTTCAGCCTCTGGCTTCAACCACTGGAGCACAAATACTCTCCAGCTGGGAGTCAGACAAGGGCAGAGATGAAGAACCCAGAAGCCCAACAGGATGTTTCGGTTTCCCAGGGGATTCGCATGATGTTTTATGTGATGAAGCCCAGTGAAACGTCATTCCAAACCCTGGAAGAGGTGCCTGATTATGTACAGAAGGTGAGGCTCTCTGGGAAGAGGCTGCTCTTGCTTTCCTCTTAATAAGAAGTAACTTAAACACAGTGTGGGGTTTCATTCATGTCCATTCTTCAAATAATTCTAATAAAAACAGTTTCAAAACAAAGCATGGGGGAAAAGTAGAATTTCCACTTGAATTGAATTTCTGTACAATATCCATAACCATCTCTTGCTGTTAAATTTTTCTTCCCTGAAATGTCACTTCAGAATCTGATAAAACTAAAAAGTTTTCCGGGACACAGTGGCATTACGGGTTTAGCTGTTAGAAGCTCAGTATCCAATGGTTATGTGGTATCAGTAAACTTTGTTAACAATTTTGTTTCTAAAGGAAAGCTTGTCTACCTCCTCCCAGGAAATGATTTCCTGTTTTGTTGTTGTTGTTGTTTTAAGCAGGGTGGTTCTGCAGGATGGATACACAGCTGAGAATTCAACCCTGATTTCCTAAGTTTGAACTTAAACCAAGTTTTCTTTGAAACTCTTAAGTGTTCAGAGGCACTTTTCACTTCTGGTTACTGGCCACGATTGGAAGTGGAAATATCCAGAATTAGAACTTGAATACTGAAGTTCCCCACCCTGTCAGAGTTGTTCCTAAAACACTTACTAGTTCAGACCAGAAATAGAAAATAAAATGACATCAGAAAATATGTTCTTAGGCTTTGGGTTTAGAAAATTTCAGTACTCATGATCAACTTTCAAATGAGAGAATGCCTTAATTTTTTCAGGATTTTATATTATCCCTTTCTGATTTTTTAAGGAAAGAATGTGGTACTCACATCTTTATAAATCATTATTTTATATTATGACATCAAACCTAGCGTGATATTTGTCATCAATTATAGATGATTTTTTTTCTATAAGAAAAAACTGAATGAATAAAACTTGAATGATGTCTAAAATGTTTAAAATGATCTCATTCTCTGAAATACTCAGAAGCAAAATTTTTTGTTCCTATAGTTTCAATTTTTTTCAAAATTTTATTAGAGTATAATTGATTTACAGTGTTGATTAGTTTCTGCTGTACCACAAAGTGTATCAGTTATACATACATATATCCATTTTTTTAAAGATTCTTTTCCCATATAAATCTTACACAGTACTGAGAAGAATTCTCCATATGCTATACAGTAGGTCCTTATTAGCTGTATATTTTATATATAGTAGTGTGGTGCTGCTGCTGCTAAGTCGCTTCAGTCGTGTCCAACTCTGTGCGACCCCATAGACGGCAGCCCACCAGGCTCCCCCGTCCCTGGGATTCTCCAGGCAAGAACACTGGAGTGGGCTGCCATTTCCTTCTCCAATGCGTGAAAGTGAAAAGTGAAAGTGAAGTCGCTCAGTCGTGTCCAACTCTAGGCACCCCATGGACTGCAGTCTACCAGGCTCCTCCGCCCATGGGATTTTCCAGGCAAGAGTACTGGAGTGGGGTGCCATTGCCTTCTCCGATATAGTAGTATGTATTCCTACAATTTCAATTTTGTGATTCCTGTCATTCTAATATGAAAAAAATCATGCACATATTTAAGGAAAGTGATTTAAAGTGGACCTTATCTTTGTAGTGTATTGATAGATTTCTGATTATTGCCCTTATTTTAAAAAGTATTTTTTAGACCTTGAAACATGTCCTGCCTAATCTTTTTTATTTTCTTGGCAGAATTATTGTGGTTACATCTATGGTTATATTTCTTTCTTTTAAAAATATATTTATTTATTTTGGCTGTGCTGGGTTTTCATTGTTGTACGGGCTTTTCTCTCGTTGTTGCAAGTAGGGGCTACTCTCTAGCTGTGGTGTGAAGGCTTCTCATTGCAGTGACTTCTTTTGCTGGGGAGTACAGGTTTCAGGGCACACAGGCTTCAGTAGTTTTGGCAACTGGGCTCAGTAGTTGCGGCTCCCGGGCTCTTGAACACAGGCTCAGTAGTTGTGGCACATAGGCCTAGTTGCTCTGCAGCATGTGGACACTTCCTGGACCAGGGATCGATCCCATGTCTCCCACATTGGCAGACGGATTCTCCACCACTGAGCTGCCAGGGAAGCCTCTATGGTTCTATTTTGTATCCAAATCGGATGATAGCATTGGAGCACCTTGTTAGTGTGTGTCTGAAATAAACAGATTTCTTTGCCTGTTGGGAGGAAATAATCCCCGAGGATAGGTTCATACCTTTTCTGCTATGAACTGTCACTCTGGGCCTCCCACTTCGGGAATGACTAATCAGGAAACTTGGAAGAATTTCATACCAAGCACAATAGCATCTCTCTTCTGCGATTTCCTTTCCAGGCAACTCCATATTTCATTTCCTTGATGCTGCTTGAGCTGGTTGTCAGCTGGATTCGCAAAGGGAAGCCATCAGGCGGCTTGGATGATGCCTTAGCCTCTTTGTCAGCCGGCATTATGTCTCGGCTTCCGAGGTGAGTTAGCTGGTTAGCTGCGGTGAGTGAATAAACTTAAATTATCCAGGTAAGATGAAGAATAAACCCATTGTATGGGGAATTGGTCTGTTTTTACACACATCCCCAGAGAACTCAGTTACGGTCATTGTTTAAATGTTCGATGTTTTGTTCATCACGGATGTTTTACATCTGTTACTGAAAATACTGCTCTAAGTGTTATTTATTGTGATTACTGAATTTATTGCTGCCTCCTTAAATTTTGTGCCCAAGGCAATTGCTTGTTTTAGCCTAGTCCCAGGCCTGAGTTTTGTCCGACTTATCTACTGGGAAATTAATTTTGCCTCAGGCAAATCCACCTGCAGTAGCAATCTCCCTAATCAATGTCACACAAAGCTCTAGATTTCTACCGTGGTCTCCTAAGTGGTATCTCTGTCTCTAGGCCTATTTTCCACTCCAGTGTTCTCACCTGGAGAATCCCAGGGACGGAGGACCTGGTGGGCTGCTGTCTATGGGGTCGCACAGAGTCGGACACGACTGAAGCGACTTAGCAGCAGCAGCAGCAGCAGTCCTATTTCACTTGCAGCCAAATATTTCCATAACGTGAATCTGGTGGAAACTCCCTCATAGGTTCCTTATGGCCTGAGGATAATTTCTTCCCTAATCTATGGAGGCCTCTGTCTATCCAGCCTGCCTTGTGGTTCTTCTTTGAAGAACCTTTGAAGGTTCCAGCCTTTGATTCTTCTTCCCCCATTGCAATAGCCATTTGCTCCATATTTGCCGTCACCCAGATGTCTCTTGTGGTCATCCAAGTGGCCAGCTCCCATTCATTTCTTCAGTCTAAATATAGACTTCTCAGTCATACTCTTCAGCAAGTCTTGTCTGTTTTCCAGCCCTACTTTAGGCATCACCTCACTGCGGGCTGAAATCACTGTGGAGTATTGTGCCTACACCATAATAGAATTGTCACATGGTATTAAGCTCACCTGTTTGCCCTCCACCTGCCCCCACCCCCACCGCCGGCCCTTCCCGCTAGGTTGCATGTAACTTGAGAAAAAGAGGTGTTCTTTCTTCATAGTTTTAACTCCTATGCCTATAATGATGTACAAAATAATGGTGTGTGTGTGTTTTAATGGAGTATGGTTTACAATGCTAATTTCTGCTGTATAATGAAGTGAATCAGCTATATGTATACAGATATCTCCTTGCTCTTGAGCCTCCCTTGCCCCCATCCCACTGCTCTAGGTCATCACAGAGCACAAAGCTGAGCTCCCTGTGCAATACAGTAGGCTCCCATTGGCTATCTATTTTATAGATGTTACTGTATATATGTCAGTCCTAATCTCCCGGTTCCTCCCACCCTCCCCTTCCCTTCCATGTATACATGTCCATTCTCTATGTCTGTGTCTCTAGGACTGTGCCCCGGGACCAGGTTTATCTGTTCCATTTTTCTAGATTCCGTTCATCTGTTAATATACGGTATTTGTTTTTCTCCTTCTGACTTACTTCGCTCTGTATGATAGACTCTAGGTATAGGAATGAAATTGGGTCATTTGTAGAGATATGGCAGACTTTATTTTAAATCTCACATTCTTATAGTTTTATGTTGAGGGTGAAGTCTGAGGATGAAGGGATTAAACAATGCATACTGGAGTGGGTTGGCATTTCCTCATCCTCCAGGAGGTCTTCCCAACCCAGGGATTGAACCCAAGTCTCTTGCATCTCCTGCATTAGTGTGCTCACTCGGTTGTGTCTGACTCTTTGAGACCTCATAAACTGTAACCCACCAGTCTTCTCTGTTCATGGCATTCTCCCAGCAAGAATACTGGGGTTGCCATTTCCTTTTCCAGAGGATCTTCCTGGCCCAGGGATTGAACCCTTGTCTCCTGCGTCTCCTGCATTGGCAGGCAGATTCTTTACCACTGTACCACCTGGGGACCCCAAAATAATGAATGCTGTGCTACTTTTTAGAAAGAATACATTATAATGTGTTTAGAGGAGGTACCAGTGAATGGAGGGCTCTTCGACGTATGCGAGTTTTCCCAAGAGGAGAGGGTGAGGGAAGAGTCCCTCAGAAGTCTGTGCCTTGTATTCCTGGTGAATGTTCTCATTCCTGCTTCCCACCCATTGCTTCTTTTACTGTTTTAAGAGTTTCACTTCTGACCGGTGCTCACTGCTTTGGAATGTTTGCATGAACCGCCCAGTGGGAAACCAAGGTGGATTTTTTAAAAATAAAATAAGAACTTAAAGATAGCTGAGAAAACGTAAAATCATTTCCTATGATTGAGTAAAATTATTTAGATAGAAAGTAGACCTAAAGGTAAAATTTATTTCATACATGTTACTATGAAAAAGATAGGTTAATAGTTATAAAATAATAGTAATGGTAATCAGAACAGTGATTCTCTGAAAAACTACTCATATGGTTTCATGCTGCTGTCAGAATCAGAGAATAATATCTCAAATTATTTTCAATTTCCAGAATACTCTAATTGGGAATTTACAATTATACATAATTTCCTTTATTTCGTGCCTCCCTCTAAACAGAAGTGAACAAAAAATATATTCAGCATACTCAAGGGACAAGTATATTTGACTGTTGAAAAATACTCGGTAATAATAGTTTATTCTGAGAAACTTGAGTGTATAGTTTTATGGAAATGGAACAATTGATGAATTGTCAAAATAACCTGATAACTGAGAAGTGCCCTGCAGGAACAATTACGCATCACATATTTTGTTGAGCTGGAATGAATTTATAAAGAACTCAGGGAGACATCAAGTCGGATAAATGCGTCAGTATTTCTTTCACTGTTTTAAGTTTGACTTTGGTCACAAGTCAGATTAGATTGTTCTCTTATTATATTGTAACAACTAGAAGTGTAAACTGTATCCTCAGTACTCTATTTCTCTTCAACACCGTGATTAAAAGAAAAGGTATAGAATTCTAATAAGATACCCAAGGAGTAATATTTCTGCTAAAAAAGAAACCCCCAAATATAAGGGAAATGGGGAGAGAGAAAGAGAAAATAAAACAAACCAGCCCTTCAGGGATAAGCCTGGAGTTCTTTTTCTTCACATCCCACTACTCATAACACTCCTTAATCTAGCACAAGCTGTGAACTCTGGTGCCCTTTGAAAGAAAGGGAAAAGGTTGTGAACTTGAATTTGGAGCCTATTTTTTATAGTTGTATTTTGAATCAGAACAGCACCTTACTTCTTTTTTTTGTTCTCAGTTTTAAATTATGAAATACGGATAACTTTGTACATTTTACAAATAATTTTATCTTTCACAGGCTTTTGTCTGAAAGATCTCAGCAAAGCAAATTATCTGGAAATGAAATTTCCCAATGTTTTCATTTATTTTGTTTCTATCACAAAAATTCCCAGACATAAGCAGAGAAGGAAAGCTGATCCTTAGGATCCACTCTTCGCAATCCTGTTTCAGCACAAGATGAGAAGGGGGATTTGACCGAAACTCTTAGAACAATATTTCAGTTGAAACCACAGCATCAAGGGGAATCCTTGTGCAAATCGTTAACAGCTGAAGGGTAGATTATCACGACATTGATCATACCCTCTCCGAGGGACTAATTTCATTTTCTACACCAGCAACAGGGGCTTGCCATGTCCTTAAAATTCATAATTGCAAGAAAAATGGTAGTATACTATTTGTTAATCCCTTTGTGAGGAATTATAGTTTGGATAGTAATTCCAAACAGGCATGTGGCCTCTGACAAAAAGTTGGGGAAATCAAAGTGAAACCCTGAACATATTTTTCCACTTTGCCATTCATGTAATGGAAATGCTGTGTGCAGACTTTGAGGAAAAACAATGTTTATTTGAGGATCTCAGTTTCATTATAACATAAAAGTCAAAGTAGCTTGAAGATCAGTAGCATACTTACCATATTGATGGAAAAGATCTATGTGTATCTTTCAAATCTTTATGTAAGGAAAATTATTCAACAGAGACAAGATTGTATCTTGTTTACAAGCCTGTCAGACAGACTGCAATGTGTAATAAATGTCCATCTGTCCTAAGAACCAGATTCTGAGCAGGCTTGCATCTGTTTTCCTCTTCTAGAATCCAGTAGGCAGACTTCTTAGTAAGAGTCTTGTCCTGAAGTTATAGACAAGCATGTGTATTTATCGTACTTAAATGCAGTGTACAATCTGCAGATAATATGCCTTTCTATTGGTTAATTGCATATATGACTATACAAAATAAAATGAAATATTGACTAAATCAATTTTTTAAAATCTCGCTAAAACTTGTGAAACATCATGCTACTGACTGAAATGCTAACGAGTGAAAAATAATCACATCTTTTTTTTTTTCCTTGCTTGTTGAAGCAGAACTCAATTTCCAATCCTTCATTAAAAAACTGGGACTTCAATTTGTTACTTCCTTCCACTGTTTCTGCTTCCATAAATTGCATCCTCCCCAGAGAAATTTTATTCCTGATATAAATATCTACAGTATGTTTGTTTTTAATGGGTTCATTTATTCTGTTGAAACAGCAGATTATAAATCAAATTGCAATAGTTGGAGGTATAATTTAAGTAGGTAAATTTTCAAATGAGCTGGGGACACTCCACTTTTAATACATATGAGTCATTGCCAGTTTTTACTATGGAACTATGTCTGCGATGTTGCACCAAATGTATCTACAGTTTCACTGGCCATGGCTGCCATGGCATTGTCCACTCCTGACAAGAAAGTTTCAATTCATCAAAAAAAATTAATAAATAAAAAGCAAAACTTAAAAGGAAGTTAAACTTCTTTGAGATTCTTTTGACTCCTGGAGGTAGGACTAGCGAATAAAGGAAAATTGTGTACTACATTTTTATACTAGACTTGAGTAGCAGAGTTGATACTGTTTTTGGCAACATCAGACTTCTAACAAATGAGTGTCTGCCATTTGGGGTGATGAAATTTAGTAAGTATTTATTCATTGTCCTAAATAAGAGATACATTCGTTTATGTAATATTAATAATGGCATTTTATTGTGAATATTAATATAGTCCTATTAACTGAGAAAGTTATGAAAAGAACATCCCAGGCAAACAAAATACATTTTAAAAACCTGCTGCTATGTTAGTTATTTTTGCTAGAGAGAATGCCTCATGTCCTCTTAACTTTTACCTTAGAAACCTCATCAGTAGACTTTGTTTTTCTTAATGGTGTAACTTCAGATATTGCTCTTACACTGTCCTTCCTGAATGAAGGAGGCTTCCTTGTGCTTATTAAGTCTGTGTTTGTGTGCTTATTCAATAGAGTTATTGAATTTCTTGAAGTAATTTACTTGTTGCAAAGTAAAAAATGTAGCACATTTAGTTCTTTCAGATCCACCACATTGTGTTTACAGAAGACTCTGGTTTTGTGGTTGTTTAAAAAAGAAATTAAGTTAAATGATTGATTTGTAAATGTCATCTCACGGTAGGAAACAGCAGTAGGAATGTTGTCTGCCTGCAGAAGGTAGAGCTTGTTGTTATATATTTTGTTATTACTAAGCAAAAATCAGTATTCCACTAGATGGAGCAAAAGTGGCAGTAGCTTTGCAGACAGTGCAAGTTCCTGGGCCAGGTGTAAGAGATTTTGAAGTAAATAAATAATTTAATTTCTTGGAAAAAATCAATATAAATACATATATATTTCAAATATGTATTTATTTATTTATAACTTCCTGAAACTTGTCAGGGCATTTTGAGTGATCTCATTTAAATATTGGTTTATTTTTTAGTCTATGACAAGATTGTTAGAAATAAAGATGCCTGATTTATTTTTTTTCAGTTTTGTATCATCTGGACAAATTAAACAGTACACATTGCCCTAATGATAGTCATGAAATAGTACAAGTTCGCAGATGTCTGTGAACACTGGGTACATAATTGTACTGACTCTGAAAGTTGGTTTGAAAAGTTTACAGTTTGCAGTGAGAGCATTACATCAAATTTCAGTTGCTTGATTGATGATTAGAGCACGCAAGTATTTGAGAGCTAGATAATTTTAGGATCCGTTCAGCCTAATGCTCTCATATCTGAAATTAGATAGTGAGAAAGTAAACAATCTCTCCAGTGTTACCTTTCTCTACCTTTGATAATGGAATGTTCAAACTGAGATGATTTTGATAAAAAACTAGCTTTGTAATTCTCAATCCCCAAATGATATTTGTTCTCACTTATTGATTATTTGGCCACCTCATGTTGACTCATTGGAAAAGACTTTGATGCTGGGAGGGATTGGGGGCAGGAGGAGAAGGGGACGACAGAGGATGAGATGGCTGGATGGCATCACTGACTCGATGGACGTGAGTCTCAGTGAACTCTGGGGATTGGTGATGGACAGGGAGGCCTGGCGTGCTGCGATTCATGGGGTCGCAAAGAGTCGGACATGACTGAGCGACTGATCTAATCTGATCTGATATAAAAAAAATGGGCTTCCCAGGTGGCACTAGTGGTAAAGAATATGCCTGTCAACGCAGGAGACGTACGAGATGCAGGTTTGATTCCTGGGTTGGGAAGATTCCCTGGAGAACGGCATGGCAATCCACTCCAGTATTCTTGCCTGAAGAATCCCAAGGACAGAGGAGGCTGGCGGGCTGCAGTCCATAGAGTCGCAAAGAGTCATACACGACTGAGCGACTGATCTATCTGATCTGATTGATTATTGGAAAATCTCAACATAATAAATTATATTTTTTTAAAACCCAGCATCAGTACTGGAACAGTACTTTGATATCTTACCAGATTTTATGTCACTAAACTTTGACAAGATAGAGATTTTTATTGAGGTACGTTGATTTATAATATGTTAATTATTGCTGCATAGAAAGGTGATTCAGTAATATATCTATATATATATAATTCTTTTTAAATTATTCTCTTCCATTATAGTTTATCATAGGATATTGAATATAGTTCTCTGTGCTATACAGTAGGGCCTTATTGTCATCCATTCTGTATATAAAAGCTTGGGCTTCCCTGGTGGCTCAGTGGTAAAGAATCTGCCTGCCAATGCAGTAGATGTAGGTTTGATCCCTGGTCCAGGAAGATTCCCTGAAGAAGAAAGTGTCAACCCACTCCAGTATTTTTGCCTGGGAAATCTCATGGACAGAGGAACCTAGTGAGCCACAGTCCATGTGGTCGCAAAGAGTTGGACACGACTTAGTGACTGAACAACAACAATATAAAAGCTTTTCTCTGCTAACCCCAACCTTCTGCTCCATCTCTCTCCCAACCCCCGACCCCTTGGCAACCACCAGTCTGACTGGACAAATTTCTAGTGTGAACAGAAAATGTTAAATAAAACATATTAAAAATTAGCTGTCTTTCATTTGCCAACAGATATGCCTTAGGCCTAAGAGAAATAGCTATTTGGAAAGAATGTATAAAAAATATAGGACAATGGGAGGGGAGCCTCTAGGTATACAGGCTGTTGATGAGCTGTCTAATGCCTCCTATTTAGATCATGTTCTCGCTCTTGCACTCAAACTTCATGAGAAAGGGATCTCACTCAGTTCAGTTCAGTTCAGTTGCTCAGTCATGTCCGACTCTGCGGCCCCATGAATCGCAGCACGCCAGGCATCCCTGTCCATCACCAATTCCCGGAGTTCACTCAAACTCACGTCTATCGAGTCGGTGATGCCATCCAGCCATCTCATCCTCTGTCGTCCCCTTCTCCTCCTGCCCCCAATCCCTCCCAGCATCAGAGTCTTTTCCAATGAGTCAACTCTTCCCATGAGGTGGCCCGAGTACTGGAGTTTCAGCTTTAGCATCATTCCTTCCAAAGAAATCCCAGGGCTGATCTCCTTCAGAATGGGCTGGTTGGATCTCCTTGCAGTCCAAGGGACTCTCAAGAGTCTTCTCCAACACCACAGTTCAAAAGCATCAATTCTTCGGCGCTCAGCTTTCTTCATAGTCCAACTCTCATATCCATACATGACCATTGGAAAAACCATAGCCTTGACTAGATGGACCTTTGTTGGCAAAGTAATGTCTGCATTTGAATATGCTATCTAGGTTGGTCATAACTTTCCTTCCAAGGAGTAAGCGTCTTTTTTTTTTTTTTTTGCACTCACCATCTGCAGTGATTTTGGAGCCCCCAAAAATAAAGTCTGACACTGTTTCCACTGTTTCCCCATCTATTTCCCATGAAATGATGGGACCAGATGCCATGATCTTCGTTTTCTGAATGTTGAGCTTTAAGCCAACTTTTTCACTCTCCACTTTCACTTTCATCAAGAGGCTTTTTAGTTCCTCTTCACTTTCTGCCATAAGGGTGGTGTCATCTGCATATCTGAGGTTATTGATATTTCTCCCAACAATCTTGATTCCAGCTTGTGCTTCTAGCATTTGGTTATTCCAAGCCCCTGTGCTACCTCATTTCCATCTCTGTATGATAAAGTAAGCTCACTACGTATGCAAATTGCATATGTCTCTTCCCTCAGAATGGGGTTAGAATTATTTGAATGCCAGTGTGCAAAGTCATAAGCAGGGGAGAATGGTGGAATTGGGAATAGAAAGAGGAAAAGGTTTAGCTTTACAATTCTGGGTCTGGTGGGGATATTTTTGAAAATGTAGGTGCTATTTCCTGCCATCAAGAGCTTTGCAGAGCTTGATAATCATTTCCCAGCTGTATCCCTTGCTGAATTGTTTCTAGTTGTGAGTACTCCATGGCCGTTTTTCCCCATTTATGATGGAAGAGGATCATATCCATCTTGCTGATAGAGAGCTGGGGATTTAATTCCCACAGCTTCTCCTCTCTTCCTCTTCACCTTGAAAAAGTTTAGCTTTGTGCTAAGGTGTGAAAAAAAAAAGAAAAAGTCTTGACTGTAGTATGTCAGGCATATTTCAGCTCGATTTGTGTCAACCCTAATAAGTAAGTTGACAGAATAATAAATTGAGTGCCTGCTCAAGACCTGGCACCTGTACAGGAAATAAAGAAACATTTCAATTGCAGGCAGGTTCTTTTTGTTTTACAAATGGAAGTTTTCCAGGGATCCCCCATTTCTTTTACTGAAATCTTGGTATCTGACAGCCTCTTTTAACTGTCATTGGAAAACTTGCCAAGAAAGACAGCAACTTTGAAAAGAGATACTGAGCTGGTGGGACACGGATGAGGCAGGTGGCTGTATTTGCCCTCTTCACTGATGTGTCTTCCCTTTTTTGTTCTGTGCCTGACACCCAGTAGATTCTTAATGCAAATTCATTGAAAGATTGAATGAATTCATGAGTTGACCTGCTGTGACACTAGGTACCAAAACAAATGTCAAAAGACTGCAGATTATTTCAACTTTTCATTGCATTTTCTAAGTCTTAATTTTTTTTTTCTTTCTGGATCAGTCTTTTGTATTTAGGGTTATCAACTGGGACAGTTTTGCTCCTAGGAGACATTTAGACAGTTTGTTTTCACAACAGAAGTGGAAGGCTGTGTTCCTGTATCCAGTCAGTAGAGACTGGGGATGCTGCTCACCCTCCTACAATGCACATGACCAACCCCTACAACAAAGAATTATCTGGCCCCAAAGGCAATAGTGTCAAACTTTAGAATCTTTAAGAAAACTTAAGTTAGACCATTTAAAATTCATATTATTCACCATTTTTTACCTAGAACTTGAATTTTATTTGGTCAGTCCTCTACCACTGAGTCCTAGGGAACAATGTTAAGTTTCGTAATTTGGGTAATTCTTTTCACAAAACAGACCCCTACAACTGAGAATTATCTTGTCCAGATGTCAGTAATGAATGACATTGTTCAGAAGTCATAGTCTAGATATGAGTTAGCAACCAAGCTAACTTACTTTACAATAAAATTTGTTCTACCCACCCCCCACCATGATCATTGTTCAGACAGTAAAGAGTCTGCCTGCAATGGAGGAGACTGTGGGTTCAATCCCTGGATTGGGAAGATCCCCTGGAGAATGGAACGGTGGCCCACTCCAGTATTCTTGCCTGCAGAGTTTCATGGATAGAGGAGCCTCGGGGTCTACAGTCCATGGGGTCACAAAGAGCTGGACACAATGAGCTACTAACACTTTCACCCTGATCACCTGGATGGCAAACTGGAAGACACATTTCAAATCTCAAGTTCTTGAATGCCTCAGAGTTCCAGAACAGGGTGAGAGCCCCTGGCCCATTGTCTGTCCTGTCCCATGAGGGACCTCACATACCTGTGTGTGGACACCCAGATTGCTCATCCCATCTCTGTCTACATGTCCAAAAAAGCCAGTTTTATCTGCCTTGTCATGTTGAAACTTTTGCACACCCACAGGTGGGCCCTCTGGAGGTCTGGACCAGGAAAGGGACTCATGCAGGCCCTGAAAGCAGGTTGAAGGCCGCCTGACAGGAAGGGTTCTGGAGTGTCCAGGGCTTGGACTGAGTTGTGACAGGAGTGCTGGGTAGGCAGTCCAATTGGGTCAGGGACTCACGTTTAAGGACAAAATAGCTCTTTCCAATCATGTAATTGTTGGAGGAGGTCATGGAGAGGAGGTGACGCTGGTTGACCTATAAGCTGAACCTTTCTTACCCTTCCCCTCTCTTCTGCACTCTCCCCTGTCTGTGGAATGTAAATTCCACCCACAATCCCATGCTATTGGCAGCTGTTTCAAGGATGAATCCTTGAGAGAGTAAGGTGTGGTTGAGGCCATCTTAACTGAATAAATGAATTAACCCAGTGAGGACCTTTCTGGAAACTCTTAAGATTCTGGAGGGAGAGTATGGAGATTTATGTTTCCTATAGCCACCCGACAAACCAGCTCTGTAAGTTCCTTTGTTTATAAAAACTGCCACCTCCCAATCTAGAGTGTTCCATCTTATTCTTTAGTCTCTTCTGACTCTCCCTGTATGACCACCAATTTATAAACTGAGAATAATCTTAAATTGAAATTTGAGTTTTAAGATCTGATGATGCATAATCCTTTTTGAAAGTATAGGCATTTGTCATTTCTGTTGATTATTTTATTAGTGCAATTGGGAAGAGGACTAGTGTTTTGTGTTACTGATTAAATAATAACTTGAAGAATTCAAAATATGGGGCTATTTTAAAGTTCTTATCCATAAATCACAGCTAAAATCGTATCATAATTAAAGTCAAAAGTAGATTAAAAGTAAATACCTGGGTATCCAGCAAACCCAGTAACATGTTCATTCATAGAGGCTGACTGTATAAAGGGAAATATTAGTAAAAGAATAAATATAAAGAGAAAACTAAAGATCTGCTTCTTTGACTTTTATTTTAAATTAGTATATTTAAGAACTTCCTCAGTTCATGGTTTATAAATAAATCTTTATTCAGTAGTATCATTCATTTTATATATGAATGATAAATATAAGTGAAAAAGTCAGTTCAATCTTATCTATAAAAGTGATAAAAGCAATGATTAGCTTGAGTCTGATCTTAAATTTGCTCACAGAAAACTTAAAAGGAAAAATACTCCTGTTCATAAAATTGAAATATATTAAGTATATTTTTGAAAGTTCTTGAAATAGAATTTGCAGACGCTTGATTGAATAGGTGGTAAGAGATACTTTATATGAGTTTTAAAAACAATTGTTTACTTCTAGGAAAAATATTCTTTTATATTTTGAGATCAACAGATTGTTACTACAAGGAATACTGGAGTGCTATGAGGATCCAGTTTGAGATGCTAATAAAAATATCTAAAGAGCTTGAAGCGTGTGTGGGTGTGGGTGTGTGTGTGTGTGTGTGTGAAAGGAAGGAGAGAGTAGAGAGGATGGAGTTAGGCAGCAGCAACTTAAACTTTATTGGATTAACACATGTTAACTTAGTAGGCATTTTTCAGTCCTCTTTAAAAACATGCTGTTTATAATTTTCTACTTTTTACATTTCCTTTAAAAAGCACCCTTCTTGTGTTCTTTATTAAAGTTTAGAAATGGCAATCACAGCAAACAGTCATAGTTTTGTCATATTTATGTTATATGGGTTCTGTGAAAAGTATTTTTAAGAGACACATAAAAAGAACGTCCTGCTAAGTTCCATGAAATAGAGAAACAGTTGGCATCCGTGATGCCTGTGAAACAAAAGGAAACATGGTATGAATCACTTGGATACCAAGGGAACTGAGCCTCTTCAAAAGCCAGATAGAACAGTAAGAAACCAAGAAGAAGAGGGAAAGGATTTTATTTTTACATGTGAACAGATTCACTTTTGTGTATAATCTAAAATGTTTTAGCATAAGTTAATCTCTAAAATATAGTATAATCATTACTGATAGATTTTATCTTTCCAGGTTGTTTTCCAGGAGCATTGAGCTGACTAGTTATGTTTATTTCTGGGAGAACTACAGTCTCATTAGTTTGCCTTGGGATTCTCCATGGACTTGGTATTTAACTTTCTTGGGAGTTGACTTTGGTTACTACTGGTTCCATCGTATGGCTCATGGTAAGTTCCATACCAAGGCTTTATTGCTACTGAACTTACGTTGAACTGTGTTTGCCACGTAGTTGGTATTCAGTAAATATGTATTGAATGAATGACTAAATGAATAACTTATTTACAGTATCTAAAGATTAACAATGAAAATTTACTTTGCGTTTTAAATGGAAACAATCTGAAGTCATTGTTGAAAAATGTGAAATTACTAGAGGTACATATTTCACACTTCTTGTATATAATGTATTTTTGTTAAACCCTTTAGAAAGTCCTGGCTATTGGATCACTTCACATCCCAGTTATCTAGGGTCATTCAGAAGAGCTTTGTAACAGCATGGAATCCTAGCTAACGTGCTGTCATGTAAGCCTGATTCAAGTTCTTGGCTGTGTTGCCATGTTACAAATGAAAATGCAATCAGCTAAGGCACTAGCCATAATGCACTTGAGTGTGACCACAGCTTTGCACAATTTCTCATCTGGTATAAAACCTTCATATTGTACTGGTTCACTGAGTTTGCTTGTGCGGATTCTTGGCTGCAGTTTCCAAAGAAATGTTTTGTTATGGAAAGGAAAATGGAGGAGCATGGAGCTGTCTAAATCTCTATTGGAATAAGCCGGGGTTGAAGAATGATTGTAGAGGTAAGGTGAGCTAGTGGTCTGTAAGGAGGAAGGAGGCATGCAAAAGTATTTCTACAAGGAAATGGAGCAAAGTGCTAATTTGGGCAATCTACTGAGGAATTGAACTCAGGATTTCAGTGGGTAGTTGGGTTGAGTGGGTGGGGAGGAAGGAAGGAAGAGGAAGAAACCTGGAATAATAATACAAAATAGACGGGGGATGGAAAGGAGAGCCCCGGAGATCAGAGTGAATAACTGAGGTATGTGTGTGGGAGTATGTGTGACTAAATGTCCTTGCCAAGCAAGGATGAAGGAAATAGGAGTAGCACAGACAGCATCAGGCTAAAGGCAGCTAAATTTTAAACATGGTGTTATTTTGTTAAGCACTTTAAATGTGACATTTAATGACACTGTAAAGAGTGTTAATTCAGTAAAACAATTTGGAGTGAACAGATAAACTAGAAAAAGTTGTTTGTTTTGTGTGTGATAACCTTTGCCTTTGAAAATAGTAGATCATCTCCTGACATCATTTCCTTGTATATAAATGAAAGAGGATACTCCCAAATTGAACATGATTAAGAATAAAATAGGGTCTACGCAGTAAACTTTGTATTTCATTTCAAAACAGCAGTTTTCTCCCTAAAGCAAGCCCAATGGCAATTTCCCTCACTTTCTGTTGTAGCAAATGGGTAATGCAGAAAGCATTTACATTGTATTAGTTAATTTCAGGAACTTTCTAATATCACACTGTCCTGTATAGATGTGTTTGTTTGGAAAATCTGCAAATTCACTTAATCTTTGAAAGTCCATTATAACAGAAAACAAAGAACCAACAAAATATAACCAAATATAAAATGTTTAGAAATATGTTGATTGTAAGTGCTCTCAGGGAAGAGCAATAAAATAAAATAATATGTTAAAAACATGGAATCAAAGTTGTTTAAAGTATGCTTCCCATTAGAAAATTTTGAATCAAATCCAGTAAAGGCAGCCATTAAAAAAATCTGAAACCTTCTGGAAAAACACTCACCACTTTCAGGCCATGAAGCTTAATAAGTTCAAAGACTTTTGACTTGTGATTGAAAGCTAGTTGGAAAAAAAAAAACAAAACTATGCAGTTAAATGTGTCAAATTTCAATGAAACAATCAATTTTTAAATTTTATATGATAATGCAAAATATTAAAATGGGGTTTTAGAAATCTAAATCTGTAGACATACAGAGTGAGAAGATAAAGCCAGTAATATCAAATTTTTTTAGTCTATTGGATTACTGAGCAATTAATTGGTTAAATTTATTTCAACTGAAAAGTTGAACAGTTCTAAAGTCTTAATGTTGTCTTAAAATATTTTTTAAGACCCTGATTTTTCTACTTAATGTGTTACTTTCCTTTCACTGTTTGCAATAAAATGACATAATAAAAGTATACTCCACATTTGCTGAATGTTAAATGCTATGACTTTTGAAGAAACAGTTTACTATATTTTTTGCATGCATTTAAATCACTTCTTTAATAAGCTACATTATTGCTAAGTGTTTGTTGTTATTGCTGCTTTACTAGTTTGTTTTGCATACATGCAGAATTTTCTTCAATGGCACCCCACTCCAGTACGCTTGCCTGGAAAATCCCATGGACGGAGGAGCCTGGTGGGCTGCAGTCCATGGGGTCGCTAAGAGTCGGATACGACTGAGCAACTTCACTTTCACTTTTCACTTTCATGCATTGGAGAAGGGAATGGCAACCCACTCCAGTGTTCTTGCTTGGAGAATCCCAGGGACGGGGGAGCCTGGTGGGCTGCTGTCTATGGGGTCGCACAGAGTCGGACACGACTGAAGCGACTTAGCAGCAGCAGCAGCAGCAGAATTTTCTTACATTAAAGAGAGAGTTTCCTTCCCTGGTAGCTCAGCTGATAAAGAATCCACCTACGCAGGAGACCCTGATTTGATTCCTGGGATGGGAAGATCCTCTGGAGAAGGGATAGGCTACCCACTCCAGTATTATTGGGCTCAGATTGTAAAGATAGTAATGAATCCACCTGAAATACAGGAGACCCAGTTCAGTTCCTGAGTTGGGAAGATCCTCTGGAGAAGGGATAGGCTACTCACTCGAGTATTATTGGGCTTCCCAGGTGGCTCAGATGATAAAGAATCTGCCTGCAGGTGGGACAGACCTGGGTTTTATCCCTGGGCTGGGAAAATCCCCTGGAGAAGGGACCAGGCTACCCACTGCAATATTCTTGCCTATAGAATTCCATGGACCAGGGAGCCTGACAGGCTACATTCCATGTGGTTGCAAAGAATTGGACAATGAGTGAGTGACTTTCACTTTTTGTATTTGTAGGAAAGTTTAAAAAACCTTGAATTCCATCTCTGTCTCTATGAAAAATGGCAGAGGATTATTTGAGGCTATATGTATTCTTTATATGTCATTTCCTTTTCCCCTGGAAAAAATGAGAAAGAAATTGATAACTTATCAATTTACACAGAAACAAGAGTAGTGCAATAATTATCCTACAGTGCTTTGACTACTTTAGAAAGATGGAATGATAACATTAAGTAGGTTTCAAAGTAACTTCTTGCATGCTTAGTCTCCTTTACAGAAAGCTACATTATTTTTCTTTGTACTTCCTATTAGTTGTACTAAACATGTAATAAGAAAAAGAGTAAAGATTTTTAAGGGAACTTTTAAAATATAAATGATTATTTCCTGAAGGGCAGCCAGAATGAGCCTTCCAGGGTGCTGGTAATAGACTTGAGTGTGATAATACCCTTGTAGTTATATGAGTGTATATTCTTGTAAAAATTTATCAGTTTGTACATTTAAAGTTTATGTACTTTATCACTGGACTTCCCTGATATCTCAGTTGGTAAAGCATCTGCCTGCAATGCAGGAGACCCTTGTTTGATTCGTGGGTTGGGAAGATCCCCTGGAGAAGGAAAAGCTACGTACTTCAGTATTCTGGCCTGGAGAATTCCATGGAGTGTATAGACAATAGACATGTAGTTTTATTTGGGCTCCAAAATCACTGCAGATGGTGACTGCAGCCATGAAATTAAAAAACGCTTACTCCTTGGAAGGAAAGTTATGACCAACCTAGACAGCATATTAAAAAGCAGAGACATTACTCTGCCAACAATGGTCCGTCTAGTCAAGGCTATGGTTTTTCCTGTGGTCATGTATGGATGTGAGAGTTGGACTGTGAAGAAGGCTGAGCACTGAAGAATTGATGCTTTTAAACTGTGGTGTTGGAGAAGACTCTTGAGAGTCCCTTGGACTGCAAGGAGATCCAACCAGTCCATTCTGAAGGAGATCAGCCCTCGGATTTCTTTGGAAGGGATGATGCTAAAGCTGGAACTCCAGTACTTTGGCCACCTCATGTGCAGAGTTGACTCATTGGAAAAGACTCTGATGCTGGGAGGGATTGGGGGCAGGAGGAGAAGGGGACGACAGAGGATGAGATGGCTGGATGGCATCACTGACTCAATGGACGTGAGTCTGAGTGAACTCTGGGAGTTGGTGATGGACAGGGAGGCCTGGTGTGCTGTGATTCATGGGGTCGCAAAGAGTCAGACACGACTGAGTGACTGAACTGATATACTTGTAAAAATGTATTAATTTGTATGTACTTTATCTACACCTCAATAAAATGTTAAGCTAGTAAATAATGCCACCAATGTACTTTCTGCTGAATAGTCAGAATGATACAATGAGTAAATAAATTTAAAAATAGGAATCAAGAAGTTATCTTTTGTGACAGTAAGCATAAACACATGACCTTACACAGATTTTACTACATCAGTTTCCGTAACTAAAGATGGTGCAAGTATCAGCTTGCCAGTCCTTCATTGTATTGCCTCTCTTCCCCACATTCTTCTTTGCTATTTCTTGTCTTATCAGAGGTAGACCTCAGAGATGCTCCTCTTTTGCGAGTGACTTGTTGTTAGGTTCTGCCAATTCAAAGGTCTGGTAGGACACAGCAAAGGCAGGACAAGAGGGAGGGGCTTTGTTTCTGTTTTCTGAAGTGCCGTTTTCTATCAGCCCTTAACAGATGAATATGTGGGGAACCTCGTGGTGTTCATCTCGTGGTTAAGATGTAGCCTTTAGCATCTGATGGACCCCCGCCCTCTAGGTGGCCAGTGGACTGGGTGTATCCCACTCCCTCTGGGGTCTACACCCTCTCGAAATCTCTTTGTTCCCAGTAGAGTCCCTATGGGAGCACAACCTGTACAGAGATGCAGACTCTTAGACTTGGTGTTGGTCATGGTAAAGGGCTCTTTGAAACTTGTGTTTGCCTCATTCACTCTGCTTAAGATCTATGGGTAATGTTTGTGTTCTACAGATTCTACTTCTGTGCTACTGACCTATACCTTGTTTAACTCTTTTAGTTAACGACCTTTTTACTAGTTAATAATTCAGTGCATTAACTTTACTTATTACAATGATTGTATGCTTTTTGTTTCGTGATTGGACCCTGACTGATGCAGTGAGCCTTCCCGCGCATTATATAGGGTTATAAATTAGAGTTCAGCTGGCTATAACCTTTACCATTTCCTTTTGAGGCATTAATCATACATTTAGACTGTTAACACTTGAGCCCAGTTCTGAAAGACAAGACATTGATATGTAAAATTGTTATAAAGAGAAACCTATACAATTTCCTCAAATTCTAGTTCTTTTACTCAACAAGTAAGCTGCCTTTACTTTTACTCAACAAGTAAACTACTTAATTCATTTTCTATTTATTTATTCCTTTACCTAAATAAGGTGAGTGTTCACAATTTTTGTGTAATTAAACTTTTATTCCCACAAGTTTATTGTCACTTAGTGAGCATTTGTATATGATTAATTAAGCTTTTCATCCCTAATTGAATTTTAAGGGGGTTAAATTTAGATAATTCTAATTTTCATTATTGTTTAAACAAAGCATAAGCAGATATATTGAACAGAATTTTTTTTTTTTTTTGGTTGGGAGATAGTGGCAGAAATGTAGTCTATATTGAAAAAGCAGTTACTTAAGCATTCTTGTCTTTCTGTCTTTTTTTTTTAGCAACCAGTATTTTTGTAAGTCTTTGCCACATATTATGCCTCACTTACAAAAATATGTGGCTGTATTTTTATTGAATCACTGAGGTGAAGTCCTCTCTTTATTTGCCTTGTGTATTGCTATTCCTCTCGCTTTTTCCCAGTGATTTCTCACCTTCTCTCAGTTCTTGGAGGAGTCATCCTTCAGAGTATGTATAAAGGAAGCCTTGGAATTCCCATCACCGTGCCTATGACCTCCAATTTCTCATCATTACTTTCTGATAAGGAGCCTGGCACCTATGCTAACCATTTCCTCTGAGCTTCCCTGGTGTCTCAGGCAGTAAATAATCTGCCTGCAATTTGGAAGACCCAGATTCAGTCCCTGGGTGGGGAAGATCCCCGGGAGAAGGGAATGGCAGCCCAGTCCAGTATTCTTACTTGGAGAATTTCATGGACAGAGGAGCCTGGTGAGTTCCAAGGGATCGCAAAGAGTCTGACACGACTGGACAACTAACATTTTCACATTTTCATTTCCATGACAAGGACTATCTTATGACTAATATTAAACATTTATCCACAGGAGCACTTCTAATGTGTATGCACTGAAATATTATCATTATTTCCCCACAGAGAGCACCATTTGAAGGAAATTTCCTCTAGAAATAACTTATTTTATTACTGACAGCTGCAGTCACCCTTAAAGCCACAGTCTAAATTTCCTTTGTTGTTTTTATATTCTGTATGTAGATAATGTATGAAAAGCACACTTGATACAAAGTATCTAGCCATGATCAGAGGGTTGAAAGTAAAGATCCTTTCAAATAGAGAATTCATACACTTGCTAATAAAGGATAAAACTTTCAGAAATCTTAATTAGCCTATTTCTGAACACTGGTAACTAAAATATAGATATATGTCTGGGAATAGTTGGAAGTATTTGAGGATGACTTTAGTAATATTTTACAGAATTAATAAAGCTCTGAAATGAGTATTCAGAATGAAACTGAAAGACAGAGATAAAGATTAATTTATCAGCATTATCTGACGTGACTGACTCTATTTAAGACAGCTGCTGCTGCTACTAAGTCGCTTCAGTCATGTCTGACTCTGTGAGACCCCATAGATGGCAGCCCATCAAGCTCCACCGTCCCTGGGATTCTCCAGGCAAGAACACTGGAGCAGGTTGCCATTACCTTCTCCGATGCATGAAAGTGAAAAGTGAAGTCGCTCAGTCGTGTCCGACTCTTAGCGACCCCATGGACTGCAGCCTACCAGGCTCCTCCATCCATGGGATTTTCCAGGCAAGAGTACTGGACTGGGCTGCCATTCCCTTCTCCCTGGGATCTTCCAGGAGATTTAAGACAGAGAATATGCTAATTTTCTTTTCCTGCTGAGCCTAGTACTCTTGCATGTTACATAGCAGAGCAATGGAATTTGAGTGAAGTTTAGGTGTGCAACTATGTACTATCCACATGACCTTGAGATTAACCTCTCTGAGATAGATTTTATTTCCTTCCTATATTCCCCAGACTGTATACTTCATACCCATGACTTATTGATTTGAAACTGTAAGTTTGTACCTCGTAGTCTCCCTCACCTATTTCTTTGGCACTGATTCTTAAATTTCCAAATCTCTGAATGTGCTGATTAACCTTTCTCAAAGTACTTACATAAAAACCAAATGGAATCCTGTTAAAAATTCATATTCCTGAAATGATGATGCTAGTATCAGGATTAATAACTAAAATTCAAGTATTATTGAAAGCCATTGGAAAAGCAACAAATGGAGTGGTAGAAACACATCGATTCTAGAGCCAAAACAATGGAAGATTCAGTATTCTCCAGATATGAATTCTTTCCAACTTGTCCCATAGATTCTATTAATCCCTAATCAAAATCTTGCAAGTTATTTTGTGGATATTGACAAATTTATTATAAAGTTTACCTGGAGAGGCAAAAAGACTTAACACAGAATGTTGAAGAAGACGATAGCCAACAAAACATTGGAGGAAAAGAAGAAACTTGGAAGATTGATGCCACCCAACTTCAAGACTTATGAGCCTATGAAGATACAGTGGTCAAGACCATGTGGTATTGTCAAAAGACAGACAAATATAGATCAGTGGAACAGATTAGAGACCCTCAAATAGATCGGCATAATTGTGGTTGGCAAAAAAGAGCAAAGGCAATTCAATTAAACCAAGAACAGTCTTTTCAACAAATAGTGCTGAAACAACAGGACATTTACATGTAAGAAGTAAACCTAGGCACAGACTTTACAACCCTTCACAAAAGTTAACCAGAGTCTTAAACATAAAACTATAAAACTCTTTGAAGATAACATGGGAGTAAATGTATAAGTAAGATTTTGGGTGTTGAGATAACCTTTTAGGTACAACATCAAAGGCATGATCCATTAAAAAATTGATAAACTGGACTTCATTAAAATTAAAAACTTTTACTCTATGAGAGACAATGTCAAGAGGATGAGAAGACAAGCCAGATGGGAGAAAGTATTGGCAAAAGACACATCTGATAATAAATTATTATCCAAAATGTACAAAAAACTATTACAGACTCTGTGGAGCTGGACTGCCTGGGTTCAGACTTTGGCTCTACAACTTACAGTGTAATATTGAGCAAGTTATGCCTCCTCTTATTTATCCTTATTTGTAAGATGCAAATAACAATAGTGTAACCCACATAAGATTGTTGTGTGGTATAAATGAATTACAGTTGAGAAACGCTAAGGGCAGAGACTGATACATAATAAGTAAAAAACTAAATATAAACTCATGTTGTCTGGTCTCTCTTTTTATGTAGTATGTTATATATAATAATATCCTGAAAACTGTCATGTTTCCCTTAAATGACAGTTAATACATAGTTGTTGTGAAAATATTTATCGTTTTACATTGCGTATTGAAGTTTACTTATTGTCATACAGAGTCATTTTTTCTTATTGTTATATGGAGTTAATAATAATACTTTACGAAGGCTCTTGTAAAGATGTGCCATGTATTTGTAGGGTATATGTACAAAATGTATTATATAACATACACTGCGTGTATGCATGCTAAGTCGCTTCAGTGGTGTCTAACTCTTTGCCACCCTATGGGCTGTGCCCTGCCAGGCTCCTCTGCCCATGGGATTCTTCAGGCAAGACTCCTGGAGTGGGTCACCATGTCCTCCTCCAGGAGATCTTCCCAAACCAGGGATCAAACCCCAGTCTCTTAGGTCTCTTGCACTGGCAGGCAGATTCTTTACCAATAGCGCCACCTGGGAAGCCTATAACACTAACACTAGAGAATTCTAGTTGATCGAACAGGTCATGTGGATTTTGATTTATCAATGTTAAAAAAATTGCCTCTGTATTTAATAATATGTATATATTAGAAAACGAACATTTCAGGCCTCACCCCTAGGTTGGATATATACACAATACGGAGCACTGCAAGACAGTTTTTTAGGTTTCCAGTGATAAAGATATGATATTAACAATCTTTCCCTAAATAATTGGTGTCAACTATAATAATAAAATTAGTGTCCTTTTATTTTAAAATTGTTTTTTTCTCAAGTTAATATTAGGTAATTTGAAATTTTTTTTGATAGATCAAACTTATCCATATTCCCTTTTACTTTAAACATCACTGTTTTTACCTTGCTCTTTTGGAAGAAACAAAATCTACTAGAATTTGTATTTATTATTTAGATTTTAAAGTTGCTTCTGTTGCCTTCTCAGCTTAATTAAATTTTAATTTATTAAAAGATTTTTCCAGCTTAGAGACTGAAATCTCTTTTTCCAGGACCTAGAAAATGACTTGAAAAAAAAAATCTCTAAAACAGACGTGTTCTTTCTTCCCTTACACAAATAGGTAATTTGACTTTGTCCTTTTTCTTACAGTTTAATGGCTTGTATTTCTTAGGATGCCTTCTGAAATGTAACTTTGTGTTATAGGCATTTCAAAAGTATGTGTATAAATTGTTTTCCTCTCCAAATTCACACACATCTTGATAATGCAAAAAGCCCTTCAGCAATAGGGTTTTGCAGTATGTAGCTTCTGCTGCATCATTTTTTAAAACAAATGTTTAGTGTGGCTCTGTGCCTTGGAGCTATTTGAAGCATTGAAGGGTACCGTCCTCTCACGTGAAGTGCTTATACCATGAGTTAAATAGTACAGGCAAGCCCCAGAAAAACGCACCAGATGTACAGGTGGTAGTCAAATCAACAAAAAATGCATCTCATTTAATTGTATCAGATTTATTTAGCAGTGCTCTCTTTTTCTTTAGAAATTGTGAAATATAGTGGGAAAATAAGTCATTATGCAAAATTTTAAAGCCTCCACCATAATAATAATATTGCTTAGGAAATAAACTGACTCAGAGTTAAAGAACAGAGTACACTACAAATAAAGCATAAAATGTAGAAAATAAAATGAGTTTGAGTAGAAGATATTTAATGCAGGCCGTATGTATAAATCATGTTTATAACAATAATTTGTAGTTTAAAAATTTACTAAAAAGAAGCAATGAAAGCAATAATATAAGACTAAAACTGGATAATGTTATATAGGCACCTGAAGCTATCTTCATGTGCTCAGTCACTAAGTTGTGTCTGACTCTTTGCAACCCCATGGACTGTAGCCTGCCAGGCTCCTCTGTCCATGGGATTTTTGAGGCAAGAGTACTGGAGTGGGTTGCCATGCTCTCCTCCAGGGGATCTTCCTGACCTGGGGATCGAACCCGCATCTCCTGCTTCTCCTGCATTGGCAGGTGGATTCTTTACCATTGAGCCACCAGGGAAGCCCAGGTTATCATCATAGCTTATTTATTTTTTTTTTTTACTACATAAAGATCAGTGGGAAACTGGAATATGAACAGGGATAGATATAATTAGTAATGTCAAGAAAAGAAGTTGATTAATATTTTATGAAAATGGAGATGGATATGACTATTGCATTGTAAAGAAATATGTAACCACAACATAATATGAACTACTTGGAATGAGAATACATACTTCTTTAGATCTTAACTACCCACCATCTTTTTAGTGACTCTATATGGATAGTTTGGCATATACACAGATCAATAACTTCAACAGGGAGAACTAAAAGGTATCAATTACTCTGAATTGTTTTACCAAAAGTTTGTGACTAAAGGATAAACACTGAACTTCACTAAAATTTAAATATAATTAGGATGTTCTGCAGGTGACAAGAAGTCTTCTTGCCATTTTCAAATGCTATGGGACTCCAGAGTCTGAATCTTCTACACTTGAATTAGGTATAGTAAACAAAAATATCAGTGAATATATTGAATATATTAAGGCCAAGTAAGTATCAGAACATCTCATCCTGTTAGGTATTGAAAACCTGTCACTTTATGATATAATACTAATACCGTGTAAAATTTACTGAGTTCTTTTTCATTGTTTCCATTGCTTCATATACATTTTCATATTTAATTAGAACAACTAGGTGATGAGTTCTATCATAGTACTTGTATGAAAGAGGAGACTAAAACCAATATTATTTAAGTAACTTGCCCTACTCTCAGTGTTGAGACACCACAGCCTGGATATTTTATTGAACAGAGTCTCTTAGGTTTATCATTACTCTAAGCTCTTAATAAAATTATTTTTTAAATTTATTTTTAATTGGAGGATAACTGCTTTTCAATGTTGTGTTGGTTTCTGCCATATAGCAATGTGAATTGGTCAAAATATGTGTATGTCCCCTCCCTCTTGAACCTCCACCCCCCCAACCTCGTCCCACCCCTCGAGGTTGTCACAGAGCACCGGGTTGAGCTCCCTGTGCCTATACAGCAGCTTCCCACTGGCTATCTTTTTTAAATTAATTTTAATTAAAGAAGACATATACTAATATCATCATCTACTTTGTTGTTGGTGTATTTAAAATCCTCAGTTATATTGGTAGGAAAGAAAATCTAGTTACTTGGTGGTTGACGTGTCAAAAAATTTATAGAAAATAAGACTTAACCTCCAATAGAATACTGCAGGGCTCACTTTCTTTCTGTCCTTATGCAATTAGTATTGCACTCATTGTGTTGTCCCGTCAGGCCTTGAGCACATTGGTAGCTGACTGATTGTGCTGGGATGCTTTTTGTGGGTTCATGTTAGAATCGCCTTAAAGGCTTTAAAAACATATTGATACCTAGCCTACAAATGAAACCACTGAAATTAGAATCTCTGCGGGAGGGCCTTGGGTTTAGTTGTGTTTGTTGTCAATGTTGTTTTAAGCAGCCCAGTTATTTTAATGTGTAGCCTAAATTGATTAACATTGATTACTCATTGAAGATCTTGACAGATGGGACAAGCAACATGCTAGCTCTTTTAAAGATGAATTGACTATTATATATATTTAAATAAAGTTGTATGTGTATAACTGAACAATTTTCATACATGTTGAAATATAACTCTACCCCCAGATACTTCAACAGTTATTCATTGTAAGAATATTGAAATTTATTATCCCTAAGACACAATGAAGCAATTATATAATAGTCCATTTTTAATTCTCCTAATTATGCCAAGGATGTCTTTTATTAAATTTTTCATTAGATCAAATCAATACTTATTGAATACGTTTCTTTGTCTAACTTGTACCTCTTAAAGTAGAGTTTGGGCTTCCTTGATAGCTCAGTTGGTAAAGAATCCACCTGCAATTCAGGAGACCTAGGTTCAATTCCTGGGTCAGGAAGATCTGTTGGAGAAGGGAAAGGATACCCACTCCAGTCTTCTTGGGCTTCCCTTGTGACTCAGCTGGTAAAGAATCCATCTGCAATGTGGGAGACCTGGGTTCAATCCCTGGGTTGGGAAGATGCCCTCGAGAAGGGAAAGGCTACCCCGTCCAGTATTCTGGCCTGGAGAATTCCATGGACTCTACGGTCCATGGGGTTACAAAGAGTTGGACACAACTGAGTGACTTTCACTTTCAAAGTAGAATTGTCACTCCATATCATGCAAGAGTTTATAAAACTTTTTATTGAAAATAGTTGATTCACAATGTTGTGTTAGTGTCAGATATACAGCAAAACGAATCAGTTATACATATTTCCACTCTTTTTAAAAATTCTGTTCCCATATAGGCCATTATAGAGTATTCAGTAGAGTTTCCTGTGCCATACAGTAGATCCTTGTTAGTTATTTATTTTAAATATAGTAGTATATATATCTCTGGAGTAAGAAATGGCAACCTACTCCAGTATTCTTGCCTGGAGAAACCCATGGACAGAGGAGCCTGGAAAGCTACATTTCATGGGTTCTCAAAAGAGTTGGACACAACTGAGTGACTAAACAACAATGTATACATAAATCCCAATCTCCCAGTTTATCAACCCCTTGTAACTGTTGGTATCCAAAAATTGGTTTTGTACATCTGTGACTCTCTTTCTGTTTTTATAGATAAGTTCATTTGTACCTTTTTTTCAGTTTCTACATATAAGCGATATCATATTAAAACTCCATTTTTAAATGCAATTTTTATCTGAAATGTCCAAGTCAGTTGTCTTGTAAAATGGTCCACATTCTAGATATATCTGTTTTCTTTCAGTGTTGCTTAACTTTACCATCTGTCCTGAGTAATCTGATGGATGTTAGCTTTGGACTCTAGATTGATTAGAGCCAGGGTCAATATTTGTGGCAAGAATAGTTCATAAATGACATTAGGTGCTTCAGATCAGATGCCTGTAAAACAAGTTGCCACAGACCATTAGGTAAGATTGTGAAAGATTATGATTGCTTTAGTCAAAACATGTAAAGTTACACATTTTCCTTTGTAGTTAGTAAGAAATCAATACATAAATGCATATCTGTAATTTTTTCATATAGCTGTGTGTGAAATAAACTTATGACAAATTTCTAGAAAAATTGTTGCATAGCCACTTTGATTCAGTAAGCTGAGGAAAAACAGATTTTCCTATTGACCTTTGAGAATTTAATCAGTTTTCAAAAATTAGCATTGTTTTAAAAGCAGTTAGCAGTTAGTCTCTACTTTGACACATCAGTCCACTTCAGTCACTCAGACATGTCTGACTCTTTGTGACCCCATGGACTGCAACAGGCCAGGCTTCGCTGTCCATCACCAACTTCAGGAGTTTGCTCAAACTCATGTCCATCAAGTAAGTGATGCCATCCAACCTTTGTCACCCCCTTTTATTCCTGACTTCAATCTTTCCCAGCATCAGAGTCTTTTCCAATGAGTCAGTTCTTCACATCAGGTGGCCAAATTATTGAATCTTCAGCTTCAGCATCAGTCCTTCTGATGAATCTTCAGGACTGATTTCCTTTAGGGTTGACTTGTTTGATCTCTTTATAGTCCAAGGGACTCTCAAAAATCTTCTCTAACACCATAGTTCAAAAGCATCAATTCTTTGGTGCTGAGCTTTCTTTATGGTCCAACTCTGACATCCATATGACTACTGGAAAAACTATAGCTTTGACACAATGGATCTGTCCTGTTGTCAATAAACCTGTCATATAATGATTTCAGCTTCCACTTTTAAAAATGGTTTGGGTCAGTTATCATTATGAGGGTTTTATTTTGAGGGTTTTATGATGGTTTTTTAAAAAAAATTTATTACTTGTCCTACAATTTAGTCTGCAGTTGTCTGTCTCTATTAGTGGACAGATCTAGAACATATATATATATATATATATATGTATACACACACACACACATATACATATAGGTACATATGCATGCTGTGATGTTCTCAGTCACCCGTGTAGACAGTCAGTGTCTGTTCTTTCAGATAAAAGCTTTGTTCTTTTACTGTATGGAAGCAAATGGAGCATATGCCTTCATCATCTTATATTCCTTTCTCCAGAGCCAGGTAAGAATTCAGATTGCTTGTTTTTATACTTACTGATATCCCGGGGAAAAAGGTAAAGGAGAGTTTATAAAACCTCTACAGAAAAAGGATGTAACTCTTTCAGTTGTCCCAAGGGCTAAATCTCGGCTGAAATAACTGACAGTTTTTGGACATACAGAAGGAAATGATGAGTTAGGCTAAATGTCCAGATGTGTGTTCAACAGACGTATAAGGTTACATCTTAAAAGACAAGAAATGCAATACCTGTATTTTTAGAGAGGAAGTTATAAATAGTAAATACATAGCTTCTGTTAACTGTAGTCCAACCCTTAAAGATCTTAAAGTAACAAATACTTTTTTTCATCTCTACAGTATTTAGCAGTGCTTAAAAAAGTCCTTATATAAGTAAAACCAGATCAAAAAAGATCATACTGCTGCTGCTGCTGCTAAGTCGCTTCAGTCGTGTCCGACTCTTCGCGACCCCATGTACTGCAGCGCACCAGGCTCCTCAGTCCATGGGATTTTCCAGGCAAGAGTACTGGAGTGGGTTGCCATTGCTGGATTGAATTAAATGAGGAATTAAAATATGATCATTCTTGTTTTATTATCTTTAATATGTGGTTGTACATTTTTGATGAATTTGTTTTTACTGTAAAATAAAAGTAGGGGGATTCCTTCTTGGTCAGTTGTAAAGAACCCACCTGCCAATGCTATTCATGTGGGTTTGATCCCTGGGGCTAGAAGATCTGCTGGAGAAGGAATAGCAACCCATTCTAGTATTCTTGCCTGGGAAATCCCTTGGATAGAGGACCCTGCAGTCCACGGTGTCACAAAAGCGTTGGACACAATTTAGTGACTAAACAACAACCAAAATTAAAGTAGACTCCTTTTTTATTCTTTCCTCATCTATACCTACAGATTTCTTGCACTTCTTTCTTCAGTTCAGTTCAGTTCAGTCGCTTAGTCGTGTCCGACTCTTTGTGACCCCATGAATTGCAGCATGCCAGGCCTCCCTGTCCATCACCAACTCCTGGAGTTCACTCAGACTCACCTCCGTCGAGTCGGTGATGCCATCCAGCCATCTCATCCTCTGTCGTCCCCTTCTCCTCCTGCCCCCAATCCCTCCCAGCATCAGAGTCTTTTCCAATGAGTCAACTCTTTGCATGAGGTGGCCAAAGCACTGGAGTTTCAGCTTTAGCATCATTCCTTCCAAAGAAATCCCAGGGCTGATCTCCTTCAGAATGGACTGGTTGGATCTCCTTGCAGTCCAAGGGACTCTCAAGAGTCTTCTCCAACACCACAGTTCAAAAGCATCAATTCTTCGGCACTCAGCCTTCTTCACAGTCCAACTCTCACATCCATACATGACCACAGGAAAAACCATAGCCTTGACTAGATGGACCTTTGTTGGCAAAGTAATGTCTCTGCTTTTCAATATGCTATCTAGGTTGGACACAACTTTCCTTCCAAGGAGTAAGCATCTTTTAATTTCATGGCTGCAGTCACTATCTGCAGTGATTTTGGAGCCCCAAAAATCAAGTCTGACACTGTTTCCACTGTTTCCCATTCTATTTCCCATGAAGTGATGGGACCGGATGTCATTATATTTGTTTTCTGAATGTTGAGCTTTAAGCCAACATTTTCACTCTCCTCTTTCACTTTCATCAAGAGGCTTTTTAGTTCCTCTTCACTTTCTGCCATAAGTGTGGTGTCATCTGCATATCTGAGGTTGTTGATATTTCTCCCAGCAATCTTGATTCCAGCTTGTGTTTCTTCCAGTCCAGCTTTTCTCATGATGTACTCTGCATATAAGTTAATTAAGCAGGGTGACAATATCCAGCCTTGACGTACTCCTTTTCCTATTTGGAACCAGTCTGTTGTTCCATGTCCAGTTCTTAGACAATACTAAATATCTTCACAAACACCTGCCAAAATGTTCTGAGTTACTTCAGGCTAGGGCAAACTGTTAAAGACAAATAACAAAATTACTCCATTGCGTCTAAATCCTACAGAACAATGTCATTCTTTAGTGGTATATTTCTTAATTCTCCTATGAACTTGTCTGAATAATATCTTAAAATATATAGTATAAAAAATGGAGTATTTTCTACATGAGAAAGCTATTGTTCACATGTACAATAGGGGCTTCCCAGGTGGCTCAGTGGTAAAGAATCGGCCTGCCAATGCAGCAGACACAAGAGATGTGGGTTCGATCTCTGGGTTGGAAAGAGATCTGCTGGAAGGAGGAAATGGCAACCCATTCCAGTATTCTTGCCAGGAGAAATCCATGGACAGAGGAGCCTGGTAGGCTACATTCCATGGGGTTGCAAAGAGGCAGACACGACTGAGCATGCACACACTAGGATAGGTACTGCCCTCATTCAAATATTCATTTATGCACAATAAAATACTATTTTTGCTCTACATTGTTACTGTGCATCACGTGCTGCTTAGAATCCAAACAGACATCCATGGGAATGTCAACAAAACACATCTGAATTCGAAATTTTAAAGGGCTCTGGGATTTGAAGCTGACACATCTTTGGCTGAGCTCCAACCCACACCTAGGGAGAAGAAAGAAGCAAGTTGGGTTCCACATGTCCCTAAATTGCATGTAGTTTTGGAGAGAACAATGACATCCAAAGTAAAACTTTGATAACTTGATTTAGATAGTAGGAAGGTGATTGGAAATGAAATAGGCAACTTTCAATAAAGTGAAATCTGTCAGTGAAAATTCACTAGTGACTTGGACTAAGGTGAAACCTTGTAGTCATCTCAGAGCATAAGCAGACAGGTAGTGACTCCTCACATCAGAAAAGAAATTTAAAAAGTCACAGCACTTCCTTTTCATCCTTTGTAACTGCATCCAAGGGAGGAGCTACTTTCTCTGAGGTTTAACCTCCTCCTGTTATGGGCAGCTGGTGGGAGGAAGAAGAGAGGGGGAAACTACAGAAAGAGGAGTCAAACTCTGGAGAAGGTGTTCCAGCATCACAGAGTGCCTTCCCTCTCCCAAAACAGCCTCCCAAACCAAGGGAGATTTCACCTCCCCACTTCCCTTACTTGTGTTTGAGTGCAGAGGTGAGAGCAGGTAGTGAGCAAGCTGCCCAAATGTGGACCTGTCTCTGGGAAAGCATCCACACCTTAATCAATACCTCTAAACACTGTAAGGGAGAGATGTTGGATGGAAGGGTTAATTTAGTTATTCTCATGAAATATACCAATGAAACTGTTTCTTTTCTTTTCCTCAATGACATTAAGTAACAATGCAAATGACAGTTCTTTTATCAAGATGTAAAAGCATTTTCATATGCTTGTACGTTTCATATGCATTTACATGTCATATGTTTTTCATCCTTAAACGAATGTCTCTTTTAAGACTTTCATTAATGTGCTTTCTTAGTTTTCAAGTGCCCTTCATTTTCATACAGTTTCATGCAGAGGATAAGAGGAGAGGTTATTTATGTATTTATTTTTTAATTGAAGTATAATTGATTTACAATGTTGTGTTAGATTCTGGTATACAGTAAAGTGAATACAGTGAAGATTCTGTTAGATTCTGGTATACAGTTAAGTGATTCAGTTATACACATGTATGCATTTATAGCTATATTCCTTTTCAGATTCTTTCCTATTACAGTTTTGTATAAGATATTGAATATAGTTCCCTGTGGTATACCATAGGACCTTGTTTATCTTTCTTAAATGTGGTAGTTTATACCTGCTAATCCCAGTAGTCATGTATGGATGTGAGAGTTGAACTGTGAAGAAAGCTGAGCGCCGAAGAATTGATGCTTTTGAACTGTGGTGTTGGAGAAGACTCTTGAGAGTCCCTTGGACTGCAAGGAGATCCAACCAGTCCATTCTGAAGGAGATCAGCCCTGGGATTTATTTGGAAGGAATGATGCTGAAGCTGAAACTCCAGTACTTTGGCCACCTCATGGAAGAGTTGACTCATTGAAAAAGACTCTGATGCTGGGAGGGATTGGGGGCAGGAGGAGAAGGGGACGACAGAGGATGAGATGGCTGGATGGCATCACTGACTCGATGGACGTGAGTCTGAGTGAACTCCGGGAGTCGGTGATGGACAGGGAGGCCTGGTGTGCTGCAATTCATGGGGTCACAAAGAGTCGGACACGACTGAGTGACTGAACTGAACTGAACTGAATCCCAAGCTCCTAATTTATCCCTTCACCTTCCTTTCCCCTTTGGTAATCATAATTTGTTTTCTATATCTGTGAGTCTGTTTTGTAAATAAGTTCATTTGTGTCATTTTTTAGATTTCTATTTTTTCATGTGAAGAGGCTTTTAAAATCAGATTAACATGATTTCAAATCCTAACTCCATCATCTGTTAATTACTATGAGCTGGTACGCATTACTCAATTTTTCTGAGTCTATTGTTTCTAAAATAGGCATTAATATTATATACCTCTCAAAGTGCTTTGAGGCTCAATGAAATACTTATGTGTTTGATGACTGGCACACACAGTATATGTGTGTGTACCACAGTGTATGTGTGTGTGTATATATATATATACACACACACTAAGTATGTGATCATTATTCCAGGAATTCCAGAATTCCAGGCTGTAAGAGAGTGTGCTAATTGATTGTTTTACTTTGTCTCACTCATAGCATACAATCTCAGAATCTTTCTTAGCAGAGTGCTCTAAACAACTAGTTCTAAGGATGAAACTTATGTTCCATCGCTTTGTGGTAAAGGAATATGAGATGGTCAGAGCAGGGATCTTGTCTTACTCATTTTAAAAATTTCAACATCAAATACATACAAATGCTTTCTGAATTAATATTCTAGATGAGTACCATTCTTACTCTGCATTTACACTTTATCTTTTTTTAAAAAGTTAAAATAATACCTTCCCTTATGTCTTTTAGTCTTGAATTGTTTGGCTTAGGAGATTATTTAAACCAAATAATACACACATTTTAAAAATAATTTAAAGGAATGTGATCTTCATGATAATGAAAAAAATGAATATATTTTTACTTCTGATCCTCTAGTCCTGAAAAACAGAGTTAGTTTAGTTGATTTAGTGAGCCAGAAATTCATGAGTTCCATTTTGGACATGTTGAAGTTCAGGTATTGGACATGTTGACTTTGTATACCTGTGGCGGATTCATTTTGATATTTGGCAAAACTAATACAATTTTGTAAAGTTTAAAAATAAAATAAAATTAAAAAAAAACAAAACAAAACAAATGGAAATGCCAAGAGGATATTTTATATAAGACTAATATTCAGGGAAGATGTCTAGGCTGGAAATATATATATATATGTTCTTCAATTATACCTGTGTGTATTATATATATTTATGTGTATACACACACACACACACACACACACATACACAGGTCATGATGAACTGCATCAAGTACTGCTGAGAGATTCCTGATTTAGGAAAAGTAAGGCAGGTTGCTGGGACTAACTTCCTCTCTGAGGGCAACTAAAACTGCTGGATGAAGTATAAAAACTGTCTTAACAGATTCAGAGACGTGTCCAAATAGTAAGGAATCACCAGGTCACATACTGAAGATAGACAGGACACCAAAAATAAGGTAGCACTCCAGGGACTTCCTTGGCGGTTCAGTGGTTAAGAATCTGCCTTCCAGCGTAGGGAACACAAGTTTGATCCCTGATCAGGGAACTAAGATCCCACATGCCACAGGACAACAAAGCCCATGCACCTCAACCACTAAGCCCATGAGCTCTAGAGCCTGTGCTCCACAGTGAAAGATCCAGCATGCTACAAGATCCTGCCTGCTGCATTCAAGACCCTGGTGCAGCCAAATACATAAATAAATACTTAAAAAGTACTCCAATCTACTTTTATTGTGTGGGCTTCAGTTAGCTTTCTTTCCCAGAAAACAGCTGTTAAAATGCGTGGTGATGTTTGTTGTCTTTGGGGGCAAGGGGATAGAGGCTCCAGAGGTGGGGACTCTATCAGTTAAGCTGAGACCTCAAAAGCTAAGAAGTGAACAGACATAAAGCCACTCCTTCACTTACACTCCCACTAGAATGTGGGGGAAATTGTCTTGTTGCTGGGAAAAGAGGAAATAAAGAAAGATAAAAACGAAACTGGTTCCTGAGAGTTTGTAAATCAAACACCAGTCCAAATGTAATTATAGTCAAAATGTACACTGCCAGACTTATGCAAGACACTTCAGGCCCTTAACTTAAAGTGGTCCTCCAGGTACCTGACAACAAAAGCAAAAAGCAAACTCCTCTGGAAAAATAGTGATGCTTACTTATGCCTGTTATTTTTTCAACCTTTCAACAGCAATGACTGGCACATATCACAGAAACTCAGGCACACAAGGAAACAAGCAGTTATATTTGACAACCAGCAAAAACAACAAACAAATGAAACACACTTGCAGAGATTTTAGACACCAATAGTATCAGATGCTGTTTCTAGCAAATACATTTGTGTTTAAAGAGATTTTTAAAAATCTTGCAAATAGATAATATTAGGAAAACAATTTTAAATGGGATTGCAAATTTGAAAAAATAAATAGAATTTGTAAAAATGAAGAGTAAAATTTGAAATTAAATACTGTGTACTCAGGTTTAATAGAGAAGGCAGTGGCACCCCACTCCAGCACTCTTGTCTGGAAAATCCCATGGATGGAGGAGCCTGGTGGGCTGCAGTCCATGGGGTCGTCAAGAGTCGGACACGACTGAGCGACTTCCCTTTCACTTTTCACTTTCATGCATTGGAGAAGGAAATGGCAACCCACTCCAGTGTTCTTGCCTGGAGAGTCCCAGGGACGGTGGAACCTGGTGGGCTGCCGTCTATGGGGCCACACAGAGTCGGACACGACTGAAGCAGAAGAGAATATTTTTCTATAGTAAATCAAAAGAAACTACAACGCATGTAGCCTAGAGAAAAAAAAGGAGGGGAGGCAAAAACTGGAAGAAAGTGTATCAAAAAGAGAACAGAATGATGTCTCGTATGCTGAAGTGGACTGTTTCTCTAGAACTTCATAGATTGTGGAGCTAATCCTAGCATTACTCTAAAAATTGAGAATAAATGACAATGTTATTGAAATGGAGAAAGCCTTAGAAAATATTGTCTGAGGACACTGTCTTATAAAAGAGTGACCTCAAATAACCGATCTTATTAAAGGTGTAGACAGGACTCTCATTTACATATTTCTCAGTTGAAAAAGAAATATCAAACTTCATTGTATGTGAATTATTATTTTTTTTAAATATATATTTATTTATTTTAGGCTATGTTGGGTCTTAGTTGTGGTGCTACAGGCTTCTCTAGTTGTGCTGTGGGGGCTTAGTTGTGGACCTCAGTACCCCCACCAGGGATTGAACCTGTGTCCACTGCATTGGAAGGCAGATTCTTAACCACTGGGTCACCAGGGAAGTCCCAATCGTGGGTGAATTATAATGAGATAAATCAATGTTATCTGCTGAAGTTATTTTTAAAACCAGTACAAGAGATTGTTGTTATTTAGTCACTAAATTATGTCTGACTTTTTGTGACCCCATGGACTCCATCATGCCAGGCTTTTCTGTCCTTCACCATCTCCCGGAGTCTGCTCAAATAGAAGAGATTAATAATTTCAAAAATCAAATGTTATGTGATTCTGAGTATGCAACATTTAGATGAAATGATGGATACTGCACCAAATGAGTTCTATGTAGCTTATTTAAATTATTTTGTTCATTTTCTCAATCAGTAATTCTTTGCCCTTAAGTAAACTACTTACTGTTTCAAAACCTCCCTCCCCTTAACAAAAAATTAGAAATAATAAAGCTCTCACCTTTTGATTAGATTGCTATGAGACTTATTTGAGGTGATTTGTGTTAGATTGCTAAGGGCTCCCCAATTCTAAGTAGTGGTCACAAGCAGAGCAGAACTTCTGCAGCTCCCATAGAAACAAGATTGCTCGGTCAATTTTTAGCATGATTGATTGTTTCTTTATGTTATTCATCCCTATTCCTTAAGAGAAGCTGAGTTATCTAGAAGGTGTTTCCTACATCTAATTGCATTTACCTGAATGGAATGTATTAAGATATATCACTGTTTTAAATTTTCATACATTATTATTTATGTGACATAAAAAACAGAAATATGCCAAAAATATGGCTACATTTCATTTGTTCTCTTATTCTAAAAACATGCTTTTCCACACTCGGTCAAGGTTAGCATGGGTGAGGAGTGAAGAGAGAAAATAATCTGTTGTTGAGTTTGATGTGCACAGCTGTGTCTCGTGTTGGCGTTCTTGTTGGTGGGCTTTCCCTGGCGTTCGTGTCTCTTCACTTGTGGAGCCTGTTGAGTTCAGTCTTGCTGTCATGTTCTTTATCTCTTCATCCATATTTAGTTCCCAACATATGTTTATCACTTATTTCCTAGTGGGGTATGTAAGCAAGACAAAAGAGGATTTTTATTGCGTGGAGCAGCTGCGCCAAACAAATGCATTTCAATAGTTCCACTGTTTATAAAAATAAACAAATAAATAAACCACTATAGTCTTTAATCTTCCCAAGCAAAGAGGAGGTTGCTCTACAGATGGCAACCTGCATCTTTGATTCATTACAGCTGATTGTAAATTAGTGCTTTTACTACTTCCCGGACAATGCAGGGATCACAGAATCCTTCCATTAATCTTTCTCCTATCTTTGGTTCAATTTTTGTCAGGTATATTAATTTTTACATATTTCAACTCCACAGAAGATCCATTGTCTCACACAGTGAGTATTCATTTAGATTTACTCACTTATTTGGCTTTTCCAAGGACTTTATTTCCTTCCTGTATTAGTGTGTGTACTCATCTGAATAATTTTTCTTCCTGCAAACCCCTTTTGTAGTGCTTGTTTTATATAACACTGGGGCTTCACAGTGGCTCAGACAGTAAAGAATCTGCCTGCAATGTGGAGACCTGGGTTCCATCCCTGGGTTGGGAACATCCCCTGGAGAAGGGAATGGCAACCCACTCCAGTATTCTTGCCTGGGGAATTCCATGGACAGAGGAGCCTAGCAGGTTATATAGTCCATGGGGTTGCAAAGAGTTGGACACGCCTGAGTGACTTTCACTTGCTCACTTTTATATAACACAGATCTCTAGGTAATGACTGCTCCTAACTTCTGTTTGTTGGAAAGAGTCTTTATTTCATTTCCATTTTAATTTTTACTATGGTGAATTCTTAATGCAGACAAAAATAGTCACCTAGGATCCATCATCCACTCAACAGCCGTCACCCCATGACTGATCCTACTGCTTTCACGTCCACCACGTCCAAATGAGGATGGAGCAAGACTCGAACACTGCATTTGTGCATTTGTTTGACCTGTTGATTTAGTTTACTACCTGGAGAATAAGCCATTTCCCCTTCTTTTATATATTTACCCGACGAACATCATGTATACAAATGGTTAAAAAAGAATTGCTTCATGTCATGTGCTATCCATTCAGTGTTCAAATTTCTCGTTGTCTCATGAATGTCAACATTTTGCAGCTTGGTTTTTTCATAAGGAGGGCAATAAACTCCTTTATTGCAATGGTTGCTTAATTTGTTAAATCTCTTTTAATTATAAATTTCACTTCCATTTTCTTTTTCTTTTTCCCTTGTAATTTATTTGTTGAAGGAATTGTACCTTTTTTTCCCCATGTGTACACCTATTTGGGTTTTGCAGATTGTAGTGTCTATGGGGTCGCACGGAGTCGGACAGGACTGAAGCGTCTTAGCAGCAGCAGCAACAGCAGCAGCAGTGTAGCTTAACATACTGTCTTCTGTGAGTCCTGTGAATTATTGGTAGGATCTGGGTAAGATTCCAGTTTGATTTGTGAGGAAAAGATCACCTTATAAATGGTATTTTCTTTTTTCAAGAGGAGCATACTGTTTTGTTTTCTCTCTTTTCATAAGATCAGTACTGAGATTCTTGCAACTGACCCTTTTATCAATGTCTCTCCATTCATTATGGTTTTCTGAAGTTTGTTCTTCAGTAGATTCCTCTGGGAACCATATTTCTTGACTTTTTCTATGTTGATAACAGCTTGTCCTTGGCTTTCCTACTTGGAAGCCAGTTTAGCTGCATATAAAATCCTTGGCTCCCATTTTCTTTCCTTAAGTATCTTAAATATGTTATTCCTTTCTCATTTCCTTTTTTAAAAATAAAAAATTATTTTTAATAAACTTGACAGAAATTTGATTTCCTTTCCTTCTTTAGTGACCAAATCTAATCTCTGGTATGTGAGACCAAGATCCTTTTACTCATCTTATGGGAGTTTAGTTTTCCTTAACTTTAGGAGAAAGGGTGTGCTGCTATAGGTCTTGAAACCTCATAGCACTAGCACTCTCTCTTTTGTTATTTTTCTGAAATTTCAATATATATATTTCATACATATTACATATGTTTTTGTTATATATGTACTACACATCTATAGACAATAGCACCTCATGCTTTCTGAGATCTGTCTCTATTTACTCCCCTTTCTTATATGAATTTCCCATTTCTGATACTCTGTAACAGTTTCTATACCTTCGGTAGTATTAAAGTTAATATGCAGACATAGTAACATCTTTCACATAAAATATTCATGCCAAATATTATTGGAGAAACGTCTTTATTTTTTGTTTTTGTTCCACAAGCAACATTACAGGAGGAAATAGTGAACTAAGGTTCAGAACAAAAGCAGGCAGAAGCACATTACGCTGGAATTATCTATCAATGCCCAGGGAGTAATGCAGATGGCTAGAATGCAGACATATGGCCACGGAGCACAGCAGGGTCATAAAAGTGCTGTCCTAGAGGGCAAGTGTGGCACTGTTTCTGAGCACAGACTCCGGAATCTGACTCCTGGCATTTGAATCTCAGCTCTATCATTTCAAATGTCTGCAACTTGGGCCAGTTTATTGCCTTCTTTTTGTCTCAGTTTCCTCATTTATAAAAAGAAACTAATAGTAATTAACTACCCTTATGTCTTTTATATGTAGTTCCTGGCGTATAGTAAATACTTGGTTACTAGAACTTCACTGGTTCATCTTCAGAGGCTTGGAGAAAAATTCAAGTTACTGAGCTCAACGTGTATTTCCATGTAAATTTAGTAATTTGACTTTACTTGAATTTAATTTAAATCAGACAAATTATCATTCAAGTGAAAAATGTGTGTTCTTTCTAGGTAGCTTTGATCTTTATAAGATTAAAATTTTGTTTTCCTGATCTTTTCTAAATTTGCCATTGTGATATTGAGATATTGGCAATTTGGTGGACACTTCATTTTAAAATACTGAATTTTAAATCATGCTGAAGCTATTAAGCTTTAAAAATCATCAGACTACTCATCTAATAGTCATTTTTTGTTTTACTTTTCTTCTTTAAAAACAGAAAGTCTATTTGAATTTCTTAGACTTACTGTTATTAATAATTTTAAGAAGGAAAATATCTCCAAAATTCTAAAGAGAGGAATGAAACAAAATGTTTTAAAGTTTCAACTGCATGGAGATTTAATATCAATTAATTTTTAAAGAAGTATTAATTTTTATTGTGTTCATATCAACTTCTCTTTGTCTTGAAAAATAAAAATTCAAGACTTCTTACAACTCTGTAACACATAGATACCCTGTGCTTGTTTTACTTTATTAACACAAGAAACTAATTAGAAAGAAGAATGTCATAGTCCTTGCTGTCATTTGGATTATATGGAAATATCTACCTCCTTGGTTGAAGTGGCAGAGAGTAGTTTTAGCTGTGGACTTGAGTTAGCACAGATACCTATAAATCCTGTTAAACTACTGACTGTCTTTCAACCAGACAGGCACTTATTAGCTTTATATTATCATCTGTGAATACTAGGTCTGTGCCTCACTCTAGCTGGATTGTATGGTCCATCATCTATACTGCTTTGAAGGAAAAGCAAACACCCTTTTCTCCTGTTATTTTAAATAGACACTGTCTCTCTTATTTTAAGTAGAATGAAAATATTCCATTCATTTGTATTTTCATTGTTATGTAGTAAAGGTAGAAATTTAGCAATAGGGAATTTGACTGAAGCATGGATAAACCCAGAGCTATAGGTCTGTACCTACTGGAGATCATACTTGGCTAACTGGATTAATGCCTCTTTATAAGAAACATGATATTAGTATTGACATTATAAAATTGAAGACTTAGGGTACATCATAATCCTAGAAAAACACATCAGAGATGGAGAAGTGTGTACTAATAATACTAAAAACAATAATTTTTTAAAAAAGAGATGAATATTGAACTGAATGTTTTACATTTGTTGAGGAATATTAGAAAATAATTGAATCTCCAGTTCCTGGTTGGGGATATTTTTTCTGGAACCTATGACAGGATGTTTTCTCTTAACCTTTTTTAATTTTTTTTTCCATTTTAGCTATAAAGGAAAAATCTTTCTTGCCAGATTTTTTTTAACCCTGTATGAGTAATAAGCTTGTATCCAAAAATGTAGTTGTTAGAAAGTACTGTTATCTATTTAAAACTTACGGAAACACTTAATTTCTAAGGCAGCATTAACTCAGGCTGAATTATGGAGCAGTTCCTCCGGAAGTTCATGTCAGAAGAATGTTATTGCCAAATAAATCTACCGTGATCAATTGAGCGACAGTGAATAGGAAAAGCACTTAAAATAATTGGACACTCAGGGGTACCTTTCCAAAGTCTGTTGTGACATGTTAGCTGTGTCACTCCCATTAAAACCAGTGGGGGTTTTGAGGTTGAAATTCATCTTTACAGATTAAAGCCTTCCTTCTTAACACATGGCGCTGTAGAAACCATCAGAGAAGCCCAGGATTGGAACATATCAAATGTTTTTTGGAAAGTAGTGGTACTAATTTTTCCCCCCTCACATTTATCATTATAAACTTTGCAGCTGTAAATTTTGATTCATTCAACTGAAGATAGAAGGAGAAGATAGGATGTTTACAATAGAATCCATGCATTAAAAGCATGTGTTTTGCAATTGATGTGCTGGGTCAGAAAAACATTGTTGCCTTTTAAAATATTTCCTTATATTCCATCAAAAAATGTCTCCTTAGAGCTCTCCACTCCCTCTACTGGTATTCAGATAGATGTCTACATTTCTTCTGGAAGAACTGGAGGGCTTTTACATAAATTGAGTGGGATTGCCCAATTTATGATTGCTTTGGGGATAACTGAAGAGGAAAGAATGAGTTTTAAAACTACACAGAGACATCTTTTGAAAAATAGAAGCTTATTTTACTTATTACATAAATGTAATATTTTTTATTAATTTTTTGAAATGGGGGGCAATAAATAGGATTTACTTCCTATCATTGCTTTTAGAGAAATGTTTTGTAATATTGTCAGAAAATACTAATCAATGTTTATATTTCTTCCACACCATGGTTCATGTTGTACAAGTCAAAAAAGCTTTTATTATAATTTTGTCTATTTCAGTGATATTCAAATGCAATATTTGAGTGATACCATTCTGGAAAAACACATTAATTGTTCAGTCAATAAATACTAGATAGAAGAGGCAAAATTGGTGCCAACTCACTGCTCTGTCATTTAGCAATTGGATGCAAAAGGATGATTTATTTAACGTTTTTTTATCCTAGTATATTTATCTGTAAAATTGTGATAATAAAACACCTCCTTATCTAGGTGATTGGGAGCAGTAAATGTTTAACACCGGCAATTTGTTTGATGATAATCTCTATCCCAGATTAGCAAACATGCCTCAAAGAACAGAATGAATAAATAAATTCAGAGACTAATTGGATGACTTAGAAGTTGTGGGCCAATTTGACTCTGATTTGTCTTTGTTTTCTGAATTACTGCCTCAATTCCAAAAATGCCACCAATGATGTTGGCTTAGGGCAGTGGCATGGACAGGTAAAAGAAGGTGTGTGAGGGAAGGTGTGTGTGTTATTCTGTGTGCCTAAATTTAACCCTCTCTTCCTAGCAGAAATCCAGTACCATGACAGAATTGTCACACTGACCTTCAGTCATCAAATTCCGTATTCTTATTTCTATCACACTTGTACTGTCTTGCCCACTGGCGACTAAGTGAAATAAGTCTTTTTTACTCTCTACTTTTTTGTTTCTACCTACCATATACTTACCTCAGGCATTATTTTTCATCTTAGTAGCCAAACTGAAGTCTTCCTTTCTGCAGTTCATCGTTTATTCCTTAGAATGATCTGTCCTGGCATTTCCTAGGGTGGCCCTTACAGAATCCAGGAGAAGAGATGAGAGGGAGCTACATGCGGAGGCAGCACAGGATGCAAACATTAGCCAGGCCCTTGAAACCATCAGTGTCTCTCTGGAGAGCTGACCCTGCGAGCTGAGGACCACTGCTTTGATAATTGTAAGAGGTCCATTGTTTATTATAAATCGTCTCCCTGTCCGAGGTGACAGAAGTGGTATATATGATTATAAATCACTTCCGGGCATCCAGTCTCTGACACTCACGCAGGCTGCCAGGAGGTGTGTGGGTAGGGGGCTGGGCAGGACTGGGTAGTGAAAGAATGTTTAGAAATGAGAGAGGAGGGGGGCAGGCAGGGCTGCATACAGTTGCTCTCCTTTGATCTGAAAAGGTGTGATGGATCAGGGAATTTTGGAAAGTTTGGGAAAAAAAAAAAAAGAAATTTGAGTCATCTATGAATAATTACAGAATGTCAGTTCTACAGCACTCAAGGTATCATTTGACAAAAAAGCCTCCTTTAGAAGCTGAGAAAATACATGACCAGAGAGGATAAATGGATTAATCTGTTGTCCAAAATCTGAGATTTGTGCATAGGTTTGTGAACTGAGAGACTGGAAAAACCTTCCTGCCTCCAAGTTGTTCTTTTTATTTATACTTGCTGAGTAGTTTTGGTAAAATTTATTTTAAATGCCCAGTGAAGTTGCAATATTAACTAACTATAGAGTTAATTTAACAACCCTAACAGGAACGCTCCTGGAAATCAGTTAGATTCCTCTGCGGTTCATTTTCGTATTTTCCCTTGGGATTATTTACTCTTGGATTATGGCATTTTAATGGACTCTGCTTTTCACAGAGATTTCCTGTCCTTCTTCATTTTGTTTTCCACTTTTTTGTTCAATTACACTCACCTTCCTATCAAACTTCAAATTACTGTCTTGAGTCTATTCATTTTAAAAACTCATATACCACTGCTCCTCTTTCCCTACTGTTATCACAGGTCCGCCACTTAATGCTCTTGTCATGGTGTTCCCCTTTATTTCATCTCCTTCCTCTGTTGAATGCAGTAGTGAAGTTCTTGACCTAAAACCAGTCATTACAGTGAATGAGTCAGTTAGTCACATGTGTGTGTCAATCTCTCAGTGGTGTGAGACTCTTTGGGACTCCATGAACTGTATCCCTGCAGTCTCTTCTGTCCATGGAATTTCCCAGGTGAGAATACCGGACCGGGTTGCCATTTCCTACTTTACAGCATCTTCCCCACCCATGGATCAAGTTGGAGTCTCTTGCATCTCCTGCACTGGCAGACAGATTCTTTACCACTGTGATACCTGGGAAGCCTTTAGTCACGTACTTTATTATTATTCTTTAAATTTTTCTGGAAATTTCAAATGTATGCAAAAGTGGAAAGAATAGGACAATAAACACTAAGGTATTCCTTACCCAGTTACAAAACTATTAACATGCAGCCTTCTTATTTCATCCATCACAAATACATACATTTTTGCCTGAAATATAAAAATAATCCGAAACAATGTATTTAACCTATGAATATTTCAGTTTACTCTATAACAACACTTTTGTTTTAAATAATAACAATGCCGTTATCATATGGCATAATTTTTCATAATTCTGTAAACAGCATCTAGTGAACAGTTTGTGTTTGTTTTTAAAAATTGGTTATTTAAATTAGAATCTAAATAAGGTGGCTCAGCTAGTAAAGAATCTGCCTGCCAATGCAGGAGACACAGAGACACAGGAGACACAGAGAAGGTCAAACAGTGCATTGACATCAAATGTTTACCATCTGAGCCACCAAAGGAAGCCAAAAATTGTTATAGCCATCTACCTTTTTTCTTGCCATTTTTTTAAAAATAAAAAGTGTGAGTCATCTTATTTCCCAAGATTTCCCCACATTTAATTCTCTTGATACCATTGAACCTTTATTTTCCTTCACTCTAATATTTCATGAAAGCCCTAATTAGATCTAGGGAATTGATTAGGTTTAAGTTGAAGGTGAAAAGGACAAAGATATTTCTGAGATGGTGATATATACACTTAGGTTAACACATTACCTCTAGTTTCACCTTTATGAAGGTCCCCATCAGCTATCAATCTAGGGATTATAACACTCTGACACGACTTTTTTTTTCTTTTTTAGGACTTTCTTAATTCACGATCTCATCAAGACTTGTTAAATGGCAATTTTCCAAGTATATTATTTCTCCTGCATTAGATAATTCCAAAGAAAAGTTTCCCCTTACTATATATTTAGTTAGTTAACCAGTTGGTTACTTAGTTCAGGAAAGGGCAGGTAAATGCTTTTTTTTTTCCTGTTAAATTTCATATTCATGAATTCACAGACTAGCAAAGATGATCCATAAGCATAGCTATCTTTTGGAATATGATAACAAAATTCTGCCTTTATGAGCTTGTAAAAATATATCTGCTGTTTTAAATCTTAGACAGCGCTTGTGTTCATACTGGAGTACCTCTATGACCTTTTAATATGACCTTAATAGTTTTTGATAACCTTTTGCTTTCAGGCATGATAAGCTGACTTAGGTTCATTGTGCAGATTTTATGACCCACATCTGGAGGTGGTTATTTTTCCAAAAAATTTTCATTTCATTTAAAAGGTAGATAGTAGATAGAGTTTGCAGTCCAGGTGCTGTGATGTTTGTTTCAAGGAGATTGTCACTACTTAGAGGCCATTTTAATAAACAGAGCTATGAAATACTTTTCTTTCTTTAAAAAAAGAAATATGATAAATTAGAAAGAGTTTGCAGAGTTTCTTTATACTACACTTGAAACTTTCCTGTAAGGTTAGTATAATATCAAAATAAAAAGTAACACAGGAACATGTGAATTTATACTAATATTTGCAAATAAAAATAAATATTGTAAGGTTTTGCTTCTTGAATTAAAAAAATCTTTTTCACTTAAAATTTTTGCTTCCTAGTATAAGTAATGTAATTACTTATCTACTGTATCCTACTCTCTTTAAAAGCCAGGTGACTTAATGAAGTGTTCGATTACTTTATAGCTCTTATTATCCTTTGGATATAACTCATTAGGGATAAATGCTTAAAATACTCTGTTTAAAATCACTTGATATAGTGTTTGTTTGGTATTCCATCGACAGGGTATTCAGTTAAGCCCACTTATTAATCATTTTCAATTTCTAAACTTTGTTTTTTAAAAATTTTAATCTTGTTTCTTAACTAGATAAAACATTTGTATCCAAAGTCAAAACTATAGCATATATTTAGAAAGAATTTACTTTAATATAAGACGTGTAAAAACACCTAGTTCTGTCCTTTCCTATTTGCTTACATATTTTTTTTACTAATTATTATTTCAAAATTCAAATGCTTCTTTTTAGAGAGAGGAATTTGTATATGTATGTATATATGTGTGTATATATGAATACACACACACACAAAATATATGGTCGTGGTAGTTTAGTCACTAAGTCATGTCCAACTCTTGTGACGCCCTGGACTGTAGCTCACCAGGGTTCTCTAACCATGGGATTTCCCAGGAAAGAATACTGGAGTGGGTTGCCATTTCCTTCTCCAGGGGATCTTCCCAGCACACGGATCAAACCCAGGTCTCCTGTATTGCAGGCTGTTTCTTTACTGCTGAGCCACTGGGGAAGTCTATATGTATATAGTGATAGTGAAGTCACTCTCATGTCCACCTCTCTGCAACGCTATGGACTGTAGCCTACCAGGCTCCTCCATCCATGGAATTTTCCAGACAAGAGTACTGGAGTGGTTGCCATTTCCTTCTCCATATATATGTGTATATATATGTGTGTGTATATCTATATACACATAATTGTATTCTCTACTCTTGCTTCACAAAAATTGCTTGATTATGGTTAAGTATAACTCTGTACATTGCTTACATTGCTTTTTCACTTAGTAATATATGTTGAGATCATTTTGAAAAAGCTCAAAGAAATCTGCCTTGTTCAATTACCGTTGCATAATACATTGCAGGATGTATCATAGTTTATTCAGGCTGCTCACTGTTGTTGGTTATTTGGATTATCTCAGTCTTTGGCAGCAATAAATAGCTTTGTCTATATATTCTTTATTATTTCTTGGCAGTGTATATCTAACATAGGTTTTTTTAAAGGCGACCACAAAGTGAAAATGAATATGCAGTAACTATCAAGTTATTGCATTTCCCTGCCAGTGGCATTGATCCATTTCGTATACACATCAGTCTTGCCAGTTTCCTCATAGCCTCTCCAAAATGAATATATTGTCTAACTTCTAAATATGGGTCGATCTGATAGGTGTAAATAGCATCTCAGAGTAATTTTAATGGCATTGAAATGCATTTGGAGCACATACGATTAATAGAATAAGTGATCATGAATATTATGAGTTTTCATGTACGTGTACCTCCCAATAAACCCTTTTGGAGGTAAGAATTTGCTTCAAAACTCTGTTCAGTTCTGTGCAAGGCAGAGGGCACACATGAGGGGAGAAGGTGGGGTAAACAATTTTATAGATAGATGGCTGCAGCGGAATGAAAACATCATCAGCATTGTTCTCAAACATACCACCATAGAAGATGAAGGGTCCACGTGTACCTCACTGAAGTATTTGTTTATTACTTCCTGACGGTCACTTAATAGTGATCTTCTCTGAAAAGATCTGAGAACCATGATTTAAAACTTTAAGCGTTACACTAAGAACAAAAATAGGTGAACACTTAACGAATCTGTGAATCTTCATATTTTCTTCTCTAAACACTCATGACTCATGCAAGTTCAAATGTTCTTTGAGGATGACATGACTTATCTATCAGACATAGATTTTCTTTTCATATATAGGTATCAAATAAAATGTTCATACAGTTTAGAAACTGCTGCAAAAGAGTTTGAAGTTTATAAACACTGCTGGGAGAATATACAATAAATGTCTTCAGAAAGTACATTTCTCACTGTTTCTCATTTATATTCTAGAATCAGAGTGAAACAAGAACCAGACACCCTTTATATGTTTGTACCTCTGATTAAATTAGACACTTGTGGTAAATCAGACTGTATTTTGTAAGTGAAGGAATAGGAAGCCAAATTGCTATTTGGGCTGGAGACTTTCTAGAGAAAAAAAAAAAATAAGCACATTGTTTTGATTTGGTCAATGCATCAGTAAGTTTAATTTTCCAATTGACTAGAGAGATGCTGTAATACCTTATACAAACATGATTTGTAACCTTCTAACCTCTTTTATTCTGAGCACACAAAATTAAACTATTTTTCATCTGTAACAAACTGTGGAAACATAAGCATGGAAAAGTCATTCTTTGCTTCCTCTATGTGTATAAGTGACTAAAAATTATAAATAAGAACAATATCTCCCAAAAAGGCATTTTTCAGTTTTCTGATGCAAAAATTGGAATTACCCTCAGAACCATTATAAATTACCCTTTTGTGTTAATATACAAAGTCAATGATTACTATCACATTTTTCCCCAGGAAAAACTTTTACAACGTGTTATATCCACTTACTTTTTGAGTGCTAAAAAATCTTAAATATTTTTTTTTCTTAACACCATTTTTCTGGACAGCTTGTATTGTTTTTGTTGTTGTTGTTGTTGTTCTGTAATAGTAGATATACTTAACATTTAGACAGCCAAATTACTAGTCTCTATAAATTTGGGGACAAATTATGTTTAATCAGTGTCTTCTAGTTCACTGGGGGGAAATGACCTAACTTTCCACATATACTAAGTATGTGGAGAGGCAGCCTACACAGTATAATTTGACTTCTTGCTATTGAATCTTTTTCCTGTTAAGCATGATGTGATTCCCTCAAAGTGTATAGTTCCAAGTATATTTCTTTTGCTTAAGGCATTGCTCTCTAAACAAGCTGCTTATCAAAATCTCTTAGTAAGGTTTCTAAAAATTTCATTTCTCAAGTCCCCCTAAACTGTTAAGAATCTCTTAGAGATTGACACAAAACTTAATGCTTTTTTTTTTAATGTTGATGTTTATAGGCTTTCAGTTTGGGGAACCACTGAGTTAAGGAACTGTAATCTTTATCTTCCTCTGTCAAATTGTATTTGCCCTGTGAGTGGAAACAGACTGTACTGGGATTCACAAGTCAGGCAAGTCCTGGCAGTGTTAATATCAGTGTGGCAAAGACCCGTTTATTGCAATTCTCTGGCTTCTCTATATTTCTAGAGGTGTCCTGTGTCTTTATGTGTTTTTTTTTCCCCTTATCAAGACATGGTTTTAAAAAAGAATCTAATGATCATATTCAGAGTTGTGTTTTAGAGTTGATTTCTCTGAATGTGTGTTCAGCCCCACTGTTTGGAATTACCAAAGGAGTGGAGGTCTAACGATTAAATAAGGAGATACTTTTTACAGCTTTCCTCTCATGAGATATAATTACTTCACTTGTCAAAACCAGCTCAGAGCTTCTTACTCCTTGCTAAAATTTATACCTGCAATTATAGAGCCCTTTACAATTTGTAACACTTTCTTGACTGTTTTTTATTTGATATTAAAAAACAAACCCATGTTAAATAAGATGCTTTTATTGCAGAAATGAAGACTCAAAGAGGTAATGTTGCCTGGAGACAATACAAACAAGTGATTATGGTCTGAGGCTTTCTGGAGCCTGACGGGCCATGTCCAGATTTTGGCTACATCATGGATCTTTGAGCAAAATGTTTTACTACTATGACTCACCTCTTCTCATCTGAAAAATAGTAAAAATAGTGTTGTGATGATTAAATGTGTTAAAATGATTTTAATGAATACCTCAGAGCTCAATAATCAAAAGCTATTTGCACAAATAAATGGGGCAATGAGGGTGAATATTCCAGTTCTCTGACTTAGAGTTCATTGTTCTTTCCTCTGAAGCACACCTTAGTTGCTTGTTGTCAGATCTGTTTCAGATGTTACAGCTAGCAGAGAGTTGTGCAAGAATACAGTACAGCGTAGAGTAGTTTTGAGAATAGAGAAATAGGTTCAAGGCTAGAGGCACTGTGAGGAACAGCAGGCCTAAATGAAGTACCACTAAATTTTGGGATAAATGGGAACATAATCTATAATTAAAAAATTAGTTAGTGACTGTAAATAAATGAATACTGCACAAGGGCTGAGGTAACTCAAATGGGACTTGTAACTTCATTAAGATCCTAAACTACCAGTTTTGAAGTAGGACTTTGAAACATTTAATATTTTATTGTTCATATTTCAATCATGTAGAAAGGTTGAAAGAATTGCCAGTGAACACCCATATAACCATCTACTATACTCGGGAAAGGAGTACATCAAGGTTGTATACTGTCATCCTGCTTATTTAACATATATGCAGAGTACATCATGAGAAATGCTGGACTGGATGAATCACAAGCTTGAATCAAGATTGCTGGGAGAAATATCAATAACCTCAGATATGCAGATTATACAACCCTTATGGCAGAAAGTGAAGAGGAGAGTGAAAAAGTTGGCTTAAAGCTCAACATTCAGAAAACTAAGATCATGGCATCTGGTCCCATCACTTCATGGCAAATAGATGGGGAAACAATGGAAACAGAGACAGATTTTATTTTGGGGGGGGGGGTTCCAAAATCATGGCAGATGGCGACTGCAGCCATGAAATTAAAAGACGCGTGTCTTTGGAAGAAAAGTTATGACCAACCTAGAAAGCTTATTAAAAAGCAGAGGCATAACTTTGCCAACAAAGGTCCGTCTAGTCAAAGCTATGGTTTTTCCAGTAGTCATGTATGGATGTGAGAGTTGTACTATAAAGAAAGTTGAATTCTGAAGAGTTGATGCTTTTGAACTGTAGTGTTGGAGAAGACTCTTGAGAGTCCCTTTGACACCTAGGAGATCCAATCAGTCAATCCTAAAGGAAATTAATCCTGACTATTCATTGGAAGGACTGATGCTGAAGCTGCAAGTCCAATATTTTGGCCACCTGATGTGAAGAACTGACTCATTGGAAAAGACCTTGATGCTGGGAAACATTGAGGGCAGGAGGAGAAGGGGATGACAGAGGATGAGATGGTTGGATGGCATCATTGACTCAATGGACATGAGTTAGAGCAAACTCCAGGAGTTGGTGATGGACAGGGAGGCCTGGCATGCTGCAGGCCATGGGGTTGCAAAGAGTCAGACGTGACTGAGTGGCTGAACTGACTGTCTGAACTGACCCAGATCCTACAATTCCCTTTTGTTATATTTGCTTTATCACACATCTTCCTGTTTGTCCAACCATCTCACAGTAATTGCACCAGGTTGGGTATCAGCATTTCCACTGGATCCTCCAGCCCTGATTCCTAGAAGCCAGGAAGAGAGTGTCAGGTGACATCAGAATAGAGTGAGTTACACTGCAAGAGAGGGACTTTAATCTTAGGGAACCCAAGTCTTTTATAAGAGACAGTAAACATACTTTTCCCTTGTGCTAGAGAGATCTCTATCTGAAATGTAGTCATTTGTTATTCATTGCCTGAGTCATTACCCTATAAAGATGGGAGTCTGCTCCCGTGGGAGTTGGAGTCTTACCACTTACCTTAAGGATAAGTGCGATGATATTTGCATGTAGCCCAGGCTGTGTGAGACAGTATTCAACGATATTGCTTCTTTAATGGGTTTAGATGTGTTTTGTAGATGTTAAGAACTCAATGTTGGTATTCTTCCAAAATTCACATGTTGAAGCTCTAACCCCTAATATGCTAGTATTTGGAGGTGGAGCCTCTGGGAGAAAATTAAGTTTATTTTAGGTCATGAGAGTAGGAACTTTATTATGGGACTGGAGCCATATAAAGAGGAAGAGACCCATGTGTTTGCACCTAGGAAAGGTGGCATGAGCACACAGTAGTAAGGCAGCTATCTACCTGCCAGGAGGAGGGCTCTCACCAAGAACCAAATCCGCCAGCACTTGACCTGGAACTTTCCCAGACTCTAGAACTCTGAGAAATATCTCATTTATCAAGATGTCCAGTCTATTGTATTTTGTTATAGCAGCCTGAGCAGCCCTAGACAACAGATGTGCTAAAAAAAATAGAGGTATAGGAAGCTCTGGGCTATAGGAATTTAAAATCAAAACCACTTTCCCCCTTTAGTTACTGAGTAAAACTTACAAAATCCCTCCTCTGTTAAAGAAAAAAAAAATGGTGTATGAGCTAATTTGGTAAGACTACTTGGGCATCAAGTAATTCTAAGCAAACAGTATTTTGATGACATAAGGGTAAATGAATCAGAAACATATGGACGAAATGATCTTTGAAATACTTTTGAGCATAAACTTAAAGGGGAAGGGGCAGTGTTTGGAAGAATACCAAATCCTATGGGGCACTCAAGTTAGCTTGAGAAGCAGAGGGGGAGTTTTACAGCTTAGAGGAGCAACCAGAGCCTTCTGTGTCCTGGAATTTAAGGTGCAAGAAACCTAAAAATTTGAATCATGGGGCAAAATGCTATAAAAATAAAGTGTGTGCTAGCAAAGGGCATCGATGCATCAATAGTGGGGGATTTTATTTTTGATTATGAGAGTGTATTTGCCAAAGTTTCATTTACTAATGTAAACAAAAGAAAAAGTCATACTTCCGATTCTACTGCCATGCTAAAATTTCTGAAGTCCTAGAAGCATTGAATGGAAGGCAACATTATTTAGAATGTATTTATAATTAGTGACAGCTGCCTTTACATCCAATTTATAAAAATTGGTTAATAGAGTCACAAGAGGGAAGGGGCTGTGCATCAGTATTATAATATTTTTTAAGACATTGTATTTAGTCTGGTAGGTTGTGACTGTATTTCTAAGCTCCTATAAAATGGAACTCTCGATTCAAGATCTTTTACATCTTATTTGAGGATGTTCATGCGTTTGGCAATGATGCTAGTAGTAAAGTCTCTGCCTGCCAATGCAGGAGACGCAAGAGACCCTGCTTCTATCCCTGAGTCAGGAAGATCCCCTGGAGTAGGCAAAGGCAACCTGTTCCAACGTTCTTGCCTGGAAAATCGCATGGGCAGAGGCACCTACTGGGCTCCAGTCCATGGAGTCACAAAGAGTCAGACACAACCCAGCAAACATTCACTGATGTTTGTGTGGTGGCCTCCTATACTGCCGCTGCGATACTACTATGCCTTTGGTATTTTCTGTAAACTAGCTACTTTCTGCATAGTTGTCAAGACTGTTGAGGAAGAAAGCAACATTTTCTCTGCTCAGACCTCCAGTCACTATGAGCGTGCTTTGTCCACCTGGAGCTTGGTCCAGAAGCACCTTTGCTAGATGGGCTGTGAACAACTTCACTGGAGCCTGACTTAAAGTGTTCACTACAGCTGTTTCAGCTGATTCGTGATAATTAGTATAAACATACTCCCACATCATTTCATATATTTATTCTATAATTGCCCATTTTCATTTCAGTCATTAAACATATTTAGAGAGCATTAATTTTTAAATGAAGTAATTGTCTTAATTGTAGCATGAATATAATCAACCGTAATGCTCTAGATCTGATACAAAGTTCAGTTTTCTCGTGTGCTTCAGCTTGTGAATAGCTGTGCTCAAATACCCAGAACTCCTTACATTTTAATTTTGATGAGCCTTTGCTTTCAAAAAACCTGATCAAGCAGTGCCTCAGGAAAGCCCTTTTCTCTTTGCTTTAAGAAAGTAATCAGGACGCATTTATTTGGTCCCAGCTATGAGTAATAGACTCTGCCAGATTCTGAAGGTATGTGTGCTGTGGGATTCAGTCATTGAACTTAAGAGCCTTAATTTAGTGTTAAGGAGGAAATAAGAAACATGCATTACAAATAAATATCTGTAAAATCATGTCCCGATTTTGGTCTTTGTACAGGGATTATGTAAGTAAATATACTGGTTTAGGAAATATACATGGAAAGATTTAGGGGTAAAGAAACATGAGGCCTCCAACTTACTAACAAATGGTCAGAAAACAATCTATGGTGTGTGTGTGTGTATGTGTGCATGTGCAGAAGAGAGAGAGAAAAGGAGAGGATAATAAATGAGGCAAGTGAAAAACAAATTGATGAGTATGGGTAATAATTATATGGGACTTCCTTGTACCTTGTTTGCAATTTTTCACTAAGGTTAAGATTTTATAGAAACAAGAATAAATAAAGCTCTGATATAAACCTTTGCTAGAGCAAGTCAGCATGTCTAACATGTTTATATATGAGGTTTAAAAGAAAATTTCTACTCAGACATCTATACTAAGGAAATAATTGGAATTTTGTTATGCAGCATTGGTTATAGTACCTAACACTTGAGAAACATCCTAATTATCTCATAATAAGAGAAGAAAGTGATGAAGTCAGAAATGGCAAGTTTCATTTGTAGAAGGCCAAAGGTCGGGCAGAAAAACAAAACACAAAACCAAACCCAAAGCAGGACTGGACGATAAAGGTTTAAGAGGAGCAGAATCAAGGGAGGATTTTGGAAGCAGTCTTCCTCCCTTCCTTGCTCTTTCTTCTATTAATTCAATATGTATGTATTTCATGCCTACTAGGTCCCAAACACTTTACTGATATTGGGAAAACAATGAACTAGGTAAAGAAGTTCCTTTCCTTTATTGAACCAATGATCTAGTAAAATAATAACAAAAGGAGAAAACAATTAAGTGTTTAATGTTATAAAAAATTTAAGTAAGAAAAAACATAAAGAACGTCAGAAATATTTGTGTTCAAACCCATTCAGGGAGCATTGGGAGTAAAATGGATATTCTTTAATGTAAGTACATTTGGATTATTTGAATTTTTACCATGTGAACGTATTCCATTTTTGTTAAAAGAAAAATAGCTTAGGTTATCATAAGATCAGCCTCCACTACTTTGTGAGACAGTTGAATATAATACACTTACTTTCTCCATTTTACAAAGCTATTCCTTTTCCTTAATAGAGGAACCTGAAGAAGCCATTTACTAAGAAATTTAGAGTCATTCTGAACTTCTAAACAGAAGTTCCCAAAGTTCTTGGCTTAAGATGATGTTAGTGTCTCAGTTACTTTCTCACACCATCCCTAGGCTAGGAGAAATAGCCAGCCATTCTGTTTATTAGGCAGTTAGGTCAAATCAACTGAAACGTATTTATGTCCTAACAACTTAGTAGCTGTTTGAAAAAGTGAATGGAAGACATTTATTTCATTCTTAAACAACCACAATTACTTCCTAATGGAATATGTGTGTCTATTGGGCACTGCACAGTTTCTCAGATCTGGGAATCAGATTGTACACCAACGCTCTCATTTCCTTTCCTATATTGCATTAGGCATGGTACTTATGTTTTATGAAAATCCCACTTCACGAAGACAGGATGTCTTAGAAAGAAACGTAGTGCAATGTAACTTTGGAACTGAGAATGGTTTGAGTTGTTGTAGCCACGCGTTCCAGGAAACAAACTCACTCAGAAGGACAAGGCAGAGAGTGGAGAGCAGTTTATTACATCGGCGGGCCCAAGGCAGAGTCTCCTCTTAGCCAAGGACCCCGACCAGTTTTTGTGAAAACCTTATATACCGTAAGTGTACCTGCCCAAACCCACCACCCCAAATTCCCTGAAACTAGTCTGAACAAAGGAAAAGAAAGATACAATCAAAGTTAACCCGTGAGCGGACAATTATCAATAGGCCTGTGGTCATAACGCCAATAAGCATAATAGAATGTGTGATTCTATTCAGTTACACAGATGATTAGGGTATCCTTTTAGGCAACAGAGAGTCTCGGTATGAGCCCTGGGGCTCTTCCTGCCGGGGGTCTGGTTTTCCGGTTGGTATGTCATTTCCATAGATACTGGGCATATAGCTCAAAGTCCATAGTCTGGCCCAAGATGGAGTCCTGCTTTCAAGATGGAGCCTGTTCTGTCTGTTTCCTCCTTCAGAGTTAGTAATTTGTATGATATCAGACAGACATTAAGTATAGCTGTGAGGGGCCTGGGTTACCTAAGGAATAATTTGGAAACTGCAATTCTGGATGATTCCATTTCTGGCCTCCACAGAACTTTTGTAGATCTGTAGAAAATCAGAACATTTCCATTGCTGGTGAGTGAATAATGATCATCATCATCATAATAATTATTACTTGGATCAGGCCTCAAAAGGACCTTCTACAAGTGTCCATAAGTAGCATTTATCTATCTTGTTAGCTCAGTAGAAGAACCATTTTATCTCTAGAGAGGAGCTAGAGTACCCTGGTGTGGAGCAGAGTGCGAAAAAGGACTAGTCTTTGACAGTCGAGTTCTTGCTGAGTATTTCACCTCACAGTCACTCACTTCACAGAGATTCAGTCATTTTACTTCACAGAGATTCAGTTTCCCCAAGTGATAGACACATCTGGCTCTATTTACAATCCTGGAATGAATATCAAATAAAATGTTGTCTTTGAAAGCACTTTAGAATGCAGGAAATGCTTCAGAATATGATGTTTCGTTTTTTATTTATTTTTATTAATTTGTATTGGAGTTGAGTTGCTTTACAATGTTGTGTTAGTTTTCATTGTACAGCAAAGTAAAGTATGATGTTTTAGGACCATCACTGTTCCCCCCCGCCCCAGCTGATCCAGGGTATTCGAAGGAGAGACGGCGTAGGCGAGGGTCAGGAAACAACTGCTTAATTAAACGTTAATTAAGGATATAAAGAGTAATAGAATGAGGATAGCTCAGTGAGGAAATTCAGTGGAGAAAAGCAGCTGAAATAAGGATAGCTCAGTAGGAAAATTCAGTGAAGAAAAGAGGCTGAATAAAATTCCAAAACAGGGAATTAACATCACCTACGAAGGCCGCAGGCGTCCTCCCGTTCTCCCGAAGGAGAGGAGACACTAAGGCCTCCCCGGTCGGATCTTAGAAGCCCAGGCAAAATTAGTAGGCTTGACGAGCTTCCCCGCCTCAGAGGAAAAATTCAGCCAGAAGGTGAAAGAAAGAACGACATGGGGAGACCAAATTTCGGTGAACAAAAAAAGGGGCATACTTTATTTTCCAAAGTAGTTTTATACCTTAAGTTGTGCATAAAGGATAATGGGGGAAGGGGTGGAGTCATGCAAGGACAGCAGTTCCTGGTTCTAATTGAAGCCAGGCTTTCAAACTTATCATATGCAAAAGTTCAGGTGATTGACATCATCTTCTGGCCCGGAGGCCTGTTAACATTTTAAGAAACTTATTTTTCTCTAAAGGTGATTATTCCAAAGTCAGGCACCAGCCTCCAAAAAAGCACTGGGCAAAGCTGCATTTTACATTTCTATACACCCATTATATCAATCAATACACTGCCAAGGACACAGTAGGTAAGGAGTATGGAGACTTAGCAGCAAACATTGGCTCAACAAGTGAAAAACCCTTCACCAATACAATTTCTAATCAATCTTTTAACTACTCAAAAGAATCTGTGTTTAGACAGTTTAGAACATCTCTTGCCTCTCACAGTTGGGAGGCTCTGAACAATCACATGTGGCCGGAAAAACCTATTCAGGCAGGCTAGAGGATTTCCAAAGGAGTTTGTAGGTTGAAACACTGTCACACCCAGGAATTATTAACTGGAGCTGTAAGCTAACTCTCTTTTCAGAGAGAGGTAGTGGGGGACAGCCCCCCGTAAAGTCAGAGGTGTAGGTGAAAGCACAAAGCAGAAAGTAGGCAGACTGGTTTTGGGGGTAGATGCTCGAGAATTTCCAGGAGGACTCCTGAGGCTCCATCCTGCCTTTGCGTATGCCGAGCCTCCTTCCTCATGACCTTTGCCACGGGCGGAGTGCCTCACGCTGGCTCCCGGCAGTGATAGAATTCCAGTTGAGCTATTCCAGATCCTCACTCAATATGCAATATGCTGGCTCCCGGCAAGTGTTGCCACCATGAAAGGTCTTAGTGACTAGATCATGTGTTCTAGAGCTGTAGTGCGAATATTCATAGCTTTGGCTAACTAGAGTAATTGGCATTAAGCCAGGACAATATCTCTGCTTCCCCAAACCAGCTGAAAGATAATAGACTGGAAACATCCCTGGTGGTCCAGTGGTTAGGACTGTGCTTTCACTGCTAAGGGTCTGGGTTCAATATTTGGTTGAAGAACAACGATCCCACAAGCTTCATGGCATAGCCCCCTCCCCCCCCCCCAAAAAAGATGATATATTTTATTTAGTCTTTCTGATTCTAAGATTCGGAAAATGACCATTTAATTCCTCTCTTAAGATTTACATTTTTTATTTACTCCAAATATAAAAAAAGCACCAAGAGAGAAGTCTTCTTTTGTTTCCATCTTCTAGATTTCCTGTGGTGTGCTCTTCGGTTCTTATAAATACAGAAGTGTGACTTTTGCATCAGTGAATGAATGCCTTGTCTTTAAAACATGTCATAAGGGAATCCATTTGCCTCTGAGATGTCATCCTAGGCTGTGCTGTTTAAATGTAGCCTTGAGACATGGTACTTCATTTTTTGTTACTAGTGTGATGAAGTAAAATAAGTTAATATTTTTAGCTCCTTAGAACATTATATATAGTGCTTACTTTGTGATGTGACACATAATAAGGATTATATTTAAGTGTTTAATAGCAGACATGGGTGAATTTACTTATTTTCAGTCTCATAACTAATGGGAAGCAAATAGAATAAATACCAGTGAGACCACTTCAGCAAGTGATGTTAAGATCACTGTGGGATTGAGACTGTTCCTAGCACTGTTTATCTCATAATACCCACTTTAGTTTATTTTTCTATTTCACACACATGACATTGAAAAATTATTACTTGCTCATATGTTTGTCCCCTAGCTATATCAAGAGATTCTGGTTGGTAGGGACTTTTTCTCCATTATTTCTGTGTATTCCAGGGCCTGGACATAGAGTCATTATTTGATTCATCTTTGTTGATTAACAGACTGAGAAATGAAAGAGTAAATACATGTAATCCTACCTAACCATAAGACTGAGCAAATTAGAGTTTTCAGATGGGACACTGAACCATCAGGATTCTCCTTTATCCCTCCTCCTGGCATAAAATCCTGTTGGTACAGGATTTTACATTCTTACCAAAGTATTGATTCCTGAACTAAGCTAGCGTTAATAACTCCTTTCATCAATATAGGTGTTTACTTAACTGTCTTTAAGCATCTTATAAATTTTGATTTTTCGATTCTAAGACTTTTTTTTTTTTTTAAGTCTTGAGTTTCTGATGAGCTCAAAGTCTGGGGCAGACAACCGTCTTCCATTCCCCTCTCCCTAATTCATTTCGTATAAGAAATGGTGGGATTCTTTTTTATTTTCTTGTATTGGTTTCCTTCTTTACTTGATTTAAATTCCGTATGCTCCCTGCATTTAGAATTGTCTGTTACTAAAATGTTCCTTGCAGATTGTTCAGTTTATGGTGCACAATATTACTTTTTCATTGGTAATTGCACTGCAGATTATTATATGAAAAAAGATCCATTCTTTTCTTGAGGCATAAAACCAAGTTCCTGTCTGTGTTGCGGATGTTAAAAATCCCAAGACACTTAGGGAAGAAGAGTGGGAGTATTAACTCTAGAAAAAAACCTTTGGCCAAATACCCATGAA